>NC_050187.1:18015885-18723385 GCF_008315115.2 Sander lucioperca
ATTAGAATAAGTAACGTAAACTGCAAGCGTGGAATATTCCATCCAGGCTACATGGATACAGTATGTAGAAACGGCACCAATGTATCGGTCTGTACAAGAAATTAAAAGCAAATTACTACAGACATTCCTGTGCTTGTTTCCACAGGTGAAATTTATTTAAATACCACCATTACATGAGCAGTTATTTAAACCTCTGTATGTAAAATCCCTGTGGGATCTCTGCTGGTCGTGACTGTGTCCTGAACTCTTTGTACTCTTGACCTTTTAGGGGACCAACATTGCTGCACTTCTGTGCATAAAAATTCACGTCCGGTCTTATCGAGAATGCCCTTTTGCAAATATTAACGCACAATAACTGCACCTGATAGTAATAAAGTAATATTACAATGAGCAGCGTTTCTTCTGAGTGCAGGAAGCTGTGCAGTTATGGTGATTAAAACACAGCTGGAATGATTGTTCTGTCAAAACTTGAAGTTGATCGTCTCTAGGTGTGGAACACTTTTCAAATGCTAAGTAACCAAAACTTTTCACAAATATGAAAGTGTACTTGTACTGTGTTAATCCAGGTGCCCAATAGGTTACTTTGCATCTGTTATTTAACCAAATGGTTAAAAGGATTGTGGAAATTGTCATCTTATACAATAGTCTAATTATATCTGTAGAAATGTAGAAATAAACTAAATTGAAAGTAAATTTTTTTTTTTTTAAAGATTATTTTTTGGGCACTTTTAGGCCTTTATTGACAGGACAGCTGAAGAAATGAAAGGGAAGAGAGGGGGGAACGACATGCAGCAAAGGGTCGCGGGTCGGAGTTGAACCTGGGCCCGCTGCGTCGAGGAGTAAACCTCTATATATGGGCGCCTGTCCTACCAACTGAGCTATCTGGGCGCCAGAAAGTACATTTTTATAAAAATGAAATACAGCAATAGATTCTTGATGGACCACATTTTTCTTGCAAACTGTAATTCAAAATTGTCAGGTATACACTGTAATATTGTTAGCAAACAATGTCCATATTACATGTAATTTTAACCAAAAATAGGAAACTGTCATGATGTCCAATCTTTGGTTTGTGGCCTTGTTCTAGCAGTATGGGGCCTTTTTTTACTTTGTTCGTGAGAAATCATAAGGGCATAAATTCTATATAGTTCAGTATTATGTATGAGTCTAATCCCTCACATATAGAACACATAGCTGCACAGTGTATGTAGCAGTATTACTCTGGCCTAAGACGGGAGCTACTGCATGTTAACCAGCAGGCTATTTGCAGTATTATTTCATTTCTATGTTAACATGTCATTATTTTATCTTATATTAAAGTATGTTAATACAGTCTTTGTGCAGTCCTGAGCTCCATAATGTTATCATGCTGTGATATCCCTTACTGTATTCCTATGCAAGGAGCCCCAGCAGTTACTCCCTCCTTCAGTGTGACTAACTTTCATCCTCTATAAGCTATCTATTTTCTGTTTACATCCTGTTTCCCTTCTACTTTCCCCCTCTTCTGTTCTCCACTCTATGATTGGTTTCTGTCCATTGTCTAACTTCCTTTTGATTTGGCCGCCGTGTGTGTCCATGTCTTCCTTTCTTTCCCATGTGTTGCCTTTTCGGTGATAAGCCAAGGGAGCGTGATTTTCTGAAGACATTGCGGTTGGTGAGTGGGACAGAAGCATGTGCAGTTGAGCAGCATGGAGACACGGTGGATGATGATGATGATGATAAGGGGGTACGTGTGGCTTGCCCCTCCACCCCCTTTTAACAAACTAATTTAGAGTTGTGTTGTGGCCAGTTAACAGGAGTGTAGAAACAATCCCACTGTATGATTTGTCTTTTTGTAGTTTTGCATAATTGCGCTAGGAGATATTGTAGTTCTTCTTTTTGCTTTCAGAGCATTGTTTCCTTTTTCCCAATTTAGCTAAATTTGTGATTTCTATGTTTCCTAATGCCACTTCTTCTGATCAGGAAATAATGTCCGAATCCTTGTATACATGACCAGATGATACTGATGATGCAGATAAATGTGCACATGATCTAAAGACCCAGGCATCTTCATGCTCAAATTTTCTTTTTGAGCATGCATCAACAATACATTTGGCATACTGACCTTGCAAAGCCATTGAAGAGATGCAATAAATGATTAAGGGAATTGCCCATAATGCTTGGGTCTTTATATCCATCTCACTAGCTTTGCCCATCATTGAGCCATACAATCAAAGCGCTCCAAACCTTCGAGAGCATCAGGACATTTTTCATCTGCATGCTTTTGGGTATCTTAAAGCCTCAAGAGCTCTTCATAAGTGTATGAGATTCACAGAATGAAAGCTATGGGAGATGGGTTTATTAAATATTGTTGCTTTGCTATTGAGATGAGCGGGATTCCTCTCTCAGCTATCATTAACTTAGTAAATATGGCTGAATGCAGCACTAGTCTTTTGCTGCTGCTGTTGCTGCTGCATCCTGGCTTCAACGCATTTTCCATTTCATTACCTCATGCTGTGGCCCTTTACTGTCAGCGTGTATTTGTCACAAGAGATTGGATACTTGTTCGAACAATGCAGCATTCTATCATTTTTAAGATTTACATTTAGTGTCTACAGCACAGCGAACCAAATGTATTACTGTGTTTTTTGTACACTTTAGCTGTGAGAGTGTGTTAACTAGCAGGTTTACTTGGTTTGTTATTACACGTTAAGAGCAAAATTTCTAGAAATGCAAATGGTGGAAAATGTTCTGTACATGCACAGATTTTGAGTGGGACTGCAGAAATGTCTACTCTTTTTTTTGGGTAGAGCTTATTGTGTGTTCTTTGAAGTTTTACCTCACCAGATCAGCGGGTAAGAACCTGGAAGCATGTCCTGTGTCCACCATGTTACTAATCATTGTTTAAATGTGTCCTCTGATATTGAGAAGAAGCTGATTACCATGCATGGCCCCTCATCCCTCTTTATGTCCACAGCCTCGGGAGAGAGGGAGGATGCGCTTCCACAGACTCCAGAATGTACAAATAGCACTGGATTATTTGAAGAGGCGGCAGGTAAGGATCAATCCAAGCACACTCTGAAACTCTTGTTCTGTCACACTTTTGATTGGAATAAATTTGAGCCAACATTTTCATAAACCTTTAAAAGTTTAGACTGCAGGTCAAATAAATGTTTCTGCCTTTCCTGTCCTCTCAACGAATCATAGCAGTATTCAACTGAAAGTCCACATAATTAAATAGGAATTTTCACACTTTGAGGAAGCAATTATACAAAAGGTTACAGCTGAATAGCACACTAAAATAGAATAAAAGTACATGTAGTAGTTCATAGTGTATCTTAGGAGTTGCATCATATTATGAGAGATTTGTTTACACGTTAACCACCAAGGCAGGCAAATGCAAGCAAAGGTACACATAATTGAACTGGGAATGCAAGTGGCACACTGTGTCTGAATATCTGTGTTCAGACACACAGTGCCACATTGTGTGGGACAGCCCCATTCAGTGGTGATTACCTAGACACTGCCTATTCTCCAACACTGTTGGACTCGTGGCATTTTCCATGTTCCTTGATTAAAATTAAAATTCAGTTTCCACAAATAGTAATGGCAGCATTTAAGGAGCGCCGACTACAAATCCCATCAGTGGGGTTTTAAGAGAGCTTTGATTGCCCTCCCCTCCCCCACCACTCAGGATGTCATGAAGAACACAGCCTGGCTGAGCCGTAGCCAGATGTGACGTAAGGCTTGAGACAAAGGAATCATAGATGGTCACAAATGAGTTGTTCTATTGTTTTATCTGCAGTACATATCAGACACATTCATGCACCTTCTGTAATCAGTAAATGTGTAACAATCTAACTGTTTAAACTTCCTTGAATCTCCTCCTGCAGTTTATTGATTGCAATTATTACAGATGATCAGGCTGGCACTGGAGGGATAAATGAACTGCTCCATTAAAACAAGAATGTGTTTAGACGCTGATTTTCTCCATTAAGTTTTTTGCGAATTCATTAAATGCACATACGTTTTCACTCCGACATGATAAAACAGTCCTAGCAGGTTTATAGCATTTAATTAGTAGCAAGCATTCATTCTCTCTGTCATCTCAGACCCACAGTGTTCCCTGACATAATATAATGACTGTTGTGCCACCTTGTGGTGCTTGATAAAAGATATATGAGTCAAAATAGACAAAACACAGTTATACTCATACTTTGTAATAATACACAAATAAATGTAAAGAATTGCCATATTGTAAAAACTCAAGAGCAGGGTTTGCACACTTTGAGATTTTGTAAATATGCGATATGTGAATGATGATGCGTTTCCTGTCATCAGGTCAAACTTGTAAACATCAGGAATGACGACATCACAGACGGCAACCCAAAACTGACCCTGGGATTGATCTGGACCATTATTCTGCACTTTCAGGTCAGCATTGTCATCTCATGGTTTGGTAATTATGATTTTAATAGCCAAGAAAGTAAGATTATTTATTACTCAGATACTGGATAATTACTTACTTTCATTTTCCCTTGTATTATATGTTAGTAAGTGATGAGTTCATACTACTAACAAGGTGTTCATCTTAAACTTGTGTGTATCTTTACTTCCTACTCCATGTTGATATGTTGGAAGTATCTTCATGCACATGAACTTCAAATTAGCAATATTTCTTTCTCTCAAACATCTGATTTGACAGAAACTACCATGCAGATACTTTTGGTTTTACATTAGGGCTATTTTTTACGAAAAAGCCTATCTGAGATACCTTTGTCTTAGAGTTTTACAGATATTTCAGTGCAACATAAATACTGGCATGCTTTGGGATTGAGTTGCATAATATCAAATGCCCTCCAGATTAATGCATTTCAAATGATTCTACTTTTGACCATAAGGTGTCAAAGCTGTGCAGCATAGATTATGCTGAATGGTATTATTGCTGTGTTACTCACTGAGGATTACAGTGTAATATATGATGTTAGTGTTTACCTGGCTTACTTTAATTAATGTTTGATTTAGCTTGAGTTGTAACACGTTTGAATGCAGCGGGAAATGGCTTGGAAATTTAAAACAACAGAGAAGTATTGTACTCTGTGTAGTCCGTTATTTCCCAGAATCAACTTGGTTTACTGTTTTTTTTTTTTACTCTGTGAACATCTGTACACAAATCAGTACAACCAAGCTTTGCAGTTTGGAGAGTTGCGATGGTTTTCAAGATTGTGCTCTAGGCTGAGTTTATATTTCTCCCTCAATGTTCTGAAAAATGTTGAATGCCAAGAGAATCCAGGTGTCCACCGAAGTGTCTATCCAAACTCCAATAGCATGCAGAAACTCCATACTTTAACTACTTCTCACTCACACTCTCGCTTCCCTTCTCTCCCTCTCTCTGACTGTCTTGCATTAGATTACTAATATCTTTGGCACATGCCACATTGACTCAGTGGTTGGTTAGGGACAGGAATATTGTACTAGTCTTTCACACTTGCAGCTTTGATCGAGATGGCGCTGAGTTAGTATATTATATTAGAACAAGAATGCATCTGTCTGACCAACGCCCTCGATGAAATAATGGGGGATAAAGTAGGTAATATAATTTTGCCTGGACTTGCTGACAGGTTGCGTCGGTGATGATGCCAACACCTGCTGCTGTCAGTTTCACGCAAGCCCTTGAGCAGCAATGGGCCTGTTTCTTCTTGATTTAGCAGGGTAGAGAAAATGTTTCACTTCAGTCACAGTATACACCTTTGGCTTTATTATATAATCACAGCTGACAGCAGATTGGCATGTATGAACTGTTTCTATATTACATGTTTTTATATGACTGGCTCTGCTTGAAGTACAGGGTTTGTTTTTGGGACATATTTTATGAGCTTTTCTTAGTGCTGCAGGCTATTTTTTTATACTAACTTATATAAACTAAGAGTACTGACAGGGTGTGTGCCATGTAATGTTTGACCTCAATCCTCTACCTCGTAGCTGGTTCACTGTTTCACTGCTGAAGTTCTGTTAGGGTGTTTCAGACTCTTCAGACTTGTTTGATCATGTCTGTACAGATAAGTTGATTTCATCACACAACGCTGCCACTATTCTTCACAATGGTGACCACGCTGTATTTTGACCTGGACATGGTTTTGAATGAAATGTTTATTTTAGTATAGCTGGTGACATTGCACTGTAGTCAGGTATTTCTATGCTTGTTTATCTCCTTTGTTTGTCACCGTCTCTGTGATGTCTACTGCTCTGTACGCAAATAGAGAGTCATGATTCATTTATTTCATTTATTCACTGATGGGGGGGAAAAGAACCCTGTACTAAGCAAGTATGTAAATAATATTAAATGCTATAAACCATAATATTATTGAAATATAACATTTACAAACATAATCTAATGCTGCAGTAATACCAGTATTTGATGGTTTTGCCATAAGCTGCCCATAAGTAGCAGTGTGAGTAATCAGTACACTGTAGTTTGAACTGGGTTTGCTGTCAGGTGACTTTGACCTTCAGGGTCCAAATATTGTAAGCTGACTGTAGCACCGTGTTATTTTTAGTTGAGCTGTGTGGTGGCATTATATTTTACCCTTTCACACACTACTTATTTCTCTTGTTGCCATGTAATAAAAGTATTGATTGATTCCCCTACAGTGAACCTTTCCCCCATGCTGTCAGGCAATGTTATCTTATAATTGCCGCAATGGTTTTTATGTATTGAATCACTTCCTGGTCAGAGCATTTGCCCCCCTGTGAACTGCGGTGGTGGTGATCTGTTCAGATAATAGTGTTTGTTTAAACCATTGGATTTAAGCCCCACCTCTGGCTCCGCTATTGTACGTAGCTTGATTAATAGACAAAGTGAAAGCACTTTGTTGTCCAGCTCGGATTTGACTCTGCTTCTGCTGCTCTCTATGCTGTTCTGTTTTTCAAAGCCTTTCTGACTGGCTGGAACTCTGTCTGGTTCACGCAGCCAAACTTGCTGAGCCAAATTTTCTCACAGCATAATAGGTGGCCATCAGCTGGCATCCATTTGCAGTTTAAACCTTGTCCCCTCCATCCGTCATTACAGACACAAATATTAGGAAACCTAAGAGGCGTCTGTGACGTGCGCGTTTACTGTGTAGACGAAGCAGACTAGTCGGCACAAAACAGGTCTATCCACAAGTCTTCCGCTCTTGCTCAGCTGAGAACTATAAGCACATGAGCCACGTCTGCGTATGCATTTATGGTGTTTGTGCTGGATTAGTAAAGCCAGATAAATGTTTCAAAGGTCAGAAAGGATTCCAGTGTCAGAGGAGAGACTCAAGAGTGAGCTCGCAGGCAAGATAGAAATGCAGTGAGAGTGAGCGAGAGAGAGAGAGAGAGAGAGAGAGAGAGAGATAGAGAGAGAGTCAGGCTGACCAGTTCTCAGCTGTGAGTCAACGAAAGGAAAAAAGTCAACTCTGCTTTGAGTGAAGGGAACTTTTTGTCTGGCTGCCGGGTTGTTTGTCACTGTTTGTGTGCTAGTTGCACAGTGTGAACATGGCTTTCTGTCAGTGGGATAGTGGCTCTTCAGATTAAGCGGAGCTCACCGGATACTTTGCCTGAAAACAGCTCAGTGTAAATGGGTAAGAGACTGTATGACTTTCAGCCATGGGAAACATCTGTGGCTGTGTTCGAGGCCCTAAAGAGGAATGCTATGTTGATCCCAAGAAAGCTCCACTGAGCTTAGAATCTAAAGAACGCAAAGGGCGCCGCTATTTTCAGAGGAAGAAGAGGAAATCAGAAGACTTTCAGCCTGCTGGATCTCTCAGGAGTCCTGGAAGTGAGGCAACTGAGGCCATCTGCAGTAGTGCAGAGGCTCAAGATGGCCCAGATGGGAATGCAGAGGAGTCCCAAGCAGAGCTGGATAAACCATCAAAGGTGGAGACACATCTATCCAGGCAGGACAGCATCAGTACAGGCATCTATGTTGGAGAGGTACCAGTTTTCATCCTTAGAGATCCCTGTAATCAATCAACTAAGAGGTTAGTTTACAGGTCGGGAAGGTTTTGCACAGAGCAGACAGATGATGACAGAAACAGGTCCATTGTAAAAGGAAAGCTTCGCTGTATTAACACAACGTCCAGAGGCTTCTCAGCTAAGGATGGTCTGCTAGTGAAGAAGCTGCTGCAGCGCCAGTTAAGGAGGGCTGTTAGCTTTGGAGCAGTGGAGCACATGCTACAGACTCTGAGGGGTAATGACAGACCTGGGAGTGAGGAAACGTTTGCCAAGATTATATGGGGCTCTCAAGCACACAGGAGGAGGAGACGGAGGGCCTACACCTGCTCTGGTTACGTAGAACATCTTCCAGCTCCTGCCAAATGTATTTCCACCCAACACGAGGTAAACTTAGAGCGTGTTATTTAAAGCCATTATTGGTGTGATTCATAGTAGATTAATAAGGGGTTTGATTGGGGTATAATGTAATGTGAAAATTGCAAGGTTGGTGTTGACATCATGGGAGTTAAGCACTGCGGTGAAAATATATGCTTAATAAAATCGTATCGCCAGTTCACTATTACACTAATTTTCTCGTCATTACATCATTTTATAAGCCATCAGCATGGTCCATTGTGCAGATAGAGCATTATGTCATCATTGTGGTGTCTTTTCTGTCTGTGTTCCCAGTCATTCTCATGAATCATACGTTATAGAATGTATTTACACCACAGGCACCACCTGTGCAGAAGATTATGCACTTTGGCTGCATCATTTTGCATAATCTACCTGAAACCTGTGTTCAAATATTTATGCTGCGCATCTATATGTAGAGACAGGAAGAGTATGTTGACATAGATTTTTTTTGTTAAAGCCCAACCAGTAGTGTTATACAGCATCAGGAAAAAATAGTAACTTAGATTTTAGACCTCATTGTAAGATCCGTCAATCACCTTTGGAGTGATAGCAGGCTGTGTTTTTCAGTTTTATTGGTGGGGCTTTGATTTTGTTGAGTACATTCAGAACAAAAAATTATGTCATATTGTATTCGTTATCTTAATTAGTGCTCTCACTAGAACAGTTCGTTTTGTATATTAAAGTGATTACTGTGGGTTAATAAGGAGGCTGAAGTGCGGCAACCCTGCTATTTGTCCCCTCTTCTTTATATTTTGTACAATAATGGCTGCCAGAGTTTGTATGAAAATTGGCACATTATAAAATCTGATGATGATGCAGTGATAGTGATTGTCAGTCTTCTGCAGGACAAGGAACAGGGTCATGGTGCTATAGTTTATTAGTTTGTATCATGGTGTTGTTCCTTCATATGTATGTTAACAAAACAAAGGACATTATTGTTGATTTTAGGCAATCTCTCTCCCTCGTTCGACATCAACTGTTATACAGCACTCTGAAATCACCCTGGTAGATAATTACAAATGTCCTGGGACAGTTATTGACAGTAAAATATGTTCTGGGTCTAATGTTAATTTTGTTTGTAAGAGAGAAAGCACAGCAGTGTCTTTATTTTCTTGGAAAAATTAATTATTTTGATGCTTGTGGATCCTTGATGACTCTTGCAGTCTTATTGAATTTGTTTTATCCTTTTGCATCATGGTGTACTATGAAAACCACAGCATGTCCAGTAGAAAGAGACTCAACAGTCAGTAAAATCCAGCTCTTTGATATTTATACTTAACACATTTTTAGGAAGACTGAGGCTATCCTGGCTTGTCCATATCATACTTTGTTCAGGAAGTTTGACTACAGACTAAAAAGACTAGATTAACCTTTGTTTTGGTGGCCATAGGCCTGTTAAACTCCTGTCATACGCTTTCTTAAGTAGACTCTACACATGTTTCAGGCTTTGGAAGTTATAGCATCTGGATAGTCTTGTCTGTGGCGATTCTTCCATGTCTTTTTTTCTTCAGGATGGTGCTATTTTGTCTGTGCTAATCTTGTTTCAGCTGTAGTGTGTCGCTACTGTTTCTGTTTTTCACTGTTGTATCTATGATTGATGTCACCTGGCTACAAATTCCCCCCTTGTGGGACAATTGATGATGATTGATTGATTGATTGATTGATTGATTGATTGAATCTACGTTGTGTTTCTCTGCTTGTTTTTTGTTTAAACCATGTGTTGTGACGTAACATTGTCTAGAAAATAGAAACAAACTTTTCGATATGTATCCCATGTGGCTTTCATAGCAAAATCAATTACAGTATTGCTGACACATGGTGTTTCCATAAGTTGGTTGTTTGGGATGCGTGTTACAGGAAAACAAAGTCTACAAAGGCTTGAATCAACATTACTAAATGTGGTGTGAACTGTAGATAGAAACTCTTGTTCAGATGTCATAAATGTGCTTTAAACCCAGTGCCAACAACACTGTGGAACTCGACCTGTGAAGTGGCGCTGTTTGTTTGAGGTCATCTTAATCTTCAGTACAACACCTTGTAAAACTATTGGGTAATTTATTCATATTTTTAACTCTATTTCACACTGACCTGCTGACATTTTCCATGTTTCAAGTGCAAACAGAAACTATTATCTCATTTACACGTAATTCACACTTGTGCAATAAGTACTATCTTTGTGACGGTAATTTTTTTCAGTGGTATTTTTAAGGCTGTCGCTTGTGTTATCACATTTGATTGCATCATATTTCAAGGTGCTGCTCTGATTGTTGCCACTCAGTAATGGTGAACTAATCTCACAGGGTTATTATTCACAGGTTTGTGGATTAGATTTTGTGTGTGTGTGTGTGTGTGTGTGTGTGTGTGTGTGTGTGTGTGTGTTTTTCTGCACATTTAACGTCATGGCATCTTGACAGATATCGGAGATCCATGTGACAGGAGAGTCCGAGGACATGACCGCCAAGGAAAGGCTACTGTTCTGGTCCAGGCAGATAACAGATGGCTACGTAGGTGTACGATGTGACAACTTCACAACCTCCTGGAGGGATGGGAGACTATTTAACGCCATCATTCATAAATACAGGTACAGTAACACTGAAGAAACTGCAGGCTATATAATGCATTTAGTGGGTTTAGTGGTCTTCTGTCTGCGTCCTCTTTCTTTTACTTGGTATGCCTTGTTTTTTTCTCGCCTTACTGGTCTATCCTTCTCCCTATTGCAGGCCAGACCTGGTTGACATGAGCCGTGTGTCGACACAGGCCAACCGATCAAATTTAGAGCACGCATTTTGTGTAGCTGAACAGCTGGGGGTGGCCAGACTGCTGGACCCCGAGGGTGAGATCCATACCCACTGTCATGTTTGTTTTAATTTAGGAAACACTCTTAAAAACATTTTAACACCTTTTGTGCTATACATCTTGTGAAGTGAAGCTTGGAGATTTTGGCTTGGGGAATAAGTCCAAAGCTCATTGACATGTGTTGCATTTGTGACCTTTTGGTTTTGACTTCCCTCATCAGACGTAGACGTTCAGTCACCCGATGAAAAATCTGTCATCACATACGTCTCAACACTGTATGATGCTTTCCCGAAAGTACCCGATGGTGTTGATGGAATCAGTCCTAATGTAAGTTGATGGCATCAGTCCACAAGTAACTCCACCCAAATCCAAGTGGAAGTGATAAAAAGTGCTTTATTTCTGATGATCCGTTTTCTTTGAACAGGATGTTGATATCAAATGGGTGGAGTACCAGAACATGATCAAATACCTCAGCCAGTGGATCAAACACAATGTGGCCATAATGTCAGATAGATCATTCCCCAACAACCCTGTGGAAATCAAGGTATTCAATATTTTTGAATCTTTATTAGCTTTATTTGCACATGTTGAACTTTAGCTGTCTCATTTTACAGTGTGCTTAGATCCTGCATGTGCAGTAGGTGAAGGATAATTGTCTTCTTCAAATAGCCCACATGCAACGTCTGCCTGCTGTAACTGAGACTTAAAGTGATATTGATGGATATGAGAGAGCAGCAGCATCCATTTGCCGCAAGAAGCCGATACCTTTTAACAGTAAAGGCACTTTTATGCAGTTGTTTTAAAGACAAGGGGAGAGTACGGACAACTGCTTGAGATCTGTCTCCTGGTTAATATCTCTTCTGATGATATGTGGTACAAGTGTATAAACATTTTTAAAGCAATCTTTGCTTTCTTTTACAGGCACTTTATACGCAGTATTTGCAGTTTAAAGAACACGAAATCCCACTGAAAGAGAACGAGAAGACAAAAATCAAGAATCTCTATAAAATGCTTGAGGTATAGGCTACAAATCCAAAATAGAGGAACATGTTGCTTTGATCACACATTGCAGTGTTTGTAGTGATACCAAATCTGTGTCTGTCCCTGACAGATGTGGATCGAGTTTGGACGTATTCAGTTACCCCAGGGACATCACCCAAATGATGTGGAGAAGGAATGGGGTAAATTAATTGTTGCCATGCTAGAAAGGGAGAAGAGCCTGAGGCCTGAGGTGGAAAGGTATGTGCAGGCACTGAGCGTATTAGTACTTAATGTCTCCTGGCTCAACATAATGTGATTTAAGGGTCTAATCTTTATAGTCTTTATAACCTAATATTATGGGTTACTTGTCAGTCAAGTCACCATTTAACTAACACACACAAAATGTGTAACTGTTTTAGGCAAAATACAAGTGTTACAAGCAAGAGATAGATAGATAGATAGATAGATAGATAGATAGATAGATAGATGTGTTTCTAAATGAAAAGCTTTTCGTACACTGTATAGATGAAAGAGCAAATACGCTAAATGAGTCAGCATAACATTTTCTGAGTTCGGTGTATTTGGTGCTATAGCATTATATTACAAGCCATACAAAATATGATTTCTATCAACATATTCATGAGCTGTTATACACAATATATCTAAATCAGATTTACTGCAGCCAAAGTAATAAAGTTTGCATATGATAAGGTTGAGTTTTGTGCTGCTTTAACAGATGATCGAGTGATTTGCAAAATAAGTACCAAACATAATAATCTTGTGTAATAGAATAGTGGTAAAAAAAAATGTCAGTCCAGGAACAAAATCATGACTGATCTAGTATGTAGTTACATTAAAAAAAGCAGAAATGTGCAAATTCTAAGAACACAAAGAGTTACTTCTTCCTTATGGCATGCTCAGTCAGGTTTCTGAGCTCTATCTGGTGCTCTGTTTCCATCAATGTTTTTTTGCAGAGTAGATCTTATTTCTATGGAAACGTAATGCCAAGTCCAAAGACTTGCAAGTTCTCCATTGGCAATAGTTTAAACAAGTTTACATCTCCATCCCTGCCTTCGTTGTCTGTAAACACGACATATTGTATTTACAGCATTCATTTTGGGTGTGGTGAAAACTAGCAGAAACAGTAATCACAGCAGTTTGGCAGGACTTTACAGTCGCAGTTTGAATAAAGGCGTACTGCCTCAACCTGCTCTTTAATATTTATCTCCTGAGGGCTGCACAGTATTTCAGCATGGGAGTCTCTTTACACGCTCAGCACCTGGCTGTGGGACTATAAATATGAGCAAGTTGAAAGCCGCTCCGTCAGTTGGGTATGTCATGGCTAGGTCGAGGCTGGGTTCCTTTCAGAGGGATGATTAGGATGAGAAATGTTACGGTAATTGTTTGATGGGCTGCAGTGGTTTACCATGTAAAGTAAGATGGCCTATTTAAGTGGGCTCTCGTCTGTTAGCAACAGTAGCTTCACCAGTTTCGGCTCTGATGACACCACTCTTACTGAACCACTACAAATTAACAGCTCTGTCTTTCTCAATAACAACATTGTCTATGGATCCAGGTGAGATTACAGTGTGCACTGTGAATGTTTTATTTGTTTGTATTAAAGTGATAATAACTGTTGATCTTTTTGTTTTTGTAGGCTTGAGATGTTGCAGCAGATTGCCAACAGGGTCCAGCGGGACTGTGTTAACGGAGAGGACAAGCTGGCGTTGGCAAGAATTGCCCTGCAGTCTGTAAGTTATGTGCAATCTCTGGTTGAATCTGTTTGTAAGTTGTGATAAAAAAGCACTGTGTGCACAGTCTTGAGTTTTGAGTCTCTTTTTTTTCCTCTGCTCAGGATGCAAAACGCCTTGAGTCTGGTATTCAGTTCCTACATGAAGCTGAGATCGCTGGCTACCTTTTGGAGTGTGAGAATATCCTCAGACAACAAGTGGTGGACATCCAAATTCTTCTGGATGGGAAATTCCCCTTTGCAGATCAACTTGTCCAAAGGTACAATGTATATCCTCCTGCAAAAATAACACACTGAATATTCTTATACATGAATACATCTCATATTGTTGTTCCTTTTTAAATACAGGGTGTCAAAACTCCGGGATGACCTTCTAGCCCTGAGAGCAGAGTGTTCTTCTGTGTACAGCAAAGGTCGCACCCTGACGACAGAACAAACCAAAATGATGATCTCAGGCATCACTCAAAGCCTGAACTCTGGCTACTCTCAGAACTTCAACACAAGCCTGACACCCGCCCTTACTCCTGCACCCCCCCCAGGGGGGTTAGGTACCCCTGGGTCCACATTCACCTCTAGCCTTACACCGTGCCTGACCCCGTCCTTAACCCCTGCCTTGACCCCCGGTCTGCAGCCCGCTTCAGTCCACAGCTACATGGGTGGTGGCGGCATGGACCCAGGCAGCCTCAGGCATTTGAAACACATGCAGATCCGCAAACCCTTACTGAAATCCTCACTGGCAGACCCCAACATGACAGAAGAGGAGGTCAACATGAAATTTGTTCAGGACCTCCTGAGCTGGGTGGAGGAGATGCAGGTGAGTAGTCACCATGTTCAATTCATTTTATTTATGAAAGGGGACAGTGCAAATCAATAAAACGCATGATTTTACATAAAAATGCCAGAATTAGCCAAAAGGCTATTTTTCATCTGTAGTCCCCTGCACTCGATGTTAAAAAAAACATCAAGGTTTTTTTCAGTTTGTTTATAATGTACTGTAGCTTTAATTGTTAAATAAGATACTGATTATTTGATTTTTTTTTCTGTGTTAAAGTTGCAGCTGGATCGGTCGGAGTGGGGATCTGATTTGCCAAGTGTGGAAATGCATTTAGAGAACCACAAAAGTGTACACAGAGCCATTGAAGAATTTCAAATGAGTCTTAAAGATGCCAAACTGAGTGAAGTAAGCGTTTTGGTGTTTCTCTCTGTCTTGCTTATAATCTTAATAGGAACATCAGCACTCCTACATAAGCTGTAACCTAAGTGTTAGTCATAAATGGAGCTGCTGTTGCCTGCCATAACTCTTAGTGTCTGCACAGGAAACTAAAAGAAACCAAAACATGTTTTTCTTTGTCAGATTCAGATGACAATCCCCCTGAAACTAACTTATTCAGACAAACTGAACAAACTAGAAAAGCAGTATGAAACACTATTGGTAAGTGATCTGTTGAGCTCAACAGCCATTATCTAAAATCTGTGCTGCTATAAATTGTGTATGTGCTTTTTTTGTAGTCTGAATTAATGGATGCCTGTTCCTTTCAGAGCTGTTCAAGAGAGAGACAAAGCCATCTGGAAAGCCTGCATGACTTTGTGTCACAGGCAACTCAGGAGCTCATCTGGCTGAATGAGAAGGAGGAGGAGGAAGTGGCCTTTGACTGGAGTGATCGCAATGACAACATCTCCAAGAAAAGAGACTACCATGCTGTAAGTTTTTTTTTGTTTAAATAGTCTTTTTAATTAACTGCAATTTAATCTGTGAAATCGTATATGCAGAGAGAATGACATGGGCTTGTTCAGACAGTTTGTCTACGTTACAGCTGCGTTCATTAAATAGAACAATAATCTCAGTGAAGGGATTTGTGTATTGTGGCCTGAATGGTCTGTGAGACAGGATATGGGATTGTGTAAGAGGATGGAGTGACTGGGTCTTTGCTGCGGCTGGATCCCCGAGATACTCAGCTTAATGTCTTCATACAGGACCTAATGAGGGAGCTGGATGAAAAGGAGGAAGTGATCAAGTCTGTGCAGGACAAGGCAGAACGCCTTATGCTCAAGAACCACCCGGCCAGGCTCACTATTGAAGTAAGTCCTATGTGGTTTTTCTTTTCTGCTTACTCAGCTCTGCGGTCAAGTATGGCAGTAGCGTCTCCACCCTGCATACTGCTCCCACAGTAATTAAAAGATTGTAAAGTATTTGTATCTTGTAATTTTCTACCTATTATATCTGGATATTGTGTATCTTATTTCTAAGTTGTTTTTCTTCCAGGCGTACAGGGCTGCCATGCAGACGCAGTGGAGCTGGATTTTACAGCTCTGCTCATGTGTAGAACAGCATCTCAAGGAGAATGCTGTTTATTTTGAGGTGAGATGCCGCCTGTTTTTTTTTGTCAGTACAGCAAAGTGCATGTTTTTGTCACATCTAATTTCTCCTTCTTTTCCCTCTTGCAGTTTTTCAGTGATGCCAAAGAGTCCATGGACTACCTTAAGAGCCTGCAAGATGCCATTCAAAGAAAATACAGCTGTGATCGAACAAGCAGCCTACACAGAATGGAGGATCTCATTCAGGAGTCCATGGTAAACTGATGAAAGATGCGGGAAGTGTGTGCGCATGTTGAGATAGTTGCAAATAAAAAATAATGTAAACATTTTTTTTTGTTTTGGTGTTTCCATAGGATGAGAAAGAGCAGCTTCTTCAGTACCGCAGCTCTGTAGCTGGGTTAGTGGGCAGGGCCAAGAATATTGTGCAGCTCAGGCCCAGGAACCCTGAAAGCCCCGTGAGATCCTCCATCCCTGTCAAAGCCATCTGTGATTATCGTCAGATTGAGGTATACAGTGGTTCTCTACACCATATTACACCACTTTTAATCTTTATTACAAAGTTTTATAGTAAATATATGTATGCTGTGTCTTTATCACAACTCTTTCAGATTACTATTTATAAAGAGGATGAGTGCGTATTGGCCAGTAACTCTCACCGGGCCAAGTGGAAAGTCATCAACCCAGCAGGGAATGAGGCCATGGTGCCCTCTGTGTGTTTCACTGTGCCTCCACCTAACAAAGAGGCTGTTGATATGGCTACCAGGTGAGATGCTAGGCTTCGTTTTGTGTCTGCATTATGCTATATTTTAAAATAAAGTTTCTGAATGCGTAAATGCTGCTGACCTGACTTTGGTGGGATAAATAATTTGTCTTTTGTTTTTCCCTGCAGAATTGAGCAGTTATACCAGAACGTCCTGGCACTGTGGCACCACTCCCACATCAACATGAAGAGTGTGGTGTCTTGGCATTATCTAATGGCTGATATACGAGCCATCCGCAACTGGAATGTTGCCTCAGTATGTTTGAATTATTATGTTTTATACATCCCAATTTTCAATGATGATCATTCTAGGAAAAATGCAAAGTGCATGTTTGTCTCATTCCCACTTTTATTTCTCTGCAGATAAAGACCATGTTACAAGGTGAGCATCAGCAGGTCTTGAGCAACCTGCAGTCCCACTTCGACGAGTTCCTGGAAGACAGCGAGGAGTCCGAGGTATTCACAGTGGCAGACTGTGCTCAGCTAGAGAGAGACGTTGCGGCCTGCAAGGAGTACTACCAGGAGCTACTCAGATCTGCAGAAAGAGGCGAGGCCCAGATTCCCTTCTTGTCCCTCCCAACAAGGAGTTGCTGGTGTACATTGAACTCAACGCGCAAGGGAAATACGTGGCTCTTTAAGCCTTTTAAGCCTTAAGTTAATGACTGTTTGTTTTTTTACTGAATTAAGAAGAATTTCTAAAGAGATGGTTAGCTTTGCTGTTAATGAAAAGCAAACACTGGTATGTTGGTAATGTGCAGTCATGGTTTTTAAATAGGGTGGAATTTCTGGAGAAATAAAAATGCAAAATAGCAATGTTATGTTGTGATGTTACATAGGAGACAAATATACGTCTATATAAAATTATTTTACATATATTCCCCTTCCCCTTTTAAATAATAAGTTCTCATCTTATTAAAGCCATTTTCCTAATTTGTGTATGACTTCACCTTAGCAGTGCACAAAATGTCATTGATTTAGCTGAATTGCAACAGGTCCTACTCAACCTGGCACTGTGATAATGATGCCACCTAGAGGTGCTTTTGTGTCCTATCACTTGATGTGTGCGAGACCTTATGCAGATTTAACATTAACTTTGTTTTATTGTGGTATTGTGAACTTTTAAAATTACTTTTTTTTATATACATCAAAACTGTCCTGTCACAGTTTGAAACTCAAAACATATTTTATGCTCTTACGTGATTATTTATATTTCCCGGTAAACAGAGGAACACGAGGAGTCGGTGTACAATCATTACATCTCAGAAATACGCAACTTCCGGATGCATCTGGAGGCCCATGAAGAACACCTGATCAGGCAACTCCGCACACCGCTGGAGAGAGACGACCTGGAGCAGAGTCTGCAGCGCATCACAGATCATGAGGTACACGTCTGGGTACCAATAATCATTCAACACATTCAAGAACTTACTGGTGTTGTTATTTGAATCCTGATTTTCTACATGCCACTTTGTAGAAGAAGACAGCGGAGCTGAATAGACTGAAGGAGGACCTTGACGTGATGAAGGAGAAGTGTGAGCTGTTCCTCAGACAGGCTGCAGGTTCTCCTTCTGTGCCAACACTTTCCTCTGAACTCACCGTCATTGTTCAGAGCATGAGCCAAGTGTACTCCATGTCTTCCATTTATATGGACAAGTAAGAGACTCCCTTCATTGTCTAGAAGTAATCATGGTTTCAATATTTTACCCAGATAGATATTTGCCTTAAAAGTAGTTTAATGGAAGGCATGCTCCCTTTGTGTCGCAGACTGAAAACAGTGAGCTTAGTGGTGAGGCACAGCCAGAGTGCAGAGGCGCTAGTTAAGGCCTACGAATCCAAACTCTACGAGGAAGATGCTATGAACTCTGACGTCAAGTCCATTGAGACAGTCATTTCAACACTGAAGGTAATACAATTTTGAAATTTAACATTTCACCAACATTGGCTACATTTTAGTTCATTTTGAGTAACCATTCCTCTTTTTGATTATAGCAATGGCGGACAGAGATTGATGAGAAGCAGGGAGTGTTCCATGACATGGAGGATGAGCTGCAGAAAGCCCGAGCCATCAGCGACCGCATGTTTAAGGCACACAATGAGCGTGACTTTGATCTGGACTGGCACAAGGAGAAAGCTGATCAGCTGAGCGAGAGATGGCAGAACATTCACTCCCAGATTGATAGCAGGTTAGTGTTAATATTTCTTATAGTTTTCTTTTTTGCATTGCATCATAAGAAGTCATTCACAACATTTGTGTGCAAGTATTATAAGTTTAAGTATTGCTCATTCACGTTAACTGTTCAATTTCAGGCTGCGGGACCTGGATGGTATTAGCAAATCTCTCAAACACTACAGAGACTCCTACAGCTGTCTGGATGAATGGGTTAGAGAAATGGAAGCAGCACAGCTAAAGGCCCAAGAAAACAAACCTGAAGATAGCAAGGCACTGGCTGAGCTGTTGAACAAACACAAGGTAGGACAAGAGTTAACTTCTTCTTCACAATAAGATAAAGACAGTATGGATGTATATATTTTAAATGGAATGTCTTTCAGGTCCTTGTTGCTGAAATTGAACAAAAACAGAGCAGAATTGATGAGTGTCAGAAGTACTCAGAGCAGTACTCATCTGCCATTAAGGTCAGCTAATTTATCTTACATGTTCTCATTGTCTCTCTGATATATGAAATTAGCAGTTTGTGACATTCTCATTCCAGCTTTGTTGGGCAACGACCAAGATATGATCCAAACTGAAAATTGTTGTAGTTAAGAAATAAAACATTGTAAACTTACACATAAATCTCTTTTTAGGATTATGAACTTCAGCTGATGACTTTCAGAGCGATGGTTGACTCCCAACACAAATCCCCTCTCAAGAAACGGAGGATGCAGAGCTCTTCTGATGCCATTCAGCAGGAGGTAAAACTATTATTTAACTTTGGTAGGACAGGAACTGTGTAGAGTACATCTCAATGACATACTTGTTTTTTTTAAATTTTGCACAGTTTATGGATCTCCGAACCCGCTACACTGCTCTTGTGACTCTCATGACACAGTATGTGAAGTTTGCCAGTGAAACACTGAAGAGAACTGAAGACGAGGAGGTGAGAGATCCATATTTTCAATACTTCCTGGCTTTCTACATTTGCAGTAGCTTATGCATCACATTTTAGACTTTTTGGGGCTATTTGGACGCTTAAACTTATAATGCCCGTTTAGCTTTACCTTCTTATCATTGCATGATTCCTAGGTCTTCTGTTTTGCATCAACATATTTCACTGCCTCACTAAGAAGTAGTGAACCGTAAAATATTGCAGCAAACTGTATCACCTTCCTCCGAGGGTTGTTGTATTATCATATATATTCAGCTCATCACTAGTGAAGACATTTGCCTCATTGTGCAAAAGAAGCAAAGGAAATGTGGTGCATGTCTGCATGTATAGTAACTCCTTTTTACTGGTGATGGTGACTTGCTGGAAGGAAAGAGCTTTTTCATGTTTTCTCATATTGCCTTTCTGTGGGAAAATAAAGCCTCTCCAGGAGTTTGTGTAGTTTTGTTGCGTAGTTGATTAGTTTTGTAAGTATTGGTACTGACAAAGATGCAGTGATTAAATCAGTGACAAGTGCTAGTAAGAACATCTTAAATAAATCTAACATCTTGTTGTTAAATATGATTTCTAACCCTCCACAATATTTCTGGATAACTAAAAAAACTATGCAAATTGCAAATTCCTGGAGAGAGTGTTTAATATGGCTGCAGCACTGGTAAGAAGAGTTTTTCTACAATTTCTAAACAAACATGAAACAGTGGATGACTTATTTTGTTTGCATTATAGAACAGAAGGGCTTTTGAGAGAGCAGAGAATACAAAAAGGACAGAGAGTGTGGAGCTCCAAAAAGCTGCAGGGGAAATAGAGATTAGTCAACTTAAGCAACGGGTCCAGGAACAGGAGGTTTTGCTGGTTGAAAGACAAGCACAGCTGGAAAAGTTGGAAGGAGAAGTAGCCACACAACAGAAGACAATGGATGATCTAAGCTTTCAGAAATCACAGCTGGAGCATGACGTTAATCAGTATTGCACCAAGTTAGAAATAGCGTTAAAAGACAAAGCTGCCAGTGAGCAAGAATTAAGTAACACAAAACAGTTAATTGAGCAGTCAGAGGCCAAGTGGTCTTTGGCTCAGAAGAACCTAGAGGACCTCTTAAAGAAAAGTAATGATGGCCAAGATCTTAAGAAACAGAGCCCCACACTTCAGAGAAAAATAAACATGGAGGAAAGTACTGAGGAGCAGGTGCAAAGTCAAGTAAAGGCTAAAGAAAATTATCTGGCTCAGCAGCCTTTGTCATCTGACAGTCAGTCGACAGTCGAAAGTGAGCCTGAGTCATCTGCAGTCAGACAAAATAACACCATGATGGCGGATGTTCTGCAGCAGAAAGTAGAGAAACTAGTCCTGATCCAGAAAAGAGCAGAAATAGCTGAGGAGAAAGCACAAAGTTATAAAAAGCTGTTGGATGACAGCAATAACAGACTGAAGAAACTTCAGATGGACATGGAAACTGAAAGGCTCAACATGAGACAAAAATCAGAGGATCTCCAACAGGAAGCACAGAACATGAAGAAATCCATCAATGGACTTCAAGAGGAAATCAGATCTCTCCAAAGAGCAAAATCCTCATTGGAACAAAATATGTTTTTCCAAAGCACTGAAGTTGAAGGCCTTAAAGAGCAGTTGAAGATCACCCAAGCAGAACTGCATAAGAAAGGCTCCATGGAGCAGGAAAATATTCACAAGATTAACAACTTAGAAGAAGAGATAGCTTCCAAGCAGGCAGTAGTAGATCAGCTGAAGTTTAAATGCAATGAGTTGGCACGTATGAATGTCTCATCTGACAGTGATATTAGAGGTCTTCAGATCCAAACAGAGTCATTGGAAAAAGACAGATTATTTTCTGACAAGAAGATCAAGTCTTTAAAGAGTGAGCTAGAGAGCTGGAAACAGCAGCTTCAAACAGCTAAGGAAGAAAACAACTTAATGAAGAGATCTGAGCAGGCGTCACAGCTCAAATGTAAAAACCTCGAATCAGAACTTAAAACAAGTGAATTAGTTGTTTCTCAGTTGCAGCAAAAGGTAGATGAGTTCAAACAGATAAATATGGAGATGGAAAAGAATCTGAAGAACTTAAGAGCTAAACTCGATCAGGTGACAATGGAAATTGAGAGCAAGGATCAGCAAATTAAAATATTCAAGTCTCAGGTGGAGGGCACCAAATCACAGGTTAGAATTATTGAGGAGGAACTAAATAAGAAATCTCAGACCTCCCATGAGCTTCAAATGAAACTTCAAGATTACAGTGAGGAAGTGAAGCAAATGACTGAACTGCAACAGAAAATCCACACACTTAATTCAAAAATTGACAACTGTGAGAAGGAAATAACAACTCTGAAATCAGAGCTGGAGTCAGTGTATGCTGAGAAGAATTCTGCTAATCAAAAGATCCACATGCAAAATGCTGAAATCAATGATTTGGACATGATGCTAAAGAACAGAAATGCAGAACTGCAAAAAGAATCTGCAGAGTGTCAAAAACATCTCAATAAAGTCAAGGCATTAGAACACGAACTTTTCAAACATAAGCACAGTACTAAAGGGTTAACTAGCAGCTCAGAGAAAATGACAGAAAACCTAAAGCAGGAGATATATGCTCTTCAAAACGACAAGAGAGCATCAGACAGAAATGTAGAGAACTTGAATATTAAACTCTTAGAGCTCAGCACTTCCCTACAAAGAACTAAAGATGAGTTGTTGAAAGAGACCAGAGAAAGAAAAGTCAAAGAATCAAAAATATTGCAGATGGAGAGTGAGCTTCAGAAAAATAAAGTGACAATGAAAGAAGTAATGTTGAGTTCTGACAAATCTCAGTTAAATCTACAACATGAAAATACTATCCTTAAGAAGGAGAAAGCTGAGGCGCTAGAGAAAAGCATTTCATTGGGATCTGAAGTCAGAATGCTGAAAGAAAAGCTGCAGCGCACCCAAACAGAAGCTGAACAAAAGCAAAATGAAAACTCTGTCCTTCAGCTGAGGTCACAGAAGATGGAAGAACAACTTGAAAAGTGCAAGAAAATGCTAGATGACTTGAAAAGTAAACTAGAACTTCAGAAAGAGGGCTATGAGAGGCAGTTGTTGCTAGTGCAGACTGAAATAGAGAAAAAACTTATTTTACTTCAATCTGAAATCTCAAGTGGGAGCGGGAGTTCAAAACAGCAGTCACATAGCGCAGATTTAGCAGAGATGCTAAACAAGTATTTCAAACAGGATGTCAAACAGATAAAAACAGTGCATCAAACCATTGCAAAAACAAAGCAACAATCGGACCAACAGCTGCAACTGCAGATCAAAATAGACAAACTGCAGCAAGAAAGAACACAGCTCGGACAAGACCTCTCAAATGCAAAATCACAAATTGCCCAACTTGAGGAAGACAGACTTAAACTGAACTCAAAAGTAAGTGCTTTACAAAGCCTTTGCAATGAACAGTCAAATGAGTCAGCTAAGATAACAGACAGTGAGTGGAAACTGACACGGAAGGAAAATGAAGCGAGATCTCTTCAGGAACAAATGGAGTCGTTGACGCTCGGGGTCTGGATGAAGACTGATAACCAAAGGATAAACAAACAGGAAATCATTGAAGCCAGTTACTATGTGAAAGACAACGAGGCTGCTTTGTTGAAGACAGAACATACAATGAGGCAGAAGATGGTGCCCTCGTCTGAAAGTGCTCAATGCAACCTGGAGGACGAGATTCTCAAAATGAAAGTGTCCTCAGAGGTATGGATGAAGTTAGTTTAGCAATACTGCAGCACAATATGATAGATATAAGAATATTTAAATGTAATACAGTTCCACGAATTATTTATTTTTTGCTATTTATTACAATATTTATTAAGCAATTGTAGTTATCTGTAACAGTGAACTGTAGTCCTCTGTAACTTAAAAGTTCTTCCAATGTCACATCTACAGATGGCAACAATGGAGAAAGAAAATATTCTTGAAGGACTGACACAAGTCAAACAAGATAAAATGGAAGTCACTCACAGCCAAAGCCTTTATGATTCACCAACAAAGAAAACCGTAAATCGCTCTACTTATCAAACTCCGACTCTCCCACAAAAACACAGCACGCAAGATGTGACCTACAAGAGCCAAATCAAGCCTGATGAGCCCATGACTGTGACAACACATGGATACATGGCTCTGTGTGGACTAACAGACAAATGCCCAATTGAAACACCTAGCATCACTAAGACAAGAATGTATCAGATCAAAGAAACATGTGAAAGTGTAAACACATCAGACAGTGAGGAGAAACTGAGTGTGATATATTCAACTTCCCAAAAGCTCCCAGAACTCAAAGGCAGCCCAAGTATTCAAAACTTAATCAAGTTTAAACTCTTGGATGAAGAGGTTTTGCGTAGGTTTGAGATGGGTCTCATCACAATGGAAGAGGTGCAAGCATCGCTCGCTAAGTACACTGTTAAACCAACTACTATTGCTGGAGTTTATGTGGAGTCAAGTAAGAAAAAGATATCCTTCATAGAAGCTGCTGAGAAGGGCTTCTTAGCAAAGACGTACGCTCTTGAGTTCCTGGAGGCTCAGGCTGTAACAGGAAGCCTCACAGATCTGGCCACAGGGCAAACACACTCAGTTGTTGAGGCTTTAGAGAGAGGTATTATAGAGACAGGGCTGAAAGATAAACTGATGGAGGCTCAGAAAGCTGTTAGTGGCTACATCCATGCTGGCAAAAAGCTGTCTGTATTTCAGGCAATGGAGGAAAGGATTCTCGATAGATACAAAGGCAAGAAGATCCTTGAGGTCCAGGTAGCTACTGGAGGACTGATCAACCCAGAGATTGGTGTCAGGGTGCCGGCTAGCATTGCTGTTGATCAGGGTCTTTTAAACAAGGAGACTCTACAGAGTCTGTATGATCCAGTCAGTAACCCCAAAGGTTTCCACAACCCTGACAGTGGACAGAAAGCATACTACTCTGAAATACTGAAGACATGCCTTTATGACACCGATGGTGGTGTGTTTCTCTTCCCATTTGGTGAGAAACATCTAACAAACACCTCTCCCACGAGTTCTCATAGAGTGTCTGTTGTCAGCACCAGCTGCGGCATCGAAATGTCCGCTTACGAAGCATTCAAGGGGAGACACATTGACAAGAGGACGTATCTGTTTCTGTCACAGCAGGAAAGTGAATGGCAGGAAAAGTCCATAGTTGACCAAAATGGAAGCCCACTTCACATCATAACTGATGTCAAAAGTGGCCGACAACTTTGTCTAGAGTCCGCTCTAAGTCAGAGGTTTCTTGAAATATCTGAGATTGAAAACTATCGCATTGGGCTTCTTAGCATCTATGAGATTGCGGATATCATATTTTCAAGAATGGTTGTTGTGGAAGATGTTAACAGCCCCATTGCTGGTCTCTGGGACATCACTCAGAGGAAGAGGCTGTCAGTTCTTCAGGGTTTTCAACAGGGCTTTACTGATAGAGCCACTGCTTTAAGGCTGTTGGAGGCCCAGGCCTGCACTGGAGGTATTTGCGACCCCTCTTCAGGGGAGAAAGTTACTCTCTCGGAGGCTCTCAAAAGAGGTCTTTTAGATGAGGCATTGAATCAGCAGCTCCAACAGTTTGAGCAAGCGTTTAATGGCATTGTTCACCCCAAGACTTTAAAGACTTTGTCCATCACCCAGGCTGTTCAGGAAATTCTCATCCCAAAGGATGCCGGTTTTCGCTGTATTGAATTCCAGCTCCTGACTGGAGGATTGATAAACTCTGACACTCGTGATAGAGTCTCACTTGAAGAAGTCATTCAGAGTGGCCTTATTGACAAAGTTACAGCTGCTGTACTCAAAGATGAGAAGTTCCACACTAAAAGCCTCACCTGTCCAAAGACCAAGAGAAGAATAACGTTCAGGGAGGCACTTGAAAGAAGTGTGTACGACTGCCACACGGGGTTAAGGTTACTGGATGCTACAAAAATTCATGGTTTTGGAGCCAAATCAA
Source organism: Sander lucioperca (assembly GCF_008315115.2). Classification (NCBI taxonomy): domain Eukaryota; kingdom Metazoa; phylum Chordata; class Actinopteri; order Perciformes; family Percidae; genus Sander; species Sander lucioperca. The sequence continues at coordinate 18,041,907 of NC_050187.1, forward strand.
CATTTCATTATGTTTGGGCGTATAAGTAATAAACATTGGTAAATATATGCTTGTCCATTGCATAAAAGCAGTATGCAAAAGTTGCAAATATGGTTTCCTTTGTGTTTGACTGTGAAGTTAAAATGACTTCACTGATGAATGTTCTTTTTTTGGTTTACACACACATTTAAATACAGTGGTTGATACTACTGACAATGGTTCTTAAGCTTTGGTGTTTTTAGTCTGACTATGCATGTATTTCCCTCCCTTTTAGGATTCCCTCCTCTAGTGTTTTTTGTTTTTTGTAACAAAGTTAACAATCTTGTCAAAAACCAATCTGTTTCAATTGTAGAGATCTGTTGATGAGGAGAAGAGAGAGCATGGCGATAAAGTTAGCAAACTATTGCACTGGATGTCCAATGTGAAACAGACCCCGAACAATGATGGAAATGCCCAGAAAGATAGCAATGCCAACACAGATGCTTCTAGTAAGCCCCAGGTAAATAATGTGTGTTGTTTTCTGGCGTGTCCTTTTTTAATATCCTGCCACATATTTGTTGTACATGAGAGAATGCTTTGGTTTAACGGGGAAGAGTATTTTTCTAATCAAAATGATATTTCAGCCTTTTTTGCTGTCAGTGTATGATTTCAAATAAAAAGACACTGTTTACTTTCTGATTCATGTAATCCATATGTTTTACACTATAGGTAGTGGTTGTAATTACTTTATCATATCCTCTGTACACAAAAGGATGGCTAATATTATGGATTTCCTAATATATTTGATTATTTCAATCACCCCCAACTGATTCAATAACAACAAAAGTTGCACAAGCACTCACATTTCAGAACAACCTCAGTGACTAATAAATGATATCAGTCCAACAGGATATTGAAATATATAAACACCTTTCAGAGTTTTATCCCTGTGTTACAGGAAAAAATGCATTATACACACGATCCAAAGCTGACATTATTCAAGTGAAATTGAAAAAAGAAATTTGAAATTCCCCTTGTGTGTACTTTATTAGTTTGGTGATCCTGAAGCGATGGGTTGTCTTTGATGGTTTGACAGAATTCATTCTATGCATATAATAGAATAGAAATAGAATTGATAGATTCATTATTCGACTAGCATTGCAGTAATGTAAAATGTAGTAATATTAATGAAATGTTTGATTCTTACTATTAATTGTTTTTAGGATTTAGGTACACAAAAATATGTCCGTAAGGTTTATTTAATAAAAATTTTTTTTTTTATTATTTAGGTTTTTTGTACATTATGTACACAAAAATATAAATACAATTACAATGTAATAATGACAGCTTTGGACTTCCTGTTTTATGTTTTATTTTATTTTGTCATAGGATGAAACAATTACTAAGAAACAGTTACTCATATTCTGTCCCACCAAAACAAAATGACCTCGAAAATAAATCTACTCCTTTTTGACACATTCTGAACATTTTAAATTTAACAAAGTTCATATTTATTGCATAGCTGTTCAATTGAATTGCATTATTTTGTGCAGGGGTTAATATTTAATCTAGTCACGGGGGTGTACAGTATGTCTTCATTCATTAATTATTATTATTTTTATATAAGAATTGAAAAATGTAATTCATTGTGTGCTTTGTGTCCCTAGGATCACCATATTGGTGACTACAATATTATTTGAAAAGAGTAGTCATACAAAAGTAAAGAGGAGACATTGTACTGCATATAAATTATTAATACGCCAGTGTTTGATGTTCTAGGTGTCAGTCGAGGAAATGGTCACTAAGAAGGAACAAATTGCAGAAGCACTAAGGGCCACACAGATGATGCTGATCAAACACAGTGACAAGTAGGTCGAGTGACTGTGACCCACATGCACAATACTTAGTCCACTGTTTACAGTCTCAGCCTCACTCTTTGTGTTTTGTTTTACAGAATGACCGAAGAGGAAAGAGAAAAGGCCCAGGAGCAGCTGACGGCGCTCAATCAGGCCTACAGTGAACTCTCCCAACATTGTTCAGATCAGACAACCTCTGCAGAAGAGGTTGGACACAAGGCTGTTTCTTCTATTAAGTGGTTTGGATGTGTGTCTTATAATGGGTTAGAAAACAGTGCCACCTGATGTTCAGCTGCATGACTAACCTTCTTCCTCTTCTCCCTAGTACAGTGTGAGCAGTTGTCTTTTGCATCTTTCTCTCTTTTTTATTCTCTTACATTAGGAACATAAAATAAGATTTCTTCAATTGAAGCCCAAAAAAATCTGAGTATGCTGTGAACATGCTTAGTTGCGCCCGGCTTTGGTCTGACATTTCACCTTTATTAATGTGCTTGACTTAAGAAGTCAACAGGATAACAGATATGACCCTTTACCTACAGTATGTGATGTGACTAACTACCCTCTTTTTGCAAGATGCTGGATACTGCATACCCAGATGCATGATAGCTTTAAATGTATTATCCATCGCTCTCCTGTTGCAACCCTGATGCAGTCTTGCACTTGTGCACATGGTGTTTTAACATGCCCATATTTGTCTGGTGGTGAGTATACATTTTTGTCTTGCTTTTGAATACTTTAATTGCAAATTTGACTCATAATAGATAATACATATTTTGATGCTGAAAGCAGTTCTGTAATTTGTTAAATTTTCAATTTCTTTAGGATTTAAAACCCAGTGATGCAGGGTTTGGGACCAGATCCATGAGTGGCCCGATCAATTGGATAACTGGGGTCACCCTCCCAGAGGCCCAACCGGTAAACTCCAACCTTTTTCAGTCTGAGCCGCATGTCTGTCTAGACCCGGACGATGCTTTCAAACAAGATCTCGTTTATAAATCCACCCTGAACCACTTGCCAAAGTTCAACGAAGCAAGCAAGTGCATACATAGTTCACATGTTTCTTCTGTGTCGCTCTCTGACATAGCAGCAGCTAGGGAAGGGGCCACGTGTGAAGACCCGATCATCAAGATGATAGAGGTGAAGGAAGTCAGTGATGGATTGAAGGTGTGCTACACGGGGGACACACTGACCCTGGAGAGGGCTTTTCAGTGTGGTTTGATACCTGCTTCTGTCTATGTAGAAATTCTGCAGAGGCAAAAGACCTGTCCGGATATAATGAATCCCAGTGCTGCTGAAGATGTGCCACTCTTAGAGCCTGTGCAGGAGGTTGAACCTTGTGAGGTCAATAGACTGATATTGAAGTGCCTCAGCAGAAATAAATCACTGACCTCAGGGAGGGATATTAACACTTTGAGGTATTTTTGTGATGGTGTAAGTGATCAGGAGACCATGTCAGAGGATGGTATGGGTGATGGGCTAAAAGTGGATGCAGCCGTTCAGTGTGATTTGATGAGCTCTAGCAGCACACTCATTGTGCTTGAAAATCAGCAGCGGTTTATGGGACTCGTGTTGCCTTCTTCTGGGGAAATCCAAACCATGTCTACCTCATTCCAGTATGACCGACAAATCACCACTGATGAGTTTACCAGCATACTCTTAAGTAATCGGGAGAAAATAGCAGCTTTTTACATTCCAGAAAATTCAGAGGTGGTCGACATCACCGGCGCCATTCAGAATGGTTTCATTGACATTCATACAGCAGAGGTTTTAAAATCCGTAGGGATTCCTGATGTGTTTCCTGATGTTGATCACCTTAATGAAAAGTTTTCATCTTGGCTTATGTACAGAAAACTCACGGTTGATGGATGCTGTCATGCTGCAGATTGCTTAAAAGTTGATAATATCCCTACTCAAACAGAGGCAAAGCAGCTATTCATCTCCTACCTAATGTTGAACAGTTACATAGATCCCGAATCCGGGCAGCGGGTCCTAATACTCGATAGACAGCTGAGTAAAATGGTAGAAATTTTTCTTGACAATTCAATATTTTCTGAAAACACTGAGAAAAATGTTACTTCTCTGACTTTAAATGTTGGTGATCTTCCAGAACAGGTAGATTTAGAGATACCGCTGCACATAAATGAGGAAACGGAGGAGTTAATTAAAAACACACAACACACATTTGATCCTCGTGATTTTGTTTCCTCAGTCAATGGAAGAATTAGCTTCGATAAAAAAACATACACAGATGAAGAGGCTCTAAAACAGGAATTGTTAGTAGATGATGATGACATTGACATGGATACCATAGAGCCTGGTGTAGCGGAGGAAACCAGAAACACAAATTGGACCAAGTCAGATCAATTTCCAGATTGTGGAAATAGTTTCCAAATTGATGATGGAGGTGCTGACAGTGAATGTCTTGATATTCCAGGGACCTCAGTTCTTCAAACTTTATGCTTTGTAAACAGAACAAATGTTGGCTCACCGTCAATGTTTGACTCTGAGGGTTTAGTAGAATCGTGCCGTCAGACACTACCATACTTAAATGCTGAGTCACTTTGTAGTGAATCAGAAGGTACGGATATTATCCAAGATGAGTTTTTATGCTCTCAGGACGTGTTAGTTGACAAAGAGCAAGACTATGCTACTCATCTCCTGAAAGCACAAATGGAGGAGGGAGACATTTTAGATGTCACCTCTGGGAGGCGTTATGACCTGGAGGCAGCTCTCAGTCAGGGCCCAGTTGACCAGACGACAGTTTTGAAACTGCTTGACCTACAGTCAGATGAAAAAGGAAGTGTTGTAGGAGATGAGAATGACACAATGTTTGTTTTAAAACAGCCAGTGTCAGATGGATCCATATCCTCAAATACTGCTCTTCGTAAAATGGAAGAGCAGAGCCTGTTGAGGTCTGGTTGCACCGTTAGTGCCAGTGAGTCTGGATTAGTTAAAGATGACTGTGTTGACTTATACCTTGAGGAAGACAGCAGTTACGCAGAGGAAAACTGCACTCACTCCATCCCTGATGATCATAATCTGCATTTAAATTATGATAATGAAGCTGGAAACACGCAGACTGAGAGGAAGGTTGCTGTCATGATGCTTGATCTGACTAATTATGAGGCTGATAACAAAGAGCTAGAGAGTGAAAAAGGAGGTGCAGAGGTAGATTGTGAGACAACAGGAAATGTAGGAGAGCTGAGTAATTATCTCCATCATTCCCCTCTCTCAGTTAGTGGTCACGAGTCTCTGATGATCTCACCCGCCTCATGGAGTCAGGTTTCTGCAGAGTGTATTCATCACTTTGACAAATCGCCTTTACCGGCTGAAGACAGTGACTCACAGGGTGTAATCAATAACCAACTGACAGATATGGCTGTTGTGATAGAAAACGCTGCTCCAACTACCCAGTCACGTCCATCTAGTCTGAGTGACAGAACTGAGACTAGCACTGATCCAGAAAGCCAGACTCATTATGCCACTTCTATTGATCACTCTAAATTGGACAGCTCACCCATTGATAATGTTTTTTTCATTGCGGGATATGATGCCCAGGTGGAAAATCAGACAGTTAGTGAGAGTGTATTATACACGTCTTCATCACACTGCAATGTGTTGTCTGAGGAAAGTAGAATGGAGAATGTCACAAGCGCAGTTCAGTCACCTTCGGACGGCGAGCCAACTCCAAGTATAGATTACTCACCGCCCAGAGATTTGGTTGAAAGTGCAGTCATCTCAGAGTCAAGGGGTAATGGTAACTATGACTACAACATCACAGAAGATGGCAACAGAATCACATTACATCAGCAAGCAGCATTTCGTTCAGAAAGCGATTTTAGTGTTGGATCTGAGCCCAGCTGCTCTCAAAATGGTCAGAGTGTGCTTGTCGGGGAGAGCTCTCCACAGTCACCCGTTGTTTCCGATGAAGTCACCGCAGCAAATGCTATCAATCTTAAGTGTTTTGATGCTGAAGATTCAGAGCATTACACTCCAACTGGCACCAGAGTTTCTCTTGAAACAGGACTGGCTGATGAAGATTTGTCAGGTTCACAGCACAGTGATGCAGAAGATGTTGAGTTAAGCACAGGCAGTTTTTCCCCAGAGAGGCAACATGAGGACATTTTCACAGGCATTGATATGGAACAGATCTCTGTGTTGAGAAATGCACAGACAGGAGAGACAAGTGATAAAGAAAACGCAGGTATTAGTGGAAATGCGTCAGAACTTAACTTAGGACAGTCTGAAGCTATAATGGGAGTAGGGTTAGGATTGGATATTCTGACAGAGGAAAAAAGGTTAGATGTGTGTTCTTCTGAGCATCCCCAGGTAGATACAGATTACATGTCAGACAGCTGTGTTACATCTGATGCTTCCTCTTCAGCTCCATCAGTGTTTTCTAATGCTGTATGGGCACATGTAGATGTAGAGGAGGAAATTATTACAAAGGGGACTGATGTCAGTGATTCGCAAAAGGCACAAACTCGAGACACTGAAAGCGCTATCGCTGTAGTTCAGTATGCTCCGCAACCTTTAGACGAAGGTGGTTTTCACAAGAAAGACACACCTCATGGACTTTTAGAGAGCAGTCATCCAGACCTTCTCGTGGATTTGCTGAAACAAAACGCCCTCCGATTTAACAACAAAGAAATAGAAAACTCAGAACAGATACTGCAGGAAGAGAAAGACAGTGAAAAGACACAGCAGTCTGATGCTCCAAATATCCAGCTGCAACTGCTGCAGGTTCTCAAGACTGTTTCCTCAAGCCAAGACCTTTCAGTGCTTCAGGAAGTGATGGACACTCTAAACAGTGCCCTGGGGGGTGACTCTCTGCGGGGTGACTCTCTGGAGGAACGGCGGCACACGCTGGAGAGCATCAAGGAGGAGAGCTCAGAGGGAGAAGATGAGGGCTCAGCAGACTCGGGTGTCTGCCGCTCTGCTGCAGGCAGTCGCCAACCGTCTCCTCAGTCGTGTGGCAGCTCAGACGCCTGCAAAGTCGAGATGGTTAAAAATAAGGTACATTTCATGTTGTTTCAGTGATAAACTAATCTCTGCCGTCGTTTTTTTGGCCTAAGTACATCTGCTTCTCTTTTGTTTTGTGTTTTTTTTTCCTCAGCTGTTCTCCATCCAGGATTATTTGGAGTGTGTTGGGAGACTGCAGGACCACGCTGATGTTTTGGAAGATGTCAGAAAAGACCTTTTAATCCAGGCACCCGTTGGGAACAACATGGAAGAACTGCAGATTCAAATAGAGGATTTTCAGGTTAGAAATGACCAATAGCAAACAATATTATATGTTCATAATTTTTCGCTTGTGTATATAGATTTATGCATTAGCTCCTGACCAAATGTCCCTTTTTATCCAGTCTCTGGAGTCCCAATTTTCTAGGCTGGCTAGTGTTTTAACAGCAGATATGGAAAAAGCCAAACACCTCGTGAATTCTGCTGATGAGGATATTCCCATACAAATCCACCAAGATTTAGCCTCGACATATCAGGATTTAAAGCCAAATTTTACTGCTGTTTCCCAAATGTGTGCAGAAAGGAGTCACTCCCTAATTCAAGCAATGGAAACTGGAAAGGTCAGTGTTCATTGCTAGTGATTAAAATACAGTGATGTAACAGTTGCATCAGCTATTGACTACGTAAATGTGATTTTAGGTACACTTGGAATCAACGTACCAGAAACATCTAGGTGATCTTGATGAACTCACAGGCCTCATCCGAAACAACTCAAAAATGTGTGACGTGGATCTTAACCCATGTGATGTGGACACACTGAAACATTTGATACAACAGAACAGGGTATCTTTAAATATATGTAATTAAAAACATCCAATATTCACAGTAACTACAGAAACTTACTCTGCATATTTCCATCTTTTCTTCCAGGACTTTAGCAGTCTGCTAAAAGAAGCCAGGATCAAGCTAGAGGATGTCACATTTGATATCCAGTGCTTTATTTCTGAGCACGCTCAGTTTCTGAGTCCAACTCAGAGCAGCTTCCTCCTCAAGTTCCTCAGCACCACTCAACGAGCGTTCAGGGATCAGACAGAGAGGCTTGTTACCCAGAGGAGCGCCTTAGATGTCCTACTGGACACCAGGGAGAGGGAGAGCCAGGACAAGGTCTGCCTGTAGATATACTACAAAATATCACAGATGTTTACCTAAAAAACAACAACTGTACATGCTTGGTGTGCTTGATAATGAATGCTTACCTTGCATGTAGAGTGGGCTGTATAAGCCATGTTACTGGTCAGATTTAAGCATAGGAATATATAGGTCAACTCTAACACATTGAATGAGCACATGCAGAACTGTGAGAGCTAACAACAATGACGTGTTATTCAGACAAGTAAGTTACAACAAGGAATTTCACATATGTGGTTTCACATTATTGGTACACAACTTTTTATATTGGAATGAGCTGCCTGAACCTCAGACTTCAGAACAAAAATGATTAATCAGTTCAAAAAACTGTGTACAGATATTGAACTTTTTTTTAAAACTTTTTCCAAGTAATGAGTATATAACAATATCCCAGGGTTTAATGTTTTTACCATAGTATTTCACTGTTTCGTTGATAAATGTATTCTGAAGTGAATTATTGGCTTTTGTTTCCAGAATTCAGATTTGGGTGGTTCTACTGTGAATGCCTTAATTGTTTAAAAAAAAGTAACAACATTGCATGCTCACATGCTTGATCGCTCCTGCAGACTAACTCTTTGTGCTGGTTGTATCCTACAGGCCTTCAAGACACCAGTCAACAATTAACAGTGGACACAATGCACCTTCTCTGTTGGAACACTTTCAACCACAACAAACCCATTAACACACCGGACATAATGTGCTTATTACCCTTACAAGACCAAAGTGGCGAATGGCGAAATAGCATGTTTACAGCATACTAGATTTTTACACTATTATGATGAAGGAAAATATTTGCATGTTAAATTTAAGTGCTTGAATATTTTCTCCTCTCTTGTTTTGCTATTTGTGTTCCCAGACCATAGGAACAAGCTTTTATGTGAACACTGTCGGGTTTTGGGGTTTGTTTTATATGAATGTTTTTGAGTGTGGATATGTTTAATGGCAGCCTTTTGATGTCAAAGTATGATATTTACTTGGTGTTTTTTTTATTCTTGTTTGACAGTCTTTGTTGGAGAAACACAAGGAGTTTACAGAGAAGTTGGAGGAAGTGTGTGATAATCTCACCCTGACAGAAAACCATCTGATTGGTCATCAGCAGCAGGCTGAAAATGCTGAGTGTGTCACAGACCTGCAGCAGTACCAGCAGGAGCACCAGGTTTGAAATAAGTTCTCTTTGATTTTTAAGAAGCACAGTATGTGTTTTATAAGTTTATAAGTTATAATCGGTTCATTCCGTAACCCCACTATTCCTCCTGTCTGATCTCAAGGCCCTGCAAAAAGATGTGTTGACAAACGCCAGTGCCTTGAATGAGGTCATCACAAGTACTAAAAAGTTTCTGGAGGAAAACCGGAGCAAGCTAATGCCAGATCAAATCGCCGTTATTGAGAGCAAGTTGGAAGAGGCCAAAAGCAAGGCCAAGCTCATCAACCAGCGGGCTGAGGAGTCCAGGAAAGATTTGGAGAAGGTTGTTACCACAGCCATAAAACAGGAGAGTGAAAAGGTCAGAGTTCAGATTACCTCCACATGTGTGTGTTAAATTATTGCTTAACTAAATGGCAACATAGTATATTGATTTTTCACTATTCAGTATTTTGTTAATATGTAATCCATGTGTCTTTTCAGGCAGCAGCTGTTGAGCGTCTTGAAGAAAGTAAGAACAAAATCGAAGGTCTCCTGGACTGGATATCCAACATAGGGAATGAAAACGAGAGCCGTCTGGATCAAACTGACCATATAAGTAAAGAGAATGGAAACCTGCCTAAAGAAACCTCAGCCACGGGACTGATAGGAGAGGATGACGATGCCAATGGAAACGCTTTACAGACCACTGAAAAGGATTTTGGCACAGAGACCAGCGGCAAGAACGACGGCTCCTTTGACCTGGATAAGCAGTATGACAGGGTCAAGGTACAATTGGTTTGTTGCAAAAATGTAGAGAATGGATTTTCTAAAGTTTGTTCCACAGCAGTTCATACTTAACACGGGGGAGTGTTTACAGGCACAGACTTTGTTTCTCAACAGTGCACAAGTTAATTAAGATCCCAGTGCATTACTTGAGGCAGATCATCATGCTTATGCATCTAAAGTTGAAAGACACAAGTAGCAAAGACATTTTCAAAGTTCAATGTTATAATCAATTTCTAAGTATGGTGAAATGAGTAAAATGCCAACAATTATAAAAGCTCCAAAATTTTATTTTATTAGAAATTTTAAGAGTTAACTACATCTTGTTATCTGAAAATAGGTTGTAATTAGAATATGATTTGCCATTAGAAAAGAATGAAGGTGATAAGATGTGTTACATGGGTGAAAAAATAGATAACAATTTAGTTTAATAGTATTTAGCAGACTTGAAATTTGAGTTGAAGAGAAACAGATGAAGCCAATAAAGCCAAAAAGTAAGAAATATTAAAGAAAAAAATAGTAGTATAAATCATGTTATAATGTTTAAGAAATGTAAATAAAGATATAATTGCAGCTGTATGTATTGGTATGGTGTCCTCAAGGCTTTATTGTTCTCACAGGCCCGTCATCAGGAGATTCTGTCCCAGCAGCAGGATCTGATCATGGCCACTCAGTCAGCTCAGGCTCTGCTTGACAAGCAGGCCAACGTGTTGTCTCCGGAGGAGAAGGAGAAGCTGCAGAAGAACATCCAGGAGCTGAAGGGGCGCTACGAGGCCTCGCTGACGCAGGCTGAACAGCAGATGAAGCAGGTGCAGTGTGTCCAGGAGGAGCTGAAGAAGTTCCAGGGTGACTGTGAGGAGTTTGAGGGCTGGTTAGACCAGGCAGAGGGAGAGATAGAGGAGTTGGGCTCTCCTGCAAGCTCCCTCAATATCCTCAGTGATAAACACCAGCGACAGAAAAGCTTCTCAGAAGATGTGATTTCCCACAAAGGTGACCTTCGCTTCATCACCATGTCAGGACAGAAAGTGCTGGATGTGGCTAACGCCTGTGGACTGGCTGACTCTGCGGCTAAGAACGCTCTGCTGGACGTGGATACTTCAGGAACCTGTTCTGCTGTCAAGGACAAGTTGGCTTCAGCAGCCAGCAGATACAAAACACTACATTCACAGGTACCAAGTCTGCAGTTGATCAAATGGATCTTGACAGGTTGTAGTTACTTATTCTTGCCACTAGGTGGGAGCATTTCTCTTCATTAAAAACTAAGGTGTCACACTATTTTCTGTAAGCACTGTGAAAAGGTCGGATGGAAAACTGCTACTTTCTCTGACACACACTGAACATTGTTCATTGTTATCTTCATGTTTTGAGCCTGTGTACTTAATTATGTGTTTCCTGAATATCTTATCACACATACAGTATAATTTAATTTCCTTTGTTTCAGTGCAATCAGCTTGGCAACAACCTGAAAGATGTGGTTGACAAATACAAGAAATATGACGACTCGAGCGCTGGTCTTTTGAAGTGGCTGAACAGCTCAGAGGAGGAAGCGAGAAAGCAGCAATCAGAGGCCATAGCAGCTGACCCACAAACACTACAGAAACAGCTGGAGGAGACCAAGGCAAGAAAAAGTGCAAGCCAGGGCTGTCAAGCTTTGACCTCGTCTTGGTATCGAGTCCAAAGCTCAGATTTATCTCAGATTGTGGTCTTTTTTAACTTGTTATACATTTCTTTCATATTTCTGTGAGGCCTCTCTAATTTTTGAGGCTAACACAAGAGTCAGATGAAAAAGAAAACTTTTGATCTTTCCTCCCATGTGATTTCATTTTGGTGAATTGGAATTTTTACAGTTACAGTTAAGAAGGCTGTGAAAAGATGTCTTTAAGATAAGATAAAAGGAATCTAAGTGATCTTTAATGGATATTAGGTTATGAATAATCCAAGTAAAGAAATAAAGAATTGCTTTGTTAAGAAGTAACGTGCAGAACTTGGAGCGTTGGCAGGGTTATAAGGTCATGGCTCAGTAGACCTGCCTTACCATATACAGTGTTTCCACTGACTGTAGTGCAACATAGTTATTTTTAGCTCTGTGTTCAAATTCAAACCCACATGTGAATAGTTTAACTCTGGTTATTCAAAGCCTACATACTCCTACAAGAGGATAAGAAACGATGCTGTCTCTGTCAAAGCTTTTGGCAGCAGTTAGCTTGAACATTTCTCTGTAGGGAGGTAGTGGCTTACAGCATAGATATGCCCAGATAAGAGGCGCCTGCGGGCCAACCAAGGAACACTGTTTGTCTTTGGTTACAAATCACTGCAAAGAATCCTAAGCCTTTCTGTAATTCTAACAGTCGAGGCAGAAGGGTACATCCAACCATATCTGTGGAATGATGGAAAGATATTTATTATCCAGACGTTAAATGCATAATCTGTACAGTATAAAAGCAGGCCGAGGACATTTATTTTATGAGGATACAGTTTTATTTTCTCTGACCTCCTCTTACTTATTGATCCACAGGCCCTACAAGGTCAGATGACAGGACATCAGACTGCTATTGAAACACTACGCAAAGCAGCTGAGTCTTTGATAACATCTGAAGGAGACCTGCTGAGCAACTCGGACGATATCCAGGAGACAGTAGGTGAGGGAAAAATCCAAGTAGAGATCCTAGTTTCGCACCCTCTACAGAATACAGTATATGAGACTTTAAATGATTGTATGTGTCATCATTGACACTTAAATAGTGGAATTAGGATTCCAGCCTTTAAATGTGCAAATTGAAAGATGCCAGATATTGAAATAACTCTGAAATGCTTGGGAAAGGTTAAAAATAAAGTATTTCAAAGTACAGCTTAAAGTTCATAAATCTCAGCCCTGCAAAATGTTACCTTGTAACTTGTAAGTAGGTAGGTTGTTAATCAAACAGACTGTCCAAAAATGTCATCATACCCCAAAGTATCCACCATCCCTTTTCTAAAATGTACAAAAGTTATGAGTTTGAAATATGGCTCTTGGAGTGTCTCATTTGTATTTCTTCTCTCCAGTCATTAGGTTCTTGGCATACACTTAAAAATGCTTTTACTCTACCAAAATCTTAGTGAATGTTATCCCTTGCCACACTTAACGCCTTAAGAAAATCATAAATTCCAAATACGTTCCTGCTCGGGTTTGAAATGTTTATCTCACAATGTGTCCCTAACAATGAGAAACTGTTCAGTTTTAAACATAACCTGATTTGTTTACTTGCATTGTAGATGACATAGTTGAACGCTATGACAACCTGTCCAAGTCTGTGAGTGATCGAAATGAGAAACTGCAGATCACCCTGACTCGCTCCATGAGTGTGCAGGACGGTTTGGATGAGATGATGGGATGGATGGAGGGAGTGGAGGCCAGTGTAAAAGAGAGAGGACAAATTCCCCTGGACTCTGCATCCATTGGAGATATCCTCAGCAAAGAAGTAGTATGTATTCTTGTCATCATTTCAGCAGTCCAATAACTAGATACTGTATTGTGTTGTGCTGACAGCAGTTGATTTTTTTTTTTTTTTTTTTTACCAGTTATATTTACTTTATTTAGCCATTAAAACTGTTCCATCCTGTATTTTTTAAGGCATTAGAGCAGGACATAGCAAGTCGCCAGAGCAGCATCTCAACCATGAAAGCCAAGGTGAAGAAGTTTGTGGAGACAGCAGATCCCCCTGCTGCTGCACTTCTGCAATCTAAGATGGATGCTCTCTCCCAGCGTTTCTCTAACGCCTGTGACAAGCATAAGCAAAAGGTTTCCCAGCTGGAGCAGCTAAAGGAAAAGGTGGAACAGTTTGAGAAGGTCGCAGATAAAGTTCAGCAGTTTGTTGTGAAACGTTCGCAAGATCTACACGACACAGACGGGCCAGGAAAAACCTTCAATGAACTTTCTCAGCTAATGCAGGTAACTATACCACTGACGCTGTTCATGACAATAAATGGATAACTTTTTTGTACACTTTCAGTAATGTTACATCTTCATCAAGAAATTATTTTATACGGCAAAGAATGACATTTATAATTTCACTGTAGAACACCAAAGCTGAGATGGCTGAACATGCCAGTGATTTGGAGAAGCTGCAGACTCTGTCCATGGAGCTGTCTGAAATAAGCCCCGATGGAAACAAAGCCCAGATCCAGAGCAAGATGGACGATCTCTCAAATATTTTCAGCACCTTCAAAGACGCTGTCAAAGAAAAGTAAGATGGGACAGGGGAGGGGAAAAAAGGTCTTTGTCTTTACACTTTTAACAAAAATAACATCCTTTTATAATGTTTGTATAATGTACAGATGGATGCGTGATATGACTGATTCTTGTCTATTACAGGGAAGAGGAGGTATCATCCTGTCAGGACCAGCTGGGAGAGTTTAGATCTGCAGCTAGCGCTCTCACCAAGTGGCTGGAGCAGACAAATGAGAAAGTACCTGCAGTCCAGCTAAGCAGCAGTGTGAACAGTCTAGAGAAGGACCTGCAGATAGTCACTGTGAGTCAGAAGATAAATAAAAAGTCTACTATAGAGACAAGAGTTATTCCCGTATATATTTTGTCTAACTTAACTTTAAGTGCTGTAACAGAAGCAATTCATGTATCACTTTGCATCTGGCACAGTAGAGGAGTGTGTTTTGCAATAGATATACTGTATGTTAAGTGTGTTTTAATAGATTATAGTCCTGTCCTCCCTGTACTCTCCACCATCCTATCCTGCTTTCTCTGCCAACTAATGACAGATGGATGGTATGTGTTTACACAGGATAGATCTGCGAGTGAAACACTATGTTGTCCAGCAGAGAGACTATTTGCTTCACAAGATGTTAGAGAAAAGATCACAAAAGTAGATCCTGAAATAGCACAAAAAATAAAAACCCACAGAGGCGAAATCATCTATTTTTTCTTGTTTATCCCGTTTCTCACTTGCATTTTCAGACATCAGCTTTTGCTTTTATGTGATATGATGACATGTGTCTGTCTGATTAATCAGGGATTGTTAGATGAGTGGACATCCAAAGACCCTGCTGTCCAAGACCTGAACAGTAAAGGATCAGCGCTATGCAGCCTCATGACTTTCCTCACATCTCCCGCCAAGACAAAGGCCCCTAACAAGTCAGGTAATCATCAGCACACCTCACATGTTTGAATCAATCCCTGGAATGGGAAGCATGGTATTTGGGTGCACTTCTGAGTACTGTATACTCCCTAACCATTAGAGACCATGGAAAGATCTTGTGCCAACAATCCTAGATAGTCTGCCTGCCCTTTACACAAGCTTTGTCTTATGTCTTTGCATCAGCTCTTACTAATGGTGGCGGTCCAGCGAGCCATTCCTACCTAACCAATAAAGGTAATCAAGTGTGTACAGTATGTGGATGCTGCTCTGTAAATACATTGTTTGTGGTGTGCTGTGTAGGTATTATGGCTGGTTTTCAAAACACTGCTGTGGCTGTGGGGGCTCTATGCCAAACAAATAGCAACTTTTGAAGATCACTGTAACAGTATGTTCAGATTATGATAAAGTTAAAGCAACTTAGACACTTAGACAGAGGGAGTTTGTTGCTTTTTGAATGTCCCAATTGAGCAATTAAGCCTCAGCCAAACTCCATAGGGATTGAGTTATTTCATTATTTTTCATCATATCATATCAGTTCAGTTCATCAGTTGATAGTAAGTTAATCGACATTTAAAGACCCAAACATTAATTTACACACAGAGGGAGGACAACTGATAAGATAAGAGCTACATTCATTGGTCCTCATGCAATAACATGTTTGTATTCTTATCTATGACTCTCTTACTGTTTTTTGTGAGGGTTGTTGTCAAGCCAAAATACATAGCAATAAAATATAAACAAAAGGAAAAAGCCTTTATACACATCATACTGACACACACAATATTAATTTCACATAATTTTGTATTTATTTTATTTATATATATATATATAACTGTGCATGACTCGTACGACTCGTATTGGTAAATGCACAAGTTCTCTTAAATCACTTGAATGTGCCACTCCAGAACAAACCTGTTCATATTAGTGGTTCTTGCATGGGGCCCAATTTGTAATTGAATTCATCATTTATTGGGATAAGAGCCACTGATTTCCACAAATGCTTCAATTCAATTTGCTGTGAGTGGGTGTTACTTAATTAACTCATATTCTGAACATACTGGACCATAAGGCTACTATATTAATGGTGCCTCACTGTTATCATGACCTCATGATGATGACACTTTGTCTATAAACTCCTGGTAAGGAAACTTGATAGAATTCTTTTTGACTTCCACAGAGCTGATGTTAATTCAGCAGAACATGTCATTCGTCAAAGAGGGATACGCAAGCCTCGGGGAAACGCTGGAGAGTCGGGCAGCAGAGCTGAGTAGTTCGGTGCAGGAGCTGAAAGAGGCCCAAAAGGAGACAGACAACATGATGACATGGCTGAAGGACATGAAAAAGACTGCAGCATCCTGGAACAAAGCAGCTACAGAGAAAGATTCAGTGAAAACACAGCTTGAACAGCAGAAGGTACAGAGAGTCTTGTTGTCGCTCAGCAAATGGTTTAATTATGTTCTCAAACTGCACACAGTCCTCATTGTTTGTTTTGCTTTGAATGAGATCACAGGATTCAAGCAGTTATGCCTTTTTTTTATTATCTTAGGCATTTGAAGATGACATGAAACAAAAGCAGGAGCAGCTCCAGAAGCTAAGAGAGACGCTTCTCAACTTGATTAAGACTCATCCGAACTCCCCCGAGGCAGCAAAATGGAAGCAGATGCTGGCAGATATAGGTATGCACCAAGGTGTTGTCTCCAGATGGCCTTCGGTAATTTATGTCACTGAAACTGTCAGATGTATGTTGGATCCCACTGATCTCATTACAGCACTGGTCTTTGAATAAAGTCTTTAACAAAATGACATATACATGTATGAGATGTTAGACCAGCTATATTACTAGTATTCATCTAGTCACATGCATACAGAAAGCGTCTCACTACCTGCTCTCTGCCACAGCAGTTAATTTAACACATTCGTAGTGCCAAGTCCTGCGCAGTGGGAGCTTTGCTACGAGAACAGTGGGTAGAAAGGTGATGTTATGCTGACTAATGCAGACTGGTGTGAATGTTCTGCCCTCCTGTTCAGATGCTGCTTGGGCAGATATCAGTGGCTCTGTAGAGGAGAGGAAGCAGCACCTGGAGCAATCCAACAAGAACCTGGACATCTTCCAAACAACTGAGCTGCAGCTTGGTCAGTGGCTTTCAGAGAAAGAGCTGATGATGAGTGTCCTCGGACCCCTCTCGATAGACCCGAACATGCTTAAAATGCAGAAGCAACAAGTTCAGGTAAGCATGGTGCATGTTGTTGGGAATAACTTGAGGCTTATGCATCTCTAAAGAACCAGAATGTTATGTGGTTTTCTGAAGGAATGTTCATCTTGACTGATTTTTGTCATCCAGATCCTCCAGAATGAATTTAAGAGCCGAAAACCTCAATATGAGCAACTGGAGGAAGCTGCCTCTGCCATCCTGAGCTCCTTAGGCAACCAGGACCCCTCAAGTGGGAAGCTGGTGAGGGAGCAGCTCGCTGGCGTCACCCAGAAGTGGCAAGGCCTCACAGGAAAGCTGGACCAGCGAGACAGCCTCATCGACCAGGCTGTGGTAAAGACAGGGCAGTTTCAGAATTTACTGAGGAGTGTCAGTCAGACTGCCACTCAGCTGGAGAATCAACTCACCAACCATCAGGGCCACAGCACCCAGCCCGATGCTGTGAAGAAGCAATTGGAGGATGTCCATAACATCTCAGCACAGCTGAGAGACGAGAGGAAGAAACTGAAGGAGGCTGAGGCCATCAACGCAGAGCTAACAGCGATGGTGACTGAGGACTATCTCAAAGCTGACTTGGTCAGGCAGCTGGAGAATGTCAGCAAGCCTTTCAAACAGCTGGAAGAGAAAGCAGGTCCGCCTTTTAACCTAACCTAATAATGTAATGTAATGTTTGGAAAGAAAGAAACATTCTATTTGTGTTGAGTCACACTAAAATATATGTATTCTATGACAACAACTTCCCAACAGGCTAAATTGTAGTAATCACAATCGCTCTTGTAAAGTATTCAAACTCGGGCTTTTTGACAACTGTTTTTATTATTAATTTTATATTTGGCTTGTATCGTTTACCATGACTGCCCACTAAAGTATATCAGAAATGTGGAATAAAAAAGTCATATGCAACAATATTCCTAGCTACGTTTTGGTTCCACTTTTTGCACAAGAGGTGTTGCAGCCTTTAACTCACTAATTGCCACATTTCTCTGTTGTAGCAAAACGGATTGAGCAGCTCAACTCAACCTTTGCCAGCTCTCAGCAGTTCCATCAGACCTCCAAAGACTTCCAGTCATGGCTGGGTGAGAAGCTCCAGGAACAGTCTAAGCCCCAGCCCATCTCTGCCAAAGTGGACATCCTGCAACAAACCCTTGAGGAGCACACTAAACTCCAAAAAGCTCTCAGTGAACATGAGAAAGCTTATAACACAATCACCGGTGAAGGGGAGACGCTTCTGCAGAACACTGATGGTGCAGAAAAGTTGGCACTACAAGGGCAGCTGACTACGCTCTCTTCCAACTGGGAGGAGGTGAAGAAGAGCTGTGTGGAGCAAGCTGACAAACTTCAGACTGCTCTGCAAAAATCTTTGAAGTATCGGGAGCATGCAGAGAAGCTCAGCTCTTGGATCCAAGAGTGTGAAGCTAGTGAGGGCCGAGTTAAACTCACTGTTGATCCGATCGCTGTGGAGAGCTCAATTTCTCAGGTTAAAGCTCTCCAGAAGGATGTCGACAAGCACAGAGGGATGGTGGAGCAGCTCAACACGGTTGCAGATGGCCTTCTTGAGGTGGCCAACACAGACACTGAAGCTGTCAAAGAGGAGAAAGCTAGCATTGGCAAAAGAGTGGACAATATAGTGGAAAGTCTGCAGAGCAAAAGGGAGTCTCTGGAGAAGGTTTCACACACAGTTAAGGAATTTAATGATGCCTATAAAGAAGCAAAGGGTCAGCTTGAGGGGGCTAAGAAGCAGGTGGATGCCTATGAGTCACAGGGAGTGCAGGCACACAGCAACAAGAACCTGACCAACATGAAAGCCCAGCAGAAGAGTTTAGAGGGAGTGCAGAACCAAGTAGAGCACCTAAAGACCTTGGCCAAGGAGCTTGTGGTTGATGTCCCTGATGCTGATGGAGTTACAGACCTCTTACTGCAGGCTGACAGCGTGGAAAAAGACTACAGCACCCTTAACAAGAAACTGGAGGAGACGTGCCAAGTCATGGAGGGTAAACTGCAGGGTATTGGGCAGTTCCAAAACCGTATCCGTGAGATGTTTACCCGATTCACAGACCTGGATGATGAACTGGACAGCATGGCTCCTGTGGATCTTGACTTGGGCACTCTTAAAGAACAGCAGGACAGCATTCAGAGCTTTGTGGTTAAGCTGCAAGAGCTGATGGCCAACACGGCCAATGCTGGAGACAGCTGTAAGAAGATGCTAGAGACTGAAACCTCACCCGACCTGTTAGGCCTGAAGAGGGATCTGGATGCTCTGAGTAAGCAGTGTGGAAAACTGTTGGACAGGGCTAAAGGCCGAGAGCTGCAGGTGCAGAGCACTCTCACCAAACTGGAGGAGTTGTATGGTAAACTCCGCCAAGTGGAAGATAAACTTTGCAGTGCTGTGGGCAAGGAGGCGTCGCAGGAGGCAGTCGGCATGGAGACAGATGTCATCAACCAACAGCTGGAGGCCTTTAAGGTATGGTATCCTCAATTTAACATTTATTTTGTTATTTAGGCCTAAACATGGAATTTCATTGAATTCAATTGGTTAAATAATGATAAGTGATTGTGTTGGATGATAGACTATTTGTAAAATCACAGCAGCAGTTACCCTTGTTTTTGTCTTTTTTGCATAAACTTTATTTCCGATATAGATTAGGGCTGCCACTAATGATTATTTTAAACCAGGTTCTTCAATGTTTTTTAAGCCAAGGACCCCTTAACTGAAAGAAAGACGGAGCAGGGACCCCCTACTACTAATATTGTAAAAAATGAAGTTGCATATTAAACTGGGCCTACAATAAAGTGTAGGGCGGCCTAAAGCCTTTACATACCTTTTTTGTGCATAGTATACTAAGCTATTGAAGTAATAATTGTCAGCATGATTTTATAAATCATCTTTTAATGTTAACCGTACATGTGGCACAGTGAATCCTTGTTAACTGTCATCAATGGGGATTTATATTTGCTAATAATATGTTGGATTCATGTTAAGACTTTTTGATTTTTGAAAAAAATTTCAAATATTAACAATAATTTGGAGGCCCCCCTGTAGTAACTCTGAGGACCCCCTAGGGGTCCCGGACCCCCTGTTGAAGATCTCTATTTTAAACAATTGATTAATCTGCTGATTATTTTCACAATTATCTTATATAACATAAAAAGGGGATGTCATCAAATGTCTTGTTTTGTCCGACCTACAAAATATTCAATTTACTATAATGACAAGACAAGGAAAAGCATCACATTTTCACATTTAAGAAGCTTAAACAAGAGTTTAGATTGTTTTTACTTAAAAATTACTCAAACGATAAATCAGTTATTAAAATAGTTTCTGAATAATGTTCTGTTGATTAATTGACTAATCGTTTTAGCTAACATAGATGTCAACTGAATTACAGCTATGTAACATTGAATCAGAGAGAGGTTTAAAATAATTTGCAGTCTTTTGGGGTTAGTAAGAATAATGAGGGAACAAATTCCGAATTAGACCCAACATATTGCACAAACATTATTATCAACTCATGTGCTCTTACAATTTGTTCACATATAGTTAAACTGAAACTAATTTGAGAAAAGCCTTTCTTTTAAAATCAGATAATAGAAATCTGAACATGCATACATTTGATTGGTTGATGGAATTCAGTATTTAAATGTAATATTATCTTTCCTTTTATCCAACGATTGTGGACACTTAGACAAAAGTCCTTTTTGGTATTCAAACACGCAGTTATTGACAAATGCTCTTTATATTGTTACTTTGAACACAGCATTTGTCAGCCTGTTAAATAATGAATTCATAGTATATGAATTAATCTCTGCTTTCATTTATATATTTGAAAATGTAAATGTTTTAGATGCTGTCTGTCTAGCCACAAAACCTTGCATCGGGGCAGATTACCAGCAGGCTCTTCACTGAGCACACTTGCTATATACATGGCAATCCTCTGGGGCGGCTGGTTCATTAAGGGCATCTGGTGTTAACAAAAGAGCTGCGGCCCATATGCAGTGATGGTGCAGGAGGGATGGACCGTCACAGCCAGGTGGTCACCAGCAGGGCGTCACTTGATTCAATGGTCCCAATAATGAAGCTGGGCCTGCATCCTGATCTCTTAACATCGATATTGTTGTTCTTTGACGCCTGAACCTTCACCGCCTGACATTATCTTGGGCTCTAAACTTGTTATAGCCTGGTGTTAATTTGACTATGTTGACATAGACACCAGCTAGTAAAGTGATGGTTCCAGTATTTACTGCTGGGCTGAGCAACCATCAAGGCTTGTGGTAATATGAAGACACACACTTGTAGTAGATTTTATAGCTGGTGCAAAGCAGCCCAAATGCCAGTGAACAATATAATCCCAGATTATATAGATTATTGTTTAGGCTTTTGTGTATTGTAGTATGAATGTTTGGACTAAACATGTACAGTTACTAAAGGTAATCATATATGCAGTACTACAAGCATACCACACAGCTTCCTAATTGTCGTAATGGTCTGTTTTCAATTCCTCTGACTCTCCATATTGTCTATAAATGGAGGTATTTGTTGTTATCAGTGAGGGATAAAACAAGGGGCCATTAGCAAGATTTACAGACAGATGCAAAATATTTTCAAAGCCTAAAAAATTCCTGTGGAGTTTTCCAAAAGAGGATTAACCTATATTTAGAGGTGACGTTATGACACACTTCTTCATTTATCGTATTAGATAGCCATTACTATGGAACAATGTAAACAGCCGAGTATAGGCAAATGACACAGATCTGTCCTAAAATGTAGGTCAAGGGATTTTTTTTTTAATTACGAGGGGTGCTGCACTTATGCAGGAGGGCTACATCCAAGAGATACATGGATTGAAATATCATGGGGGTAGCGGGGGTGTCAGCTTGTTGTGTGGAGTTTGGTTTAAACGCCTTGCAGGGAAACTATTAAAAGAAGTGATTGATTCAAATAGTTGCTGAGCAGCGTTGTCATGGTGCATGTTTTACCCCCTCTTTGTCAGTCTGGGTTGAGAGGGCATATACGGCCCTTAGTCGCTGGTGGAAAAACCCCTTTGTACTCATTCGTACCAATACATCAGGAGGAGAATTGCCAAAGCCAAGCAGTATCAGGACTTGATTTGTTTCTTTATTCAGTTGCAGCATGAAAACATTAGATGATTGTGTCATATTCTGTTTTATGTTCAGTGGATCAGACTCTTGTTTCTGTAGGTAAGTGGGCTTTATTGGCAGCTGTTGCGAAAGAAATAAACAGAGAAAGACAGCGCTTGGATTGGTCTCTTTTATGTGCTGTTACCATTTTAGGTCAAGTTTTGAAAGAGACATGCCTGACTTCATGTGTTTACTCTTGTTTTTCACTTGAGATTTGCATGAGCTTGGCTGAGGGAGTCCTGGTGTGTGTATATCTTAATGTGTACCTTAAAGGGCAGCTCTAGTGATTCAACACCACTGGGGGTTGGCGTGGGTGTCTTTTCTCTCAGACATTACATCAGTGTCTCTTACAAATTCGGGAAGGAGTTTCTACCATCTGAATCATACTGTAGCTAACCCGGTCCATTGAAGTTAATGAGGGCAAAAAGTGTCATTGTGAGCACGCGGTGTCGCTGACTCACTGCCACATAGAAATGATACACTCTTCAAGTGAAACATGAGACTTCTGTGGGATAGTTGCTATACAGGTCAGGTGATTATGTTTTCCCACGGTTGTTGCTTCTAGCAAAAGTGTATATTTGCTGATTTTCATAGCAAAATATCTTTTGGTCAGACAAAACAAGCTATTTAAATATGTCAACCTGACATATGTCACTTTTTTTCAGATCAAATTATTTACTGATTACTAAAGAAAAAAATTAGCACATTTAATTGATTATGAACATTTTTGTAGTTAACTATTAATGCAAACAAGTCAGTTAACAAGTCAGTTAATAATCCAGGAAGCTCTCCTCCTTGAGTTTTCCTTCATTGTATTGCATTGTAAGAGTTACAGCTTAATACAAATAAAAAGAACAAAAGCAAAAGATCTGATTTAAAGATAATATTAATTATCACTTTTCCATAGAAAGCACGTTTCTCCCTGTGTGACTCAAGTTTGGCTCTTAGCTGCCTTTGCGCTGTTGTGTGCAGTGCTTAAATAAAATGCAGCATTCACAATTTCTGTAAAGTTCACAAAGCATAAAATATATTTATGGTATATAGATATATGGGATAGGGGGGACAAAGGACTTGCAGCAGCCAGGAAAAAGCCTGATTATTTAAAAAGTATGCAGGTTTCAGTGGCTGAACATCCTTTTTAAAATCCCACTAGATCCTAACTGTTTATTTATCTCTGCCAGCGTCCTCTTTCCATCTCCTCATGCATGCAGATCAGGACAAAGAAGTTAGGATTGTTCAGCTCCTTACCGAGCCACTGTGGTGTAGACAATCCAGGAAACAAAAATAAATTCCTTTCATTATCTCCCCTATTCTCCTTTCTTCTCCTACCCCGGTCACTGGACATAAAAAACGCCTTCATGCATTTGGCAGAGCCGTCAGTGTTAAATTACCTGCGACCTATGCCTCCCTCAGCATTCCACAGTAATTAAGAATATCTGCAGGGTCCACAGCAACCGTCCACAAGAAGAAAACAGAGGGCAAAGAGAGAAAAAAGGAAAAGTGTGTATCTATTTCAGAATAGTGTGATGTCATCAGAGTGCGAGCTGCCTGCTGGTCTAGGTTTTTTTTTGTGAAGTATAAAAGCTGGTGCGTATCGCTTCCCCTCTCCATTCCCTGAGTCACTGAAATAAAAGAAGAAAAAAAACGAAAAGTGAGTGATTGTGTCAGGATGCAGAAGATGGCTTAGAAGTGAAGTCATATGGGCCATGCTGACATAAGGGAGAATTAGAAAGGAGGGGGGGGGGGGGTGGGGGGGGGTCATGTGTCCACCAATCAACATGTGCCGGAGCAGCTCTCAGCACAAATGGAGTTGTGGCAGATGTTGTCTGAATAATGAGCGGGGGCGGGGCATGAAACCCTCTGCCAGGAGGGTGTCTGTCATTGCAAGGGAGCGATGAGAGAGAAAGGGCAGGCTTTTTTGTTTATCCAGGAGTACCAGCTCTCCTCAGAACTGCCCACAGCTTTTGGTAGAGCCTGCTGGATTTGCCTGTGGATATTTTCACTTTGCACTGAAGATTTTCCTTTAGCTCGCATGGATGCTGCGAAGATTTCAGGGGAAAAGAAGCACTTTGGACCAGAGGAATAGGGATTAAGTTTTGGCAACGTACAGAGAAGAACCTAGAGGAATATTTTTTGGATAGGTGACTGTATTGAATGACTGGATTTTCATTCCTACTACAGAATATGAAGCTGTTATACAGTCTTAGCATTTGTTTGAGATTTTTATATTGTTTGCCATATCTGTATTTCTAAAGCCTTTATTTTTTTTAACTAGTTCGACTTAATCCATTATATGTCCATCATTTTTAAAAGAACATTTTAAATTGTGGATTTTATTTTTAGTATTTATTTGTTAACTCCTCATTTTAAAGAGGAGAACATTTTTGATTTTAGACACGATTGCTCCTCATGTCAAGGGGTCAAATTGTGCTCCTTTTTAAATTACTCCGCGTGCACTAAAGCAACATATACCTCAAAGGATTTCACTACATCCTTAATGTTTTCTTTGTAGTGAGTATTGACAATTGTTTTAGCATGGGCAAACCGCTGAGCAGACCAGATTGCCTCAGACAAAACCCTTCCTGTGTGGGGAAGGGGGAGGAGGAGGACTTGAACATTGATGACTGCTATGTGCCCCAGAGGTCCATTTATGACACCGTCCGGCTCAACGAGCAGATAGACTCGGGCTCTAAAGGCAGCCTTTCATCCCGGCACTTCACAAGCACCTTACCTTACACTCACCGCACGTTAGACCTCAGCAGCATGTGTGGAAATGGAGCTCTCTCAACTTCCAGTTCATTTGAGCTCCGAACCCGGAAACCTGTCATGCTGGACGGACGTGTCGTCTTTGATAGACTTAAGCTCAATGGGCACATAATCAGGGCTACTGATACAGTGCTGCCCAAGTCACGTCTCCAGGGAGGAGAGAAAAAGGATCATCCACATCATCGTCGTTCATGGCGGACTTTTGCCCCAACTAACATGGGCGAGTATGCGAGCCGCAGTGGTACCTTATGTTCTGGGAGTGTGGAGAGGCCGGGGTTGATCAATGGCAGGAAAGGGCAGAGTATGACTAGCTCACTGACATCTGAAGAGGACTCGGGTCTGTACAGTCCGACTGTGGAGAAGGAGCGACATGCTCATAGATCCCACAAAAGAGTAGGCCCCAGTACAAGGAGCCTCTCGTCTTCAGAGGCGATGCATATGTCCGGGGACCTGAGAACTGGGCGATCGCTCAGCTCAGGGCAGGAGGAGTTCCCCTTCTCACCTGAGAGGGACAACCGCTCTCTTTACCACAGCAGCAGCTTGGTCCAGGAGCTGCGACAAACAGAATCGGGTGTGGTGGATCTAAATGAAAAGGATACCCTCAGCAATGGAGAATACAAATACTCCACAGGGAGGTTATCTTCAGGGTCAGCCTCCAGGTCTCAAAACGAAAAATCGGGGTGGCGTTCCAGGACTTTAACAGACTATGATGAGCTTTCCACTGCTGAGCTGTTAGAGGATGTGTCATCTCAGGACGACTGTGAGTTGGTCAGTGTGGTGGTGACACAGCCTGAGACATATGGAAACTCTGTAACTCTACCCATAGACAGCCGCCAGCAAACAGAAACGTGTACTGTCCAACAAGAGGCGTCCAAATACAACATGGAGGAGCTGGAGGAGTTTCTGCAATCAGTGGAGGCCTGTCTGCCGAAAAGTTTACAGACGTTCCAGCATGCAGGAGAGCAGGAGATAGAGGCCTTACTGAATGCCATCGCTGCATGTCCTGAAATGGACCCTATAGGCTATTTCTCCCCACAGGTGCCCAACAATAGCTTCTTCCTTCATTTCTGAGTTTTGTTCATATATGGTCCAGCACATGTTTCACTATCATACGTCTCTGTGGATGAGTTTTTCCCAGTTGCTGGCTTGGTGTTTTACTTATGTCTGATTACATGATATGATATAGGTTTTGCCCACTAGCTCAGCCTGTGATTGTGCACAGCTGTGTGTTAAATGTTAACTATGCTTTCCTAGAAACTGCTGCCTGGTTAGAGAGTTGTTTATGTCAGCTGGATTTTTAACACCAAACCTGAGGTGATGTCGTGGCAATCGTTTCTCTGGATTCGGGATGACTTCCTGGTATAATTTTGGACTTTCTGTCCTATAAAAACTAGATCTTGATCATTCTATTTCATTTATTCATGTATTATTGTTACATTTTTGATATGTTTCAGATTTCCAGATGTTATGGGTTTGTGTAAAGCTCAGTAACACAAAATTATTTGAAGACAGTCGTGACAGGGAGCAACATTGTAATCAAACTCTTACTGTCAAAGAGGAATTATTCAGAATTAATTACAACTTTAATTTGGTCTAGTTCCGAACAATGTAATAAAAAAATGAATGCATTATGAAATCTCTGGTCTTTACAATTGGAACAGAAATCCAGTCTGTTAAATGAACCTCCAAATAAAACGTATGGCATTGTAATGTGAGCACTTATGAAATATTTATTCTGATTTGTCTTTAGGCTTTCCAGAAAGAGGACATTGATCCGTTGCAGACTCAGCTTCAAGACATCAGCTCCCTTGGCCATGGTCTGATCCAAAACGCTGCCAAAGGTACCAGCACCAAGAAGCTTGAGGATGACGTGGAGGAAGTCAACACAAAGTGGAATACCCTCAATAAAAAGGTTTTGTTTTATACTACCGGTCCGACTGGTTGATCTTTGCTTTTGAATATTGGTCTTTAGTGAAAGTTTAAAGAAATATTGTCAGTGTGATGAGTCATCCGTTCTTACTATCCGATATAGTGTTATCCTTTGATGAGTTACTGGGTGCAGTTTGTAGTTGGCTTTAAAACAGGTGACATCTATATTTACCATGTGGTCTGCAGATTGCTGAGCGTTCAGCCCAGCTGCACGAAGCCCTGTTGCATTGTGGGAGGTTCCAGGATGCTCTGGAGTCACTGCTCAGCTGGTTGACTGACACAGAGGAACTCGTGGCCAATCAAAAACCTCCATCTGCAGAGTTCAAAGTGGTCAAGGCACAGATACAAGAGCAGAAAGTAAGCCGGTTATCACGTATACAAACATATTAAAACACACTAACTGTTTAATCTTTCCACTTCAAAACGCCATTCGTTTTATTTAATTGACATCCATTGTTAAACACGAGTGTGGTACACAAAGCTTTTAGTTTAATGGACACTTTATTTGTGCCTGTTAGATTTACTGTTTTTCACCATCAAGCAATGCTCGCGGTCAGAACATGTTAAAGGCGCCTAATAACTCTCCTCCTTTGTTTGCCTTTGACAGCTCTTACAGAGACTGCTGGATGACAGAAAGCCAACAGTGGAGCTGATAAAAAAAGAGGGAGAGAAGGTTGCAGAACGGGCAGAGTCTGTGGATAAAGAGAAGCTTGCAAAAGAGATCGGATGCCTGGGGCAGAGGTGGGACACTCTGCTCAAGAAGGCTGAAAACAGGTCTGTATAAACCTGCAATGTTAAAAGTCCTTCTAAATGCAGTGCTTCAGTGTGCTTCAGAGTTAAAACTTGCAAATGAAAAGTTTTCCTAAGATATAAAGTGTTTTTTATCCCTTAATTGAATTTGTGTTTTTGCCTGGATTTGGATCTGGGAATATTCAAAACCTATAAAGAATGTCAAACTCCTAAATTCACATTTCCTTCCCTCCTACTGAAGCTTAAAGGAATAGTAATAGCAACAGAAAAATGCACTTATTTGCTTTCTTGCAAAGAGTTAGATGCGAAGATTGTTACCACTCTGAGACATAAGAGTGGTATCGATCTACTCATCTGACTCTCAGAATAACTGTATTTCTAGAAATGTCCATACATTTGTCACTTTGACTATGTCCATTACTGTACTTTGCTCCTAATCCACTGTTGTTACTATCTACATAAATGTGTCAGGCACAAGCAACTGGAGAGCATCTTAGTGATCACTCAGCAGTTCCACGAGACCCTAGAGCCCCTGAGCGAGTGGCTGGCCGCTACAGAGAAACACCTAACCAACTCTGAACCCATCGGCACTGAGACGTCTAAGCTGGAAGATCAGATCTCTCAGCATAAGGTAATATCCATCTTTTTACTTCATTACCATATGTTTTGGTATTTGTATGACCCAATCAGTTATGTCCATCTGAATTGAGTTTCATTTATTTTGCTAGTTACTTTTAAGTTTGTGCATTTCATTATTTCCTATTCCGTTTGTCATTCATTTCAGTTTTTATATTTTTGTTTGTGTGTTTGGTGTTTGTGTCACATTTCCTTGGTTTGTTTCCCATTCCCTGTGGTCAGGCCTTAGAGGAGGAGATTATGAATCACAGTAAAGACCTGTTACATGCCGTCAGTCTGGGTCACATGCTCAAAACTGTGAGCTCAGTTGACGAAAAGGAGTTTGTTCAGTCCAAACTGGACGCCACCCAGGCCAGTTACATAGAGCTCCAGGAGCGATGCAGAAGAAAAGCTGAGATGCTGCAACAGGCTCTGGCAAACGCCCAGGTTTTTGGAGAGGACGAAGTGGCCCTCATGAACTGGCTCAACGAGGTGCACGCGAGGCTGAGCGAAGTGTCTGTGGAGGACTACAAAATAGATGTTCTTGAAAAGCAGCTGGCAGAACAACGGGTATACACTCCTCCTCAGGCCACACATTATGTTGTGCTTTCATTTCAGTTGCATTATTCACGTTTCAGTTGATTTTATTGATTTGTGGGCCATGCATTGTTTACAGTGGGAAGTTTGTTTTCACTCTCAATGACTTTCTAAGGTTGTGGTTTCCTTTTAGGCACTACAAAGTGATATTGAGTTGAGGAAGAAGAATGTTGACCAAGCCATCTCTAATGGGATGGAGCTTCTGAAGCAAACAACAGGCATGTCTGACATCGCAGTTCATACAGTTAAATCTCAGCAAACAATTCTGTCTTTGTAATACAGATCATAAGGTTTCTGTTCTTATTTTAGGAGCAGTTTAACAGTAGACAAAGTGTTTTTGACAAAATTAGTTAAAATCTAATTTTTGGAAAGCACTGGTAGTGTCATCTCTGCCAGCTTATTTTAAGAAATATTTCAACATTTTATGAAGTTATTTGCTTTTTTGCTGAGAATTACAGAGAAGATATCACCACCAGTCTTCTCTTATCCAGCATTCCCAAAATGTCGAACTATTCTTTTACTTATCAGAATTGTGTATGTAATTTCTTTTTAACATGCGTTCTTTCTTTGAAATATGTGGCTTCAAACACCATTTTGTCATTAAAACATCAGAATTTGTGCAGAATGCTGCTTATATGACTCTTGCTTCTGTTCTCTGTGTTCAGCCAAGCTAGCAGCTCACTGTACTTCCTTACACTAAAGCAATAATATGAAACTCCTTCAATATATAATATTTTACTTTCTATTTATAGGTGATGAGGTGGTTGTTATCCAAGGCAAACTGGACGGAATAAAAACAAAGTACGCTGAGATCAACTCTTTGAGTGACAGCAGTTTAAAGACATTGGAGCGGGTTTGGAGTCTCTCTACTAAGCTGCAGCATACCCATGAGGACCTGAGCTCCTGGCTCGAGAAAGTAGAGGCTGAGGTCAGCGCTTTTGCTGATCAGAAGCCAGTGGGTGAGCAGCTCATTCATGCACAAAGCAGGCAGAAGGTAAGAGTTTCTACAATAAAAGTTTGAGAACTAAATTAATACCAAATGTGATCATTAACATGAAATACCTCTAACACTCAGTGAGCCACTTTACAAAAACACATCTGTACATTCACTATGCTTAAGTTGGTGTTCTGTCTGTCATGTAATCTTGTCCAGGCGTTGTTGAAGGAAAGTAAGGACCAAAAACCTGTGATGGACAAGCTGAATGAGTTAAGCAGCTCTCTCTTGGATCTGATCCCCTGGCACGCTCGTGAGGGTCTGGACAAGCTGGTGACTGAGGATAATGAGCGGTACAGAGCCGTCTGCGACACCGTCAGCCAGCAGGTCGACCAGATCAACGCTGATATACTCAAGTCACAGCAGGTAAACCAGAGAAACTGATTAACCGCTTTTTTTATTCGTTTTCTCTTTCAGTTTTTTTGTTTTCATTTAATTGTTCATCTTCTACTTTAATTTCCGTATTTAATTAGGAGTTTAAACATTTTCAGCAATGGAAAATGTCAATGATTTTTTTGTCTGTTTCCAGTTTGAACAGGCAGCAGACGCTGAACTCTCCTGGCTGACTGAAGCTGAGAGGAAGTTGCTGTCGATGGGCGAGATCAGGCTGGAGAAGGACCAAACCACAGCCCAGCTCCAAGCACAGAAGGTCAGCGTGTGTGTGTGTGTGTGTGTGTGTGTGTGTGTGTGTGTGTGTGTTGACACAGGCCTTCCTTTGAACAAAATACAGTAAACACAGCGGTTTTGTTTTGTAAAGTCCAGCCAAACTCACTCTACCGGTTTTCCAGATCTTCTCCATGGACATTATGAGGCACAAAGATGCTGTGGACGATATTGTGAAAACAGGAAAGGCCATCATGAACACCAAAAACCCAGAGGAGAAAGAAATCTTGAAGGTGAAAAGAATTAATTTATAATTTGAAAGAAGTATTCATTAAGATGATGTACATAAGTTAATGCATCTTCTTGGTTTTCAATCAGGCCAGGACCCAGACACTCTTGGATCAGTACGGCATTGTCAGTCAGCTGAACTCGGAGCGCTATCTGCAGCTGGAACGAGCCCAGTCTCTGGCCAGTCAGTTCTGGGAGACATGTGAGGAGATGTGGCCGTGGCTTCAGGAAACCTTGGGCGCCTTCAGCCAGCTGCCTCCACCCTCCATCGAGTATGAAACACTCAGGCAGCAGCAAGAGGAGCTGAGGGTAAGATGCCAACAGAGGCAGATGTTCAGTACAACACTTTTATTTAAGCAATGAAAAACTTAATGTGTCATATCCTCTCCAGCAAATGCGTGAGCTGATTGCCGAGCACAAGCCCCACATCGACAAGATGAATAAGACCGGACCTCAGTTACTTGAAATCAGCCCAGTGGAGGGAGTGCCCATCAGAGAGAAGTACACAGCTACAGACCAACTTTACACCAAACTCAAGGCTGATGTCAAGCAGAGAGCTGCTACTCTGGATGAGGCCATCTCCAAATCCACCCAGGTGAGGAGCAGTTGTTCCCATTTTACATATTCAATTTGATGTCATAACAAAGTTTCAAGAAATTGCTGCTCACAGTGTTTCCATGGGCCCTGTCCAGCCATCCAACAATTTAAAGAAATTCCTTGTTTAAATGTTAACAATCTGCCATTAAGCTAACATTGTCTAATATAATAAAGCCATTTTGCTGTTTGAAAATAAATAACTATACTATTGGGTTCAAATAGAGTCGATAAGTAGTTATAACATAGTAGCTTTTTACATGATGACCATGTTTTACCATCTAAAGCTTTATGAATCATGATCATTTTGTATGAGGGCTGCAACAAATTAATATTTTTAATTAATCTCATTCATTGATTACTAATGACAGTATTTTCTTGAATTATCGATTAATTCTATGAAATTTCAGAAAATAGTGGAACATTTCCATCACAATTTTCCAGAACTCAGGTTGACGTCCTCAAATATCTTGTTTTGTCAATCCAACACTCTACTCGTCACACATTTTTTAGTTTTACAAATAATATCAGTTTTCAATTACAGAGAACTTGTCTTGTTTAGTACATACAGTAAACATACTAAAATGAAATTAACAATAAAGCAAACTACTGCAACAGTCAAGGACATAAATGTATAATACATATTACATTAAATATATAAAAGACTAAGAAATATGTACAATATAACTGATTATATAACTGAATAACAAATAGGTTTTACAGGATTGTTTCTTGTTATAGTGCAGTGTCTTTCTGTAACACGAGTTAAACATGTTCCCAGCTTTCTTTACTGATATTACTATATGAAGTATAAAAACAAACTAAGGTGTTTCCTCTCCTCGTTCTCCACCAGTTCCATGATAAAATTGACCCGATGCTGGAATCCCTGGAACGGATTGCTGAACGCCTGCGGCAGCCTCCGTCCATCTCAGTGGAGGTTGACAAGATCAGGGAGCAGATTACTGAAAATAAATCTGTCTCTGTGGATTTGGAGAAGCTTCAGCCCTCTTATGAGACACTGAGGCAGCGAGGCGAGGAGATGATTGCACGATCTGTAGGAGCAGACAAGGACATGTCTGCCAAAGGTATGGTACATATTATATTATCTTATTTTTTTAAATTTAATTGTATTCCCTTTCTTTTTTATTTAATTGAATCCAGTTAGAATGGTTACACCATAATATGGCTGTGGGATAATTATAAGACCCAATTAGACAAATAACATAACAAAGGTTAACAGTAGGAAAAATATCAGAGGCATACTAAACACAATCACTGGCCAAACCTTTAGTTCTTCCCCTATCAAAACATGTGCAAACATTCTTAAAATTCTTGGCTGAAAATCTAAGTTTGAGTTTTGGATCAGACGTTTTTGTTCGATGGATTCCAAAAGCTTTCCTCCAGGTGTGGCTTTAAAGGGAATGCTATTCTTGTTTTAGGTACAAAGCAAGACCAAGAGACCAAGCAGTTTCTCATTAAAACCTGTGAATGTGTTAGATGTTTTCCCCATCACTCACAGCTGATGAATACATGCTGATATTTGTGGTCTTCTGTTTGTATTTCACATTTTATGTTGTTAATTGATTTATTGTATATTCATGTTTTGTTTACCCCCTCAAGTTGTACAAGACAAACTGGACCAGATGGTGTTCCTCTGGAACGACATCCAGGCCTTACTGGAGGAGCGCGAGGCAAAGCTGCTGGATGTGATGGACCTGGCAGACAAGTTCTGGTGCGACCACTGCGCTCTCATCGTCACCATCAAAGACAGCCAGGACTTGCTAAGAGAGCTGGAGGAGCCCGGAGTTGATCCTTCAGTCGTCAAACAGCAGCAGGAGTTTGTCGAGGTAGACAGATGCCCAAAATTAAATTATGAATTCAACCAATGGGTAATTAAAACTTAAGGAGCCTTTCTTTGTTTTAACAACTGCCTTTTGTTTCTACAGGGATTTAAGGAGGAGATTGATGGGCTGCAGGAAGAGCTGGATGTGGTTCAAACCCAGGGTGCAGAGCTTATGACTGCCTGCGGGGAACCTGATAAACCTGTGATAAAGAAAAGCATTGATGAGGTAATAAATAACATTTAAAACTATCTTTACAGAGACATAGTTTTTCTATTTTAATTGCTGGTACTCTGGAGTTTCCATATGGCTTGTGGTGAAGTACTTGTGTTATTTTTCCAGGTGAATTCAGCATGGGAAAATCTCAATAAGACTTGGAAGGAGAGAGTAGAGAGGCTGGAAGAAGCCATGCAGGCTGCTGTGCAGTTCCAGGATGGCCTGCAGGTACTTTGATCATAGCTTCATTGTATTTGAAAGGAATAATCTGAAGTAATTCTCTGAATGCAGTGTGACACAGTAATATGTTTTCAAAGCTTCTGAAACCTACCCCAAATCCTAATGTTACTGATGCAACAGACTTTTTTCATTAGTTGATTTTTGTTTGTCTTTATTGTATAACTTATTCTAAAATGAAATTGTTCATGGAGACATGTACATGCATTTAAAAGTTAAACACAACTTTTAAGGCCCTCAGATGAAACCACAGATTACAGGGCTTTTTTATTGCACACGATTGAAGTGATACAATATTTTATGAGGGACCTATTCATTTGGAAACAATAAACACCAACCACAGTGCTGCACTAAATTTGGCTCAAACTTGAACTTGTGTATAAAGTTCTTCTAAGATCTTTTCATAGTAGGAAAGTAGGAGTCCTCTTCACGGCTGATTTCATTTGACCAACTTTAAGGATCACACTTCATAAGATGATAGTATTTAAGTTTAAGGCTTATTTTTCATTTTTTTTGTGTGTTTTTATGTGTTTACCTAATATGTCAACTATATAGACCAACCGTGAGATTTGGTGCATAACATGACACTAGATGTGAAACATGACTCCCTGTGCACTAAGCTTTGTTTCCTCTTAGTAACAATGGTTACCCACCTTGTACGCAGGGTATGTTTGACTGGGTGGATATTCTGGAGAACAAACTGGATTCAATGTCACCTGTAGGCACAGACCTGGAAACTGTCAAGCAGCAGATGGTAGAACTCAAGGTAAAGTGTTGTATTTGCATAACAGCAGAATATTCTTATAATTCACTTATGCTCTTATTAATGTACTTCTTTAACTTTACTGCAGTGCTACAAAGGCTCTGTAACATACCAGCTGTGTTTGTGTTCAGTGCTTGATTCATATAACTTGTCCCAGTTGGTACAAAAGCTCTGTAAAAGCAGCTTGATAAAGTAGTCACATTGTCTTGGATGTACAGTAAGACAAATCTTGTGCTGAAAAGGCATAGTCAGTAGGTCCAGATGTATTGTCCACAAAGCTTTGTACTTGTGTTGACTGATTGGGTTGTACCACTGTATGTGCTGTATGTATCAGGAGTTCAAAGGAGAGGCGTACCAGCTGCAGATTGAGATGGAGCGCCTGAACCACCAGGCAGGCCTCTTGCTGAAAAAGGTGACGGAGGAGGCCGATCGCGGCGCCATCCAGGAGCCAATGTCTGAGCTCAAGATGCTCTGGGAAAACCTGGATGAGAAGATCATCAGCCGACAGGTCAGAAAAGGGAAACATGTAGAGGGAAAGCCTCATTCACACTATTCAATGTGGCACTATGCTGTTTAAATACAGTATGTAATAACGCTCTATGAATTTAAATAGTTCCTTATGGACTATAAAAAAGACTCAACAATGGATCAAACAGGCTGTGGAATATTATGTGTGTTATGCATGTCAAGTGCTTTCACACGCTGCAATATCTAATGGTTTAATATGTCCTTAATCCAGCACAAACTGGAGGGAGGCCTTCTGGCACTGGGCCAGTTCCAGCACGCACTGGACGAGGTTCTGGCCTGGATGAGCCACACCGAGGAGCTGCTCAATGACCAGAGGAAGGCTGGAGGAGACCCCAAAGCTGTCGAGATAGAGCTCGCCAAGCATCATGTACGACAAAAGTAGTTTTTTTTCTCCATGCAAATTCAAATAAAAAGGTACCTTTAAATAACCATGGGTTTAGCAAATGAGCTTTAGAAAAAGAACAAGGAGGCAGTAGATTCATCATCCTGAATTGTTGCACTTTTACACATGCAGACTTAGTTTTGTCCTTCGTGCTTCAGATCCATCCGCCCAACATCTCGCCATTTCTGGCTGCTTTAACTCTACAGGTTCTCCAGAATGATGTGTTGGCTCATAAGGCGACAGTTGAGACAGTCAATAAGGCCGGTAATGATCTGGTGGAGAGCAGCGCTGGAGAGGAAGCTTCTGGTCTGCAGAGCAAACTGGAGAACCTGAACCAGCGGTGGAAAGCCATCCTGGAGAAGTCAGGGCAGAGGAAGCAACAGCTAGAGAGCGCTCTGCTTCAGGTACTGTATGAAAAATTATTTTCATCACAATGTAGTAGGCTCTCCTAGGGGAGCAAGTAAGTTATGTCAAAGTCATGAATTGTTTTGGGTGATCTCCATCTCTGCCCCCCCACCTCATTCCTTTTCTATTCATAACTTTGACCTTCTTCCTGGATTTAGATTTTTATTCAAAACAAAATTGAAAAGTTCCTTTAAAACACATAATCCATCCCAGGATGAGAGTATTCACCATAAAAAAATGCCAAAAAAATCCAATCAAAGAAGATTTCATTTGGAACCCAGTTAACTTACAACATTTTAACAGCAACACTTTATTTGTGATCAGCGGCTTTATTTTGTTAAATTTTTTGGCTTTTTAATTTATACTGCTGAATACCAAATATAGACACTTTTGGTTGCTAAATGAATGAATTAATAACTCCGACATCCTCCTCTCTGAGCAATAGGTTGCTAACAATGAGTGTGTATGACACCTTTTGTCCTGACTTAGGTTGTATTGTGTTGTAGGCCCAAGGTTTCCATGGTGAGATAGAAGATATGCAGCAATGGCTGAAAGACACGGAACGTCAGCTGTTGGCATCAAAGGCTGTGGGAGGCTTACCAGACACGGCCCGGGAGCAGCTTAACACCCATCTGGTATGTATTTAACAATATGAAAGGCTGTATACAGATGGCAGGCTGGTAAGGAGACGGCGATGTCTTTTCTGTGTTTTATCTGAAGTGTGAAAATTAAATGACATTGCAAAATACACTACTTGCACCCCCCTGCAGAAGAAGACAAAAAGCCTTTTAAAGCGTTTCAAATTGATTCAGCCATGTCTGACTATAATGAATTTAGGAATGTCTCCCTTTTTTGTTTTCCTTTTCTCTAATGGAGAAACACGAGACATTTTCACAACAAACTCTGCCTGAAGAAGCATTAGTATTGAAATTTTATGGAACCAAAAACAGAGGGATCACTCGTGGGAACATGCCTCTGAGAGTCTAATTCTTCACCATTTTTAGAGTGGATTTAGACTAACATAAAAATAAAGTGCACTAACAAATTCATTACACACACTTCAGACTCTCATATTGTTATCCCAAACTAAAGCAGAGCTGTAATGTAGTCTCTTTGACGAAAGCACCGCTCCCCTCATGTCATTGTGTCTTGTTGTCTTGCAGGAGTTGTGTTCTGCCTTCGAGGTAAAGGAGGAGCTGTACCAGGAGCTGATGAACAAGGGTCAACAACTGCTCGCCATAACACCCGAGGGTCCAGACAGCAACACGGAGCAGGACCTCGCCAACCTGAAGGACAAATGGGAAACCGTGCAGGGGAAGGTTGTGGAGAGAAAGGTATGCAGTTAAGAGTTGTGGTGAGGACGGTAGACTTACACTGCTCTCGGCTTGATGATTCACAACTTTAGCTTTAGGTCCCAGTGAGAGATCGCTGACATACACTTGAGCCATGCCTGTAAGCCTCTAATCCCAGTGCCGATAATGAATGGTGTAAGGACGGCATGCTGGCAGTGACACACAGGATGTGGTTACACTGTAGATCACAGCAGGCGAGTTACTGTCTGAGTCAGCGTGGAACAACTGCGGTCTTCTCTCGTATGTTGCCACAGTGAACACTTGACAAGTGCATAAAATAAATAAATCTAAAAAAAAAAGCTAATATTTGAGCCAAAATAGAGACTCATCAATTACTATGTTGTTCTTTCGGAAATCTTATTTATGTTATTCCTTTGGGACAACATTTTATTCACTTTTGTTGCTACAATAAATAAACATCATCATTTAACATGGCAAAAAAGATCAATCTTCTCTCCCTCATTACTCTCACCCCAGATATGGAGCTTCTCATTCTGGCTGCTTGAGAGTTTGCTGTACCATTTTGCTTTTGCATCCTATTTACTTTGGTCCTGTTCCCAGGAATTCAAAGTCTGGTAAATCTTAGAGCCGCACAGAGTTTCAGCTGCTGGCCAAACTCTCTCAAGCAATGTGACACTTAAGCAATGTCGAGTGAGTCGGGCACATTTTCCAAGCAGAAAAGAGTTTATTCAAATAATACAATAAGTAGTGACTGTTAAATTACAAGTCTTTATTTAACAAGACTCTCAACATGACCCACAGTATATGAGAGGAACACGGTATTACCCATAACTCTCATCAGGTTTGTAATGTCATTAACTATAGCATTGATGATGCTGTAGCAAATGGATGTTTTCCAGCAATGAAGTCACTGTGGATGTTTCGCTCATTCAATTAAAAGCTCATCATTCCATTTCTGCTTCCCCATCAGCCTCTCCAGAGATGTTAACTTCCTCCGTTTAAACGGAGGTCATTTTCGGCACAATTGAAGTGTAATTGTTTTTTTCCCCTTCTCTTTATCTAGTGTTATGGCAACCAAGCGGTTTGTTTTCAGCAGCAGGGTACAGGTCATAATAGTGCTCTGTTTAGAGAGAAAAGACAACAGGATTATTTCCGTCACTATGTATGGTGGAGCCTAATGATGTGTTGTGTCTACAGGTGAAACTAGAAGAAGCCTTGACCCTGGCCACGGATTTCCACAATTCTCTGCAGGACTTCATCAACTGGCTCACCCAAGCAGAGCAGACGCTGAACATGGTTTCCCCTGCCTCCCTCATACTGGACACCATCATGTTTCAGATTGATGAACATAAGGTAATGTTTGTACAGAGAGGAGGGTTACACAGCCTCTGAAGTCAAATAAAAGTGCTAATGACACGATTGCTTTTTTTCCTGAAGCTAAGTTGGAGCGTTTTTAAGCAGTTCTCAGCTTTTATCCAGCTGCTATGATAGTGCGTCATTTCTTTAGCCAGTGAAAAAGTATAAGTTATATCAGTGTCATATATAAAATAGCACTTATGTTAACTTAATCATCATTCAGCTTTGCCATCAAGCCAACATTGACTTAATGACTCCATCTGTTTTATTATCATTCAGAACAAAGCTCATTAGCACACATGAATAACATTACTTCCTCTGTCAATTTAAAAGCCTGTACTCCCTTTTGATATTATAACACCTGACCTAAACCTCTCTCCTCTCTGGGCTGTGCAGATGTTTGTGACAGAGGTGAACTCCCACAGGGAACACATCATTGAACTGGACAAGACAGGAACCCATTTGAAGTACTTCAGCCAGAAACAGGATGTGGTCCTGATCAAGAACCTGCTGCTCAGCGTGCAAGGCCGCTGGGAGAAGCTGGTGCAGCGGTCTGTTGAGCGAGGTCGTCTGCTGGATGATGCCAGGAAGAGGGCCAAACAGGTATGGACTAAATGGACTTTGTTTCACTTCTCTAAGGACTTTTTTTCATTGGAAAGCTCTGGAAATAGTATATCAAGCATGTTTCTTATTCTGTCTTCAGCTTATTACAGCACAGTCATTAGTGTGGGCCTTTTCTGTTCCTTGGGCCTGAAAAGCTAATCATCTGAACATGTAACATGACTCTGCCATAAATCAAGTGAAATCATACCTTTTTCAAAATGCTTTATTTGTTTCTTTATCCTTCATTAGTTCCATGAAACTTGGAATAAACTGATGGAGTGGTTGGACGAATCTGAGAAGACTCTGGATTCAGAAGTGGAAATTGCCAACGATCCAGACAAAATCAAGACGCAGCTGGCGCAGCACAAGGTGACTGAGCATTGTCTTATCACGCTTTACCGGGGAAGAGAATGAAAGTTAAAATAGCCAGGCACCTTTGGCAGCAGAGTTTCATCTATTTAACAGAAACACCATCTGCATCCAAACCATTTTATTTTTTTACAAGTCAGAATAATGAGACTGTTTAAGTACCATGTTTAATGTGCGATATATGAGCGTTGGAAGCAAACGATTCCTACAGCAAAAGCTATTTATGGGATTCACAGGATCTACAGAATGCGTTAGTCGTGCATGTGCTTGCGATACAGACTACCCAATCCCCTCTGTTTGTCTCTGCAGTGTTATGTGGGGATATTGTGCTAATCCTATCATAATCCCGGGAAGGACCAAATGTATCAGGAGTGATCTTGCTTTTGGATCATCTCTGTGGGGCAGTGGCTCTTGAGTTTTAACCCCTTTTTTTGTTTCCCTCAAAGAATACTGTCTTCTTTATCACAAAACACACACACACACACACACACACACACACACACACACACACACACACACACACACACACACACACACACATTGGATTGGACATTAGGATACTATCTGACATGCCAACAGTAGCAGGAAAGAGAAGGTTCACTCTAACCCTGTGCATCTATATCATAAGACTTAAAACAATCCATTAAAATTGACTTTTGTCTGCTTGTTCATTTTCTAAATACAGTAAAAAAAACAGGAAAAAATTACTTAATTGTTTGGAGGTTGGAGCTTTTTGATGACAGTGTTTCTCATACACAGGAGTTCCAAAGAGCTGTGGGCAGCAAACACTCCGTGTACGATACCACCACTCGAACAGGGCGTGCCTTGAAAGACAAGACCTCCCTTCGGGATGATAATCAGAAGTTGGACGACATGCTGAGTGAACTGAGGGATAAATGGGACACCGTTTGTGGCAAATCAGTAGAAAGGTGAGGATACATCTTCCCAAATCGTTTGCTGTATTCGATCCCCATCAACTACTAGTCAAACTATTTGCAGTAAGATTTTTCATTCACTGTTAATGATTCGTGCTCTCACGCAGACAAAACAAGCTTGAGGAGGCCCTGTTGTTCTCCGGCCAGTTTACAGACGCTCTCCAGGCTCTCATTGACTGGCTGTACAGAGTGGAACCTCAGCTGGCTGAGGACCAGCCCGTACACGGAGACATAGACCTGGTTCTCAACCTGATAGACAACCACAAGGTAGGAAACAACACCAGACCACATCTAGAGCTGCTCGGTTATGGAAAAAAACCATAATGACAATTATCTTTGGTCAATATTGAAATCAAGATTATTTAACAAGATTACTCATTGACTATTGGAAAGGTGTTGCATTTATTTAACTTAAAAAACAGTGAAACAAATCAACAGTGAAAACACCTTGAACTGTGAAATTTCCCTTAATACTTTCCCATTTAAACATTTTTTTTTCATTCAGAACACAAGATAAAATAGGAGTTTACTTGCAAAAAGTAATTCGCAAAATATTTTTTTTTTCTCGATTACGTTGTTTTTGTGATCGCTAGGAGCCGAAATCAAAATAGCGTTCAAAGTTTGATTAATTGCACTGCCCTAACCACATCACAGCATGACCCAAAAGCTTGTGTTGATCTGCTGGCTGAACGTCATAAAAAGTCTTCAGTTGCAGCATCGAAACCCAACTTCCGAAGCATAAAGGTTTTCACTGCCGCATTAACACCACCCTTTCCTTTCATCACTGATTGTTTCTCATCACAAAAGACAACAAAGGACACTTAAACCATGCCAGGGTTGGACTTTAAATTCAAACAACAAAAGGGCAGTACCTTTTCATTGAGAGTCCCCATTCTGTAAAGTATTCTGTCTAGCAAAGATGTCTGGAAAACTGATGTTATGTTTGGACACTCCCAATCTTATTATTATTAATAACTGCACTACATCAGCAGCAGAAGTCGTTCTTTTTTTGTTGCACCAGCAGCTGTGACTCTGTTGAAGTGTAATATTGTAATTAACAAGTACAATTTCCCTCTGTACTTTTTCATTTAATTTATAAATGAATTGAATTACGCAAATCTTAAACTAGTCAGTAAGTTGCATGTGAGTTCATGTTGTTTGACTGTGTCCTTCTCTGATTGGTTGCTGCAGGTTTTCCAAAAGGAGTTAGGAAAGAGGACAGTGAGCGTTCAGGCCCTCAAACGTTCAGCCAAGGAGCTGATTGAGAGCAGTCACGATGACTCGTCCTGGGTCAAAGTTCAGATGCAGGAGCTGGGAACTCGCTGGGAGACGGTGTGCAACCTCTCAGTGTCCAAACAGGCCCGTCTGGAGCAGGCCCTGTGTCAGGTTGGTACTGTGGAGCCCCTACTGTACAGTCGTTAGATACAAGGTAAACTGACTCTATGAGCATGACTGATCTGTATCCTCTGGCTGCAGGCTGAGGAGTTTCACTCAACTGTTCATATCCTGCTGGAGTGGTTGGCTGAGGCAGAGCAGAGTTTGCGTTTCCATGGCAGCCTGCCTGATGATGAGGAGGCTCTGCAGGCGCTTATCGAACAACACAAGGCAAGCAATGCAAATATTTACATAATTTTATCTGAAGCAAGACTTTAGGTTTATATTCAAATTTTACATTTGACAATTTTGGTTGTTTTATTAAATAAATGTAACATGCTGGCATAAACATTTTGTCTTTTGCTTGACTAAACAGTTAAGACCCTAATTTTGTAATTGGAGCAAGAAAATGCCATGTCATCTTTCATGCAAAAAATGCTAAGATATTTATCTTAGTTATGATTCCATTGTATTAAAATAGCTCTGCCTTGCTTGAATTTTCAAACAACTTCATGAGCAATTCC
Source organism: Sander lucioperca (assembly GCF_008315115.2). NCBI lineage: Eukaryota > Metazoa > Chordata > Actinopteri > Perciformes > Percidae > Sander > Sander lucioperca. Next base: position 18,084,234 of record NC_050187.1, read on the forward strand.
CTTTAATGTTTGCTGAAGAGAATCCACTTGTAAATCTTCTCGTTCCCATTTGCTATTTTTAAGGAGTTCATGAAGAAACTGGAGGAAAAGCGAGTGGCTCTAAATAAAGCAACCAGTCTGGGGGAGGCTATTCTGGTCATCTGCCATCCAGACTCTATCACTACCATCAAACACTGGAACACCATCATTAAAGCCCGGCTCGAAGAGGTCAGTTCACAGCTGCATGCATGCCTTTCATACCCGCAGGTATGATGGAGCACAATTACACAATCTGGATGCTTCAAGTAACAATAGACTTCCTCCAGATTTTTTGCAAAAATTACTAAATTCACATTTTGTGGTGGCACGTGTGTGCCTCATCACACAAAAGGAATTGCTCTGTGTCTGTTTAATATGAGTAATGTGTGTAATGTTACTGTCACAGGTGCAGGCTTGGGCGAGGCAGCACCAGCAGCGGCTGGCCACGGCCCTCACTGAGTTGTTAGCCACTCGGGAGCTCCTGGAGAATCTGCTGACCTGGCTACAGTGGGCTGAGACCAACCTCAACGATAAGGACAAAGAGCAGCTGCCGCAGGAGATCGAGGAGGTCAAAAGCCTCATAGCAGAACACCAGGTAAAGTGAAGCTACAGATAAAAATAACTAATTTAAACAGTTAGATTTTTCACAGTACCGTAGTTGACTGCAAGTGTACATGAACCAAACACTTGTCCCTGCAGGCGTTCATGGAGGAAATGACCAGGAAGCAACCAGATGTTGACAAAATCACTAAGACACACAAAAGGAAGCCTGCTGTGGAGCCCCCAGTCCAGTCTCACATCCCTGTGCTCGACAAAGCAAGAAGTGGAAGTATGTATCCCACAAATACCCCCACATAGAGCGTGACCTGAGCCATCTGGCCCAGTGTTTAGTCACTGCAGGGAGATGCGACATCCTCATCATGTCCATTTTAGCACCTGGAATGATGTCATTGCTAATGTATTCCTCCTGTTTCCATTGTGAGAGCACAGTCACTATGAAGGTTTTTGTCTTTCACTTGCAGGAAAACGTTCTCCTACACAAACAATGTATGCGTCAGCAACACAACCTCCCATTGAAACCAAGAACCCGCGGGTTAACCTGCTGGTCACTAAGTGGCAGCACGTGTGGCTGCTGGCTTTGGACAGGAGGAGAAAACTCAATGATGCCTTGGACAGACTGGATGAGGTAATCAAGTTCAGGTTTTACACAGACCTGCTCTCAGTATGATTGAAAGCAGTTTGGTTTCTGCAAAGTTGTGCTCATATCACCCTTTGTTGCTCCTGTGCAGTTGAAGGAATTTGCCAACTTTGACTTTGATGTGTGGCGGAAGCGCTACATGCGCTGGATGAACCATAAAAAGTCCCGTGTCATGGACTTCTTCCGCCGCATTGACAAAGATCAAGATGGGAAGGTGACCCGACAGGAGTTCATAGAGGGCATCCTCTCCTCTAGTAAGTGTCCAACTTACAAACTCACAACTGAACAGCATGTATACCAGCCAGCCAAATGCTCATTTTATACCACTTTAATGGCTCTTCTATAGAATTCCCCACCAGTCGTCTGGAGATGAGTGCTGTGGCAGACATATTTGACAGAGACGGGGACGGATACATTGACTACTATGAGTTTGTGGCAGCTCTTCATCCAAACAAGGACGCTTACAAACCACTGACAGACGCTGACAAAATTGAAGATGAGGTGATACGAACTCTCATGCCCAGAATTTCTAAATGTAAACCTATAGATATGTTTAGGGATGTATGGTTCAATGAAATGTTCTCTGTTTGTAGGTGACACGACAAGTAGCAAAATGCAAATGTACAAAACGATTCCAAGTGGAGCAAATTGGTGCCAACAAATACCGGGTAAGCAGATTTTAACTAAACATTTTATCAAGAGCAAATGTTTCAACAAATGCAAGCAATTATTGTGAAATGTTTACCAGTAGCTTGGTTTCACCGAACGGTAAGTGCTGCATAAAAAGGCCAATGCATGGTAAAAACTCTAACCTTTCTATATTTTTTTATTGTTCCTCACATCACCAGTTCTACCTTGGAAACCAGGTACATATGAAAGTCCTCTTCTGTTTTTTTCCCCCTCTGTTCTGTGCCTTATCAAGCCTTATGTCCTTTTTCATTTACCATGTTTGTTTTCTAATTAATACTCTCTGCCCAAATTCCTGGCTGGTGTTTACAGACTGAAACTCAGAAGTAGAAATAAACATCTATGGCCATAATTTAATCCATAAGGAACACTGGCCTAAAATGTGTTTTCAGTCTAATATAACACTTTTATATTAAATAACTAATGAAAGAAGCAGTAAAGGCCCTATGTGTTTTAAGTTTTCAGATTATTCTGATGACGCAAGTTTTTGTTTTGTTGAAAAATAAGACAAACCAGGTGAAAATTAGGGTAGTAAATATTTATATATCTACTTTTGAGTTTCAGAAAATACAATATTATAAGCCAATACCATTTCAGGCCATATTTTTTATTAGTCCACAGGCATTAATTCATCTGCTGGGCAGTTTGGAAAATAATGCTTTCTGTGTGCTTGCCTTTGGCGCTTCAGTATCATGGGAATGATTTACCTCAACATTGGCTGACATACTTTTGTGCAACTGACACTGTTTATTAATTTATTTTCATAGTTGGGCAACCTTGATGATTTCAATGACTACTTTGCTTTTCATTTTACCTCCTGAGTTAATATGTCTTGACAAATTGCATGTTGCAATTTAGGATTACTGATATGTGATCATGTGCCACATGCTTCCTGTAGATTGTTTGGATTAAGATTAATATTTGGAGGGTGTTAGTAAGAGGGGATAGGGCGGGGCATTAGTGTTGGTTTATGAACTAGTTTGTATTGATGTGTCGCACAACAATGAATTGAAATAATTCTTTTGACAGTTTGGTCTGGTTCACTGCTTACATGACTCCTTAATCGGCGATGAGACAATAGCAAACAGGGAAAATCTAAATCTTACCCCCCACCTACACGTTGCAGTTTTGGAAAGCTGTATTCTGGTAAATAGTTATTCTTAAGATGTTTCTTGTGCCTTTTTTTCCTCCAGATCATCATCACATTTAATGTATTTGATCACTTAAATCACCAGTGGCATTTAATCATTATAATAATCATTCAAGTGGAAGATAGTTTACTGAAGAGACTTGATGAGATAATAGGCACTTAGCCGAGGGTCATCATTGTTTGCTCATGTCTGCGTGTCACACTGTGGTGGATTAGACAGAAATGATTTGAACCATTCCTCATGTCCTAGCTGCATTGGGTCTGCATCAGTGTTAATGCATCCTGAGCATTTGAGTCGTAGTTGTAGAAAGCGCAACAAAGTGCTGGATTGCAGGAGATTGCTGTTTGTCCGCTTGATCATGATGTGGAGTGGTTTTTGACAGAAAGCATGCGGCTGTGATTGTCCTGTGTGAATTATGTCTTTGTGCTAATGCTCATGGTCATATCCAACTGGCAGACTTCTGTCTATCACCTCATAAAGCCTGCACCATCACATCCATAATAACATGCTCAGTGTTCTCATGTTTGTTATTGTGTGGTTGGTATGATGAAGGCACAGTATTTTACACTTGAGTGCCTCCTGGTGGTAGAATAATGTGCCTTCAGTTAATGTGTTTTTTTCACAGGCTCCACATGCAGTAATGGCAGCAAACTGAAGCCAGATGCTGTTGGACTCAATCAGACATTACAACCAGAAACCACACGTTAACTAAAATTATTCAAATTTTATAAATAAATAAAAAGTCCACTGCAGTATGAGTTAAGTGTGTAAAGCTGTAAAGTTTGTTTTACTGCTGTATATAAAATACAGGAGGTCAAATTCAATTAGCTATGAACTGTAACAGATATCTATGTAGAGCCTGACTGATAGTTTTTTGGGCTGATTCGGCTATTTTGGATTTAAACATGATTATGTGATAGTGAAATATCAGCCAGTTTGTCTAAAAATGTCAACTAAAGGCACCGTTTCTAAGATATACACCTATACCAATATACAATATATGTAATAAGCCAGTATTAGCTAATAATTTTACCTCAACAATAAATGAGTCAGGCTCAACATCAAATGATTGTACGTGTGAGGAAATGTTAGGTAACGGAACTTAACAGTTAGGTAAGCATGAACTCATTAAGAATGAATGGACTCCAATAGTAATTTAGGAACTGTACATTTGGATCACACACACCGGCATACACTACCAGAGGAAACCAGTTGGATTGGCCTTTGTGTAATTTGTGTCTTTGAGAATGAAAACTGAAAATGTACTTTTTTACGTCATAGTCCTGTTTGTGTAAATGTGGGCAACATGGAAATCAGTGCTGAAGTGGACAAAAAGCATCTTTGGTGGCTGTTTGATTTTTGCATGGAACATTTTGATTGAAGTTGTCTAATTCCACGCAAAAAAATGAATTGGAATAAATGTGATTATCCGAGCCAGTCTGGTTTCCAGTGTTGCACAGCTTCGCCTGCAGTGAGAGAGTGTTCATACAGAGGTCAGTGTTTTCACACATCCCCTCTCTGTTTAACTTCTGTAGTTTGGAGACTCTCAGCAGCTTCGTCTAGTACGTATTTTACGCAGCACTGTGATGGTGCGGGTGGGCGGAGGCTGGATGGCTCTGGATGAGTTCCTGGTGAAGAACGACCCTTGTCGAGGTGAGTTAAAAAGTTCACGAGAAGTCACAAAGCACAGTTGATTGATTAAATACTGAAACGTGTACACATCCAATTCTGTCTAGAATTGCGAGCATGTTACAGTTTGGGTTATTAATCCATTAAAAAAAATCTTTAGGAAGGTGAACATTGCTGAGGTCTCAAATTGTCCAATTTATGCTTTACAAAAACCATTCTATTGCTGTGCACTACAGCTTTATCGATCGTTACTATTGATTAAGATTATTATTTTAAAGATTATTTTATGACTATTTTAATAGATACAGAGTAGAAATACACACTGTGTGGTAAATGATAATGTCTAGTTACTATTTAATGTGAACTGATTTGAAATCATTACAACCTGATAAGGGTGTGGATTACATACATATACCGTACATTATTTAGGATTAAAGTCAGCTAATCCATTTCTCATTTAGAAACAGTGATATTCCTTTCACCAAAATGACATGGCAAATATTAGTAATGTTTCATTAGTTAATATAATAATTCAGAATAACTGACTGTAAAGGAATTAGTATTTTCTCGGGTTCCAGATCTACCCAAGGCTTTGGAGAGCTTAAGAGTCTAATCCATGGTTTGAATATAAGTGAAAGTAACCACTGTGACTGTCTTTTCTTTTTGCACTGATTTATAATATACTTTGGAATCATGTTAGTAGTTATTAACTTTCTCCTCTTCTCTGTTAACTGAGCTCTAAAAAACTGAGTGAAATAACACAGACTGAAATGATCTCTTAGAAAATGTATTTTTTATTTGTGAGCTGATTTTATTATTTTATTTTCTTAGGCATGAACATTGAAAGTAAGAACAGTTATTTATAGCTGCAAATCATAGGGCCAAGTCGCAATACAATTTCTGATCACCGCCTAATGAATGAATTTATTGGTCGTAGTAACCAAAGGGTAGGGTCAGAAGCTTCAGCTTATATAAAGCCCCCCCCTTCTCAAAATTTTTAAGAGTGACAAACAAGAAAGATAAAACATAAATATACATATACACTTACTCAGATAACCTTCTACATACATACATACATACATACATACAGTGTGTTTGCATGTACATGCATACACTTACCTACATATATACATACATACATACATACATACATACACGCCTACATATACCCATAAGGGTCAGTACTTATATACAGCACATTGCCACCATAAGGTGAATAATATCCTAAATAATGATGATAACCATAATGATAATAATGATCTTCATCATTATCAACATTCTCACAGAATAATACTACTCAATGTCTATACTTATCTACTGTCATGTCTTTGAACCTTTTTGTCATGTCTTTGAACCCTTTAAGAACCCTAAGAGATGTATATCAGTATGAACCCTTCCTCTCTGTGCACACGTCTTGTGCAAAAGCTTTATGTACTCTGCTTGTTTCTGCTATCTTCTGTATTAATGATGAATCTCTGTATTTCCTGCTGAACCTTCCTCCTGCTGAACATGATATCATTTCTTCTAGTTCATCACCACGGGAGCAAAATGTTGCGCTCGGAATCAAACTCTTCAATTACTCAGTCTCCTATAGGTTGGCAAATCTCACAATATCTCACCTTGTTCCATGAACCCACCAGTGGTATGTGTGTCTGCACATCCGAGTGTGTGCCGCTTGTGTTGTCTCGGTGTGTTGGTCTACCATAGCTGTGTGTGAGCGCTCATCGTGAATGGCATTCTCACAAACCGTCTCCACTCACTATCAACTGTCATTCAACTCTGGTTGGTTTTCATGCATGCAGTTGTTTTGTGTGCTGTCACTTTCTCTAAAGGTACTATTTTGGGACTTGTCGCACCAGATGAGCTCTTTTGACTCTCTCAGCATGTAGCGAGCGGTTCTCAGCCGTGCTTCTTTTGCAGTTCTCAGGTTTGCTTGACAATCAAACAAACAAAAACCCTATGAGAGGTTCAAGAGATGCTTAGCTGAATACAGTATATTCCCTGTAACTATAAAACTGAACTAACATTGTCATTGGGGAGAATGACGAAGATGTCTCGATATAACACACACAACAAAACTGAAACAGTATTCACCTCACTGTTTACTTTGTTTGACAGTGTGGCTTAGTGATTAAATCTGCTTGTAAGCCGGTTTGTTTTTCACTCAACTGGTGCACTGTTTGGTTTATTCTGTGTAGTTTATGATTTCTTGGTTTTGTAATTTTTCTCATTTGGGCTGTTTTGGTATGGGAGTGTTTGGGCACACTTTGATTTGTTTGAATCCTTTCACCATTTGTTTAGCAGTCCAAGCAAACAAAGAAGTGTTGCTGGTTGAGAAACAAAACTGCTGTTGCAGCAGTATGGATGAGAAGTGAAACAGCATGAGTCTTGTGTTTTCATTGTTTATTCAGTATTCAAATCCCAACTTTTATTTAAATTCATTTTAAATATTCTGCTTTATTTAAAGTCCCATCCTGGTAACACTTTATGTTATATACAGTATTTCCCTAATCATTTCCCAGTCATTTATTTAGAAGTTTCCTGGAAATAACTATGTGATGTGTTGCTAAATGCGAAAACAGTGACAGTTACATTTTTACATTTACAATTCATTGATAATAATTCTTTTTTAGTGTAGCCTACAAAGACTAGATTAGTTGCCAAAATGGAATTTTGTGAAATTTCTCCACAGACAAGCAAACAATTCAACATGTATGAAGAATAAAGTGTCTAATAATAATAATTGATATTTGCTTGGGTGTAAATGGAGCAGTTCTTTCGAAGAAATGTCTAGTTTACCTAAAATTAGTACCAAACTCCATAGTTATTTCTAGGAAATTAGGGACTTAAAGTGGAAAATAAAGTGTTAACTCACATCATCATCAACACAAAAATTACTAAATAAAATAATCCCAGTTGTATTTATGCAGTATGGCTCATTTGAAGTGTCGTTTCTTAGCTAAAGGCAGGACCAACATGGAGCTGCGAGAGAAGTTCATCCTCCCGGAGGGACCCACTCAGGTGATGGCGAGCTTCCGCTACAGAGGTCGGAGATCTCGGCCGTCATCCAGAGGAGCTTCTCCCAACAGATCCACCTCCAGTCAGAGCTGTGCGGTCCCAACAAACCCAGTAGTGACCAGTACACCCAAGGTGAGAGGCTCCGCTCTGCTGGGAGAGCCAGTTCTCTGGTTGTCTGTCACTGTCGATTGATCACTCCCCACCATGATTTTCCTCTCATTTATCTGCCTTCATTTATTCAGTTTACATTATTTGATCACATTCTTGTTTATTTTTTGTGTGTTTCTTCCATCTAGTGTTTCTGGTAGTTTTTGATTTGTGAATCCATGTCTTTTTTTTTATTTGCCATTGTTCCCCAGACTCCCCAACACATAACCCGCAATTATGATAAGCCCTGGCTTACAAACAGCAAACCCTCCACTCCTCTTAAATCATCAGACTCCTTTGGGAGCCAAGGGTCATCCTCAGAGGTATAGTCATATAGTATAGTCGTATACAGCACATGATGTGGGACGCTTCAGATTTATGACCCAACTGAAATCCACTGCATGATTATCAAAACCGAGACAAATATATATAAATGTATATTATATAGGTTACTAATAAGCCTCGATAGAGCTCCTAGTTGGTGTATTAGTTAGTGGTATATATTTCTGATTTAGCTGATTTCCAGTTTTATTCTGCAGACTTTAGTTGGGTCTATAAACTCTAACTTCTTTGATCACTAATGGGCTATATTTCATTCTTGCTTGTCAAAAATATCTGTCTCTTTAATGCCACTATACTATGAACTACTTTATATGTAATTTATGCATGTGTTTAATGACTTTCTAACAACAGGTGTAACATATAATCCAAATACTAACTGCTTCCAAAATACATTCCCAAGTTGTTGCAAAAATAAGGATTTTGAAAGGATTTTTTTGGTCAAATTTTAAACTAACTCAACAACGACCGTAGTGCTTTCTGGTAAAACTTGTTGTGTACTTCAGTTAATATGGACTGCTTTCTAAAACACTCTCATTGTACTGTGCAGTTAACTCCCATTGATTACAAGTATAAGTAATTCAAGCTCTTTCCTTTGCAGAGTACACCAGTTCAAGGCAGCAAATTACGTCTTCCTGGGTACTTGTCAGGCAAAGGATTTCAGTCTGCTGAAGAGGGAACCTTGATCAGCGCTGCTGTACTGAAAGCTCGAACACAGACAATAGGTGGTGAGTAGAGAGCAACTTCAGTGTCTCTTTTCATCATATTTTAAAGATAATGTTTTTGGCTGTTGTTTGGGGCAGACTCGCAGCTCCTTAAAAGTGTGTGAATTAAAGGAATGAAAACAATGTAGCCACTGATGAAGAACAAACCATTTTTATATGTTTAAATAAAACATGTTGAGTTTGCCAAAAACCTTCTCAGGGGTCTAAGGAGTGATTTCTAGTCAGTACTGTAGAAAATGATGGGTCAGGTATCTGAGATGTCACCCACAAGTCACTGAAGGTGTTGCAAAAATCGCAAAACAGTATTGGATAAAAGACTACAAATTCAATGATAGTGACTGCAAATCAATGTTTTACTTTACCCAGAAGGCAACACGTTAGCCTCAGACAGCTAGCATTTGTTTTGATAACTAGCTCGTTAGCAATAAACTGAAATTACTAACGGCAGTTAGAAATTGAGTATATATTGATAGTCATCCATAAAGGGCGGATTAAAGATGCTAATCTGTACCTGTACTTAGAGCTGTCCACTTGTGATTCGATCACTCAGGTCTTATTTTAACCCGTGTTGTCTTTTTGATTTTCTAAGTCAAAATTGAAACTTTTTTTTCAACGTTTGACACTTTTGTCACTTTTATCCAAGTATTTTTTTTGTCACTTTTTCCGATGTTTTCGTCGGGTTTTTTTCTGCGCGATTTTTCCGACATTTTTTGCTCATGATGCATTTAACCCTTGCGATGTCTTCTCATCGACCGAGCAACTTTTTGTTTTTTTGGGTCAAAATTTTAAATTAAAACTTTTTTCCCAATTGTTTGGGTATCTTTTTCGACATTGTTGTCACTTTTTTCAATGTTCTTTTATAAAAAAAACTCTATAAAATTGCATAAAACACCCTAATTCAAGTAGTGAACTGATCATAAATTTGGTTGAAAGAAAACCAACATTTCTGATATAGAAACTTTTTTAAAATGGGTCAAATTGGACCCGAGGACAACAGGAGGGTTAATACCAGGTCAAACGGAGCTAGCAGTTAAACTGCTACTGTGAAAGTAGCAGTTGCTACTAGCAACAGAATGTTTACACTGACACTGACCCTACTGTTTAGGCTCATCCTTAGTACTTCATTAATCATTGTCCTTGATTTTATCTTTCTAGAGCCGAGAAAGAATTCCAGCCGTCCTGGAAGTAAAGCCGGAAGCAGAGGGAGCAGTCGCAGAGGAAGTGACGCCTCTGACTTTGACATCTCAGACATCCAGTCTGTGTGCTCAGACGCATCTGAGACAGTCGGTGACTCAAGCCGAGCAACGCCGCGCTCTGCGTCCCGTCAACGCGGAGGAAAACCCTCCAAGATCCCCACTCCTCAGAGAAGAACCACTCCCACAAGCAAACTGGCCAAGGGATCCAAGCGATAGTCAGTGGCCTTGAAAACAAACAACCCAGGAGCTAATTGCACCCTAAACACGTAACGGACACTGGAGATATCTAACTTAAAAGACTGTGTTGAGTGTTATTTAAATTGTTGCGAAGATGTAAAATATTCTGTTGAGAGGCAATATGGTTTAATATTATGTGAGAATGGAATGTTAATGGCCTTGTGTATTTGTTTTTAATGTATTTTATTTTTGTGAAACATGTCAAATTGTTTTTATCGTATTTTATTTTATTGATGCAAAAACCTGTAGAGGTTTGACAAACACTAGAAAACCTGGGAATGACTACATTGTAAGGTTAGCTTACATTTCTAAACACTAATGAAGGGCAACACGCGGGATAGCGCTCTGAGAGTTACTGAATGTACTGTAATTTGTTTGCTGATGTTTGGAGTAGATGGTGCATTATGGTACCATTTGAGACTGCAATTATCTATTTAAGTGCTATGATATACTGCCAACATGCATTTAAAGGGCAATGCAATATACTACAATAAACCCCAGTAAGCACTGCAGAAACCTTTGAAAAACACTATTTAAGGCAAGTAGCAAAAACCTCGTAATCATGAAGCTTTTAAGTCCTGTTTGTTTGTGAGCAGCTGCAGTCCCTCTTTTGTTTGACCACTTCACAGCAGTGTGTGCGTTGACCTTAAAGAGGTGCCTCTCCATGTAGACATTCTCTTATGCATCCATGTCAATGTATGGTTAATTTCGGTAGAGCTGAAATTGTCACTGTAACAATACTTTGTAATAAACCTGCTTGCAGAAAGCCACCCACAACTGGTATGGACCACAGAATCCTCTCTGCTTTGCTGGTTGTAGCTCGTTTTATTAGCTGTGCTAGCAGCTAGTCTGTCCGTCGGTCAGTCGGTCCATCACCTTGCTTTAGACTGAAATATCTTAACAACTATTGGATGAATTGCCGTGAAATTTCGTACAGACATTCATGGCTCCGAAATAATTAATCCTACTGACTTTGATGATCCCCTGATGTTTCCTCTAGCACCATGAGGTGATTGGTCTTCAATGACCAAAAGACCAATTAGCAAATGTGATGCATGCATGCTGACTAAGATGGTGAATATAGTAAACATATGCTAAACATCAGCATGTTAGCATTGTTATTGTGAACATGTTAGCATGTCAAACTCTAGTTTTATTCTCTCCTCATCTCTGTCCCTCGCTCTGTCTCTGTCTCCCATGTCTCTTTCTTCCATGCTGCTGAACTGAAGTAATTTAATGGGTTGCCATGGTGCTTCATACAGGTTTAAGAAAGTGCTTGGTTTAATTAAATCAGTAGCTCCTGTTTCTTCTATCCATATATTGAAGCAGTTATCTACTGTATATTTGTGCTATTCAGTAGTCTTTTTTCCCACAGCGTCCCTATAGCCTGGTTGTTAGATGCAGCGTGGAGGTTTAGATCTAAGGTCTACTCTGGGTGGAATGTTTGCAGAGCATCTTGTGTTTAGCTGTGACATACTACATCGTTCTCTCAGTGAGACTCTGCTGAGGGCAAAACACTGTCTTGAATGAACATAAACTAAAGCAATTATAGACTAAGTTTTTTTTCTAACTGCGCCAGTGGATGTGTAAAGAGACGTACAAACGCTCTGCACAGTAAAGTACGCAATACTTGTTTTAGGAGCTGCATTGAACAAAACTTGGCTAAATTGTAGGCGTCTTCTTCAACTTTACTTATTTTCTTATTTCAGTAGCTACATATAGGCCCTGGTATGTTCACCTACATTTCCGTAATGTGATGATGACTCAGTTTACCGGACTTGTAGTGACTGTAGGTGTAACTGGCCTATGAGAAGAGGCAGATCCCCCGGGGACCAAAGGTGGAGTGGAGCTCAGGGGTCAGGCTCCTCTGAGACCCAGAGCTTCTAGTTTGAATGGTCCTCCTGTTCAGCTCAACACTGGGCCTGGGATGGCACTTTAGAGCGGGATATATCCTCAGACCAGGAACTGGAAAAGACCAATCTGCAGGAGCTTTCTTTTTCAGGAATATGTGAGTAATGACAACATTCTCTGTCATTCATTTTTCTTAATTTCTTTAATACATTTTGATATAAACTGGGGTTGTATATGACGATAATCAAAAAGAAGGACAATGTGGTTTGATCAGCTGTGTATGTTATCTAGTGATTAGTGTAATTCTTCTCTAATTTGGTATAACTGGAGAATGCGCATAGGCAAATCAATTCGGTGACACAACTTTTGATATTTATTTTTCTAGGAAGTACAAATAAGTTCAATATTTGATATTTAAAAAGACATGAAACGGACAATTTTGCCAGTTTTGATTTGATATACCATTCATTTAGGCCAAGAAAAGCATTACAGTTTTTTTTTGTTTTTACTCTTTCTATATCTTTAACATTTATGCATTGAAATGTATAGTTTTGGAACTAATTTGAATGCCTGACATCTATTTAAGAGCCTAGTGTACCCTCATATATCAGTTAATCTGATTTATTAAATTACTGATTCATTGAATTGCTCTACTGCAGGCACTTACAGCCCCTGACATCAAACATTTGAAAATGCCATCCTACAAAGAAATGCTGGTGTTTGCAGCACTCTTTGCCTTCCTGGGACTGACCCAATGTCAAAAGTTGCCAAGTAAGTTTTCATTTTTTTCATACATATTTAATGACTACAGCATATGTATGCACTGCAAAAAATAACACTGGATCATAACCCACACAATATGGTTCTGTATAGTTGGACTCATTATACAGTATGTGCTGTTGCTGTCTTTTCTCTCCTGTAACAGAGATTTCTAATCTCAGGGAGGCTATTTCCTGTTAAATAAACTTATTATATAACACATATACAACATATTATTGACAATAATCACATTATCTGATGTGGCTATAGTTTTCCAGGTTGAACAGCTGTACTGCTGCTCCATGACCAGCAGATGTCAGGGTTTGTCAGTTCATAGTCCATTGTTTGCCTTCACAGCAGTCTTTCAGTCCAGTATCTTATTTCCTACTCCCAGTGCCTATGTGGACGCTTAGAGGTCAAGCAGTCATCCTGGGGTTAAGCTGAACCTTTGAAACCCAGAGTCTCCGCTGAGTCTCCCTATTACCATAAATAAATTAGTTAGCACAATGTTTTTTTCTACCTATGGTGTCCTACCCACAGATGCAACAGCCAGTAGTAATCTATTTTCAATGTAAGCTGCTGTCACTTTTAGGTGGACTGTGATACATGGCAGTGAAACTTGTGCAATGATATTAGACAGCAGGTGATTTCAACATCAACGGGGAACTTGTTAACATGCAACAGTAGCAGGTATCAGGTTTTTGTTTTATAGTAGTTTTTTTTCAGTTATTTTCTACATGAGTCATAACATTTGTAATCAGAATCTTTCACCAACTTTCACCCACATGTTTTAACCTCACAGGAGGCACCACAGCCACGCTGATCTCATTCAAACTGCAGTACAAAGCGTCCAGTGTTTAGAATTCAGTAGCCAAATCCACCCATGAAAGAAAATAAACAGCCTTGTCCTTAATGAGTTTCATAAATGACCTCATTGCACCTGTGAAGAGATTGTAGACCATTATTAATGACAATGAGTAATGCAACTATTTAAAAATGAGAAAATCAGTGATATCAGCGCTGATGTAAAATGTAGAAGTTGTCCAGCACCCTTTCATGCTAATTCGTTGTGATGTCAAACTAAGCTCAGTGTTTGTGCTGTGAGGTTTTGATCTGCTCGAGGAGTTTCGTGTGCCTGAGTCGAGAGGAGTGAGGAGAGTGGACGGCTCTCAACCTGAGGTGTTGGCCTACCGCATCAACCCCTCCATCCATCTACGGAGGACCATGAGGTACAGTACTAGGCTGCCTGAGCCCAGTTCATTTCAATGAAGCTGGAAAACTGATTAAAGAGTGATTTAACACCGCCTGAAAATGTAGTTTCTCTCCAGTAGTTTAACTTCTCACCTGGCTGGAGTGATATACAGGTAGACGTGTGGTGTGTCAGTACACCGTGACATCACTGCTGGGTGTGGTTACAGGTGCAACAAAGCACTCCCCACCCTCAGTGTTGCTGCATGTGGTCAGAGGTGAAAAAGGCTTGAAACTTTCAAGCAGAGTAGCAGCAAAACAACATTTTTTTAGCCTGGTGTTAAGTTACTTTATAAAGTTAATATCAACATAGTATTCTGCCGTGCCTCAAAGAGCTGCTGGCATGGCTGTAGACTATTTTCGTTGTTTTTCTTTGAACTTTCACACCCTTACAATAGATGCAGCGGTGTGGGGGTTGTATGAGGTACTTATCCATAGTCAGTGTATTACCTACAGTAGATCGTGGTCGGCACGCCCCCAGTTTGGAGAAACAGGCACGGAAGCTAAGCAATGTACAGCTGTGGATGGGGGCAGCAGCAAAACTAACCAATCGTGGCAGCAGTAGACCAGCAACTCCCGGTTCTGCCAGGTAAAATCAAAGGAGTCTGGTGGCTTTGAAGAAAGCATAGACGGATATAACTGCTTCTATTCCTTGTCGGAAAGGGCTGTTTGATTGCAAATGGTGAATATGTTCTAAATATTGCGTACACTTAAACTATTGCTTTTTTACATTGCTTAACTTCCGTGCCCTCTCATGTCTGCTTCTCCAAACTGGTAATGCAGGTACTACACTGACTATGGATCAGTACCTCATACAACCCCACTTCAAAAAATCCGAACTATCACTTTAAGTGAACATATTGTTCAAATTAAGGAAACAAAGATGCTGTCTGCTAAATATTGCATCATCCAAAACCAATTTCAAACAAAGTTTTCAAAGAAATGTATCATATGCTAAAGTGGAATTTAAATCCCAAAAACTCAGTTTCAACTTATTCATGTTTTTATAAAATGAAACCCTCATGTTCCTACTAAAAAGCCCTTAATTGTTGTTGTATGAGGAAAGTCCCCTCTCCTGATGTTTCCCAGCTCTCTAAACCTCACTCTCTTGCCATAGCGATGTGTATCCAGATGGACTTCCCTCTGACTACTCCGTCATCGCAACGTTTAAGGTGACCAAAGACATGGCCAAGAAATCCTGGGACCTGTGGCAGGTCAGCGACCCCAAGGGACGAGAGCAAGTCGGCCTGCGTTTCCAGGGGGATACACGCTCTTTAGACTTCTTCTACACTAGCCCCCATGGGAGCCAGATGCTGAGGACCTTCCATGGTGTGGAAAAGTTGTTTGATGGAGAGTGGCACAAGTTGGCGCTGAGTGTGAAGGGCAGTCAGGTGAAGCTGCTGATAGACTGTGAAGAGGTCAGTGTGGAGTCCATTGATGAGCCAAGGCCAGTCATCCACCGAGGGTACACCTCCATCGTTAGGCGCGCTGCTGGAGATCGCTCAGTGTCTGTACGTTCACAGCTTGGATTTATATATATATATACTATATCTAAAGTAATATTTCATCTTCCTTTGATTTGGGATACGAGCAGTATCCCACAAAAACAAAAAAGATAAATATGACTTCTCATTTTTCTGAATTTCTCATATTATCCCCTGTCTCTTTCCAGGTGGATCTCCAGCAGATGGAGGTGTCTTGTGACCCAGAGCAGGCTTACTCAGAGGGCTGCTGTGAGCTCTCCAGTGTTGTGAGTCAGCTCTCATTCAACATCCACCCCCCCCGCCCTCTGTTGGAGATGTGTTCAACAAATGTGTTGTTTTAATACCATTGTCTCGCCTTTCTGTCCATGGCAGTGTGGAGGGTACGCAGAGATCGGCCTAACCGCCGGAAGAGCGTCTTGCAAATGTATGCACGGACAACCCGGTATTCAGGGATCTCCAGGGCCAAAGGTTAATGTACCTAAAAATTGAACTGAACATGCTGATAAGACAAGTTGAATCTGTGTTGACATATTTTTTTATTCTTCTGCAGGGTCACAGAGGTCTTCCAGGAGAAGCCGGAGACCAAGGAAGACAAGGAAACTGGGTAAAATATATTTATTATATGTCTCTCAGTCATGCAAATATTGACCCTTGTTTTGGATGAATGGTGTTTATTTGGTGTATTCTTAGCATTAGCAGCATCCTCCTCCTCTAGCTGTACAATAAAGAGTTAAACTAAATTGTGGGTGAGTGACATTGTAAAACTTTTATTCATGAGACAGCAGCGAAGCTGTGGAAAATGGCAATAGAAGTACAACTGAGACTGAAACAGGATGGAAACAGATCTGGAAGCAGAAGCGCTTAGCGATAGTAAACATAGAGGCTCCTTTTATAGTTTTTAAACTCATGTCCGCTTTGCAAAAGATTTAGGAGGAAGCCAAGATAAACACAAACCAATACGGATGTGACAATAAATTAGTTTTTGTCGTTCTGAAATAGTCATTTGCATCTTAAAACACGGGCACTGCCTGTTTAGAATATAGGTTTTAACTCAAACTGGCAAGAGATCACAAGATTTCTAATGGTTTTGCATTTCCATTTGGAAGACACTGAGCCAAATGTAATGAATCCCACACACACACACACACACACACACACACACACACACACACAGAAAAACCTGGCAGTTGAGCAATAACTATACCCTCCAAGTGTCTGGTAATGATGAAAGGCATTAGTGTGCTTAACTATTGTGTGAAATTTGTCTCTTAAATGTTTTTTTCTTGTGGATAAGGCTGATTAATTCACCACAGGAAGACTAGATTTTGAAAGAGGAGAGGTTTGAGAAAATGATAATGAACACACTATTCTGCTGCAGGAGCCAGTTACACATGAATCAATGAATGAGCAAATACACTCACGTTTGTATTCTTCAGGGAGGCGCAGACGTGATTATTTCCACTTCAATCATTTTATGACTTCTTAATCTCTTTCATGCCTAGCAGTCAGTATAATGTTGGAGCAGATCTGAGTCTTTTAAAAACAGTCCAGAGTACATGTGTTTCAAGAAGGAGGATTATTTTTTATACAGTATGTGATCGTTTGGCATTTAACATGCCCGTTGCATTCAAGGAAATCCCCTATGCAGTCTGAGCAAACACATGTACGCCTCCAGACCCACGTACATTCAGAGCACATTTCCAGAGCTGTACATGCAACATATTCATGTCCTGAGTTGCAGCTGTAGCTCATCTGGGAGTAAAACTTCTGACTCTTGTGCAACTCATTAGAGTTTTGACCTCCTGCCAACTTGTGAATCACATAGCCCCAACATGTTTATCTCCTCTCCTGCTGGCATCCAAGGAGGGCATTTCCTGGCACAGCTATATGAACTGTCCATCTCAGGTGGTGGGTGGTCCTTTGCTCGTCTGACCTATACCGCCTTAGAAACTTAGAAAGGTCGTAAAGTTCACGGTTGTGCTTCTCGCCGAACTGTCAGCCATCTCTGAGGTTAACCTTCGCCCAGCTGACTCTGCTTGAAGTTAGGTGAAGTGATCAAATAAACTGACAACACAAAGTCATCCTGAACTTGTTTAATCTGTTTGTTGACTCAGTGAAATACAGCCAATTGGAAAACACTTTTCCTTCTACTGCTGAGGAAGTCAGCATCTGTGCAAACAATACTGCTCCTTCTTGTTGTATTTATGACTGATGTTTCCTAAATCCTGCTGAACATGCTTGTGAATTTTTTCCACAAATGTGAGTGTGCCTGAAACCCATAGCGTGTTCACATTTCAAAGATTCTCTCCACTTAAAAATGGGTTTTTCTTATGTTTATGTTGCCTAAAATGTATTACCTTGACTATACTGACCTGTATCTGTGTAAAGTTTGTCACTAGAGAGGTGTACTCACATTCCTCTACTGAAGGGGGAGATGCATGTGCGCTTCCCTAAATTCTGAGATTCAAACATACAAGCTAGATTTGGTACATTACAGATTTGAAAGCCAATCGCTGTCTAATGTGTCGCAGAGCTCCGGACTGCGTCCTGTCTGAACAGCTAACATTGGTTAACATGGGCGTCGAAAGGAAGCAGGCAGCGCTTGGGAGCGATTCCGCCTCTTTTCTGAACCTGGCGTGAGGTTCAAATATGTATGGCTGAGTCTCTCCGATGTTTCTAGCCATCATGTTGCGCACTGCACGTTAACGGGTCAACCTAGTGCAAGCAGCGTTGGTGGGGAAAAAGAGTAGATATGCTTTCAGACCCTTTTCAGAGTTTTTTTTCATTTTTTAAGTGGGAAAACCATTGTACACAAAATATTAATCATAGTCTAACATGTGAATGATTTTTTTTACAGCTCACGTTAAAAGAAAAGTTTTGGGGAATACACTCGCCTACTGTAACTCTCGGCAGGAAAAGAGATGATCTATACCACTCTCATATCTGTGCTGGCTACAGCCAGAAGATTATTAGCTTAGCTTAGCTTAGCATAAAAACTGGAAGCAGAGAGATACAGATAGCCAGTCATGTTTCACACTCTGGTTTTGTACAGATCAAACAAACACGTTTTAATGACAGCTTTAGAGGTCAGAGCTAAGCTAGCTGTTTCCCCTTTTCCCAGCCTTTGTGCTAAGCTAACTTTTTCCTGGCTAGAGCTTTGCATTTAAAGGAATAATGAAAACATTTTAGAAATTGGCTTTCTCGTTTTTTTGGGTCGAGGATTAAATGAGAAGATTTACACCACTCTCATAACTGTCTGTTGAATATAAAGCTACAGCCAGCAGCTGGTTAGCTTAGCTTAGCACAAAGACTGCCGACAGGGAATCAGCTAGCCTCTGTACAAAGACAAGTGCAGCTCTTTCACCAACTTCACCAACTCTGGCCATGTGGCTATTAAAGTAAATTGAAGTAAAAAATTAAATGAATAAAAGCCTACCAGCAGCTCTAAAGCTTACAAATTAACACATTATATTTCATTTTTTTAGTTCACACAAAAACTGAACTGTATAAACAGGTTTACAAGGGTTATGTGCTGAACTGTTTTGCCCAGGTACAGTGACTTACTGCACTCTTGACATCACTGTCACAATTTTTCTTTTTTTTAAATATTACACTTCAGTTTTTCTAACAAACAAACCATGTTAACTTGTGAGCTTTAGTTCTGGTAGGATAATTTTGTTACCTTTGGATATAAACAGGGCATCTGTTTCCCCCCTACTTCCAGTCTCTATGCTAAGCTAACTTCTCTTGGTCTGAGCTTCATATTTACCATACACGCATGAGAGTGCTTCTCTCATCTCTTTGTTCACAGTCTGTCTTGCCACCGTAA
This sequence comes from Sander lucioperca, assembly GCF_008315115.2. NCBI lineage: Eukaryota > Metazoa > Chordata > Actinopteri > Perciformes > Percidae > Sander > Sander lucioperca. The sequence continues at coordinate 18,103,750 of NC_050187.1, forward strand.
CTGCAAAAAGAAGAAGAAAAAAACATTACATTTTCGAGTGTTTAACTAAGAAGCAAATGTTGTCATGCAGTTTCTTTGTCTGATGCATCCAAAGTACAGTATGTAACATTTACATTTACACTCTATTTCTCAAGCTGGTCGATTCATTAACAAATAGCTGCAGACTTGTTGTGATTGAGTCAAACTTGTCTTGTAGGGGATACGGGGAAACACAGGAGACTATGGCAACATTGGCGAGACAGGCCCAAAGGTAGGATCTGCCTTAATATGCTCCTATCAGGGTTACACTTCAGTTTGGCTCGTTCTCTAAACGCATTAATGAAACCTCAAACGTATCCTCAGGGTGAAGAAGGAATCAAAGGCGAGAAAGGAATGAGAGGACTCTGGGGCCAAGTGGTAATTTATCACACTCAGAATTATAATTTTGTCTACCCTGAAATGTTACAAATCTGTATTAATGACATGTTGTGTTAACAGGGAGACAGAGGCCCTAAGGGGCTGAAAGGATTAAGAGGGGCAGCAGGCTTCAAGGTAAACCTCTACGCTGGGTTCAGGCTTTAATTGGTAATATTTAATTAGGCAGCCAGCTAACGAAGTTACATACCTTTCATTAGATTTCTGTGCAGTTTGCTGTTAAAGTTGCACAACTTTATAGATAACCTTTAATGTCGACATTGTGACTAATTAAAGGGAGTACGTGGACCACCTGGAGACATCGGAGAGACTGGGAAATTAGGAGAAGTTGTGAGTTTCAGACACAATGATACTTTAAGCCCTTTTGCAATGTAATTATTGTATTACTAATATTTTGGCCTCCTTGAAGGGTGCTAAAGGCGAAAAAGGATATGAAGGGATTCCCGGATTTCAAGGAGTAAAGGTATTGATATTTCCTTCCTTTTTCTGTCTTTTTTTAATCTAGATATTGCAATTTAATTCCATCATGCTTTTATTTATTAGGGAGAAAAAGGGACCACTGGTGTTGCAGGGCGTGCTGGGCCCAGAGGAAAGCAGGTGGGTTGTTGTGTGGGATTCCATGTTCCCTAATCCATAATGAGACACTCCTAATTCTTTGTCCGCTACCTTCAAAATCCCTTCATGTGAGCGCTGAGAGCCAGAGAATATTTTTTATGTGGCCAAACACTGGAATATAGCTATGTTTTTGGCTTATGTGCCCTCTCCATAAACAACATTAGTTCATGTGGCTGGATTTTGGCTGAGGTCTGAACTGTATCAACATAAACTGGTGAGTCACTGGAAGAAGAGCCTCAACCGCAAAGATAACCTCTTGTTGTATACAAAGGAAGGCTCCCTGGTTCACCATGTTGCTTACTGAAGGAAATCTGTTGCATATGTATAATTTATGTTGCTTCAAATGATGTTTTGACAGGGTATTGTGGGAGATCCTGGAGAGAGGGGAACTCCTGGAGAGAAGGGGAAGCCTGTATGTATCACACATTAATCACAATGACATGAAAATGGTGTGTCCCTTTTGTTCAATAATACAACAGTATACAACCATCACAAATATTTCAAAATGCTTTATTTTGATAGATGTCTCTGATTTTGTCTGAACTTGTGAAAACTAGGGGATCCATGGACCTGTGGGCAGAGCTGGCACCATCGGACCAAAGGTGATTGATTGCTGATACACCTGAGTGCTCACTAACACAATCCCAAAATCATTTGTCTGTTTTATAATAATGATATTGTTTCCCTAGGGCATTATTGGAGATCCGGGCCTTACAGGCAGAGATGGTGATGTCGGAATAGAGGTATTATATTCTGCTGATAATCTTACTGATGATGAGTTCAGAAGCAGTGCGCTGTGTTATTATAAGTGCTATCTAATCCTCACAGGCTTACCAAGGACCACAAGGTCTCAGTGGAAAACTTGGACGAAATGGAGCAAAGGTAACTTGCCGATCTTGTTTGTTTTTGTGAATATATTTACAATTGAGTTGTCGGATTGATTTGTCTTGGTTTGTGTCTTTTACAGGGAGAGAAAGGCACCCTTGGGCCAGCAGGAGAAATGGGTCCCCAAGGCCGAACTGTAAGTCACTTTTTCAGAAGACAAGCACATCATACATTTTGTACGTAAAGTAGTTTGCCATGTTAAAGGAAAAGGACAAAGAATAAAGCAGTCCCTTAGGTCGGTTTAATAAATGTTTTATTCCCGAGGGCCCAAGAGGTTACAAGGGTTCTGCGGGGAAGCCAGGAAGACCTGGATTTATCGGACCACCGGGACCTACTGTAAGTGCTCCAGATGAATTTTCTGAACTCTTCCAAACACTAGTTCATTTTCCTCAAGACATTAAACCATGTCATCTCTTCACAGGGACACGTGGGTGTGCCTGGAAAACCAGGCTCCAAGGTAATACATCCTCATCCATTACCCATTAGAAATTAAAAATGACAGCATAATCACAATTTAATGCCACAATTAGTTACTGAAGGAATATTTACTGGTTCATTAGCTGAATGTAATCGTACACTTCAGGATCTGTAGCTGTTTTCTGGGAAACAAAGAATCACAGACTGTTAAAAAGCAGTATAGTGTCCTGACTGGGACCCTAAAATTACTTCAAGAATCACTGTGTTTATTTGGCAGATGCTCTAGTTTACCAGCGAATGAAAGATCTATCAATCAAGCTTCTAAATACTGTTTTTTTATTTTTATTTATTTTTAATTTGCCGTGTGCAGGGTGACACAGGAATCCAGGGAATCCAAGGAGTTAAAGGTGCACAGGTACTGCCTTTAATATTTTATCCTCTCTGTTCATCATTACATCCACTTTGTGTTTTTTTTGTGGCGACCCCTAACATTAACATAAATGTTTCTTTTCTTTAAGGGGAAAAAAGGCATTAAGGGCCCAAAAGGAAAGGTGAGCTGTGACTCTTTTTATTATATTCTTTTTCTAACACATACGAGCACTTAAAAGTCTTGGTACACCCTGTTTACTTGCCCTGAATGAGAAGGTATTGGCCAAGTAATTTATTCAGTACAATCCAAGAATTTGTAACATAGCTGTGATGAGTTGGGTCACTAAATAGGGCAGTCGAAATGCAGGTGTGTGTTCCCTAATACTAAGATACTACTGCCAGCCTATCACAATGTTATGCTACATTCATCACATTCTCTGTTCGCAAACTGAATAGTCTGAAAAATCTTACATCAATCCATCAAATAACAGTCCAGACATATTTAGCGCATCTGTAGAAGTGATGAGGGCAGTCACACCCATAATTGCACCAAAATGAATATTGCACATTTCTCATGTGTTCTCTACCAAATTGGATTTGTTTTACATGGAAATGTACAGATGCATTTCTGTATTTTTCTTCCATTGCTGGTTTGTATTTTCTTCTTCCTTTCACATTTTTAAAAATAACTTCCATTTTGCATGTCTACATGATATTACTACCACTGAGATTATGTTAATAATTTGCCTAACTGTCTATGTGACTCTGTTGGATCCCATGTTTTATTATTACTATTTACTAACATAATAAGCATTTTAAGCTGTTTTTAAGCTGCTTTCAATAAAGTTTGTGTTCATGCAGAACTGATTTCTCATTGTATTGGGATGGATACACTGGCTCTAGGTTGGAGACAGGGGTGAGCAGGGTCCTCAGGGAGGACGGGGGAAACGCGGTCCGGCCGGCCCACCTGGAAGTTCGGGCCCTGTCGGAGTCAAGGGGGTTCGGGGTGAAGGAGGACCAGATGGTTTTCAGGGGCCCCCGGGTCCACCAGTAAGTAAAATACACGCCTCTGAATTTTTGTTTTTTTGGCTGATATGACAAACATTACAGAGCTACAGTATAGTAGTACTGCTCAGTCTCTACTATAATTGACACTTCATCTATCTGTGAAAGATGGCACAGAAACAGCAGAGTAATCATTTGCAACAGCAGTTACACTGACTGGCGCACACACACACACACACACACACACACACACAATTTGGTAACAGCTTTGCTGTCAAAAACACATTTAAGGAGTTTCACATTAGCCTGTAGTTTTAAGTGACTTACAGCAAGGGTTTCATTTAGTGTGGCTATAAATCCATAATGAGCCTAAGGAAATATTGTTGGCTTCATTTCTTTATTGCATTTCCTCTGATAGGCAGCCATTGCTTCAGCATGCCCCGTCCTGTAATATTCCTTATTACATGTCCCACAGTTGGGTCCCTTCCAGTGATGGATGTGGTAATGATTTGTTACACAGGGCCCGACCCTCCCTGCTCAGCACGTGATCGAGGTTTGTAAGAAAGTGGTCCTGGAGCAGATGTCCACCTTTGCCAACTCAGTGAAGAGGACGTGTGCTGCAGTTTGTCCTTTGTACGGGGACGTGCCCATGGGTGCCCCTGGTCCCCCCGGACCGAAAGGACCCCCCGGACCTCCTGTAAGTTTTACAGTTTGGATGTTCATTATTTATTTAAAGTGAATCAGCCTGCACAGACACAAAAGCATTGCTTTAGGTATCACCTCCTCTTCTTAGGACCTTTAGGTGAGACACACTGCCGGAGGGCAGTACACTCTCCATTCATTGTTCGCGTTTGTCTTCCTGGCTGAGTAAAATGCAAACACATTGCAAGGGTCTGGACTGAAGTATTTGGCAGAAAAGCTTGGAATGAAGACATTACGATTTTCCACGTCTCCATGAGGACAAATAAGGAGTCACAGACTAGACATGTCTGTGTTGAATGGTTTTTGGAGAGTATCAAGGCTGTCGTTGGATTGGAAAGCCTTTTCCACATTATTATACAGTGTAGAACCGGTTGGTGTTCCACAACTTCTTTAATCATGACTCTAAGGCTGATGAATGCTCTTGAGGCCATGAGTATACAAAACATATTCCACTATACTGTTGTGGTGTTTAATGCCAAACCAAGAACAGTGATGTACTAGTAATGTACAATGTTTTCCCAACAAAGTATTATATAATCAGCCAAGTTTTTGAGCTGGTCAGAGGTGAATGGAACCTTCATTTGCGACTTGAAAAGAGCACCTGAAAAACACAAAAGATTAACAATGTATTTTTCTATTGATCATGTTGTCAGGGTGACTCTGGTAATGATGGTGTTGATGGAGAAGTGGGCCTGCCGGGATTCTACGGAGAAGCTGGGGATCTGGGCCGAAAAGGAGAAACAGGTGTGAAAAACAAACCTGACAGATTGTATTTATGAATATGATGAACACCAAAACTATAATTCACCAGTGCTTGTTTTATGAAGAACTAGTGATGGAAAAATAATTGAGATCCTTTACTTTAACCTGCATTCATTGATTTTTTTGGCTACTTAGGGGCAGGACAACAAGCTGTAAACACATCACTAACATATTATGACCTTATCAAGTTAGGCAAACACTTGCTTATTTACACATCCAGCAGACATAACCCAACATTACTATTTATTTGGTTGTTTTCTGGCTACCTGATGAATTTAGGTCCAAAATTCACTCTTCACACACCTCAATTTTTGACAAGAGGGCTAGTCAAGTCAGACTCGAGCCCTTTAAAATTTTACGTTGGCATTGTACATGACTAAATGTACTTCTTCTTTCCACCCCTGGAAAGAACAGACTCAACTTCCTTTCATCATAAACCGCACTGTACGAATCTGCCGAATCAAATACTGTAAAACTGGTGGGCTAACGTGGACATTCTCTGCTCTAATTTATGGTTAGAGGCCTGAGCATGATGTCACACTCATGCCACATTCCCGTGCCAAGCCAATGAAATCTAAGAATATTTACAAGGTGTTTTTAACGTTTATTTAACAATGATCTCAGTAACACATATGGTCTTTAATCAACATGTCGGCCATGTTCTTGAGTGGAGCTCACTCCTGGGGGAATGGCATTTTGGCCTGTCTGCTGTCAAGACCAATGTGTGTGTGTGTGTGTGTGGCTTACAGGTGACAGAGGAGAGCAAGGGGATAAAGGACCCAAGGGTTATGGTCTACCTGGCTACTTTGGAGACCAGGGAACAAAAGGTAAATTCATCTTCCAATACTTAATATTGTTTGATGACTTGAGTATAATGAGTCATTGATATATGTCCACATCTGGGCCTGTGCATCATTTTACAAACTAGATTCAAAAGGGGAGGGGAGAGGAGATGTGTTCTTGTAAGAGAAGTGTGATATTTGCCAAAAAAGAAATACTCTGTAACTGGGAATCTGTGAAAAAGTCTTAGTCAGCTAACTGAGCAGACAGAGAGGCCTGAAGACTAAACAACATTTTTGCCTTGATCGCAGGTCAGCGTGGACGTCTTGGCAGAGCCTTTAATGGCCAGCCAGGGAAGCAGGGTGAGAGGGGACACGTGGGCCGGCCTGGACTCAGGGGCCACGCAGGTCTCAGAGGACCTCCAGGTATTTGTGTCACCTCTGGGTGTGCTCAGCTGAACTCCACCAGCGTGACACCGCGGCCAGCACCGAGGAGGTTGAGGAATCGCCCGTAGAGGGAAAAAAGAGGCTATGTGGACGGTAAATTGAAAATTGAGCTTAAAGGAGGAAAACATGGTACTGGACTGTTTTTGTTAATATGTGTTTGTTCAAATAATTTGAAATTTTCATGTAAATATGCATCCCAACTGAAACGTGAACTGAACTTCTGGGAACATTTTGATCTACAAAGTTACCAAAGACAACATGTGATTTGAAGGAGAGTGGTAACAAAATATTTGTATAAAAAGACCGTCTTCATTTGATAGTTTTATTTAAACTGATTTCACAAGTCTGAGTTGTCTTTAAACATCTGTTCTTTATAATAAAAATCTAAAAATTGATGTCTTTTAGACCATTGTGTGAAAGGATTAGTTTTATCTGTCATGGAATATGAGAGCTATAGTTTTGGAGACAAAGGCAGCAAAAACAACAACAAAAAACATGGTAATGTTTGAACAACATGAATATAATTTATATAATACTCTACATAATGAATAGAGAGAATGTAGCCCTTTTCACACTGCATTCTCTTAACCCAGCTCTTTACGACCCTGGGTTAAAGCTATGGTGCGTATTTTCTGTCTCCCACATGAGGAATTCTAAGTAATGACAACACCACTGTCAGCAAGTCCACATGACACAAGCCTTCCATAATCGCGCACCGCCACCCCTCCTCCTCACAGTTGCCTGTAGCCAAGGAGGACACGGAGGATTAAAAAAACATGATGGACTCTTCAGAAGACAACTCGAGTTTCTGAGCGCGAAAGTCGCTGGATGACACCATTTTCTGAACATAGCCATACTGAGAAATACAGAGAGAGTTTTGTGGAGCTGATAGTCTTAATTAGCTTTGTATCAACTCATTTGACAATGGCTTGAATGTAACGGACGTTCATTAATATAAAAAAGTTACACACTAAAGCTTTACCTGCTAGTTGGACACAAATAATCTTAACATTCTAGAATGTACGTTGTTGCTTGCTGTTAACCATAGCAGTCTATGCTGTTAATGTACATTCCATAAGGCCCGTTTCACATTGGCAACTTCTAGCCCCAGGTTTACTAGTTTTTCTGGGGAAACCCTTCAAACTGGGGGCTAACCCGGCTCCACAGCAGGGCCATTAAGACCTAGGTGAAAATCGGGGTTAGCCCACTTGGAATGTGCCAGGATTGTGCCAGTGTGAACGCTTTCTTAACCTGGGGCTAACAGCTCCCTTAGCCGGGGGCAACGTGCAGTATGAAAAGGGCTTTTGTTTACCCCATAGTCATGAGTGAAGGAAAAACTCAAGAAGCGTGCAGCTCAGAGTTGACTGTTTTTTTTTTTTTATTACAAAATTAATGTGGATGTTACATTGTGCACATGTTGTTTTTTCTTTAGAAACTAACCCTACACTAAAGCCCCCAAATGTAGGATTTTAAAACGTACAACTTTTTAAAATTGCACGTATATCAGACAGCAGTGCATCCTGCTTTTGCACTGTGAGGTGATTTTACTGTATGGTCACATTCTGTATACACTATCACATGATCACGTGATGTTTCCATTCACAATCATCTCCATTGGAATGGCTGTAAAACCCTGAATACATTTTGTCACAACGACCCGAAATGACTCTACATATTATTAGAATTGAACCCATTTGGTGCAATAAAATGTAAAAAGTCTAGAGGAGCTTTGTTGGTACATTTTGTTCATACCATTCATGTGGAAAGCTACATAACTAGTTAGTCAGCTGGCTTGGTCAGAAAAAAGCTTCTAAAGAATAACAAAGCTATAATTTCTCTGCATTTCCACAAGTGAAAGGTTTATCAATCCTACCTGTAATGATTTCTGGTCACAACATAAGTGCTTGCAAATATAAATTATATGTTTCATTGGACTGAAGGATTGTACATGCTGCCAACAGAAAATGTAATGGCCAACAACCTGCGCTTACTCTTTTTTGAGACGTTGGTGTAGCAATGACAACAAACAATGACACAAACAGCAATGTTTCCCACATGGTGGCTCTGCAGACACTGTTGTAGCGCTGTTGCTTCACAGCAACACAGAGCTGGTTTGATTCCTGGCCTGTGTCGACTTTCCAGCTACAAAACCTGCTGGTCAAGTGGAATGGAGACTAAAATGCTTGAGGTGCCGCGTCTGTCTGTCTGTATTAGCCATGCAATGGAATCACGCCCTGTCCTGGCCATTTCCCTGTGTTGTGATCAATGTATGCTGAGAGAAAAAAAACTTCAGGAGAACAATGAGGATTGAGTGTTTTCCACAGCTCCAATCTAACGGAGAAACAATTGTAAAGGGAGAAACTCACAGGGAGCTCTGCATGTGGCTCTTCTGTGTCTTTCCTGGCTCCCATTTGTTTCCTCTGAGAAGTCCATCGACTGCAGATCGTCATCCTCCTCCACTCCCTCTGCGACTGCAGCATCATGTGTGCCATGCTGCTCTGGATGCTATGGCCACCTCTGTCATGGAAACTATTACTAATCCACGATTATCCTCTGATTTTGCTTTCTGGGCTCAACCACTTGCTTCAGACATGCTCACTATTTATCTCTCTGCGGCAAACCATACAAGTGATCAAGATAAATACAGCTTAATGCATGTGAATCAGTTCACATGCATTAAGCTGTATTTATCTTGATAAAAACGACCCAGGACGGCTGAGCTTCAAAGTGATGGAACAGAATCAGAGGTTATTAAAGAGAGAGGTTTTATGTTGGCCTCAGGCAGTTCTTTAAAAAGAACAACTGCCAGACCTGTAAATGTTAGTTGATATAAGCAATAAGCCAAATGTGTTATTGTGTTTTTTAGAAGTGACAGCGAGCAGAGCACTGATGCTATTAGGACCAACTGCAGATTTAATTAAATATCCTGACATGTTTTTAACATATTGGCAGAATAAGATGCTGCTCTGTGGGTGGATGACATAAACCTGTTCTGGTTAATGTAATTCTTCATTATTTTAATGTACAATTTTCTCATTTGCACAAACCAATTGCATATTTGTTTCAAGCATTTGATAAATGTATCTTTTTAGCAGACTTCAAACTGATTTCTCAGTTATAAATGTTAAACGCTGAAGTTTTGTACAAAAATGTTCTCTTATGATCATGTGGGGTAAAATAGTTAAAGGGCAGTGCAGGAATCTGTTAAAGATTATCACGGGAGTAGTTATTAACATCTAATGAATAGCCAAATAGAAAAGAGGCTTTTAACTGGTTTCGAGCCTCTTTGATCTGTCTTTTTCCCACTTTCCCCAGATTCATTTATGCATTCAGGTAATTGTAGTTTCAACAAAGATTAAAATACAAGATGTTTCAGTGTTCATCCAAACACCTTCATCAGTTGTTTAGTGTGCACAGGAAGTAACTCTGGCATTAATACACAAGGAAGTCAAATGATCTCATGGCATGAAGTCACATGACTGCTAAGATGTAGTCCATTTGTGTTTGCCAGAGAAGATGGTGTCCCAGCAGCTTCAGATAATGCCCCTCCCCCTGTTTAAGCGGTGGAGCAGGATGTCCTTTTATAAAATGTCTATATCAGATGTCTATATCCTGGACAGAGCGGATAGGTGGTTTGAAAGAGGCGTCAAGGAGGCCATATTTGTTAAAGTGGAGCGACCCTCTTTAAATAAGGGAGGTGGGTTGAGACATCATTTGTCTTCAGCCTACAACATGGTTCTGAAAACCATTCCCAGGCGCTTTACAGATACACCATCCTGCTCCACCGCTTAAAGAGGGGGAAGAGGCGTTGCAACAATGTTTACAAATATACATTGTAACGCTGGCTGCACAGACGCAGACCGCTACGATTGACTGACACACACACACATTGTTAAAGTGCCCATATTATGAAAAAAACACTTTTTCTGGGATTTGGGGTGTTCTCTTGTGTCTCTGGTGCTTCCACACACATACAAACTTTGAAAAAAATCCATCCATGCTGTTTAGAGTGAGATACAGTTTTTGAATGTGTCCTGCCTTCAGTCTCTGGGTGAGCTGTTCAAAATTGGCACGGCTTGTGACATCACAAGCCGAAACGAGCAGGCTAACCACAACCATTAGCTCATAGTGTTATGCATGCTATCTCGTTCTCAATAGCAAAGCAATGCTACAACAAGCAAAAGTTCACCATAATCTACAAAAGAACTACTTACATGTGCGCCCTCATTTAGAAGTCTCCCAGCTAATCCTGACCAAAGTTGTAGAAACAGCCTCTTTTACTGTCTATGGAGCTAGCTAGCTGACATGATCTACATCTGAGCTACTGCGCATGTGGGAGTGCAATCAAAGATAGTACAGAAGAAGAAGAAGAAAAGAGGTCTCACTCTGTAGCTAAAACAGAGACCAGGTGAAAAGAGGATCTGCAGCAGTGAGAGAGAGCACTGCAGTACAACAAAAATAGGGTGTTTTTTGAGAATTAAACCATGTAAACCTATTCTGGTACAACCTTAAAATACAATTATGAACCTGAAGATGAGCATAATATGGGTGCTTTAAAATCATACGCTGGATGCTTTATTAGTCTTTCTACATGGGTTTAGTTAATGATCGGGCTATAATAAGACCACGTCGGTTATGTAATCGCTGATAACCGGGACAATTTCATAGTGATTGGTGTAAACCGGGATATTTTAGCATCCCAACACAGCTTTTGTCAGGACTCGGGACTGTCCCGGTCAAACCGGGACGTCTGGCCACCCTATATCAGATATTACAAACCTCAAAACGACATACCTTTGATGAAATGATCACTGCACTGACGTGTATCAGTACACGTGTATTCTCCTTATCAGATGGGATCCGGTAAAAACATAACCCTGGCTTCTCTCCTCGGCGGTTAGTGCAACCAATCGTACAGCAACTATCTGGCATATCGTTTTCACCTCAAAACACCAACTTTCGTATGGTAAAACTGGCGAGGTTTTGTTGCTAGGAGAATGATGTTCTTGCGTCACATGCAAAGTGTAAATAAATAAAACGACTAATAAGACTAAGACTATAAAACTTTTTTTTCTCAAAACATGGCATTTCCTTTTGGCGATGATCCCATTGATGAAGAAGCTGTATTAGCCTACTTCGCAGGGTGTTAAACATACGTCAGGAGATGATATTGAGGCCCCGACGCATTTGACTTTCCAGATAACTACCCATTTGAGCGGTATCGTTTTTCTTCCCAGTCTATCAGTTATGTAGCTTACATAACCTTATCCGTCCTCACATCACTAACGTCACCCATCGTGGACATGCTCTACATCCCAGTAGATTATTTGTGTCGCATTACATTTTTTTTGAAAATGGCAGTTTTCTTTACAACATTGGTGATGTGGAGCATATTAGTAAAGCCACTGTATAGCAAAGCACCGTCAGAAGAGTGTGACTCGCTCTGAAACATGTTTTAAATGTTTTTGTAGTGTTCCCTGGACACAAACCAGTAAGAGCAATTAAAAGGAGTTCCACAGTATTGCAGGTAAATGATGTAAACCCTTTGAAATAAAAGATTATGAATTATAATTCTGTTAATGATGGTGCTGCAGCCTCAGAATGGGATTAGTAGGCCCAGGACTTTTTCGCCCGCAGTATTGCACCTAAATGAAATAGATTATAGGTTCAATACCATTTCACCAGTAATATTATACTTATGATTAAATATGATATTATATATAGCAGAAATTTTCTCCCACGCAAATTCCCTCTCTTTTGCAGCAGCTGCTGTGATTGCTTTTTTAGTATTTCCGCCGACCCGTTTGTTTGTGGTTGTTGCCATGGTGAATCGTAGTATCATGGCTCCATTCATGCTGCCTTTTTATTGTGGTGGTGCACGCGCGTGAACCTACTCTGATCTGATTGAACCAACTCATATCAGCTGTTCTGGAACTGAAAACTCAGAGTTTCCCATCTCAGGGTAAATCAACTCAGAGATCAGGGTTACACTCAGAGTTTGTTAATCCTCCTTCCTGAAACGGGCCCCTGTTCTTCTGGCATGGGCCTAATCTATCCAAACAAATGTAGTATTAAATGTTATCACTGTCACATTTCCACATATGGCCACAGTCCACAGTCATATTGATGGATATATAGGCCTCAGAAGACAACTGAAGTGGTTTCTTGTAGGAAAATAAGCTTAGAGACTTTCTGCCCCCGGGGTTTCCTTCATGCTGATTACAAACCAGAAACCAGTACATAGAGACAGAAGATTAGTCAGCATTGGAAAGTCTACTCTCACCAGCAGGTTGGCCACTCCCAGGCTCCAAACACCAACTCAGTATTTGCCTGTGTGATCCACCAGAGTGTGCTGAGGCTCAGGGTCAACAAGGCCGTCATCGGGGAAACTACCGCTGCTCAATCTCAGCATGAGATGACGTCTGTTGACATCTTTGTGTACCCTGTAGGCAGTAGTGGAAAACGATGTTCTCTCTAAGTGAAAGTAGCAATATCCAATTTAAAAACACTCTAAGTAAAATTCCTGCATTTAAAAACAAAAGTATAAACGTATTAGTGACAAAATCTAATTCAAGTATTAAAAGCAAAAGTGCTTTTTATGGAGAATGGCCCCCTTCAGATGTGTTATATTGTTACATTTATAGTATTGGATTATTATTATTATTATGATTATTATTATTAACATGTAAGGAGCATGTTAATGCTGTAGCTGGTCAGTATTTTATATACTTTAACAATGCATGATTTTATAAAATGACCATATGTATTGTGTATAAAATATTAAATGTACAAAATCTCCTCATAATCATATTTATCAATCATCATATGATAGATAATCATATGAGAACATCAATCTTATATACTTACTTGTACAATAGAGAGTTCAGTACAAGATCAGGCGTTTTGGAGCCTTTAAGAGAGCCTGCAAAGACTGAGGCTCCTCTGTGTTGATGCAGAGCAGGCTGACACTGAGTACAAACATGATACGACTTGTTGGATTGGATAAAACCGAGATCTGCCTGCTCTACACATAGCAGATTCACTTCTGCATTTCTAACGACTTCCAGCTGTTTGTGCAGAAAAAGCACTGCAGAAGTTTTTCACACCTTATTCTATGCTGACTTGTAAGAACCTAATGTGCTGTCCATTTGGGTGATGAAGTGGAATTCAAAAAGGAGTAGTATAATGCATTGCTGAGCACTTGAGGTCCTGCTAAAGGCACCATGAACAGTACAGTATACAGTATGTGTCTCAGTATAATAAGACTTGTAGGCTGATCTGGTGCTTGTCCGGCATCCAGAAAACTCCATGTTCTCTGGTTATGCCCCTAGCAACACGCGATCCAAACCCTCAACACTTGGAAGGAGGCTGTGCTCATTACTCTTATTTTCCTTTTGGACTGTCAAAGATGGGCTGTCTGCTTCACTATTTCATGCTCTCCTTATCTGCTTCTCTTTCCACCCATGGTAATTGAGGGTGGCTGTAGGCCAGTAAAAGTCCGGAGTGAGGAGGAGGGGGGGGGGGTAGGGGGGTGGAGAGGAAGAAGGACAGAAACAGAGGAGACAGAGAGAGCTGCTGGAAAGGGCAGGCTTTCATTCAGCAGAGAAACATGTGCACTTCTCTCTAAATCCAGTTTGTGTAAAACCTGGGCTGTGAACAGTATTGATCACTGGCTCTCAATGAGAGGATTAACAGGAATTCACACAAGGGCTTGGACGCTTACCGGTAACTTTTCGCTTACTTTGTGTAATTTTTGTGAGGCAACTTATTGTATTTCTAAATTTTAGAATGTTCTGTTTTGCAGTTAGAAGTGTTTATGCATGAAGATGCAACTGTCATATTCATTTTACCAGTAGAAAGTAGAGTATTAGAATCTATAGATGCAGTTTTGGATCATTAAAGTAAACCTGTTGGGCGGATTTTAGTGTATTTAATTTATTTTTCAGTATGCCGTGTGTTATGATGTGTTCAGAATAGTAACAGTTTTTGCACTGTGTCAACTTTTGCTTTGGTGTACTCAAGTCTGTGCAGCCGCAGTTGCATATTGAAGACATTAAGCTCAGTTATCAGTCCCTTGTTTGTGCTACTGTCATGCAAAGAATGAATGGAATCAGCTCAATATTTTTTTTCCTGGCCATTTCACTTCTCGTAAAAAAGGATTTTTCTTTCATATTCCTTGAATCTGTGCAAGCATAGTGCACGGCGGCATTGCATGTACTGTACAGTTTTTACAGATGGGAGAATTGCATGTATATGAAGAACAATAATATTTATGAGAAGAGTAGAAAATATCTGAAAGCATCTGAGAGTGGACAGTGATAACACCCCTATGGGCTGGCGTTTTACAAGAAAATATTTAACATTTTGGATTAGTTGAACAGATTCTATGGAGAACAACTGATAGGGCTTGGCTTTCCCTTGTTGCTTGAAGAATTTGGCAGCAATAAATCCCCCTGAAGTTGGCAACTGTTCAGTATGAACAGCAGTTGTTGTTTCTGGAATGGAACAACTTCCTTTTGCCAACTTTACAGCAGATAAGAATAACTTCAGCAGTTCAAGTGGAGTTAAAACATGCAGTTACATAAAGTACAGGTACAAAACCTTTGTTTTTCAGCGTTCAATAATTCAAACATTTTATTATGGTTTATGCAAAATGAAAGATGTCACATTTGAAGGGAAGTATAATTTGTTAAGCACACAATCTGTGGTCTCATAGTGTCTTCAAAATCTGTGTGACTCAATGTCGCCCACCCTGAACAAGTGAAATGTTATCTGGTGAGATGGGAGAAATCATTTGTTCAGCAGCTTCCTGAACAGCATTTCCAGCTGGAACTAAACTGCGAATAACCTGCGAATAAGTCTCACATAAATATTTTTTTTTGCAAAGTATTGCAACAAACAACTGGCTCAACCTAGAATGAATTCCATGTGACAGTTTACAGCCATAAAGTTTTTTTTAACTTTTTGATTTGCTTAATATGTATACCAGCATTACAGTTCTGCCGTTCAATCACCAAAACTTGGAGATAGAAAGTGTCTGCACTGCCCCAATAACATCAGAGATCAATGGAGTCTGGTACTAACCTGCAACACAAGTGCACATGGTAATTCTGCTACATTATGCATGCATTACAACTCTTCACATTATAGCATAGCATGCGTAATGGTGCGTTTTTATTCCTGGGTGAAGGTTGCTTCCCTTCATCATGACTACATGTGTTTGGTCACAGTCCACAGCTGGAATTTCACTGTCTGTTGGTGTAAATGAATTCCATGTGGCTCAAGCAGAGGTGTAGAAACACTCCGTTTGGGGAAAGTCAGTCGAGGGGAAAGTCATCCTGGCTGGACCCTGCCAATGAGGGGGTTTTCCAACAACCTCCTCCAGCTCTCTAGCGGGGAAAAATTCTGAAGCAAACGGCTTGCACAACTATGGCAGCTTAACGCCTCCTTCAACTGTATTACTTCAACGCTGAGTTTACATGGTGGAAAAATGCAGTCATGTTAAAGAGTGGGACCCGTCTTTGGCTGGGCAGGAATAAAAGCATTTGGGAGGCCAAGGGTAATGTCCTAGCCACAGTTTTGTTGACCTTTACGTGTCACAATCAGAAATAGCTATGAGTAAGGTGAAGAATCCGGGGCTTCCTATCAAATTCCTTCCACAAGTCCCGCTTCTTCTACAGTATGCAGCATATCTGCTCTTCATTTGCAACTGCCTCCTTTAAGGATATCAGCAGTTTCTTTCTTTCATGTGTTGGAAACTACTGTAAAAGATCATTTGATAGAGCAGCCACAGAAACAACCCATGATAAAATGTCTACCCTCTGCTCACATGCACAATGTAAACAACTCTTTTCATTGTTTCACCGGGTTCTTAATTAATATCCCATTTCATCTCTAATTCCATGAGCATGAACATAACCATCATTATACTGTACTATAATGCTACATGTTTGTTTTCACCTGTTACTGAAATAAACTTGCAAAATACAGTGAATAGCACGTATGTAAAATGCCATCATTTTGTATTTGACATTAACCAATGTGAAAGGACAAACTCTGCATTTTGTCACTTGTTGCACTTGCCTTGACATTGCTTCATTCAAATCTCAGTGAGATGTATTTGCCATTTCTGAGTTGGGGCCAAGGCATAACCAAGAATGTTGTCACCAGAAACATAATAGATTTTTTTTTTTTTTTTAAATGGCTTAAAATGGCCCTCCTGTGGTTATGTGAACAGTAAAATGTTAATGTCAGCATGCTAACATGCTCACAATGACAATATCAACATGCTGATGTTTAGCAGGCATAATGTTTACCATGTTCACCATCGTAGTTTGGCATATTAGCATGCTAACGTTTGCATTAAATCATGCAATCATTAGCATTTATAAACTAAGTACATCTGAGGCTGATGGGAAAAGCTGGCTCTAGAAGAAAAATCAGAGGATCACCAAAGTCATTGGGATACATAGGGCTCTTCTCATGTTTCTATTTTGAGCCTCCTCATCTCCTCTCTCCTTGGGTCACATGAGGGTCTGGTGAGTCCACACAGCAATCCGGGACTGGAGAAAAACATGCTCTTGTTTATTAGCATTTCTTTAAACCAACCATCGTCTTGGGCGGTGCTAAGCGCCAAGCGGAGCCACGGTGCCACTGCAAAATAGCCTCTTGAAGGAACCTTCATCCACCTGCCTGTGACCCAGAAATTGATCTCAGCACGCCATTTTGAAGTACAGTATGTTTCAATTCCTAAAATGCATCTTGAGGAGAGACAAGCAAGGAAAGAGGAGGCTTGCCGGATGAACTATAAGCGAGGATACACAGGTGTCTTTTTGGCACCAGCGACGTACAAAAGAGGCGTGACACACAGCTGGAATATACAAACTGTTCCACACATCATATTCAAAGCATGGATGTCTTATTTTGTTAAATGCCTGTTGCCTCGACTCCTCTCTCCTTGTGCCTCATCTTTGCCTCCTCTGGTCACATTTCAGCTGGAAGGGACCAACAAGGGAGGAGAGAAGGCGAGGGAAGAAATTGAAAATGTACAAAGAACTTCTCATTTCACAGAAAAAAACAATCACAATTACCCCCAATCTTAATCTCTAAAAAAAAACCTGCTAGTGTTGGGTGGTGCAGTGGTTAGCACTGTTGCCTCACAGCAAAAGGGTTTCAGGATTGAACCCGGTGGCCAGCTTGGGTTTTCTCTTTAGAGTTTGCATGTTCTCCCTGTGTTAGCGTGGGAGAAGGCCCAAGCCGTGTTAGTGTGGGACTTCCCGGGGTTCTCCGGCTTCTTCCCACAGTCCAAAGACATGTAGGTTAGATTAATCGTTGACTCTAAATTTCCCTTGGGTATAATTGTGAGCCCTGTGATAGTCTGATAAGTGGTTACAGATAATGGATAATTTTCTACTGTTGGGGGCTCCAGATAAGGAAAACCCTCACATGGGTTATTTTTGAGTGCATTGTTGGGTATAAGAAGTTACTGTTTAGCTATGCTAGATAGATCAGGTACCATCTAGATAGTTTACATGAGGTTCTTTAGAATACCATCATTTTATCTGACAATCACATAACACAGAGGTTATATTGGGACATCAGCTACTATATTTGGACATCTTTGTTTTGAGTCCCTAGTGTGTAGGAGAAGCATTCCAACAGTCAGCTCTCAGCCGTACAACAAGGATGTTACTGTGCAGGTGTAGAGTGGGGAGCCTTTAGGGCTGGGCTAGTCTCTTATTGCCAGACCAGTACTGCAGAGGAGGGTCTGGCGAGTCCACACAGCAATCCGGGATAGCAAAAAAAACATGCTCTTGTTTATTGGCATTTCTTTAAACCAATCACAGTCGCCTTGGGCTATGCTAAGCGCCGAGCGGAGCCACGGTGCCGCTGCAAAATAGCATCGGGAAGGAACCTGTTTTGGTAGAACATGTGTACGTTCAAAGGTTGTTTTAGTCGTGCAACAGAAAATTTAGATTGGACAGATAGTCTAGCTAGCTGTCTGGATTTACCCTGCAGAGATCTGAGGAGCAGTTAACCATAGTCCTCATTAATTGACCAGAGTTTAAAATTACAACACAAAGAAAGCGGAATGTAACGGGACATCCGAAAACGGACATCCGAAAAGAGCGGAATTTCCGGCAGAGAGCAATCCCGGAAGTGGAACTTCGTGGATATTGACTAGGGCTGGGCAAATGCAGCAAGATCATTACAGATTGAGTCAGTAATTTTGACAGTGGCTGTGGCTCAAAGGTAGAGCAGATCTGCCTTGTGGCTGGCCACTGTTCCTAATGCTTAGGATGGATTAAATGCAAAGATTACATTTCACTACGTTGTACTGTATGATTGTATGTGAAGAAAAATAAAGTTACTTCTTCTTCTTATTCAAGTAAAGAATGGTTGTAGGGCAAAACACCAAGGGGAGGAAGGCTGTTTTAGCAGAGCTGACACAGTGGATAAATTAGGAAAATATAGAAGTAGAGCTGGAGGGAGTTGAAAGGTGTTGAAGCAAACCAAAAGAGATTAATCATATGTACAAACTGTTTCACTAATATCCCAACATGTCTTATGTTCAGACTTGCCAATGTTTTTGAAACATTTTGCCTGGGTTTAAAATAATGTTACTCCAAGAATGACACGCCTGGTGACATAGGCTGGTGGTTCAGCTGCACGTGACAGTAACTGGTTAAAATTACTTCATCCACAGATGGGAAGGAAGGTATTACAATTGTTTTTATCCATTAGCGAGGGAATTTCTAGGAGTGAAGCTTTTCTGGGCTGGCGTGTTGTATTTAGGCCAAGGGTGGGCAAGAGCTGGCAAATGGCAGCAGATTTGAGGAAACATCTGATAATCCCACAGGAAACAGTGAGCACTGGTTTAAGGGCAGTTGTGGTCAGAGGTTCAGTGAATTGTTTATTAAGTAAAGCTGACATGTGAGGATGTGGTGGATGAGGCTTGAAAGCAAAATGCTTAGGTGTACTGAGGCTGTGCAGCAGG
The DNA here is from genome assembly GCF_008315115.2 of Sander lucioperca. Taxonomy (NCBI): domain Eukaryota; kingdom Metazoa; phylum Chordata; class Actinopteri; order Perciformes; family Percidae; genus Sander; species Sander lucioperca. The sequence continues at coordinate 18,123,142 of NC_050187.1, forward strand.
ATTGGAGAGATAAAGTGTGCCGCATGGAGGTTGGATGCAGAGCTCAGAGTACAACTTTGTAGTGCAAGTAAGTGAATTAAGGATTTCTGGGTAGTACATCAGTGTCTGTGGCAGCAGTGGGAGGTAGGAAGTGATTATAACTTAGGAAAAAGCAAACATGGACTGACGGGATTTGCACTTGATAGCCCCAGTGACAGCTGCCTGCAGCTGTTTTCAGCAGAAGCTCTGACAAACCCACTGTACACTACCTGCCCAGCACCAAACAGCAGACAGTTAGCGACTAGCTGGTGAACATATTGGAGCATTTAGCAGCTAAAGAGCTAGATATTTTTCTCAGGCGTTGGTAGAGATAAAAAACAGAGCTAAAAAGAGAGTGAATATTGGACTAACTCTCACCAGGTAGATGGTAACATGACTCCAAGTGAGTACTAATGTTGGATATGTAAATAAGCAACTGTTTGCTAACAAGTTCGCCATATCAACTTTATAAGGTGATAATATGTCAATGTTGTTGCACTGCCCCCAAGTGGCCAACGAATCAAAGAATGCAGTTTTGTGTAATAAGAAATACACATTCTGCTGGACCTGTGGATTAAACCATAAATAGTCAGATTATTTTGTTCTGTCAGATTATTTGTTGAGCATCTTTCTCCATTATTTTGACATTTGACAGCCATTTCTTCCACTCTGTTATTTTCTACCTTTCGTATATAGATTTTAATTACCACAAACAATGAATGGACTGTCCTGTCTGTTGTGTGCTTGACTTGGGCCTTGACCTAAGTGTAATGCATACAGTATTGCTTACACCAAGTCAGCTTGTATGTGCACACTCCTTTGTACTAATGCTTATTCTGCAAAATGCATAGCTCAGTTGATGTGAATAAAGACCTGTCCAATTCCTGCTATAAAACTGTTGAGTCACAAAACCTAACCAATAACAACCAGTAACATTAAAGTAATTGTAGAAAATGTTTGAAAATGACTATAAATTATTACAGTTTGAATGTATCCTGCTGCCGTGCTTGAGTCATACACATTCATACAAGCTTAATCTTCATCTAACCCTTAAAGCTTTAGTGCATAACCTTTTTATATTAATGAGCGTCCATTTCATTCAAGCCATTGCCAAATGAGTTGATACAAAGCTAATTAAGACTATCAGCTCCACACAACTCTCTGTATTTCTCAGTATGGCTATGTTTAGAAAATGGTGTCTTCCGGCGACTTTCGCGCGCAGAAAATCAAGCAAAGATAATTACCTCTTCTGAAGAGTCCATCACATTTTTTTAATCCTCTGTGTCCTTCTTCGTTACAAGCAATTGCGTAGAGGAGGGGTGGGGGTGGTGCGCGATCACGGAAGGCTTGTACCATGTGGATGCACCAACAGTTTTGTTGTCATTACTTGAAATTCCTGATGGGGGAGACATAAACTACGCACTATAGCTTTAATGGATGGTTGATGATGAGGTTGATGCATTATCCAGAGAGATAACATTGCCTCAATGCACAAATACTGCTAATTTGCATGTGTATACAATGCTTGAATCATTTATTGTTTGAATTAATTAATATTTTGCAGGGCCTGGCAACATCCTTGTCATGTAACTCAAAGTATCACACAACCTTTATAATAATTTACTGTGAGTGTGCAACTGCAGGTAGTGGGATAGTTTTTTGTTTAAATATGTGGAGAGGGGATGAGCCAGAATAAATGGCAGCCAAACATCTCAATAATGGAAAAACAATAATCTGAGACATTAACATCTGTCAAGGCAAGAATAACACAAGGACCACATGTCACAAATGCTTGCATTGTCCTTTTTCTTTTCCCTTCAATACAAAGCATGTTTTCCCTTTCCCTGTAGGTGCAAAATTGGAACTTGGTACTGCTGCATAATGGGTTACAAAGCGACATCCATGCATTGTGTCTTAAGATGCCTGTGCTTCATGCTTCTCCATTTGTTTAGTGCAGCTCAAGATGAAGACTTAAGAAGTAAGAGTGCTTCTGTCTTCATTTTCTCACACTTTGTTATGCTTGTTGTCCATACATTTAAAAAAATAAATCAAATGCATACAACTGGCAAAGGTGGTTCCATGTACTGTGATAGATGTTATTTCATGTATTCCATCAAGCTAGATAGGATTTGTTGAAACCATTATTTTACACTGCTGATTGTTCATTTCCTGTCTGCTTCAGGTTGTAGGACCGCACCATGTGATTTGGTCTTTATTCTAGATGGCTCGTGGAGTGTTGAAGATGTCAATTTTGAAATAGTAAAGCGTTGGCTTGTCAACATAACAACAAGCTTCAACATTGGACAAAAGTTTACCCAGGTCGGAGTCGTCCAGTACAGCGATGACCCCGTTTTAGAAATACCTCTGGGGAAGCACTCCTCTACCAAAGACCTCATTAAAGCGATGGAGTCCATTGAGTACATGGGGGGAAACACAAGGACAGGGACAGCCATTAAGTTTGCTACAGACAAACTGTTTGGACTGTCTGAGCGTGGCCCATCAGGCATTTCCAGAATTGCTATTGTCCTCACAGATGGGAAGTCTCAAGATGAGGTTTTGAAAGCGGCAGAGGCAGCAAGGAAAAAAGGAGTAATTCTGTTTGCAATTGGTGTTGGGTCAGAGACAGAAGTGACCCAGTTGAACGACATTGCAAACAAGCCATTTTCAACATACGTCTTCTCTGTTGAGGACTACAAAGGTATTTCCAGGATCATACAGGTCATACGACAGAAACTGTGTGAAGGTAAGCAACCGCTGATCAGTGCTGTTCCACTCAAATATTATCAGGTTACTTTTATGACAGTATTAGTGGTATCTTTACCTCAGACTACTCCATATGTCCCTCTGCCTCATGTCCTTCTGTCCATTATTCTCTACTTGTCCCTATGTTTGTCTATTTTACTGTGTTTGTCTATTGCAGAGACCGTTTGTCCAGCAAGAATTCCCGTAGACTCCCGTGACGAGAAGGGTTTTGATATTCTGTTACATTTAAATTTGGCTAAAAAAGCAAAAAAGACACAAGGGGCATATTACGGCACTAAGGCCTACGAAGTGACACCTCGTGTTGACTTAAGTGAAGCTACACGGTAATCTCCTTGCTTTTATTCCTTCTTCATCACAGCCAGTGTATTCACAAGTTGACTGACTTTTACATTTGGTCATCTAGGAACCTTTTTCCTGATGGCCTGCCTCCATCATATGTTTTTGTGGCCACACTGAGGTATAAAGGATCAGTGGCAATAGAGGAGTGGGACGTGTGGAGAATACAGACACGTGATGGGAAACCTCAGATGGCGGTGACTCTAAATGGTGTGAAGCGCACCGTCATGTTCACCACAACCAGCGAGTCAGCAAGTGGAATTCAAACGGTCACATTTTCACAACATACAGCAGGGGTATGGCAACACTGTATTATTTGTTTAAAATAGTCTTAATTGGGCACTCTACTAGAGAGTACTACACAGTTGCATAATGTCTTCTGTGGCTGTGTGGGTGTTTACCAGGCAGAGAGTTTTCAAACAAAGAGATACAAAGTTGCATTATGGGAAATGTAGGATCTATCATATTTACTAAGACTAAACGTAAGGATATCTCGGCCTGTATTGCTTTGATTTTGTGCATTCTTATTTAATCCGTCTCTTGTGTGTCCCCCAATGTTTTGAAACTGAAATAGCTGGAGTACACCTCTTAAACTGATTCTCAGCATGAAAGCTTTTAGCTCATACTGTATGATACAGTTAATGGTATTGAAATGGTATTATTCTGTTCATTATTATATATTATAAAACAATCTGGCAGAAACCTTTATGAATCAATGGACCTTGAAGGTTTAAACATTTTCTTTCAACCACACACAATACCCGTTATGTAACCAATCAATCCTAATCCTTCTACTGTATTCACACAACCAGATGGCTTGCATAAGCTTGTAGAGCTTCAGAAGCCTATTCAACCTTTACAAAAGTAGAAGCTGTACATGGTTAGCAGATTGTGTCCTTTAGTTGCCCTTGAGGATGTAGGACTAATTGAACTCTTTTGTAGACCAAATAACTGTGACGTCAATCTAACACAACAATCACTTCCACGTAGACAAATAGCACTTGATTTGGTAATAATGTTTTAGATGAATGAGATGAGAGTATATCCAGTTGTTACTCATCCCCATTTACTCAGCGCTGTTAAATTGTTCAAAATGTTCAAAATTTGTTTATTATTAGGATAAACCCCTTGAGATGTATCATCTCGTTTTCGAGGGGGTCCCAACATATAACACAATCATTACATAACAACAGAGAAGTGAAAAAACAAAACAAAACAAAAAAAATCAAAAAAGAACAACAACAACAACAACAACAACAACACATGCATATGTTCATCAATACATTACAACCACCAAATGGCCAATAATAAGTAAATAAGTAAACAGTAGAGTATGAGTGAATTTCTAACTACAGTCAATATAAATATTAGATATGGACAGTAGGCATAAGGATTGCCTGCATCTTTAATAACAATGGCAGTTCATCTTAAAGTGAGCAGACAGGGCATGTTTAAACAAACCAAGTAAAGAAATTGATCTTATTTACACAGATAGATTATTCCAATCTGCTGGAGCCTTAAACTTAAAAGCTCTTTTGCCAATTGTTTTTTTAACTTGTGGGACAGAGAAGTAGAGTTGAGTAGATTTGTATGTCTGTTCTACCCCAAAGTTATTGTAAACAAACATTGACACCCAATTGACTATCTTCACTGTAGTTTATTCAAAAGCTGCAAAAGCACACAGTCTTCACTTTAAGATGCCACAATATTTTTGAATAAAAGCTATAGCCATGACTACTTTGTATTGTTGAGGTTTTAACACATCAAACTGCCCCGTTTAGTGACTGAGCTCCTTCTGCTTCTTGCTCTGGACAACAGTTGTACACACCAATGTACACACTCCCTCCAGGGTGAAGATTGTTTTATCATGTTTTTTAATGTCTTTATCAGCACACTGCCAGCCCTGTATTAATGTCCTTTTCCTCTTCTTTTTCTATGACAAAAGAAGCTGTTTGATGAGAAATGGCACCAGCTGCGGCTGCTGGTTACAGAGGAAGATGTTACTCTTTACGTTGATGACCTGGAAATTGAAACCCTATCCTTGGAGCCCCCTGTTGGTATTTTCATCAATGGAAAAACCCAAGTTGGAAAATATGTCAGGAAGGAAACAACAGTGCCAGTAAGTTTATTAACATCAACAACCTTGTTTGCATGAAATACATGTTTGGTTACCAGAAAAGTAATCCGGCAGTACGTCTACTAAAGAGGAAACAGGTTTCTTAATGAGTAGTTGAGCAAACGCAGCACTGATATATATTTTAAGCATCACACAGTTTATTGGTGCCTCCTGAGAGACATGCTTAACTTTGCGGATAATAAATCTTTGGCAAAATTGAGCCTTTTTCTCTACATGGTCTTAATAATCTGTTTTATTTGTCTCAATTGGCACATTTTGTGCCAAAATGCTGCATTAGTAATAAATCATAATTGTGCTGTGTTGTAATTTACTCAGCAGAAGGCTACATAGTTAGGGCTTTCAATGCAAATACATCCCTGAAAACATAATATAACATTTTAATGTCATGATAACGCTATGGAAAAGAAGGATAACTGCACAATACGTCCTTTTATTCTAAATGTTAATATGATGTAACACTTTTTAATGTGAAACAATACAAATGGACCTTTTCAAATACCTCAGACACATATGTGAGCAATTAAGCAGGTTTGACAATGTTGCATTTGGGTCAATTAGTATTAGTAGTAGTATATAAAGAAAAATATGACTTAATAATAAACAGGATTACATACAGTACCATAAGAAATAATAGGAGAAAGTCTGTGCAGAAAATCCTTTGTTCAAAAAGAAAAAAGGAAAGAACATCATTTATTCATGACTTTTACATTTTCTATGCCAGCCAGTATGTTGACACATAACTGTGGATATTAACATGAGCTACAGCTTGTTGTTGTGTATACTGATCCATTGTTATATGGATCATGCAGTTTTAGGCCATTTAACAGAGTGAATGCACTAATGTGAGTATCATTTCTGGATAAACACACTTGTAATTGGAAACAGATGTTTGTAATTGGACCCTTTAAAAGTAGCCTACCACAATGCAATTTTTAAACAACATTACATTAGCAGGAACCGACAGACCACACAAGACATTATTATCATGTTTAAACCTTTTATCATAAACAAAATGGAAATGAAATAAATCATATGTCAGGATCATCTTTCTGCTCACATGGTAACTCAAGTGAAACTGTCTATGGGACTTTCTGGAGCCATTTTACCACCAACATTAACAAAATACCAAATAATGGAAGAATAGTGTAACGTCGCTGCAGAACGCTTCCAACACTGAGGGAGGTCTGGCAACATGTAGCTGCTCCGTGCCCAATAAGGGCAATTCAACACTTGTACAATAGCAATTTCGATTCATTAGTAGCAAAGCACTGATAAAACCAAAACTAAACGTCGCAAAATTACCCCCATGTTTGTTTTGTTTGCTTGTTTGGAGTCTCCAGCAGTGGAGGTTGTGTTTTTAACAAGAGTTTTTTTCTCTTTTTAAATCTAGTTTGAAATCCAGAAACTTCGCATTTACTGTGACCCCGAGCAGAATAGCCGAGAGACTGCATGTGAAATACCTGGAGTTGTAAGTACAAGAGTCTGCTTGGCTCTGAACTTGTTTTTTAGTCCAAAAGCAACAAAGATAACTTCTTCTCACCTACTTCTCACCTTGTCCAACTACATCTGTTTCTGCTCTGAAACTCACAATTTCCTCATCAGTTAACTCCACACCTCATACTGCATGGCACAAAATGATTTGATTTGCTTTATAAGTCATCAGCACAGTGTATTATAGTGTTGTGTAGTAGTAGTAAGTAGTGTAAACTCAGCATATTCATTTCAAGACACATCTGTTTATGTATGTGGAGTGGGACCCGTAACTCAGCTTCAAACATTTTTTTTTATTGTCTGCTGGCTCTAACTGCGTTTGTGAAGCAGTGGCCCATTGTTATGTTGGCTTCCAAATTGCTATAACCACAAAACCAGAGCCAAATTACAGTTTTTAATGGGAGGATGTGGGTTGAAAACATCAAAAGAGACAGGATGAGTAGCCTAAAATTACAAATTCTTTCCAAGTGTACCACTGCTTTTCTCCCCTTTCTGTGTGCTTTTTATTGGCTTATTTGCAATGGAATCTCAAAGTTCAGTTATCAATTTCCTTTTGATGGATGACATTTGATTAAAAAACAGAAGGATGTCCAATTTGCAGTGTGAATTTTAGTTTATTCAAAGTAAAATGCAGATGGCTTTTGAACACACCAGGTAGGGTAAGCTTTTGTGATGTAAATGGTTAATATACAAAGATTGAATGAATAATGAGTTTTCAGGTTTCAGCATTGGATTCTGTGACTTTTACAACATTAGACCATTAATTAATAGATCACTCATTTTCTAAATATCCAAGCAACAGTCAAAAACTTACAATTGTAAAAGACTAAGGAAACCAACAATTATTCACCTTTAAGAACCAGGAACCAGATAATTGTGGCATTTCTTATTATAAAAATTACCCAAAATGATTGAACTGGTTATTCAAATTGTTGCTTATAATTTTCTGTCTATCGACCACTTAATTGAGTGACTTATCATTGCAGCTCTAATATGTATAATTCTGCATGTTTGGTTTGGTTCATTACAGTGCGCTAACAGTCCTGATTACACTGAACCAACTCAAGAACCTTGTGTTTGTCCTCCTGGACCCCCTGGACTTCCAGGAATAAAGGTTGGTTATTTAAAAAAAGGCCTCTTTATATTACCTTTCATTATTTGTCTTGTGTAATTTTGCTTTTTTAATATACAGCACATACCGTGCCTGCAGAAATGAATGCAAAAAACACGCACATACAGTACTTCTGTATGCTGCAAGATATCAGAGAACAGAGCTCAGCCTTGTCCAGCTCCTCAGTGTTCAGACAGTTGCTTAAATATTTACTTTAAACAGTGGTATTCTGTTGAGATTAAATAAGATAACAATAATTAATCTTTAACAATGTTGGTTTATGTGTAACCTCAGGAGTGACAAAGAGACCTAATGATGGAGCACAAACTTTCTCTTCCTCGCAGCTTAGCCTTTAGGGAATGTTTGTTGAATTCCCAGTTGATGTCTAAATGCTGCTCTCTGTGTCGGATAATTATGTGATGAACACATGAGGTTGCACTTTACCAATAGGTCAAATCCAACTACAGTCGTTACAGCCTGCAAACACAGGTTTCCTTCTTGCCATTAACAGTGCTGTGTGGGAGGTTTACCACTTTTATCCCTTACAGTAAACACACAGTTACCTGCTGAAAACAAATTATGGACGCACCAAATAGCCTCTTTTCTCCAGTTAGGCAAATTGCGGCTTGCCATTGTGAGGAAAGTTATGGTTAGCCTTGTAAGATCCTAATGTGCTGTTTGCTTGAAGCAAACCAGACCGCTGTTTAAGATAAACACAAGTTAGAATGGAAAATTACCAAAATAGGAAATAAAACCTACGTGCTCCCTCTTATTGATCACAGGGTACCAACCAAATAATAGCAGCCATGGTCATAAAAGCCTTTACACACAGACCTCAGAGAGATATTACATTAGCAACAAGACTCTTGGTTAATAAAACCTACTTGGGTTCAGGCATGTTTGTGTTTATAATGTCACAGCAAAGCTTTTACTACATTTACTAATAGATCCAAAATGCTGGGACCATTGCAGGCTTGCAGATGTTCCTTATAACCCCACATAGTGTTCAAGAGCATCTTACATTACATAAACTAACTCAGCATGGTTTAAAAAGATAAATTAAATCAACGCCAGAGAAAGCATATTGTTACCAGAGCTGTTTCCACACGGATTTGTTTATGCTGCTTTGAGGTTACATGATAGATAAAGACATGCAAAGAATTTGCTTTAGTGCTTTACATTAGATTAGATTAGATTCAACTTCATTGTCATTGTGCAGAGTACAAGTACAAAGACAACGAAATGCAGTTTGCGTCTAACCCATAGACGGTATAATATTAATGGACAGCGCATGTGTGACGTCACCCATTGGTTTGTGGAGATCTGCTATCCGTTGTTTGCCGTTACGGGCGCAGCCATCCTGGTTGCGGATGTGACAATTTTATACAAGAGGGAGGAGTGAGGGAGGAGCTGCTTACACTCTACGTTACGTTACACACTTTCACTGGCAATCACATCATAGCCACGCCCTAAAACACCCCCTGCTTTATCGCCGATTTTAAAATCAACGAGACCATAATTCAAAACATGAACATCATTCTGTGTTGCAGAAGACTTAAAACTAGCAATTGAGACCATAAACGCATTATGAAAATGTTTACTGAGTTAATAAATCAAGTGAGAAGTAGACTCATTTTCTCATAGACTTCTACAGAAACCAACCTCCTTTTGCAACCGCACATGTCGCCCCCCTCTGCTGGAATTCAGATAGAATGCAGGTTTAAGGCACTTCCGCATTTGCAGCACTTCGCCGAACCGGATGCTTTGTCCATTAATATTAACAGTCTATGGTCTAACCAGAAGTGCAAAAAAAGCAGAAAAGTGCCATGTGATATACAAAGTATAGACAGGTGGTGCATAGGCAGGACAAGAAATATATTGCAGTGTTATAAGAGCAGAATAAATATGGCTATGTAATATGAACAATGTATGAACAACATGTACAAATATGTGCAAAGTAGTAGCAGTGACATTATAATAGTAGTAAAAATAATATAGATATATGCAGTGTATTAGCAGAATATATAATAAGAAAAACAGAGTAAATACGGATATTCTGTATGAACCACTGTGTCTCTCCAGATTCTGCTTTACATTATTAAATTACCTTATTCTTTCTTTAGGGAGAAGAAGGAAACACTGGCAAACCTGGTCTGCCTGGGCCTGCTGGTGCTGATGGTAAGCCTGTGAGTACTACATAGTTCAATATACAAACATACAGATCATAACCGCCAACAACACTGTCACAGCAGCATCCACGTCTGACAAAATACCAAAACCAATTGAGTTAATGTACCCATTAAGGCATGACAGTTTCTGCTTGTTAGTTCTATGAGGTCAGGACTGCTTCAGTAGTAAATATACTTATTTACTCATTATTCCAATGGATAAATAAAAAAACATCTCTGATTATACCACTGGTTGCAGCACAGTGGTGATTTTGTGTGATGAAAGCCATCCAAAAGTTAACCACATGTTCTACGGCATGATGAAAAACTCATCCCGCAGCCTAGAATCATGCACACAGTTGAGGTGGGTTCAAATGTTAAACCAAATGTGTGCATCTCTCGTCTTTTTTTATTTATTTTTTATTTTAAGGGTATCCCTGGCATTAGAGGAAGTCCAGGGCTGCCAGGTCCAACAGGAGTGGAGGTAAAGCAAATCTCACTTAATATACCGTTAAATCCAGCATCAAGACTAGAGAATTTAAAGCTGCTTTCCTTTGTTTCTGTCAGGGTCCACGTGGGGCAGATGGGTACAAAGGCGAGCAAGGGAGGCCAGGTGTTTCGGTAGGAAAGTCAAAAAGCACATTTGTGGCACAATCGGTTTCATTATCATGCCGTTGCACTAATTTGTGACCACTGAGAACCACTTTTGTAACGCAAGTCTGTTCTTTCAGGGTGAGAGGGGTGTGCCTGGATTACCAGGATCGCCTGGACTACCAGGAGAGAAGGTGGAGATGTTAATTATTCAAATGTGGTGATTTCTGCTTGATAACACGCTATCCAGATGTTGTCCAATATTATTTATCTAAAAGCATGTAAAGTGAGTAAAATTGCTGAGAAAAAAAAAGATTTTCGTAGAAAAAAAGACAAGCGACCGTTAAAAAGTAAAAAACACATACTACATTTTCAAGGTAAATCTTTTTATGAGATCAAATGTAGGATTAACAGGAAATCCCTGCTAGACACATTAACTTGAAACTTTTGAACATCATTGCATCAATCACTCTAGAAACCACATGTTATGAATATAAAGCCAGATCTCCTGGGAGAGTAAAAAGTACAACTTCTATACTGTGGGACAAGAACGCTTTGCAGAGATAGTACGAGCGAGGACCATCATAGACGTTTTAAATGAGTTCATATGTCCTGACTTTTGTTCTGCCCTTACCTTAGAAAGCTCAAACGCTTATTTTTAGAGAGACAGTAGACATGAAGACAAAAAAAATCAATAGAGACTAACAAAACAGAGCACGCCCCCACAGAGCAGGCTATATGTCTTACATGGCTATCAGTTAAAAGTAAAACCTTGTAATTCAGTGCGACCAACTTTGCTTCAGTGCCCACCGCCTTCTACAATATGGCCTTATATTGTACAGGAGAAAGCGTGAATGTGAATGAATCATCTTTTATCAGATAAAACCTGACAGCTAAACCTCTTTAGCATTCAAGGCTTTAGGGTGAGAGTCTCCAAGCCTCAACGCCCCTTCAAAGTATCAGGATATAAAAAAATCAATACACTATCTAAAGGCAGACTAGCCCACAGTGAGTGTTGCCTCAGCTGGATAAGTGCCTCTCCCACTGTTCAGTCACACAGATTACAAAACATACATGCAGTTAATACTGCGTGATACAATAATCCACTCTTCAAGGGAATCTGCTGATAATCCTTGAATAAACACAGCGTCAAACAAAAGCAAGCAGTGCCCAAATGATCCAGCAGTTTGTGTTTACTGGGTGATATGAAGGCCTCAACTACAGTAGACTCAGCAGACTCGAGCACAAGCCTGACAGTCCTGCAGCTTTATCCAGAACTTTTTTATGTGTATCTAAACAACATTTTGCGTTGAGCATTATTTTCAGGGACAATGAGGTAATGCATCCTCTCTAGATTGCATCACCTCTGTCATTTCATCCTACCTTGTAATGACTTGTGTGACCATAGGAGGTTCCTTTTAGTTGGCTGAAGTTAGAGAACAATTCAAGCAGTTAATAATATTTCGAAAACTGTCGCAGCTGTCTGCAGACAGACATGTCTGCACCTGGAATGAATCCTCCCATAACATCTGTCCCATTATTACAGTTTCCCTTCACAGGTCCAGCATGTGTCAAATTAAGTTTGTAAAAGTGCTTGGACTGTCTTCTCAACGTTCTTTGATTAGGTGAAATACTTTGGATTTTGGCCACACACACAAAAAGGAGAACACAATAGGGGACTGCACTGCTTTAGATCAGGTGTATTTACTGTATCTTTTTTTATCCTATTTCCAGCAACGCTTACAGGATGAAAGTATCATGACTTTTACTGGTCTGTCAAAGTGCTCTTTTAAAATCCTATAATAAGACATCTAATTAGTGTAATGGTCTGAGGCATCATGAATGATGAGATGAGCATCTAGAGGGAGTGCACTGCGGGTGATTTTCCATCACTTCTTACAAAGAAAGACAGCTGCAAAATATGTTTAAAGAGCAAGTTCAGAAAAGCTCTTGTCAAATAGATTCTACAAATAGGAAAAAAAAGTACAGTACTGTAGATAAGAAGGTAAATATTTTCTAACACTATATATATGTATAAAACAATATACAAAAAGTTTAGATGCCTATGGCACATACGAATTTCCGTCAGGGCCAAGTAGAAACGCTCCAAAAGTTTTGGTCTACTAAATACCCTTAATGTCTGGGTCAAGAGGTGTTATCTACGGTGGCCGACAGGGGCAAACGCCCTGCAACTTAAGAAAACACACGCAAATAGACAAAACACAAGCAAATTAAGAAAACAACTTCATTAATTTGACAACACATGCGCAGCATTCAGCAAACGCGCTGCAAATACCACAACACAACCAAATACATAAACGCACTGCAAATAAAAAACGATGCAAAAAGAAAAGCACGCAAACCCCGAAAAAAGAAGCGATGCAAAAAGAAAAACAACTTCATTAATTTGACAACACATGCGCAGCATTCAGCGAACGCACTGCAAATATCACAACACAACCAAATACATAAACGCACTGCAAATATCACAACACAACCAAATACATAAACGCGCTGCAAATATGAAACGATGCAAAAAGAAAAGCACACAACCCCGAAAACAAATGCAACAAAAAAACGCTGCATCCAGATTACACAACGGAAGTTCTCCAGACCTCTAGAGGGAGCAGCTAGTGGAACAGCTGGATTTTCGACCGTTATTAACCAATATTAAATTCATATTATTATTATTATTATTAATAACATAATATATTATTAATATACAGTCTATGCTCCCGTCTCATGCCCTCCCGGCTGGTGCCGTCCTCGAGCTTCGGCTTTTCAAAATAAAAGCTCGCGTCTGGTCCACTATGTGTTTGTACTTTGGTGTTTTGGATGTTTGTGAACTAAACAGTACGGCAATCATACTAATGAATACAATAACTTTTTCAGCAGATGTCTTACTTACAACACGTTGGAGTTAGCAAAGCAGTTTTGTGTTTATATGTGCAGGCAGGATTTATTCAGTTTGATAAATCCCATGGTAAATTGGCTGGTTTACTAACAGGGAGGGACTATAAACCCTGTCTGTTTTTGTATTTCAAGAGCGAATTGCTCCACAATATGAATACAGATTGATCACTTATTTTGTTGGTAACCGTGGTTGTATAATCACAATATTACACTTGAGGAGGCCTACACTTCAGTAATTTCGGACCTCGAAATTAAACCCTCTCATGTGGCTTAAACAAACGTCAGCGTTAAACGCTGATGCAGTTTTAAATGTTTTATCACCACGAGTTTACAGACGTCTCTGCTGAGTGAGTATCACCTGTGACCTGAGCCGAGACACACCCACCAAACCAGAGAAAACATATCTCAAACATAGATTTAATATTTACAGTCTATGCAGTCTCTCTCTCTCTCTCTCTCTCTCTCTCTCTCTCTCTCTCTCTCTCTCTCTCTCTCTCTCTCTCTCTCTCTCTCTCTCTCTCTCTCTCTCTCTCTCTCTCCCCCTCTCTCCCCGTGAGGTCGAAAATCCAGCTGCTCCACTAGCTGCTCCCTCTAGAGGCCTGGAGAACTTCCGTTGTGTAATCTGGATGCAGCGTTTTTTTGTTGCATTTGTTTTCTGGGTTTGTGTGCTTTTCTTTTTGCATCATTTCATATTTGCAGCGCGTTTATCTATTTGGTTGTGTTGTGTGTATTTGCAGCGCGTTTATGTATTTGGTTGTGTTGTGTGTATTTGCAGCGCGTTTATGTATTTGGTTGTGTTGTGTGTATTTGCAGTTCGTTTATGTATTTGGTTGTGTTGTGTGCATTTGCAGTGCGTTTATGTATTTGGTTGTGTTGTGTGCATTTGCATATTGAGTGCGTTTGCTGAATGCTGCGCATGTGTTGTCAAATTAATGAAGTTGTTTTTCTTTTTGCATCGCTTCTTTTTTCGGGGTTTGCGTGCTTTTCTTTTTGCATCGTTTCATATTTGCAGTGCGTTTATGTATTTGGTTGTGTTGTGGTATTTGCAGCGCGTTTGCTGAATGCTGCGCATGTGTTGTCAAATTAATGAAGTTGTTTTCTTAATTTGCTTGTGTTTTGTCTATTTGCGTGTGTTTTCTTAAGTTGCAGGGCGTTTGCCCCTGTCGGCCACCGTAGTTATCCACAACAGGAAAGCTAAAGACTCTCCATGCAACACAGAACAACCAAGTCTAACCAAGTTAGAGGGAATCCTCATCTTGTTAAGTAGGCTATAAGATTTCTTTTGGATATAAAATGCATTTACATATACCTTTCCAAATTGTTCCCATATTGTAAGACCACCCAAGGGTGTAGTCTCATTTTCCTGGCATAGGATCTAGAAAACGGAAACCTAAGATGTCTGCTAAATTAAGTCAGAAGTATATAATTCAAGGACACAAGAGGAGGAAGGATTGTTAGCCATTTTGCCAAAAAGTGGCTGTGTTTGTGTATTCACAGTCTTGTTCATGACCACAGTCATTCATCACCTTTGAAGGAACATTTTATTGCTAATTATGTGGCCATCCAGTCTGTGCTAATGATCTCTGTCGTTCATTAACACATTCCTTTGGACATACATCTGTGTTCCTAATAGGAAACCCACAGCTCTGCTTGGGGAGGGAGCGAAAGCTACTTATCGCATCTTTCCTGTACACCTGAGATGCAAACCAGTCACTGTTTACACTACCTATGCTAGCAGCTGCTCATGTTTTATGCTCCATGTTGTCACACAAAGTGGTACTGCCAACACAATCCAACTAAACAGCCAAATGTACTGCCACATAAAGACAAATAAAGCACACACACTACCAGTTGGCTTCCATGATTGTACCTTTACTGCCCCGGCTGCAGCACTCCATAAATACATTTGTCATAGCTTGTTTTGCTTTGACAGAACTGTAGTTATGGCCACAGCTGGAGTGATTTTTGATATTTTTTGATACCAATGGAACATGAACACATGTTCCTGGGACCTGTTAACTGAAAAATTTAATTCAGCTCAAACTGAAAGAAACTGTCAACACTTTTTATATACAAAATATTTGTGCAAATGAAGCAACAATAAAAATGTTCCCTGATCCCGCCAGTGATAACTACGTCTTTTGGTTTTTACGCTGTACAGTAATTTGTTCCCCTGTGAGTTGATTAGCATATTATTGAATGATGGAATGCAAAATCTGAGAAAACAAATAATGTAATGTCCCGCCTTTTCCCCCAAATGCTGTTTTTTGTTTTTATTCAGAAAATATGAAAATGCAGTGACGCATCATTCCAATTTTTGGCACCATTCAACAGATACATAACTAACGTCAAGTTTTAGGTCAGCCAGTGCAATTTTAAAAATGCCAGGCCAAATAGTTGCTAAATTCATTGTCTATCCCAGAAAAACAAGATCCCTGCTGACTAATGTCAAACACTGACTTCATATTTGTGACCATGTAGAATGGGTCTATGAAGAGCTGTTGTCCCACACTGTATAACTTGTGCCTCCTGATCTGACTGATGAAGAGCTGTTAAAGTGTTTTCCCTCTATTACAAACATGGATGATCCTGTTAAACCAGTGGCAGATTTGTCACCGTCTGAAAGTTTAGATAAACCAGGCCAGCTTAGGCTATGGAAGGTTTATTTTTGAATATGTCACGGCTAATGATCATTTCAAGTCTTTTAACTTTCCTCAGGGCTCAATAGGATCCACAGGAATTGCAGGGTTACCCGGAAAAGCTGGTCAAGTGGTAAGGATGCAGACAGTCCTCATGGCTACTGAAAATAACACAGGAAATATAACAATCTTAACTGGATGGCATGATGTTTTCAGGGAGAAAAAGGAAGTGTGGGACCTCCTGGGCAACCGGGTTATCCAGGAGACCCTGTATGTATAAAACAATTCAGAATCAAATCCAGAGCTCATGTGCCATTATCGTGTGTACAAATCCTTTTCTGTGGTTTCAGGGCGTACCTGGGAGAGATGGAAAGGTTGGATTTCCAGGAAGACCTGGTCAAAAGGTCAGTTTGTTTTGACAGGTCAGAACAGTATGTCACAAAGCTCATTCAGGGATTAGAATAATAGAGGCATGAGGTTGGATAAGTGTGCACATTCTTAAAAGACTTTGCTGTTCCCAAGAGTTGTGTTGTTGACGTTTGGCAACCATGGAAATGTAGTCATAGGTGTCTCCCTTCTCTCTTCCTCAACCCCATTTGACAACTTTTGTACACATCAAAGTTAAGATAGATACCTATTTAATAAATCCAACATTACATGTCAAATTATAAGGCAATGTGTATGATGATGTGTCAATGTAATGTTTGTGTTTATCCATTGTATTAAGGGAGAAGCTGGAGAGGGTGGTATTCCTGGTGTTGATGGAAGAGAAGGCCATCCTGTGAGTTGTAAACAAAGACATTACTCATTATGCATATTTGGTATTTTGTAGGTTGTTTGAGCTCTTGCATCTCTACTCGGACTTCTACAAATTGAGGATTTGATGCAAATTGTGCATGAATGAAATTTACAGTCATATTGTGTTAAGATTGGAAGGAAAGAAGAGGGGAGATTTATGTGTGTGTGGTACTTAACATTACAGTTTACAAATTGTAGCTGACATGAAATTATACTGTGAGTAACGGAAGATTAAAATAGGCAAATACTGTACAAGACCTGATTTTATGGATCACACAGATTTGCATGCATAACATGTTTTACTGTAGTAAGACTGCAGTGTGTTAATATAGTGTCAACAGTAGACAGAGTACCCCTGACAACCATTAAATTAGGGGTATTTCCCCTGTAGTTCATCCCAGGATAACCCCTTTATGTAACAAGTGGGCTCAGGCTATAATCTAAGGCAGTGAAAGTTACTGAGTGAAGGAATTCTGTGGTGCTTTGGCAAATCTGTTTTAGGAAGAAAGTGTTTCAACTGGGAAGCCACCCCACTGATCATGATTATAAGTGTTGTCCAAGAGTTTGTGATTGGTCTACAAAAGATGAGTCAGTTGCTCCACAAGGCTGTAGGCCATTTTCCCCCCACCAGAACAATAGTGTTAGCGATGTATCCAAGAAGACAGGATTTGTGCTGTACTTGCTCAAGTTAAAACAAGATGAAATTAGTGCTTCAGTGTCGGCCCCAAGACGGGGATTTCTCCACCTATAGGTAGAGTGTTAGTGCCTGGGTGGCTCTATTTATATTTCTGTCTCTCTGCCTGCCTGTCAAATCTATACACTAAGAACATATGTTACTCAAACTTCAGTCTGAGGCAACCACTAAGCATCTGCAAGCATTTATCTCAGAAGAAAATAACCTTCAAAACAAAAAACTAAAGAGGCATTCCAGGGTAGTTTTGCTGCATGTGTTGAACCACATACACTTTCAATTTATTTATCCATTTACTTATAAAGTTGGATCAGCGTTCCTTCTTTTTCCTACGTGCAATTTAAATAGCAACTACTTTTTCTATTATTGCATTCATCAGCAAATAAAACATTTGCACAGTTCAATTGTAGCACTTAGGATTCATCTAAAGAGTGTACACTTTGTATTAAAACCTCAGACAGTGCTGTGCTACTGCATAGAGCAAGGCAGCTTAAAGAAGAAAATTAAATGAGATATTCTTTCAAAAAGCCCCAAACCATGTTTTTTCCTGTGTACAACTAGCCAACTGTAACTGGGTAGTATATACAGTATAATATGTTTCCTTGCGCCCAGGGTATGCCTGGATTGCCAGGAATTGCAGGCCTGAATGGACAAAAGGTGAGCTCCTGTTCCTAATGTATTTGTATGTGCAAAATAAACAGATCAATGCTTTTGCATCATTCTTTGTGATAATGTTTGACTGACATGACTGACTGACATTTTCATTTCAGGGGGAAGCTGGTTTGCCTGGGTCCAGGGGCTTCACAGGACCCACTGGACCATCTGTAAGTTGACAGCTGTTGTACTATATGTGTGTAGGTGCAGTGCACACCAAAGTGTTCATATTGAAGCTGAAGAATTACCAAAAACACTTTCTTCACTCTCCTGCAGGGTGAGATGGGTTTACCCGGTGCACCTGGTTTAAAAGGACCAATTGGAAACAAGGTAATCATGTATGTCTGGTAAAAAATCCCCTTTGAGCTTCTGCGAACAGCTGTATTGTCATGCAAAGCTACAATGAAGCTAGCAGAAATAATCACTGACTTTTATCTTACCGACAGTAATCAAAAAGATTTAATAAAGTATTTAAAATGGATAAACTGTGCACTAAAAAAAGTGTGAGTTTATCCCCCTCTGCATCCCTGTGGCTGTGAGCGCACTGGCTCAACCTGTGACCCAGAAAAGTCAATACTGCAGATCGACCACGCAAGCTGGCATTAGCAGCCGACAAGCTGCAGGCCAGGCCATGTCGTGATTTAAATTGAGTTCAAGCCCAATAAAGAACAGTTAAACATACATTACAATAACAAGACCTATATTATCAAGCCTATACATCATGCATTGCAGTGCACATAGTTTGGATAAGGTTAAATCATTGAAGCTTTCTAACCAACAAGTTCATTGAAATGCATAGAAAGCTACTTGGGTCAGCAGCATTGCATGTTTTGTTTGGTCACTGTTTTTTTTTTACTACACTTGCACAAGTAATGATCTCTTGGCCACACCGGCAGTGCTAAATTAAGCGATGATCTGGCCCTTCTGCTTTAGTCAGTGGAATTTAAGTGGAAATGTAAGCAGTGTGGGCTTGTCTGGTCTGGACGCTCTGTCTCCTAATCACTTTTCATTAGCTGATCTGCCTTAAACAAGCCAATGTGTATTGGTAAATGGCAAGTGAAAAGCTAGTTTATGGGCAGGCAATACTTTGATTTTATGGCTGAGCTTCAGACTGCAATTGCCGAGGCTTGTTCAACTGGAAAAGAAAGCACACAATTATACATAATTAAACGTCAAGCTGAAAAATGAAACCTTGTTGAAAGTAAGCTATAACTATTGCATGCATCAATGAAAATGAATTATGATTATGATTATGATAAGGAAGTGAAAATACCAACTGCAGTCCAGTCATTGATATGATGTGGTTTGGATGTTTTTTCATTGTATGTTTTCTGTAATATAAGACATGTTTTATTTCTTAATCAAGGGGAATAAGGGTGAAAATGGAAGTCCAGGTATACAAGGAACACGAGGGCCTGTGGTATGTTCCCTTTTAAATAATATAATAGGAACCAGGTGGCTTTATGTCTGATTGAAAATGCTGTAATAATTCAGTGAAGCAATAAAGCTGGGAGTGAATATTCCTGTGTTTATCCACAATAAAAAAGGTTTTACATCCTACAGTTAATAAATAAAGGTGTTCTTTTTTATGATTGGTGTTAAATTGAACACTATTAAAGGGGAGTGCAGGAGAAGCAGGAAGACCAGGTCAGCCGGGGCACCAGGGCATGCCAGGCCTGAAGGGCAGCAAGGTATTGCTACTACATATTTTTCTGCCAGTGTTGTAACACTGTCATTCCTCCCCATTTCATCGAGTTGCAATCTCTTCAGATATATGATTTACGACAATGACAATTCATAATTTGTAGTTGTTTATAGGTCAGGGTTAAAGCTTTGGTGCGTAGTTTCTGCCGCACCCATGAGGAATTCTAAGTAATGACAACAAAACTGTTGGCGCGTCCACATGATACAAGCCTTTCGTGACCGTGCACCCCCCTTGGTCAAACATGAAATGTATTGATTTTTAGTTATAAACATTTGTTTCCCAGATATATCAGATCACATATCCTCAACAGACTTACATCACAATCAGTTTTTTTTTGTTTTTCTCTTTTGGACATTTGTACAAAAATAAGCCAGATGTGAGTCTTCACTGTAAAAGTAGTAAAAAAAAAAAGTATAAGAATGTATTCTGGCAATATATTTTTTTCTGTAAATCATTTGGAATTTACTATTACTAAATGTACCATAAAGTTATAATCCATGTCTTTCTTTTTTCATCAGGGACAAA
The DNA here is from genome assembly GCF_008315115.2 of Sander lucioperca. Taxonomy (NCBI): domain Eukaryota; kingdom Metazoa; phylum Chordata; class Actinopteri; order Perciformes; family Percidae; genus Sander; species Sander lucioperca. Next base: position 18,143,682 of record NC_050187.1, read on the forward strand.
GAGGAAATCCAGGTGAAAGAGGAGAGACGGTAAGATACAAGACAAAATTACATTAGTCAAGCAGATCGTACTATGATCGTGTTTACCTCTGTAATGCTATGCTAAAATAATAACTCAAATTGAGAGCTTTGAATAAACGTGAGTGTAGCTAATCAGTCAGATTAAGACTGGTCCAAAAGAAATCACTACCATTGATCTGTTATATCAAACTCAGTGTGGGACTTATCCAACAATTGTGTAAGGTTGTTTTCAACACTGTAGGCAGTCTACACTGTAAGTAGTGTACTTCTATTAGTTGAGGAATATATTGTCTTTAATTAATTTCACATATACATATATTTCAAGAATCCAGTGGAAATAAAGCCCCATTCATCACATATCGATTATGGGTTTGGAAAATGTGTCTGGATATTTGCTGTTGTACTGACTTCCAGCATGGTTTTCTCCATTACGCTAAACTGGATCAATTTCATGTCATGACAACAAAATCAACGCTGGAAATGAAACAAGGAAGTGTAATCATAGTGTTGCATTTAAAACAAATTATCACCCACTACACTACAAATATGCATCAATCATCGTGTTTTGAATGGATGTTTTAACATGCAGTACTATCTACAGTACCATGTGTTGCACATACAGTGTTGACGTCTGCTTGGAACAATAATTTCAGATGCTTTCGTGACGTTAATCTAATGATTTTCTCACCAGGGAATGAGGGGTGAAAAAGGAGAGCAGGGTCGGACAGGGGAACACGTGAGTTTCTTTGATCAGCTTTGTGTGACGTTTGACAAATGGACACAAGTAGTGCAAAAAATGCACAATAAAATCACTAAGATATTTTACTGTATGTTTTTGTATTATTGAATTATATATATATATATATATATATATATATATATATATATATATATATATATATATATATATATATATATATATAATGTGCAAATTAATATAAAACTTAACAAACACTTTTTTATTACTTCCCTCAAGAATGGTCCATGTCTGTTTCTCTTTTACATAGCAAGAAAGCTCAGAAACTGTAACTGAGTTTTAAATGTGGATAGCGCCACCATGTGGCCATTTGTTAAGCATTTTAAATCTTTAAAACTCCTGAACTGTGAGGTTCAGCAACATTATTTTTTTTTTATGGAATTAGGAGTAATAAGAAGTTTGTGCAATACATATTTCATCTATCCATATAGGCCATACACTACCACGTTTGTGTACAGTAAGTTTATTTAATTAATTTTTGACCACTCCTTATCCAAACCATGTTTGGTATACATAACATATTTGTATGACCCTGTAAGGCTGATCCTTCCTTGTTAAAATGAAGGCATGGCCTAATTGACATCAATTTCTGAAGGCATGCAGGCAAACTCCAAATTTTAGATGATACATATCAAAATGATACTGCAGAATGTGATGCTATTTAGCCTATAGGTGGTGCTACGACAGCTTGACACCCACTAAGTTATCGTGAGTCTGACTTGCTTCACATTTTCATTTATACTGTATTAAACCATCATATTTAGGCGTTCTCCAAATATCCACAAAGTGATCTGGCCTGTCTCCTGAGCATTTTAATGCCAATAGAAGCAGATTTTCTGTTATTACAGTATAACACACTTTGAGGATTGTGAGGAGATATGTGCTCTCTGAGTGCTTTCTAGTTTTAAATGACTTATCCTGACTTTCACTGACAGGGCTCCACTGGTCCAATGGGACTAAAAGGAGAGGTATGTTAAGCTGAATGCTTCAATGACTGTACCTCTATCCAACCTGAATTGTTGTGTGTATTGCTAACCCTGGGGTGGTATTTTTGCCAGAAAGGGACAGCAGGGGATTCGGGGCAGAGAGGTCAAGAAGGTCAAATGGGACGGCCCGGACAGCCGGGTCAGTCAGGCCCACCTGGCCCCCGAGGGCTGCAGGGGGACAGCGGTCCACCTGGACTACCTGGACCTGAAGGAAGATCTGTATGTGCGCTACACATTGTGCTAACTTTACTGTTTATAATGGTTATTATGATGTTATACTGTGTCTGATATTGACTAACATAATAGATTGCACAGATCTATATCATCCATCCCTTTTTATTCCAGGCAAGTCAAATGTCGGACAATCACATTCGGCAAATCTGCAGAGAGATTCTTCAGTGTGAGTATCAATATAGACGGATGATGTGTTTCTGTATGTTTACACCATGTCTGACACATTTTCATTGTCAATTATCCTAGCTGAGCTGCCTTTATTGTTACTGAGTAACCAGCAGAGTAGCTGTACCAGTTGTCAAAGCCAGCCTGGATCTCCTGGTCCTCCAGGTCCAACTGGGCTCCAGGGACTCAGGGGTCTTCCTGGACTTAGTGGCTCCAGGGGACAGCCAGGCCACCCTGGTCGGCCAGGGCACCCTGGTATTGATGGGATGAAAGGTAAAACCTACAGTCTACAGTATGTTATTAAAGCTGTTTTGCAGAAGGCTCCAACAGGTACACTTGTGTTTGCAGGAGAACCAGGTTTCAAGGGTGAGAAGGGAAGCCCTGGTCGAACCACCATTGGAGATCAAGGGCCACCAGGGCCTCCAGGTAAAAAATGTGGCTAATTTGGAATGGAAGCTAATTTGCTGGGATAATATAAAAATATTTCATCCACTGTGTACCTTTCCTTTGGACCGATCATGGCTTATCTCCACAGGTCCAATGGGTCCCCAGGGGTACAGTAAGCCAGGTCATCCAGGTAAGCCTGGATCCCCTGGTCTTAACGGAGCAGAGGGTAAAAGTGGTAATCCTGGCATCCGTGGTGAGCCTGGGGTGTGTGATCCATCCATGTGCTACGGTAGCATGATGAGGCGGGATCCTTACAGCAAAGGGCCAAACTATTGACGTAATGCAGCGTCACTGCAGGCACCAGTCTGGAGCTGATGTGGAATAAACACCAATTCTCAGGAAGATCTCATCTTTACAGTTTCTCTCTGTCATGGAAACAAAACGGACCTCCTCTTAAACCTTTTATGTGATCTCAGACATTCAGCAGAACTAGATCCTATCACATTTTCTCTGTTGGTATTTTTTATTGTTATTCACGTCTTTAACATGCTTTGAGGTTTTAATGGTGTTATAAAAAATACTATATTAATTAATAATTTTCTCCATTTTATACCTCTCTTCTGAGCAGCTTGAACTTCATGTATGTCTGGATCTCATGTCTCTGGATCAGTGTGGCTGGTGCTTTTTCTCATTTGCCCCCTGGTGTTGCTTCGTTGCATATCGCTCTCTAAATTCTCACTACACATTGGATGGGTGCTAGATCTTCCATTTTAAAAAAACACACAACTTCTAAGATCTATAAATTCCATGTTCAGTTAATTATTTCAGCATAAATTATGTGTGAAATTGGCATGTTTCGGCACAAGACTGCGATTTCCTGTAGCTGATTATAAGCTGCTGTAAGCCTGTGTTCCCCAAAGCATACAGCCTGACTGTTAAGCACTAAACTCTTTATATGAAAATCTTTTACAGCAGCTAATATTGTGTATCACCCAAGATAAAAGAATACTTCCCCCATATCACAATACCCATTAGTTTACATGTCATTTTATTCCAATTATTATTCCAAGTTTCACCATCAAAGAGCATGCTGACATTTTAATTTCAAATTAAATGTTGTTTATGTTCCTGAGGCTTACCTTTCATTACTGTAGCAGGTATTTTATTGTTATTTATAAAAGAGTCATAACTGTGTATTTCAGCAGTGGCGTGTCCTAAACAGCTTTTGTAATTTTATTATTTTGTGTTAAGGTGACTTTTGTATGAATCTTAGTTTTTTTACTAGAATTAAAACATCTTAATGATTTGTGAACTCAGCTTGGTCCGTGCTTTAGCTTTATTCCAGGACTCCATCATATTATGATTATGATTTTTTTTTTTTTTTTTACTTTTGGTGTGTTTAGTGTGCATGTTTATAATTTTACAGCAGCATCACAAAGGATGAGGTGTGGAGTAAAAAAGAGTCATCACCTGGAACCTCCTCTATGGACACACAGGCAATAGGAAACTTGGATACAAGTCCATCTACAAAGCTTCTGACGGTATGTGTGTGTGTGTGTGTGTGTGTGTGTGTGTGTGTGTGTGTGTGTTCTTATTTAACTATATTCGTGGGGTCCAAAAACCGGGAGTCCAGTATACTTGTGGGGTCCCGACAGCTTTGTGGGGCCAAAATGCTGGACCCCACAAGTTTAAAGGGCTGTTTGAGGGTTAAGACTTGGTTTTAGGATTAGGGATACAATTAGGTTATGGTTAGGATTAGGGTAAAGGTTAAGGTTAGGCATTTAGTTGTGATGGTTAAGGTTAGGGTAAGGGGCTAGGGAATGCATTATGTCAATGGCGGGTCCCCACAAAGATAGTGCCACAAACCTGTGTGTGTGTGTGTGTGTGTGTGTGTGTGTGTGTGTGTGTGTGTGTGTGTGTGTGTGTGTGTGTGTGTGTGTGTGTGTGTGTGTGTGTGTTTGTGTTTGATTGCCTGTGTGTGTGGAGAGACTTCAGCACTAGATGGCGCTATGTAGTAACATCCCAGTATGTCCAGGAGTTACTTCACCTAAAAGGGGCGCTTCCTTTTTTCATTTTGGACAGCAGCCACCCATCACATGGAAACCTCGAGTATTTATGTTTTTAATTATCCCCGCAAACTTACTTTAACATGCTGTTTACTTAATGCTCCTCTGAGAACGGAGCTTTCTAGGCTCTTAGCTTTAAATTAACTTTTCTATACTACTCTTTGGGGTAAGATATTTCTTTTCATAATTATGAAGATAGAAATTATGGTAGACTGTAGGACCTGCAGTGAGTCTGAGTTTTTCAATACAGTTTGCAGTATACTTATCAGTCTTTGTGTTATTTTCATCTCTTCCCTGATCTGTTCTATAGACTACAGTACAATCATATTTCCCATAGTCTATAGGAACTATGATTGTACTTTAGTAGAAAGAGAAGGCTACAGCACATTACAAGATGAGCCACTTGTTTGTTCGTGAATTTAATAAAATAATATTTTACAGCATCCCAGTGGATCATGTTTTAGCCAATACCGTATTAAAACAGGATCCTTGTTGGTGGTGGTGCAGCTAGAGCGCTCTCCCATAAACACGCGGACTTCAATAAGTTGAGGTGATTAAAAGGCTCTGTCATTATTCTTTCACTCGTTAACACGGGCTCTCGGATTTCAAGTGTCTCCTTTTACACTCCTGAGCCGCCACATTCATCATGGGACTGGGCTGAAGTTTTATTGCTGCCGCGAGAGGTGGATGCAAAAACAAAAGTTGAGTGTGGGATGGACTCAGAGGGCAACTAGCCCCAATACCCTCTCTCTGAGGGAGGGAAAAAAGAAAAAATGCGAGTCGGGGCATGAGTCGAGCTCTTTTCTATTCATTTTTGACACAGTTCAACACATTTCATCCACTGGAAACTCCGGGTTATACCTAGACGTTATGGGCGTACCTACGTGTTTCTGCATCACAGAGGAGTAAGGTGAGGGACGGGGTCACAGCTCCATAAATACTTGGTGTGGCAGAGGCTTTGGATGGACCCTGGAGGAGTAAATGCTGCTGGAAGAAGCTCGCGCACAGGAGAGGAGCGGCGACTTTTCTGCAAGCTGATACCTCATTTGTAGAAGGGCTGAATGGTAAAAAGCCTCCTCAGTTACCACCGTGAAAGTTGTGGTGCCTCTGCCTAATATGGCAAGTCTATGAGTCCGTATTGGCAGAGATATAAATTGTTTTATATTTCTCACAGAGTGCGATGTAGTTCAACTTCACACCCCAAAGTGAACTAGTTGTCAAGATGACAGCGCTTACACCTCTGAACCGTGCTGTACTTGGACTTGCGTGGAGCTGCTTGAGTTTTCTGTCCTGCGCCCATTGCGGGTTAAGTGACAACCATGTGCACTCCAGTTTTATTTACAGGAGGTTGCGCAATCATGAACGTAGGGAAATCCAGAGAGAGATCCTCTCCATCCTGGGCTTGCCTCACCGTCCGAGGCCCTTCTCTCCCGGAAAGCAGGCGTCCTCGGCGCCGCTGTTCATGCTCGACCTGTACAACGCCATGGCCGTGGAGGAGGAGGAGGGGGTGCAGCCGGGCACAGTGAAGAGCTTCAGTGCCAAGGCTCAAGGGCACTCCAGGAAAGGTTACTACAGCCCCCAGCATGTCGCCGGTTACTCCCGTGTGGCACAGCCTTACCGAGCGGCCCCTCTGTTAGGCCACAGCCCCGCGCTCACCACAGCGCACGACACCAACTTTCTCAATGATGCCGACATGGTTATGAGTTTTGTCAATTTAGGTAAGTGGCATTAAAGTCTTAACTCAATATTAAGTAATTAAACGAAATTAGCTTGCAGGCCAGGTTCTAATATTATTTAGAATAGAGAGATCAACAAGTTTTAAATCATCTCCAACTCACATTTCTCTTCATCTCCATTCCCTCCACTGTTAAGAAACATTAATAATACTGATTTTACCTGGATGCACTTTATCTGTGTACTTGATGAAAAGCCTGATATTTTGTACATTTAGTGCAATTTTTGTCCAATCCATGCAGACAAGGACCTAGGAATTACTGCAGCATTAAAGCCTTCATCCATATAATTCAAGAGTATTTCAATTCATTCATATGATTATTGGCCTGTCTGCTGTGTTGCTATCATCACATGCAGTTTTTGACACGTGTAGATTTGTTTAAATAATCTGAGATGTTGTTGTTAACTCTATAAAACTGTTTTTTTTTTAATCTAAATGTAAATAAGTATATTTTCAGACATCAGTCAGTTCGCTTGCTTTAGCCTTGTGTAAAATAGTCAGCATTTAACAGAATTAGGCCCAACATTTTGACCTTTTACCAATTTGTGCTGCTATGTATTAAAAAGCAGCAGATCTGTATAATGATTGTGTTTGTTCAGTAGCAGCGACCCTTAACCCAGCAGTTCAGAGCACCTTATCAGATGACTGTCTGACATTGAGAAAATTGGTCTAAATGATTTCCTGTTATTAAAAGGGGAGTGATATTGACTGATGCCTTCATTTCTTGAGCTTCTGTCACTAAGAGAAAGCAGTAGCTCTATTCTTCATATTTGTGTTATTTGGATCATTTATTGTTCTCTAATGAGAATTAAAATATTAAGCATGCCGCATAGAAAGTTACTCAAAAATGAAATATGATGCAGCATTGCAGAATCCCAAATGAAAGATTAAAAAAATCACCATAAATAATCTTAAAATAATGTTAAGGATTTTATTTTCTTAAATATAGAGAAAAACATACAAGTGAATTTGTAGAGTTACTTGGAAGTATAATCCCTCACCTTGGCCTGAGCCCATCTGTTTCCACTTACCACTATACCAGGGCATGTACACTGTCAGCCTTGAAAGCTCTGCTCTCGTTCTGGGGACTGTCAGTGAAGTGTTCAATGGGGCTCTGTCTTTATTACAGTACACTCAAATATAGCTACTGACCTCAACTGTTTTAGAAACGTCCATGTGGCATTTCATGCAGTTTAATATGCTTACTGTAACCATTTGAACTTTCAGTGTATGAATAAGAAGTCAGAAAATCCATACACGTACATGAGATTGTATGCAAGCGGAAGATAAAACACACCAGTCATTTATAAATCTTGTTCACAAATTATGGATACTGTCCTGGTAGAACAACCTGAATCCAATTAATATGCGACGCATCAACAATGCGCACGGCTCTAACTTACCAGTGAGTGAAGTCAATATTATTTAATCTTTATTTTAAGGTTAAATGCTCCATGCTCTCAGTGGCACCTCTGCTTCAGATTACTGCCTGTGGCTAATATAATGGAACACGCTCACTGGGTAAAAGTCAGACCTGACCTCTGACCTGTTTGTGCAAAGTAACCGCAGACGTTCTCTTCAGATAAAATATCAGGGAAATGCACTACATGATATCACCAAGGATATCAGAAAATCCACTAACCTCAGCCACATGCCTCTTTTCTGCTACTAGGCAGGGGTGTGAGACATTTAGCAGACACTTTTTTAGTGTTACACTGAGGCTCTTTGATTAACAAAGTAATTGAATATCTTTTTGTATTTCCATGCAGCAAAATATAAAAATATTTTTACATCATATAAGTTTTTAATTTTCAAAAATGACAGGCCTAAAAAGATATCTTATGTTACTCATTATAGTAGAACTATTTAGTTTTAAAGGTAAAGGGTCATTAGACATTGTATGAAACCTACAGGAGGTCAGTATGAGGTCAGAAATGAGGTCAGAGTAAGACGCTCACATGACGTTGAAGAATCCTGTCTGGTCTTTTCTCTCACTTGAGGAGCAGACGAAAGTGTCTTTAATTGAAATCAGCCTGTTTTTCTTAACTGACAGCCCATTCATCATGGCCAGAGAATGCAGTTAGGCACACAGTAGAGGGCCTGTCTGGGAACTGCTACCTGTATTCAGTTGACTGATTTAATGAACTGGAAAGTGCTTTTGTAGGTAGTCAAAATGTTTAGATTGGACCTGGAATGTAAAAGAAGATGTGATAAATTACTCTTTTTCTGTGCGTTACTGCTGGCATATTTTCTCCTTAGAGAAACGCATGTGGTGGTTTACAAGTTAAAGTCATATTTTTTGATCAGTGTGAGCTTTGCTGCCAGTAAAAATGAAATTCATCATAAAATATTTGCTTTTCCAGTGGAAAAAGATAAAGATTTCTCTCACCAACGAAGACACTACAAGGAGTTCCGTTTTGATCTGACTCAGATCCCGGACGGAGAGGCGGTGACTGCTGCAGAGTTTCGGATCTATAAGGACCGCAGTCATGCTCGCTACGACAATGTTACTCTGATGGTTACCATATATCAAGTCATCAAGGAATATCAAAACAAGTAAGTACCTAATCAACCAAACACAAACATTAAAGGCAGTGGTGGAAGTAGATTTACTTCAGTACTGTACAATTTTGAGCTACATGCACTTTACTTAAGTATTTACATAATTTACACTTATACCCCAAACAATTTTATTCATCGTCATATTGTATTTTTTACTACAGTTTATTTAACATTTATGTGACGGTACAGTATATTTTACATACAAAATACATGACCAGCATCCAAATTAAACTACCAACAATATATAAAGTAGTTAAAATTAGCTCTACGTCCACCAGCTAAAACATTAAAAATGCTGCTTTCTAATCAGAGATTTTAGTCCATTAATCCTCTGACAGGGCCCTGAGGAGCACTTTTACCCCATGCAGTTATCTTGATTCACAGTTTAAAAGGGAAATAGTCAAACAGCTATTGTCTTGCACCGTTAAAACTTTCCACTCTCACAGAATGCCCTTCTATCTCCAACTCTGCTCTCTTTCATTCGCACCATGTCTGCCTTACAAATATAGTTCTCGGATAAAGAGAACTCCATTAGCAAGTTGGCCACTTATGAAGCTTGGAAGGTCCATCAGTTATCACTCGTCTTGTGTTGCCTGCCAAGCTGGCCGTGTCCCAGATGAAACCATGAGGGCCCACAATAGGGGGGGGAAGGGGCTCCCTCGGGTGCTCCCGTGGTCACTGTTATGCCCACCACCTGCCTGTCTTAACAATATTCCGGAAGTTTAAACCATGACATAGCTGAATACACAAGGGTGTACTTAAAAGTGGGCCCACATTTGCTTGCCAAAAATGTGTGTGGGTGATTGAAGGGGAGATATGGCCCTCCTGGGCTTTGAAAAGGTCCAAGTCAATGGACTCTGCCATCTTAAAGGGGAAGACTGCTTAGTCTAGGTTTTCACACACGTTTTCATGGGGAATAGTGTGTTTGAGTTAGTTTTCACAAAGAAGAACAATTATTTCTCAGTGCAAGAAATATTAGAAACAATATTAGAGTATGTGATTTTAATGAACATCGGAAGTGATTTATATTACATGTGTACTATCAGTTTGTAAGCCATAATCATTATTTCATGTTTGTTTTCAACATATCAGTCAGAATGTTAATACTGTATACACAAAGTGATCACTGCCAACAGGTTTCGGTTGGTTATTTCTAAAAAAAAAAAAAGTTGTGTACCAACTTATAGTATGGTTACTGTAAGTTAGCAGTTAGTGGTTTTAAGTACCAAATTAAAACCGCTTTGTTGGGGAATCCTAATGGCTTTTTAATAATAAAATAGTGACCATGTACAGTAATAGCAATGTCCCCAGTTTAAATTCAGCCAGGGACCCTCTCCCCTCACTTCCTGTCAACAGTACTTCATCTACTAATCACTTTGTTAGGGTTAAGTAAAGGTTGCAGTAAATGTTAAATACAGTAAACTACTACTCACTACTAGTATGAGATTGAACTTCAGATGATGGGGTTAAAGGTACCCTGTAAAGTTTTTCTTCTAAACAAACAAAGTAATGTGTATATTCACTCTTTCTTGCCTAAACACATGGTGGGGGTCTAATGAACGCGTTGAATGCATTTACTTTCTTTTATAACGTTTGCAAAGTCGATTTTTGTTAGAATTTGAAACAGTTTACATCCATGTTTGCTTGCTAGCAGTTTTCTTCTTCAGTGCCGTTGTTGGCGCATTGCTAAATATTTTGGTACTTTATTGCCACTAACTGTCGATCGGGGGAAACCATCGTCCTTGAGCACATGAACAAAACAAAACTAGGACCTCTTAAAAACATATTGATTCAACTACGCACCGCCCTGACCTCTTTTCACTCCACTATATCAACGTCACTCTGTCTTGCACTAGTACTACTGCTACATTTACTGCACTGAACTTTGCAACTGAACATAAATTGCTGATGGAGAATAGTGGCACATGAACATAATTTGCAGGAGACAGACTTTTCTAAAAAAGAGAAGTTACCTCTATCCCTGATCCACTCACTTTAACTCACTCTCTGTGGAACAGTACATCCAGTAATCACAGATAAAGGGGCAGGATAAGCATTTTCCTCTTGGATATGGCTATGGGAATAGTGAATACTTAGCTACACAAACTAAATTATCACAGGATATGAGCTTAATACTGTACATTTCAAAGAGGAAGTTCACCGGTATGTCACTCATAAAGATTGACCTTGTGGAATTCCACATGAGGTTTAGTTTTATTACACCTGTAATAAACACATGAATAATTTCTGAACTATCGGGGCCACATGGAAAATCTTGGTTCTCTCTGGCCAGCACAGTGTAACCACAAAAAAAATGAACAGGCGCTGCTTTATCCGATCTGCCACTTGAAAGGAATCTAATGCAAATTGGAAGCGGGGCATTTTCAACTTTGGGTTTATGGATGCCTTATGTCAGGCTCATGTTAAAAATAAATGAGGGCTGATATTCATAACTCCTGAAATGTCGTGCCCATCAAATAGCTGAAATCTTGGCACATGTTATACCACACAACTCTGCAGTTTATTACAAGCCATAGCTTCTTCGACAATAGTGGCGCTGCTTTCTTTTTATCTCCAGTACAAAGCTGGTATGCAAAAATGACCAAATTACTCTTACACGCCAAATCTCCAGTTTTTAATATACTGAAAGCCTTTTTTAGAGAAGAATGTTTGGTTTCAAAAGGATGAAGAAATGAAGAAACTAAAAACAGCCACTCCGATTGTTGGCTTCTGCTACAGAGTCTGGGCTAAAGCATCCATTTGTGATCAGTCAGTGATACCTCGTTTATCAGTTTCAGTTTAATAAGACCTCTTGGACCCAGTTTAAATGTTGTCAAAGAAGCATATGGTTTCCTTTTTGTGTGCCATTAAATCTTTGCAACATTAAGGTGCACAGACAATTTTTATTTGTTTGAGAGCTTAACTTACTGTAGCAAGCACTGAGGTTTTGTAATTTGTTTATAATGCAGCAGTAAAGTGACCACATTCTTTTCACTGGCACCTCTCCACAACGCAGGAGTAATAATCTTGAAAACCAACATACCCACAGAGACTAAAAATTAGACAATAAATGATACATTTGAAATAAATAGAAGACATACTGTATGCTGTTTTTGTTGTGTAATAGCAGTTGCTGCTTGCATGCTAGGTATTGTACTGGCTGTTTGTGTGTGCATTATTTTAACTGCTGTTTATTTAATGCAGATGTTCGTTTCATTGTTTTTTATTACCTTCAGAGATGCAGAGACGTTCTTGCTCGACTCCAAAAAGGTCCAGGCATCCGATGGGGGCTGGCTAGTGTTTGACATCACAGCCACCAGTAACCACTGGGTGATGAACCCACAGCAGAACTTGGGCCTGCAGCTCTGTCTGGAGACTATAGATGGCAAGTGAAGTTCAGTTTTTCTTTCTATGGATTTGTTCCTGTACTTTAACACACTCTTGGAAGAAGGTCAGGAAGATAAGGAAGTTTAAGACAATCCACAATGTCTGCATTTGATTTTTTTTTTTCTTTTAACTCATTGACCTCAGGACAAATGTGACTTGTTTATTTGACAATCTGTGGATTATTGTATTATTTACCACCAATAAATGGCCATGAATGCACAAAACAGACCAATGGCTTGACATTTTATTTGTATAGATACTGGATTTACCTTGAAAGCAGTCATAAAATGGTACAAAATCCTATTATTCTTTTATTTTGAAAGTTTTATTTACCTCCTGTTTTTTTTAAAGGCCGAAGTATCAACACAAAATCTGCTGGAATCATTGGGAGGAACGGGCCCCAGTCCAAACAGCCTTTCCTGGTTGCTTTCTTCAAGGCCAGTGGGGTGTTGCTTCGCTCTGTCAGAGCTGCTGGTGGGAAGAAAAAGAACCACAATCGCAATAAATCTACTAATCAACAAGAAGCATCTAGGGCACCAAAAACTGGAGGTGTGTGCACTTTTATTATGTAGTTAAGATGCTACAGTAGTTATTTTATCCTATACACATCTGATCTCTCAATGAGATACATTTAATGACATCCTTTTGCCCTGCTTGCCATTGTTCCATCAGACTGTCCATCCCTTAGTCAGACTAACCAACTTGATTTCCAGCAGCAAGATATCCCTATAATTACTGGGCCAGATTGCACAGTGATAACACCTGGAAGTCAAAACTTAAAGGAACATCCATTTGTTTTTAATAGTATAACATGAATAGGAAACATTTCCAATTTATCACAAGGGACGATCTTGTGTACTTCCAAAAGACTACATTCATGGACTGCATTCTAGTGCATTTGTCCAGAAGCTTTATAGACAGTGTTGTGCTAACCTTCCTACAGTAAGAACACACAAAGATAAAACATGCAATGCTTTCTTTTATGATTAATACCCTTTTATTTTTTCAGATTACAACACAAGTGAACAGAAGCAAGCCTGCAAGAAGCATGAACTTTACGTCAGTTTTCGAGATTTGGGCTGGCAGGTAAGACAAAATGATTTCACATCTCAAAACATTTATAAAACTAACAAGGAACACAATGAGCAATGCATTTTGATTGTCATAAATAAAGGAAGCTCTTTTTTTTGGTCAAGGATTGGATCATTGCACCTGAGGGCTATGCTGCTTTTTACTGTGATGGTGAATGCTCTTTTCCACTCAACGCACACATGAATGCAACAAATCATGCAATTGTGCAAACCCTGGTTAGTATTCTTTAGAGTGCATTGCATGTGTGTATTGCAATAAAAATCCTGTTATAAGCTACCATAATGTTCTCAGCAGATATAATTCATTTGAAACTCACTGCTGTTGCACCTCTACTTTATGCTCTCATTTATAGGTTCATTTAATGTTTCCTGACAATGTGCCAAAGCCATGCTGTGCTCCAACCAAGCTCAACGCAATATCAGTGCTTTACTTTGATGACAGCTCAAACGTAATCCTCAAGAAATACAGAAATATGGTAGTTAGGTCTTGTGGTTGCCATTAGTGGCCGGGCTAACTTTAATTTATGCTATCTGGTATGGGAATCGCTGGAAAACACATCTGCTTCAGGTGTGATGTGATGTACAGTATTATGTATATAGAGTTGTATTATCTAATTTATTTTCTTTTTTTAAAATAGCACTGAATATTGTGATATTTAAATGATTAGGACAAAATGTTGATTTTACTTTATGTCAGTTATCAGTTAACTTTTGTGTCCATTGGCATATACTCCCTCTTTAATAACATCTGTATAACTTTTATGAGTTACCTATTCACTGGAGTCATCATGATACATGAGATCAGTTCCCCTTCTGCTTGTTTTTCCCCTTTTACAATATGCTTGCCTTGTGCTTTAAATGCTCACTGAGCTAGAATTATACATTTACGTTTGTCAGTATATAATGTGTTTTTCTTCAACGCTAATTTTTTCTCTTAGTTTGTCTCCATTATGGACCCACAATTGATGATGCTCTGAGCAATAATATCATAATTCATACAGGCTGTTGGAAATCTTGTTAATCAAATTGGATCACTTGAAGAAGAAAAAATAGTGAGTGTTCTCTAATGTAAATCCAACTGCACAAAGCTATTTTCAAGCTGCCACTGTCTTTCAGCAATGATACTTTTTCACCCTTCCAAGCCAGCTTTTTTTCATAAGAGTCTGTGTTCACAGAATGGGGTTATGTCAGTCTGGAATGAAACTCTTATAATGTTGAGCGTTTACTTCTGAATGTTTTACAAATTAGGTCATTTTTTAAACAATGTTTATGTAAATTTCTTCCATAAACACTGTTTTCTCATTCCTCTGTGGACTAGCTGCAAACATCTTGCTTGGGGAAAGTATATCTTATTGTAGAGTGTTGTGTATTTTAATAAATGTAACACTTGAAAACTCTTATTTTTTGCTTGCCCTTTACTTGACCTTGCAGCTTTTCTTTATCTCCATTTATCACCCTAAACTATATGCAGAAATGCATTTCCCCCCCTCCTCCAGCTGCAAGTCCTCCAGCCTTTTCAAATTCAAGTTGTCCTTTTGTATTTCTGTTTGGAGTTCTCCGGATGTTTTACACACTGTTGCCAGACTACCATCTCAGATTTATAAATGTTTGACAAGTATGATATAAACTAGAGGTCCACCCACAGAGCCTGTTGACATGCTCTTGGGGAGTGGTAATGCTAGGGGTACAGTGCTGTGACCTCCAAAGACAGCCCAAAAGGGTGATTATCATGAGGCTGCCAGCAGAGAAAGGTATATTATTTTGTAAGCAATCCCTTCCTGATTACAGGGAAAGATACCATAAATCACATGACTTATGTGATCTGTATGACACACCTCTGCTTGCTTGCATTTCCTACACTCATGTTTTGGATGTTGCCATCTGCTCAGAGCTAAGATTCATCCCTGAAAAAACAAAGAGGAGACCATAAACTAAACTTAGCAAGTGTTGTGGCATTCACCTCCTCATTCAGGATAAGCATAATTTCCAGAAAAATGCGAGCACACGTGCTATTTTCAGAGAAGTACTCTGGTTAGGCAGGGATTTTCAGTGGTCTTGGAAATCTAGGGATTAGGTTATGGATTAATATTTGTTTACACAACTGTGTTGACCTTCACTGAACACAGGATATGTACTGTTGCACTTTTCTCCCCCTACCCTCCCACTTCTATAAGAAAAAAATTCTCTGACATGGCAGAACATTGAGTGACTGTATTTCACTTAATTAAAAGCAGTGGCTGGCCTGCCCAGATGTTATGTGGGCTCCATCTAAAAGGAGTGTTGACATTCAGTGAATAGAGGAGGCCACCTGCTAACTTAACTCTTGGCTTGAGGGCTGATTTGCATTCCTGCGGCCTGTTGCCTGGCATGATTACTCCTAGCACTTCACAATCCCATCTACTGTTTAATATCATGGATTCTTTCCAATTCAGCTACATTTCTTCCTTTTCTGTAACGCGGGTACGGCTATGAATGAGCTCCTATTTGAGGTCTCCAAAACTGCACAGCCCTCTCGACAGCAAACCTTCTGACCACATGAAAGGAAAGGCTAACAATTGTCATACTCAGTGCAGATTAATACAGTGGCCCCTTCTCCTCTGAGACCCCTGTGGTCCAAAACAGGCTGTAGTGAGTCAGAGGTGCCTTGACATTCATCAGATCAGCACTTCCACTTCTGAAACATGGTGGAAAAAGGTCACAACCCATCACAGTTTACTTTTCATGAAGGGTTACTTGTGAATTTTTCATAAATCATGCTCTCCAGTTTATAGTATTTGTCACAACAAATTGTTGGCTTGACATGAACACATTTACATCATGTGTTTTCAGGTGCTGATATTAATATTTTTTTTCTACCACAAACATGTTTATTCTCTTAACCTGATTGAGAAAACAGACGTGTCTATGTGAGCAGCTGTTAGGAAAATGTTCTTTTATTCAGCAAATTTGAAATATGTATTGAGGAAACATCATCTTGAAGCTCTAAAAAAGGTCAGAATTGGCTGTCTGTCAAAAGTCGCAAATGCTTGATAATTTAGGTAATTTTTTTTTTTATCTAATCCAAACCATCGCAAGGAGGAAATATGTCGACAAATACTGCAGAACAAAAAGCTGATGTTAACAAGCCGCTGATCTTAGACCACCGACAGAGGAGTTTGTGCTAGAGGCATCTCAGAGATGTCCTCACAGATTAAATCACAGAGGCTGCAATATTTTGTAGTCTGTTTTCTTTTTACAATAACGGTTAGAGCCCACTTTTTGTGGAGTCGTCATTCTAAGATTCTAAGAGAAAGGGAAAAGTAACTTTTCCTCATTATGTATGGGAAAACTCAACTTCTTATTTTGAACAGTGCATTTTTCTATGCCAATGGCTCCTAACCCTCTTTAAGGCTTTCCAACCTTGTAAAACACTTCCCATGATGATTTATTTATAGTCTATTTAAAGTGTTTTGAGTAGTTATTCATTTTGTAAACAAGTGTTCTGGATGAGAACATTTGTATTTGAAATGAAAATCAAATGTGGTCAGTAGTCCATGAAAGAAAAGTTGGATTTTACACAAACATACTCATAAACTAAACATTTGTTCACAGTCTTAATAGAGTTTAAGATGCCAGTTACTGTAAAGGCGCACTTCTAGTTAAATGTTATAAATATATGTCATTAATGTGCTTGATTAGTGGTACAGTCGGCTCTAATGCAGGCAGGCCAGATGATTGACATGATGCTTATTTTTATCACATTTTGGTCAATCTAATACAACTACAAAACATAATAGTTATTGTTCATTTGGTTTAGTATATCCATGTTTCTTCAATTTACCCTCTGTTAACCAGAGATATTTTTCTTTCTGAGGCTTAAAGTTTATTTTGAAAGTGTCATCTTGCAGTCCATCCACAAGGCAAGTGAAATTGTATCTAATAAAAATGTTGTGCAGTTTACCTAATTCATCTCCCCACATATGGTTCTCCTTACTTGTGTTCTGTGGGTGGGCTCTGACTTCCATGCAGCTCAATCAGTCGCTCTTGAAAAGAGAGACCATATGGGTCGCATTTTTACATGTTGTTTGGTATGACAAGGCTGCAGAAGGACCAGCGAGGAATGTGTCCCGACAGAGGGCAACACAGAAACACTGCTATGTTTGCTTGTTATTCACATATGCACATTAGCTTCCCCAGCCAGAGAAGAGAGGGGTTTTGGGATCTCAGAGTTACAACAGACTGTTTGTGAGTCAACTGTCACTTTCCATTACCACTAGAGGTGGCACCTGTGCATTTAAACCATTTATATATATTTTGCCGTATATTATATTATGTGTATATATATATATATATATATATATATATATATATATATATATATTATACCGTATATTTTGAAATCTTGTATTTTTAGTCTGGATTTAACACATGCATTAAAATATAAATGTTAATACAGTTTACCAGTGCTTTTCTGATATGATTCCATAAATAAACTAGAATCATGAATTAAAACCCTCTTTCCACTTTGTGTAACTCTATAACATGTTTTTAACCCAGTTTTTAAAGTAAATCTCAGTTGGGCTTTCCATTTTCTTTTTTTCTATTGCATGCAGCATTTACTGTATGAAACATGTTTTCCTTGAGAATCCAGAAAAAAACATGTGAGTCTGTTAAGATTCTTTTGTGGGTTTGTCTCGGTGGAAATAAAAGCTACTGACATGATATGCTAACAATGTCTGCCTTCTTTTTTATGTGCAAGTTAGTTATGTCCTCCTGTCACCCAGCTATTGTAAAATGTATGGCAGAGAACACATACAACAAAAAAGGTTTAAAGGAGAAATACAAACCAAAGCAGATGCACGGGATATTAACCTGTTTCTGAGGCCAAGGATGTCTATCTTGTACTAATCGTGCTGATTTACTGTATCTCAGAGCTTTCAAACTAATGTTTAAAATGCTGCAAAAACAGGGTACATCAGAAGAACCTGGGCATATCTGGGCACAATCATGAACTAAGGAAAGAAAGAAAGAACCAAAGAAAGACAGAAAAAGCATCTATAAATGTAAACCCTTTCTATTAAAATCTGCTGCTCTATAGTTTTCAACAGTAAAAACAATCCAAAAAGCCAATTTTTGACCAAGTCTTTAAAAGCAAGGCACTCATTCTGAGTTAATCAGTGTCCCTGTAGTAGCCAAGCAAATTAAAGGTATCTAGTGTTTGTACTGTAGATTGTTGTACTTTGCTCAGCAGAACTGCACTGTCACTTTGTCTTGGTAACCTCTCAGCAGATGATTAAAGTAAGACAATAGCACATCTTCCACTATTATATCAGCAAACCTATTTATTAAATAGCTCTTGGACAGTACCTGAAAGCCTCTTAAGTTATGCATGTCTAAACATTCATCAAGTTTTCATTCATCAGTATTTTTTTGGCACCAACTAAAATAAATTCATAGCACCAAGTATCGAAAGAGAATATCGAATGTCTGGTCAGATTCAAAATCTTGTTGACTTGTTGACTATCACAATTTTTCCAATCTGACACTATTTTATCTAGACAAATTGTGTTGCTGCTTGTTTACAAGAGAGCAAGATAGAACTTGAAAAAAATGGGTTTTGTAGAAAATATGTTATGCCTCAAAAGAGTAAGGTACAGTGTCTAAAAAATATGTAGGTATCTGTACCGAAAGTATAGGTATCGTATTGACACTAGTATAGAAAAGAATTCTAACGATCCTCAGCCCTACACCAAGATGCTTGTCACTTTACCAGGTTGATGTTTATCTGTCCTGTCATCGTCTCGCACAATGATAAAAATAATGTACAAAATATGCTACTGTGCCAATTTAGAAAGCAAATAGAGATGTCAACAGCCATCACTTAACCCAGTTCATGTGTATTCTGGCTGTTGTAAATTTTGCTGTGAAATTCAATTTCTCCCATCAAGGATACGGATACACTGAAGGAAATCTCTGTACTTTATGATCCAGTCGGAGCAGTAATCCAGCCATGAAGCCCTCTGTGGTACAATATAAAAATCGGCACAATAAATATGTGGCTGCTTAGAAACATCCGCTTGAATGTATCTTTGACAAAATGGTGTGAACTAGAATCTCGACTAACGTTTATCATTCTGAACAGGCGGGTCCCACAGCCTTACTTTCGGCTGTATTTTACACATCAATGCTTGAAAGTCATGATCATATGTGGACACAACACACAGGTCAGTGGCTTTTGTGACTGAAAGCCACAGGGCGCTCTGTGGTGTGATTACTGTGAGGATAATCTTTAACACACATGCTGTCTCTTAGGGGAGCTGTGGAAAGTTGGCTCAGAGTGGCCAGCCTTCCTGAAGAAACTGTAAGGTAGGCTGCTATTTTTATCAAGGCTGTACATTTTATTTAAAAAAAGTGTTTGTGGTCATTTTTTCTCTTGGTACATAGTCGAATATAATGGAAATGAGATGGGGTGGGGATGCCTTTCATTCCACAAGAGCAAGACTTTTTTATATATGTTCATTCTTTGCTCTTTTTGTACATGATTCAGGTTTAATAATACACCATCAAGTGGTCTGTTTCTGTAGGACTGGGTGTAATTATTCTAACTATATATCCAACAAACCCTTCCATCTTCTCTGGGTATGAAAGACATTTCTATAATTTATATGTCATGACTATTGCTTTCAGGATGATCATCGTGTGCTATTCGCTCGGCATCAGGACTCTCTTGTTGTTACAGTTCAGTTAAATCCATGATGTAGAAATTGAAGACGGATGGAGGATGAAAATTGATTTAATCTGGTTCCTGTTTTCCTTTTCCCACTTTGTTTTCAGTATATATCTGAGAGCTTAAAACCTCTTTCATGCCCTGCCGAAACCTGTACTCTATAAAGAACTGTTTTTCACATCTGTTTCTTTCCTAGTACAAAAA
Organism: Sander lucioperca; assembly: GCF_008315115.2. NCBI lineage: Eukaryota > Metazoa > Chordata > Actinopteri > Perciformes > Percidae > Sander > Sander lucioperca. The sequence goes on from NC_050187.1 coordinate 18,163,982, forward strand.
AGAGAATAGTCTCTTTCTTTTATAGGCAACTTTTTTCCAGTTCAGAAACACGTTGTGACATTTGCACTGTTTGATTTTTATTTAATATTTTGAGGCATTCATCATGTGGTTGGTCTCCAAAATCCTCATGTGTAAAATATATTGTTCTCAGGAGACAGCTTACAAACTAGCACGGAAACATCCTTTTTCCTGTTAAGGCGTATCTGTTTGCCTAATCTACACAAACGTAAGAGTATTGTACCTTTACAAAGTTTAACCTAGTAGGAAATAACTTTTTAAGTTTGTGCAGTTGTTTGTATTTGTTAGTAGCTTGCTAATTAGACTAAACTGCTATTTTATTTCACTTAATTATTCTACTCTATTTTCTCTGAACAAAGCGAGCATGTGGGCAGGGATTTCTGAGGTCTGGAACTAGACTAATTTGTTAATGCTGTTGTGATACAAAACTCCTCCATTAGATTTGATTGCCAAATCCCAAAATCCTCCATCCTCTGTACACTCTAAAAAATCTAGTGCTACAACTCATAGATGATTTTGTAAGTAAGACCCAGTAATTTTGTAAGTAAGACCCATTATTCTTATACCATATAAATGTATGTATTACAAAAAAAGGTTATAATCGATGTTTCACAAACATATCAGTGTTGAAACTATGCCCAACTTATAAATATTTCTTATAAAAGGGTTATTTTTCCTGTTCACAGATGTCATGTTATATAGTAATATAGTTATATAAGTTTTTTCTTAAAATGTCAAATTTTCCTCCACTTACATACCATCTTTGACTTTAAAGTTTCCACTCACCTGCATTACATTGACTCCTAAAAGCAGGAAAGCCCCTGAAGGCCAGTTCTTTAAAGTGACCCTCTGCAGCTGGTATTTGTCAAGATAAACCGTAGCTGCCGAGTTTCCTTGAAAGTAGAAATGTTAAAAGGCCAGTTAGGGTTAATTGGTTGATGCAGTTATCACTGATTGAAAATGAGCCATTGAGAAAGCTACTTTTCTCTGAAAATTTCTCTGATAATTTTTCTGAATTGTTACATTATATTTAGCCTAGTTCCCCAACATATTCATTTAAAATGCCCTACATACAGTAGACATACTCACCACTGTGAACTATGGTAGCAGATTTATTATAGAAATAATTTGCACTAACTTTACTTAGTTAAAGGCCAACAAACCACTGAAACCATGGAATTATTTCAAACATATTAATAATTATTTTCAGGCAAATATAGCTACAAAAGAAGATTTTTCTTTCAATCATTGTTGGCAGAAATAATGACCAGCATTGATTTGGTTTAACTAATGTAAAAAGCTATACAAATTTTTTTTTTTAAATATTTAAAAGTTCATGTGTGTGACGTTTTGTGTTGTTCAAAATTCAACTATTAATGTCTGCTGCACTGTTTTTCTGTGCCTAAAAGGACCACAAATAAGTGATTAGAGGCATTACAAAAGAAATGTAAGTGGTGGCAACTGATAGACATCAACCCTGAAGTCTGTTACAAAAAAGGCTTTTTCAGGGCTGATCATATGAGTCGCCCCCCCGAGAGAGAGGTAGAGGTCTCTCATCACAGAGTAGTTTAGCGTGGTGAGATGGTTGAATGCTAGGACTTCATTAAGTCCCTCTATTGTTAACATCTGGGTTCGGAAGAATGGCTCTTTCTCTGGTAAATGTTGCCCTGGCTTAACAAGGGATTTTATTACACCATGCAGTTGACATTGGCAGCAGTGGCACGTCTGGCAATGGAAACCCTTCAACTGTTCAGGTCACAGGAGATCAATCAAAGCAGCCTGTTTCCCTGAAGCCTTCAATTCTCACTAGAACAGGTAGTTGAATGTGTATCTAATTTTGTTGAATCAAGATATAAAACAAACTGTAAGACTTTTTAGCAAATACTGGTTAAAAAGCTTTCACTATTAAGAAAGCACTCAGGTCTTAGCCCATTTATACATCATTTGGAGCCATTTTGCAAACTCTTCTTTCCTTGTTGTACATTTTTTATCTGCCCTGCACCTGCCTTCCCCTTTTTGGATGCACACATTCTTTCTTCTTCCAAAATCTTTCCTCAAAATGCTTCCACAAGAATTCCCAGTTTAAAGTGGAGCACTAATCTCATATATCGCTCCATTTGCCCCCCCCCCCCATCCCCCCATCCCTACCAGGGAGGGGATCAAAACAGATCCCCTCCCTGGTAGGGATGTGGCTGCCATGGCAACTGCTGAATCATCCTTCACCCTCTGCAGCCATCCTCTAATTCCATCTCCTAATGCAGCTAGGCCCTCTGTTTTCTAGGCCTGCATTAGTATATTGATCTGACGCTTCGATTTGCAATATTAGTTGCAGCAGTCTGTGAAGGTTAGTCTCGGAAGACACGGCGGTGCAGCAGGGCTGAGCAGCAGCCATTCGGATGGGTAACGTACCCACTACAGTGAAGCACTGCTTGAGCTATGAGCAACTTATCCAGGACTATCCATGGCTGAAACGCTGGCTGCTGGAAGAGAAGGTGGGCGTTGTTTTTTCTTGTTTCAAATCGGCTGCACATGCTCTGCCACATGACTCTATCATGACAAAGAGGATGCACAGCAGCAGCCACTGATGACGTGCAGCATGCTGCTTATGTAACGGTCCTCTTCAATGGAAATTCTGCTCTACTACTCTTTATATATTACTGTATTTTTAAGGATGCATCTCTCTAAATAAGAATGGTGAATTGTCTTCATCTCTCTGAATTGACTGTATGTGACAAAAGATGCAGGCTATGCTTCTGTTTCTTATGTGTTGTGTGCCTCAACATTATTATTTGATAACAAGAATAATATTTGTTTATTTCAAGTAGACAAACAGGCTGCCCATAGTGGTTCTTTACATTCAAATACTACTCACTGATCACATTTTAAGTTTCTATTTAATAATTAATAGATTTCATATTTGCCATTGAAAAGCACTCAATAAACATGTAACACAGTATGTAGTTTTGCTCATTGCTTTGGTTTTATGGCCTGCACATTTATTGAATGTAGGCTGTAGGCTTCGTTTTTAGTTACCTTTAAAAATAAGAGTAATGTTAGAAATCCCACAGTGTAAAAATACTGAAGTAGCCTATTATAGACAGTAGTAAGTACTGTATTAATGAGGCTACAGTAAGCAGCATATACTTTTTTTATATTTAGTGGAGTTAATTCAAAACTGCAGTCTATTGGTAGTTAAATCTATGACAATCTATCATATTTTATAAATACATGATATTGTGGATTAAAAAGTACACAATTTCCCTTTGAAATGAAGTGAAAGTTTAAGTAGCATACATTGGAACTACTCAAGTAACGTTAACAACATCCAAGTAGCCTAACGTTACCTCAATATAGCCAACTTAGTTAAGTAACGTTACAGTAACGTCAGAGTAAGCTTAACTGTAACGTTACTTGTGAACTAGCTTAGCTAGCTAGCTCATCTAACGGCTCAGCACAGGAGCTAACGTTAAGTAAGTTAGTGTCTTACGTTAGCTAGCTAGCTAGTTAGTGAAGACAGTTTAGTGTCTAGCTAAGCTTAAAACACAGATATTTCTCTCAGAAGTTGGCGGACAGTAAAACGGAGGCACATGAACCGTGACTATTGGACTTACAGGTCTCAGGTAGACAGAAAAAAAACTCCAAATGAGTGCTAATGATGCTCCATGTCTGCTCGAATGAACTGTTTGCTAACACGTTAGCCGTTAGCCATAACACCTGAATGAGCTAACTGCCATATCTTAGCTTGTTTTGTTTCTCTGCTCCCTAGTGGACAAAATCCATGACAAAAATCGATTAGATAACGTTAGCTAAGCAGTAAATGGCACTCACTTTAAGAAGATAGCTAAAGCTTTATAAATTCTATAATCTTTAATCTCTGTTAAGGGAACATATATTATATGTTCTATATATATTGTATATAATGTATTATAGTTTACATTTTATATGATATAATATTTAAACTCAGCAAGGGAATTATGAGGTTCAGACTTCTTTTTACAGTCACTGGTTCAGACCAATGGTTCAGACCAGAAAAATACCTAGATCCTCAGGATATCTTTTGTGGTTTGTGTGGAGTTACCCTTACCTTCTTTCCCAGACTTTCTTTTATGAGACATGTCCTGGGTTTGCATATTAATGTCATGACAGGCTTCTGTTTTGGTTCTTAGGTTTCAGACAGTGGTTCATGTTAGAAATAACATGTCCTGGAGCATCCCACGCCAAAAGCATTACTGACTGATTGTGTTCAGTGTACTGTCTCATGTAGGGCTGTGCTCGATTAAAGAAATTCTTAGTCATTCAATTGTATCGACTAATCGATTAGTTGATTTATTAGTTGTATTAAGATCTGTAAATCTGAGTTTCTCTGCAAAGAGTCATGCAAAAGCACCACTTTAATTCTTGTGTTTACCAGAGATGTGCTTGTACGTTTCTTGGAAATAAGTCATTCAGCATGAATAAAGCATAAAACATGACTAATCGACTAAAGAAATCTAAGTTGACTAAGACAAAAACGACCGATTAGTCGACTAATCGACTAAGAGGGAGCAGCCCTAGTCTCATGTACTTCTTCTTTCTTCTCTCTCTGTTTATCTTTGATATTTTTCCAGACCAATACAGGACATGAGTTTCCAGAGTTTGTAAAAATAGTTGAAGTTGGGCCGAGAGATGGACTTCAAAATGAAACGGTATTCACTGTCATTTCAGTAACGAATCTCTTTTATATTTTTAAATAAGCACCGCTGTTTTGTACATGATCACCCCTGGAAACCCCATGTTTTATACATAAAACAATCTATAACATATGGGTTGTGTGCCATAATTGCCAGGAGCATATGTTTCACATTTTCTTTGCAATTGAATAAGAAAGATGACACGGCTTCTGGCTTAGTTTACTGTGCTTAGCATGTCACTGCTTTATCATTTCCTTATTGTTTGCCTGTAGTTTTACAGATTGCCCTGGATGCAGGGATAATTTTATTTACCACAATGTGTTATTATGAGATATTTGTGTATTATGAGAGATCTTAAAATATTCAGCAAGTGCAAGATTCAGCATGTGAATATAGATGCGATTGGCAAGCAGCGTAGCAAAAGAAAAACTCTGCCAGATATCTGCTTGTTGTACCTCCCATATTGAATCATATCCAGAAAGAGCAGTTTCAGTTTCATTGTTCCCCAGGAAATTGTTCCGACAGGGGTGAAAATCCAGCTGATAGACATGCTCTCAGGAACAGGCCTGCCTGTGATCGAGGCCACCAGCTTTGTCTCTTCAAAGTGGGTACCGCAGGTAATAACTCTTCTTTGTGCACAGCAAAAGAGTGCTGAGTGATTTATTAGGCTCTCTTTCTTGTCTGCATACTACTACTGAAGAAAATCTCCTCCTCTAGTATGCTTGTTGGACCCACAGATGCTTTTGGAAAGAATATTTTAAGATATTCTTCATATAGTCACCCTCTCATTCCCTGTCATAAATTGGACCAATATTTACTTCCTGAAAAAGAGCAAACATGAACATGTCCAATTTTATTTACTGTTTAGTCCTTTAAGAGATGTCTGCTGCCTACAAGCATTTGAAAATATTTGTGCAGGATGATGTATTCACAGATGATGTTAAAGGTTTATTTTTCTACATCATTATTCCCCCCCTCCACCCCTTGTCATTTAGATGGCCGACCACACTGATGTACTCAGAGGAATCCAGAGAGCACCTCATGTTCGGTACCCTGTTTTGACACCTAACATGCAAGGCTTCCAGGATGCCGTAAGCATTCATTTTCAATTCAGCGTGTTGATCTATGCTACAAACCATGGCTATTTACCCATGCTTGTCAATTTGAGTTAACTGTTGGCACTACATTCTTTTTTTCCCCAGATAATTCCTGCACTTGCGTAAGTGTGACTGTTCAAAACTGTTTTACAAGTTCATTTTTCTCTCCTGTTTTAAGGTTGCAGCTGGTGCTACTGAAGTGGCGGTGTTTGGGTCAGCGTCTGAAACCTTCAGTAAAAAAAATATTAACTGCTCTATTGATGAAAGCATGCTGAGGTTTAAGGAAGTCATTAACACTGCCAAAGAGCGACAGATCCCAGTCCGTGGGTTAGTATTCTGGATAATAATTGTCCCTTACAATGAGCGAAAACACATACTGTATCTAACCTTTTACTCACTTTGTGATTGTTGAACCTGATGAACCCATCAAAACAACACTGGATTAGTGTAAACACTGTCACTTTCCAAGTGCCAAATAGTGTTTAGTAGTTACCAAATGGCATCAAATCAAGATCTGGATCTGTTCACCACATTTCATGGAACTCTCATCTGTATGCCTTTAAAATATCTCATGGACAAACAGATGAACAGCCAAAATAACAAAAAACATCAGAATCACCTTCTATCCTCTCTTAAAATGAGCTCTTCCTTTTAACAAGAGCAGGCAACAGTGACACAGTGATTCAAAATGTTGGTTTTTATTTCAGTGATAGGCCCTACAATATAATGTTTTTAGGAATACAGAAACCATAATGAAGCTATAGCATAAGTTCAGTCAGGAAGACTATACCTTTGTATGCTTAGGCCTCCTGTAGTTTTATTTCTTATGCATCTGCATTCAATCCTCTCACACATGCTCATTCATTATTCCTTGCTGTCCTGTCTGGGGCTGTCTGTTCTCATCAGCTGATTACATCAGCTGATCTCATCTATCCAATAGTTCAGCGACACACCTACATTGTTAGCCTATCTTCCTACTGCTGCCTCTGTTTAAATATGATTTTCTCTCTGCCTTTAGTACATTCACGCTTTTACGGCTGTTATGCTGTTTAAATCTGTTCTCTCTGTTGCTGTCAGCTGTCATTTCAGTGAAAATCGTCGCAAATGCCAATTCGCCCCTCCACCTCCCCATCACCACCTGTCTTCACAGATTCATCATCTCCATCAGAATCATCAGCTGCCACCACCACCAGTGTCTTGATTCCATGGGGGGATTTATCTTGCTGCTGATCAGGGCAGACGCCCCACAGTTACAAATCTCCCCGTAGAGTCTAAATCAAAAGACTTTCTGCCATGACTTAATTATGACATATCTTCTGTTTTATTATTTGCTTTACTTCATTCACTTGTCTTTCCTGATTAAAATACCAAAGTAATCAGCCGGTTGAAGTTCTCCATGTTACAGTAAATTGCTGCTACATCCGCAGCAGTTAGTTTTTTATAGTTCATTCATCAAACACATCACATTTTTACAAACGTCCTCTTTCAGATATGTTTCTTGTGCTCTTGGATGCCCCCATGAGGGATACATTGAACCTTCCAAAGTCTCTGAGGTGAGATAAACCTTTTACATTATTCTTATACTTTTATCTTTACAACATTCACTTGAGACAATATTAATGAAATGTTATCACATGTCATTGACATCGCAAATTAGCAAACATTTACAAAATACAGGTTCTAGACATATATACTGAAAGAATATATTTGTTAAGGTCAGCTCTTGTACTGATTTCCTGTTAATGAGAGCACTTTGCAATATTTTCACTATTCTTAAGGTGGCAAAGAGTTTATACGAATTGGGCTGCTATGAGATTTCCTTGGGGGATACTATCGGTGTTGGTACTCCAGGTTCCATGTTTAAGATGCTGCAGAGTGTGATGAAGGAGGTGCCCACCAACGCTCTAGCAGTTCACTGCCATGACACTTATGGGCAAGCACTGCCCAACATCCTTACTGCACTTCAGGTAAGAACTCATAATAATGTATAGAATGAAGAGTCATCTCAAAACTACTACTACTACTACTACTACTACTACTACTACTACTACTGACAATAATGCTTTATTTTGTTATGGTGATTATTATTACAATAATTATTATAACCAAATATTTCACTTAAGACTTGCAAACAAGGACTTACTTTTGTTTTGACAACAAAAATAAGACATTAGCCAAACTATATACAATACCTTTTTATTGCATTTTGCAAAGCTGCACAAACTTATTCACCGTTGACCCCTGTACCTTCATAGTTGTTTTATTATGCAACGGATGATTGTAAAAACCAAAATTAACAATTTATTTGAAACTTCAAGGATACACCCCTGAGCGATCTTATTCACAAGAGGGCCCTTAGACACAAAAGACGTAAACATTAACAATGAAAGCAAAAGAGAAAAACACGGGTAAAGATAATAAAATAAAATAAATTACAAACACACACAGCTCAATTCCTAACCCAGATTTATAGCAATCTATCCATCTTTCTAAAAAGAAATTGTGGTAAAAGTTTACAAGGTGCTGCTCTCTCTGGCAAGACTGTCTTGCCTGACTCTGAGTAAGAATTGCTCAAGGCACCTGGCATTTCTGGAAGTTCTTAAAATAAAAGGGGAACGGCTCCAAGACTGTTCCAAAAGTTGGGTGGAGGGACCTGTGAATTCTGGGAAACGCAGAGGAAGGAGCTTGAAAATGCTCAAAACCTGGCAGACATCAAACAGCCGTCTTTGAAAATATAAGTAAAGGAGAGACCTGACATCTCTGCAAATTTGGTGAAGTAATGTCACTGTGGGATCTCTGAAAAAGGAGACAAATTCTCAGGTGACATGAGCTCTGATAATTCTGGGAGGACAAGCATGAGTCCCGCCTCTTTTATGAGAAGAAAAGTATGAAAATATCCGGATCTTTGTGTGAGGGATGTGAAAAGTGTCAGTACTTTCTCTTTCAGAAGTCTGCAGAGGGCTTACAAAAACTGGCATGGTTAGAAGACGAGGCCCATACCTCAGAGTTGTCCACTGTACTGCCCAAGCACAAGACAGTAATACATCCATCCTCTTGATCCACACATCCTCTCATGTTGAATTGTTACTTTCTGCAATGGCTTGACAAGCATTTTCTGGGCACCTTCTCGTTCACATGCACATCTTTCTCCTCATGATGAATATGAACACTCTTGTGGAGAACCGCAGGACGATTATGGATAAATGCCCAGCCTTTGCATAAATCAATGTTCTTACTCATGATGACATGAAGAGGAGCAACCAGATGTGGAAGCAAAGTCAAGGTGGTGATTCTTGTTCCAGGATATATTTCAAGTTCCTTAAGTAACTGCCAACATTGTAGAGATCACAAGTCCTTTCTGAGGCCTTAAATCATTATTCCTGCTGGGGATAATCTTATGTAAAGAGGCTCCCAATCCATCTCTTTTGACAATTTCGGGGCTGGAGTTACAGTACATTCAAAGACAGCATCTTTTCTTAATTTTTACAAAGAGCAAATCATAGAATCATGCAAAAGGAAGTGAAATTTTCATCAAAATGTTTAATTAGGATTCTGTCCATTTAAGGTTGTTTGAAATCATATCAAAATCAAGTATTTAAGAGCTTACATCTTAAACAAATATTGAAATTATGAGTATGAAGTGTAAAACAATGTGTCGATGTCCAAGTCTTTATGAAACTGACTGTAAACTTGAATCTGCCCTGAGCTTTAATGACAATGTGTCAGTTTACAACATTATGAATGTATCCTCTGTTTTGGGGAGTATTGAGACAGCACAAAACAAATGTGTAGGTTACAATGGGACACAGAAAAGCAGGAACCATCAGTCAACAAGGAAGAGGGGCATTAAGAAACATGATCTAAGCCTCCCCACAAAGCAAGATGATTCACAAACTGCCCACTGAAGAAAAAATCCCAGAATCTTAATGAACATAAGATATTTCCAACGGGCCCTTCCATCACAGTGCACATGTTTTGTAGTGAAGAAGAAGAAGAAAAAAAAGTAATTGACTATTACAGTAATATACAGTACTCTGTTTCCATACAGGTCACAAACATGTAATTAGGTTATAAATCCATGTGGAAGAGCTCTCGTGGTGTTTTTTTTCCCAGCGCTTTTGCCCATAGCAAGTTTAAAACTGACATAAATCCAGACATAAAACAAGGTAACCCAGATATGGCTGTATCAGTTCTCTGGAGCACATTGTCATTGCAGAAGAGGAAGCTCATTGGGGGCTGGGTGGGTCAACAGATGTGAGAGGGTCAGCACAAAGGCTCACCTATTCAGTGTCTGTTGGACAAAGCAACTGAGAGCTAGGTGGATAGAAGGGCCCTGGGGGGCTCCTAACTCATCTGTCGCTTGGCTGTTGAACTCTGACAATGCTGTGCTTAAAGGCCAGTGGAAAATGATCCTTTCATTCGCTCACTGCTGAGCACGTGATAAATAGCGCTGCAGCTGCAGTCCCAACTCAACCCAAGAAACTTTGATAGCACTTGTAAATATCTGGCCTGCAGAAGATAATTATTATGCTTTATGACTTTTAGTTTGCGTAAATTACTGCATCATTACTGTGGTAATGTCATAATTTACAGTGTCACCCCAAGAATAACAAATACCTTGTTTTGAGACCTGGAAACTTTTTATTAACAAGAGTTAAACTCCCACCAAAGATAAAACAACTCAATATTAATACTAATAAATACAATAATTACAGTTGTTACCACATATGTAGCTGGTATTTTTCACATATTACACACATTCATTTCATATTATATTTAAAGTAGGCCAGTTATTACTTCTTACTGCATTACTGTCTACTAAATATAATCCTGTATACAGTAGTATAAATTTGTTTGCGTGCTTACTGTATTATATATAAATAAATATTTACTTTAATAGCATTATTGCTGAAAATTATTAAGAATGAATACATGGCAGTTCATAGTATTATAACTTGAGATAGCAGATGCTTGCCTTGTAACTGGTGTGTAAAAAAGATTAACTGAGTTTACAGATGTTAAACAAATATTTACTGCACCAGCACATTTTTTAATATAACCCTAAAAATATGATTCATAGTCAACAATGCCAGCACACAAATCACAGTAAAGCCTTTAGGAAGAAGTGGAAGAATGGAAGAAATAACCTTGATTAACCTTGATTAAGGCCTACTCTAATGTTGATGCTTTTCTCTTGATTATCTATACAGTGCTATTTATAACCCTGCAATATTGTGCTGAAGAAAAGCTCAACAATGTCTGTGTGTAAAGTCGCAAATATTTTTAAAGTAAGCCTTGATTTTGAATGGCAGAGTGAAAAAGCGCAGAGGGACGGTTAAATTCCTCTGCTGATCATATTTAGAATGATTCATCACAGCTGCCCCGTGGCCACAGAAAATAATAGCAGCCAAGGATGGTTTGCCTACCCATAAACAAGATGGAAATGAAAGATTTGATCATAGTTTTTCATTACTGTTTGCCAGAAGTCCACACCACCAACTGGGAAAGAAACGAATTCCCCCAGCGCTGTCAGCCCTGAGTCACCTCTTTTGTTCTTGATAAAGACATTCCTCAGTCTTTGTACCTTTTTTTCTTTCTCAGGAGGTCTGGGGGGGCTTTGTTAGAAACCTACTCCTGGCAGGTCACACAATGACAATGTATGTACTTAGATTTCACAGGCTTGGCAAGGAAAATTATTTATTCTTACCCGCAATTTTGGTGTATTGTGTACAGCTGCAGCTGGGGAGTACAGTATAACCTGTTTGTGCTCACAGTCACACTTGAGCTCTCTGCTAACAATAACATTTATCTTCAGTATTTTCTTTTGTCTCTGGCCATGAGGCACTGTTGGACCATTATGGGCTCTTCGAGGTCAATAACTTTGTTTTAGGAACACTCAAAAATCTACTGGAAGTGTTTGATACTTTCAGTACAACTTTATGTTGTATTTCCCTACATTATCATTGTCAGATGTTGTCCACTTTATTCATTCATATATCTGGGACAACACAAATTAATAAACATTAATATGATGTAGATGTGTCAGAATTGACCTTAAGTCTAATTTTTATCTGCAGCTCCCGGGTAGGTTGATGTAATACATTAAAAGAAAATATGAATTCGACATTCAGGACCTTATAATAACCGACAAGACCAAACATCACAAAGACGAACCAAAGTATAATCTTTAGGGAAATAAAACACTAAAGCAGGTTCACAGTTGTAATATTATTGTTAAATATTATATATAATCTTCTAATGATATCTTTACCACGCCTAAGACTTGGTCAATAAGAATAAGTGCAACAGGTGCATTCAGCATTGTACTATATGTTTTATGGATTGTCTCTGTCAATTTTATTTTTCGGTCTTCGTGGCTGCTCCGACCAAATTAATTTCCTTGTTTTGGGTGTAACAAAGTTAAATATGGTTTGATTTGATAGTGTTCTTTACCTGTTACTGACCACATAGCTTCCACCTGAACATAAAGACATAAAATTGAATCATTTTAAAACACCAGGATCTTAGATTAGGATCAGAATGTGTTCTGTATTATTAAGACTGATTGTCATGGTTAATGGTTGTTCTGCATTCATGGAGCCCAGTAATCCATGAAGAGGTTAATGAGGTGATTATATAGTTCAGAATGTTTTATGCTCAAATAAATCATGAAGCAAAAATGTCATTTATTTATTCTTTATATGTTTGTTTTGTCTATCTCCTAGCTGCCCCTTAATACCCAGTGGCAAGCTTATTTATGCGTTCCTGGAAAGAGGTGATATATGTGTCAACAGTGGATCTGTGATGGTTTCTTTCAGCTTCCCAGTTTATGTAGCAGTGGGTAAAGCATCACTGCTTCATATCCTTCAGTGAATGCATGCTCTCTCTTTCTCTCTCTCTGACGCAGTTATAAAACCAAAATGGGAGCATGTCCATCTTCAGCCTTGTAGTATAGAATAGTATAGAATGTCAACAAGCTTATCCCAAAGCATGCAAGTTTGAAGTTTGAGTTGTGTCTTTACCCAGGAATGTATTGTTTTTATATGGCCACAGCTCACTGATTATGGCTTTTTAACACTGGGTGCACATCTGGTTTCTGGGCAGTGTGAAGCTAACTGAGCATTGGCAAGCTCGAGCTGCTGACCACCAATTCCTGCGCGATTAGTGTCCAGAGGAACAGGGCACGCTGCTGAAGGGTCCGTTTTGTTCCTCTCCGAAACAGTATGCGAAGGACCCCTGGCCTTACACGGTTAGCAGCTGAAAGCGAGAGGATTGGCATGCTAGATTACAACTCTGTGTTTATACTACAAAAAAAATCTGCCTAGTACAATATCCTGCTCTGGCTTTATCCAAGGTCTGGAAATCTTGTGCACTGCACACACCGGAGTAGATCTCCTCCTACTTCTACCCCACCTCCTCCTCTTCCTTTGCCAACACAAACAGCAATTACGGCTGGCTCAGACGGGCCCTGAAAGAAGTAGGTTCTTGTCTGGAGGAAAAGCAGCCAATTAGCAGCATTGTTCAAAAAAAGCCAATAGAGATTCTTTTAATTTAGCTGGCTTGGTTTGGCTCCATGGGGTGAAAGTACTTCATGACCCAATGCCACTGAAAGGATCAGCATGTTCATTTTGCCTCACTGTGGGTTCCTCTGACATCTGGCTCTGCCACGGAAGCTGGAAAACATCTTTAATATTCTCATGACGATCCCAGGGACATGTGGAAAACATCCCGAGACCTTAGTCCGTAATCACTGAAAAACTGAAGGTCTGGCCTTGTAATTTTTTTCGGTGTGAAAACAAAGGTTACACTCGTGGTTAGGTTATATACGTAAATTGCAAGAACTGCAGTTTTGTCTCTTTATGTAATATGTGCATTCAGAGAAATTATATCTATATGAATTAACTCTTGTGGCATTAACATAAAAAAAAAAATCAATACACTATTATTTCCTAAGCCGTTCAACAAAAGTATTTGAAATTCAGAAAAAACAACTGAAAACGCATCATTATTTTTTCATATAGAGGACACTAGGAATTGTTGGCAGTAAGAAAGAACAACAAGCATTTCCCACAAAATATAACAATTAAGTTGATTGTAAGCAGCCAATGAGCCAAACAAAGTAAACAGCCTTAAAAGTAATCTCTTGTAGGCACCATCAATAAAATAATTTATGACATTAATGATTATATGTAGCAACTGCACGTTTGTGTAGTAATGAATTCCTGTATTGTTGGCACTGTGTAAAAGGACACCGTCCAGCCGAGGAAAAAAATGTCTTCTCAATGTGGCAAGAAAGTGAATCCCCATGGTTAAGGGCAGAGTAGTGCTGTAAAACATGAGTAACCCAAAGAATCAGAAACATATGAAATATTCTGTTCAGCATTTATAATGTTCCTCTCGTACGAACAGGGCCATAATTATGTGGTACTAGTGGTTTAAGCTGACAAAGAGGATGACTAAGCCATATGGTGGGACATTCTGTGCCCACCTCAGGACATAAGCCCACAGTTCTCCTAAACAGCTGTAAAACACGACCGCAGCCCTGGCAAGGTGCGCTGCAGCGGGCAGAACAATCCAACAGAACAAGGATCTTTGTTCCTGGATTTTAACCTGAGGTGAAGCTTGTGTGGAGGCGCTGAATGTTTCTGTTGTGTGTCCTTTGCAGATGGGGGTCTGTGTGGTGGATTCTGCAGTAGCTGGCCTGGGAGGTTGCCCATACGCTCAGGGTTCATCTGGCAATGTTTCAACAGAGGATGTTCTCTACATGCTCCATGGCATGGGCATTGAAACTGTAAGTGTGTCTTCACAGTGCACTTTGTATTGTATGTGTCTATAATCCCAACAGATCAACCAAACTCAACAATCTTTTAGAACTCATTTACATAAGCAGATTGCTCTGCAAACATACGGCTCTGTAAATGTTTATTTATAATATCAGTGGTTTTACACAACTTGCACAAGCCCACAGTGTTGCATGCCCAGTCTCAGGGATAATTTATTTAACAATCCTTACCCCTGCTGGAGAGATATGTTTACTGCACTTTAGTTTTCTATCACCTGTTGCACACTTTCCATTAAATTCATGCCTGCCGTTAAGTTGACACTTTTTGTTCATCTTAAAACAAAATCACCTTGTAGACATTGCATTTGAACTAGTCTCACATTAGTCCACACAGCATTCTGGGATGGGAGAAAAACGTGCTCTGGTTTACTGGCATTTCTTTAAACCAATCACAATCGTCTTGGGCGATGCTAAGTGCCGGACGGAGCAACGGTGCCTCTGCAAAATAGCCTCTGGAAGGAACTTGTTTGGGTAGAACGTGTACGTTCAAAGTTGTTTTAGTCGTGCAACAGAAAACTCAGATTAGACAGTCTGGATTTACCCTGCAGAGATCTAAGGAGCAGTTAACCGTAGCCCTCATAAATCGACCGGAGTTTAGAATGCCAACACAAAGAAAGCAGAAGTCGACCGACATCCGGCCTAAAAAGAGGGACATCCGGCGGAATTTTTGGAGGCACCTGAATAATCCTGGAAATTAAACATCGTCGATATAGACCACATTTTACCTGATGCTACAATATTTTTCTTTGCAGGGTGTGAACCTTGCCAAAGTTATAGAGGCTGGTGACTTCATCTGCAATGCTTTACATCGCGAGACAAACTCCAAGGTTGCCAAGGCAAGAGGCAGAACACTGGGATGTGTTTCTGTGAGGGAAAATATTTAAATAATTGACTCTGCTCCCTTTAAAGTGCTTCCCCTTTTGTTGCTGCCGATGCTTTTGTAGTTGATCCTCCTGTCAGAGGTGTCTCATCCAAATACATTATTTGCATTACAAAAGGAGAGTATTAATTTGTGAGAAATGTCAAGATTGATGAATTGATAAGTCATGAATACATAATGGACTTTTTAAAAGCTGAATTATTCACCTCTGTTTCAAAACTTTCTAATATTTATTTGGCTCAGACAAATAAACCTAGTAAAGGTCACTTTGACTTCGTAACTCAGTGACTTATAAAATAAAGTAACAGAATAAGAATTGAGTCTGTTTTGACAACTTGCTGAACTTCAAAACACCACAGATTTTTCATTTTAATAAACGGAGATGACAAACAGCGAAAGGAAGAAGCTCCTTCCTGCTTTTTAAAAATGAATCTCTTTATGCACTTTACTCCTCCTCCTTTTCTTACCAGAGTCAGATCTTGTATGAATAGCAGCTGAAAACACGACTCCTCTCAAACTACCACAAAAAAAACAAGTTAAAAGCTGCCTCCGAAGGATTTTTGCTCTCAGGTTTGCCAAAGATCATTTAAAGGTCCAATGACATGCTGCTTTTTGGATGCTTTTATATAGGCCTTAGTGGTCCCCTAATACTGTATCTGAAGTTTATTTCCCGAAATTCAGCCTTGGTGCAGAATTGCAGCCATTAGAGCCAGTCCCACAATGAGCTTTCCTTAGGATGTTCCATTTCTGTGTCTGTAAAAATTGCCAATTGCCAAATTGCCAAAAAATCTGCCAAATTCTCATAGACTGTATATAAGAATGGACCAACAGATCCCGTTGCTCTGGACGGAGACCAGTGAAGGCCATTAGAAGCACTTTTCTGGTGATGGCTGAGCGTTACTGCGCAGCCTCCAACTGAGAGAGACGACGTAAATGTGCCATGAGCAACCTGTCTGAAAGTTGTAAGTCTTCTGGTAGCTGTGCCAAGAGAAATCTCAATCATTCCGAATATTGCAGAGACGGAGAGCGTAGGTATATGTAAGGAGATAACATAGGCACAGGCTAATTATTGCTAACTAAAATGCTAGTTAACATTAGTAATTACACTTAAACAGCTAATGTGAGACGAAACTGCCTGCGCGCTTCTCCTGTACTATACGGTAATTCCTCTACTATGCGACAGTAAGTCGCGTGGTTATGACACAATCGTTAGCCTATTTTTACAAAAATGTCTGCTACGGAGCCATAACGTGAGGTACAAGGTAATGGAGCCTTTTATACATTGTTGGGTTTCTTTAGACATAAACAATGGACAAATAGAGTCTTTAAACGCTTCAGATGTAAAGTTATTTGCTGTCAAAGTGGCGCCAAAATGAATGGCAGTCAATGGAATGCTAACGGGAGGTGATGGCTTGGTAGCATCAAAATGGCGCCATAGGAGGTTCGCGGTCCGAGGAGAAGCTTACTCCCTTGCAAATTCTCTGTGCAGGCAAAGCAGAGAAAGGGGAGGTAACCTTCCTCCTTATGAGCTCATAAGGAGCAAGATTCCAGATCAGCCCATCTGAGCTTTCATTTTCTCAAAGGCAAAGCAGGATACCCAGGGCTCGGTTTACACCTATCGCCATTTCTAGCCACTGGGGGACCATAGGCAGGCTGGGGGAACTCATATTAATGTTAAAAAACCTCATAAAGTGACATTTTCATGCCACGGGACCTTTAAGAAGTGCTCCTTGATCGCTTTTTTCCATTAAAAAAACCTTTTACCATGACATAAGCTACGCGTCTGTGTGATTGTCAAATGTTTTCTCCTGCCTGTTTACATCTTACTGTGCTATCTGTAAAACATAATACAATTAAAAATGTAATGAGACACTACATTTGAATGAGATTTTATGGCTAAGAATAAATGGCGTAGATATTGTGTTTGAGAAAAATTATCATTATGAGTTAATTGCCCTTTGTCCGGAAAGCAACTTGACTCTAATGAATAGATGTGGGAGAGAACTGGAACATTTGCATAAATGTATTAAAATGTAGTAATTGCCTAGCCAAAATTGTCCATCTTCATCATTTATATGCAAACAATTATGCATTCAAGTGCAGTCACACATGCTCAGTTTTGGGAAAACAGCTGCTTGTAGACGAAGGGAAATCAGGTGGCAACAATCCAATAATGAGCAAGCTTGTGAGTCAAACCAGGGAACAATAAAGTCCCAAAGTCTTACAGGATGAATCATGTGAAAGACAAAATGCAGATTTACTGGTATTGTGTGAAAATTACCATCATTTTATACAAAAACTTCTCAGTTGCTGCTAATGTACTAGTGAGTCAGCATGGTGTCATTTAATCAAAGTGTGTTTACTTTCTTCTGGGAAGGTTGTTTGGGGGGTTTGATTTCGACTTGGAAATGAGGAATCTATTTCCTCTCCACTGTTCTCTAAACACATTACTGCATGTGTGTTGACCCCTTGGCTAAAGCTGATAAAAAAGGAAGGATTTTCATAAATCAACCAACTCAGTGTTGGTTGTCTGACTCATTAAACCTACAGTTGCTATCTTTGCACTTTAGGTATACAGATATGTAACTTTACAATGTATATAAAGCTGAATTTGACTGTCGCCTGTGCTAAACTTAAAGCATATAAAGCAGTATTTATATTTGCACTGAGACTGAGTCACGCTAGCAGCTCAATGAGGCTGTTCTTTGAGCTAAATGCTAGCATCAACAAGCATAACATAGTCACAGTGACAATGCTAACATGCTGATTCAACCAGCATAATGTTTACCATGTTCACCATTTTAGTTTAGCACATTAGCATGCTAACATTTGGTAAGTAGCACTGAGCACAAAGTACAAATGAGCCTGATGGTGATGATGTAGTGTTATCATTTTTGCCGGTTTGGTCATAAACCAAAGTAGCCTACTGGAAAACTTAAAAAATGGACCTAATGATGGTGCAACATAAAAAGTCATTGTAGTGTGTGCACCAAACTTCACTTTGTGTCAATCCACACAATCCATTTTGAAATATTTGAATAAGTGAAAATTTTGACCTGTTGGCAGGGCTACATAAAAAGTCAGGGGATCACCAAAGTCATTAGAATTCATCTTCTGGGAACCATACCACATGTCAATCCATTTAGTAGCTGTTGAGATATGTCATTTTGGACAGATTACAGTACTGACTGAATGTCACTGCCATCCACAGAGCAACTCTGCATTCAGTTGTTTGAATATGGTGAAAGAATTCCCTAACTCTCCAAGTATAACACTTGGTTAAAACAAGTTAGAGTGGGACAAGCCAAACACTACAATATTTCTGCCTTCCAGCCAAAAGCCCAATAAATAGACACACTAGCTGCCAGCAGCAACCATTATACAACTCCAAGTGATGCAGGATCATGGTGAGAGTGCATGCCACACACACAAGCTTGCAGGCACTTAGACAAACTTTTTTTGCAAACAATACCCAACCTCTCAGAACATCATGCTGTGAGAAGAAAATGTGAGGCAAACCAGCAAGGTCTCAGCACCTTCAAAAACCCTCCCAGGAAACCCTTATGTCAGCAGAAGCACAAAGCACTGAATGACTTTAAGAGAGACGGGAATTCCTGAGAGAAGAGCAGGTTCACCTTCTCGGACCAGAGGTCAACCCGAAGAGAGATGGTGAAAAAGATTGTTCATTGATCACCAGGATACCAAAAAAACCTTAAATAAGGTTGTTCAGAACACAACAATTACTCTCACAAAACAAGGAGGGTTTGATGGAGAACAGATGAATAAGATGAAAAAAACTAGAAGAAGGCAAATCCCTGCCCAGCCCCCTTCACGTCAATCTAACATGTCCTCTCCTATATTTACATCCACATCTTCATGGTTGACTCAGTGTTCAGCACTGCGGTTTTACTGCAGGAATGTTCTGGTTTCAAACCAGCGGGGGTCTTTCTGTGTTCAGCTGCATGTGTTTGCATGTGGTTGTGTTTACTTACAGTACAGTCACGATCTCTCCCATGTCCGTGTGGGTTTCCTTCCTTCCTCCCACAGTCCAGACATGTTGAACAGGTGAAACATTGAATCTAAACAGTCTGTTGCTATGAAGCCTGTCCAGCTTCACTTCTCTTCTCCTAAATAGTGTTATAGCTCATTAGTGTAGAAGTCAAAACATTATCACAATATAATTATATTACGCTGTTTATTACTGTGATTTCACCAGTGCCTCTGATTCGGTCCTTTCCCTTCATTTATTTATTATAATAGTTGTGCACAACATATTATCTTGTGCAAACAAGAATAGGCAGGTCCATGTACAGATTTACCTACAGTATGTACCTTTGGAGTCTAATAATTACAGTAAACTAACCAATTATTGTCAACTCCAGGAGCCTGGTTGGCTGAAACATTTTTACAGCAGAATGACAATAAACCCAAAGTTATATTATTTAGTCCAAAGCATAAAAAGCATCTGCTTTATTTTGTCTTGTCAAGTAGTTTAGGCAGTCCTGCATTATTTCCTGACTCTTAACAATTTTCTGTGTTTGACCTGGAGAAAGTTAACAGGCTCTGTCTATTGACTCTCTATTGATCTCTTACTTGTTGGCTTTTGACTGTACCAAACATGTTCTTCTTAAGCCTTACTGTAAGTAATCTGCTGTTTGTGACATGCATACTGTATGTTTTGATTTTGTTTTTGAATAAAATGTTATTAGCAACAAATGATCTCATTCAATTCAATTAAATTTTATTTATAGTATGAAATCATAACAAGAGTTATCTCAAGACACTTTACAGATAGCGTAGGTCTAGACCACACTCTATAATTTACAAAGACCCAACAATTCCAGTTATTCCCCCAAGAGCAAGCATTTAGTGGCGAGGAAAAACTCCCTTTTAGGGAGAAACCTCGGGTGGTGAGGAAAACTTCCTTTTAGGGAGAAACCTTGGACAGACCCAGGCTCTTGGTAGGCGGTGTCTGATGGTGCCGGTTGGGGTGTGATGAACAGTGGCAATAATAGTCACAATAAAGATAATGGAACTGTGACTAGAAATAGTAGTTGTAGTAGTGCATGGCATAGCAGGGCGTTACAGGGTGTAGCAGGGCGTTACAGGGTGTAGCAGGGTGTAGCAGGGCATAGCTGGACATAGCAGGACGTAGCAGGGCACTGCAGGGTGCAGCAGCACGTAGCAGGGCACTGCAGAGCGTAGCAGGGTGTAGCAGGGCATAGCAGGGCACGGAGCAGGACCACGGCGACAGCTGCAAACATGATTTAGGTGCCACCCTAATCCAAGGAAATCTGCTGGGCAAAAAAACATAAGGACTCTGGGGAATCAGCTCCCCAGAGCTAAGTTAGTAACAAGCATTTCTGGGACATGGATGCACAAAGATGGAAAGAGAGAGGAGCTCAGTGTGTCAGAGGAAGTCCCCTGACAGTCTAAAACTATAACAGCATAATTAAGAGCTGGTGCAAGGCAAACCTGAGCCAGTTCTATAAGGGTTGGTAGATGAATCTGACCACTATGAAGAGAAGCAGAGAAGAGAAGAGGTGCTGTGTCTGTAGTTATACACCCTCCCCCACTGGTCTAGTCGAATGCTGCAACTCCTCACTCCCTAACTATAAGCTTTATCGAAGAGGACAGTTTTAAGTTTACTCTTAAATATAGTGACAGTGTCTGCCTCCCGAACCCAGACTGGGAGCTGGTTCCACAGGAGAGGACCCTGATAGCTGAAAGCTCTGGCTCCCCTTCTACTTGTTCTGGTGAGTTTTCTAAAACAAATGCCTGTCGAAGGGGAAAAAAACTGCAAGCTTCTAACTATAGCAAGGACTCTGTCCTGTCTGTCTATCTGTCTGTATGTATGTATGTATGTATGTATGTATGTATGTATATATGTATGTATGTATGTATGTATGTCATTTGCATATATTGGGAACCTTTCATTCAATCTAGTACTTTACTCTTGGTCTATTTATGGAGACCCAAGGATGTGCAGTGTTGAAGTTGGTGCAATTTGGACATGTGACACATTAATAATAATGAACTTTGAGTAAACAAGCGAACAGCTCAGGGCTATGCAGAGTAAGTCGGTCATGTCTTCACCTACATTCGCAGCGGGCCTTTACGGCCGCAGCTCATTGACAGTTTACTTTTGCTGCTGGATATTCTAACGTTTACAACCGATCTCTTCTTCACATCCCTGGAGTCAACAAGCACCAGCAGATTGCCTACAGAAACAGCACCACTCAGCCATTGCAACTCAAATTGTGTAAGTTTACCATACATCCATGCTCTACTTTATAACCACGGTGGTTATTTCAAAACAAGCAACTAATATGTCTATTTGGAAATCAATACTGCCTCTAGCGAATAGCCTACAGGAAAAACGCCACTCTGGCAGAGGGTGCTTTGGTTTTATGCCCACACCTAAAGGAGATGCAACAGATCCCATCTGTGCATTGTATCTGTACTTATCCATAACCATTGCATTGCATGGGGCTCAATTGAGGCCATAAAGTGTTCGTGTGAACTTTTGCACCCAAGTGATGCCTAGACTAGAGCATTACTAGGGGACTCAACTTTGTAGGTGCATTGCTCAGGATCCAAGGAAACACAGTGTTGAGTATGAATCTATGGATGAGCGGTTCTCCAGAATGCTACAAGCAACAATACCGGAGGCCAAGCAATCAGCCTGTTCCAAACAGGCACATTTTAAATTGGCACTGCACTAGTTCCTTTAAAAGCTGCTTTTTAACCGTGGATCAAAACACGGTATGTCACCTCAGAAATGATACAGCATTTTGAACACACTGAGACTTCAAGGTGTTCAGAGTGAAGTTTATTATCAGATATAGTTGAAGCCCAGAGCACCAATAAACTGTCACAAAAAGACAAGTGATGACATAAAGCAATCTGTCAGACGTGTTGATTCTTACAATGATTGACAGCACAAGTCAGTGTAAAACAGATGAAAATGTGAGGATCGATAATTTACTGTGGAGTGAAATGTTTCTTTTGTGATTCAAGAAAAAATCATGTGATCTCTCACATGATCATCTGTCTCCGACATACATTATATCTTGTCACAACAGTATTTTGCTTGTGCAACATTTATAACTGTAAAGGACATAGGTTTTTATCACTTGAAATTAGGGCTGAGATATTCTTGACCAAATACTTCGTTGATATTTCGACGATATTGTAGGGTTAACAAATGGTGCCTTCACAATGAGATTTTGGATAAATAATCATCAGTAATGTTGACATACAGTAATGACTTAGTGGTTAAAGGCAAATAATAAAACAGCTAGAACAGCCTGGTAAGTTCAAAAAATGACATCACTTCAGTGTAATGCAGCCTTTAAAAGCAGAAAGACAACACTTACCATATTACAATTACCAAATCTAAGGTGATATCTAGTCTCCTATCACAATATCCATATATTGCCCAGCTCTACTTCAAATAGATTTTCTTTAATAAAACACTGCAATTCAGACTGATTACTCTAATAGCAGCATTGTCATATGTTACCAAGACCAGTGTATGAAATATATCATTACTTTATCAATGCTGCCATAATGGAGTATATGTGGATAATTCTTGATATATGTTCTTATCAACATTGTGGGAAAAAAGACATTTATGCAACATCTACAATCTTTTTGAGTTAAAAAGGAACAACATTGGAAATTTGAAAAATTATGATTTTCAAGACAAACATTTAACAGATGAATAAACATCAGGGAATAACACAATTGCTCTTCTGCAGATGGTGAAATTTTGTTTTGTCTCTTCTCAACATCCTACAAGACAAAAGAAATAACAGTAAACATTCACATGGTGTATTATCATTACAAATCAGAGACACTTGATATATTTTAATGTTGATGTACTTACCATATTTTACTGACAACAGCCAGAGGCATTAATGTAACAACTCCAACAAGTAGCACAGTTGCAAAAGCATACAGTAGATAATCTGAGAAGACAAAATATTCAACATTCAATTTATTAAGAACTGTCACAGAGAGGAGGAAGAGTCATGACCAAAAAGGTCATAAAAACATATCCAGGCACTTAAGGTTGGTTACAAAAAATAAAAGGCCTTTCATTTATTTGGCAAGACATTGAAAAGTAAAACAATATGTATCAGCTTGAGCCTTCCTCAGTGTAAATATTGAAAACTGTATTGATATCCATCCATCCATTAACTCTATCTGCTTCTCCTTGAGGGAGCCAATTGGGCAAGAAGCCTGGACGTCACCAATTAACCTGCATGTCTTTGGACTGTGGAAGGAAAACTGAACCTTGTTGTTGTAGGGCAACAGTGCAAACCAACGCACCCCTTTGCCTCTCTCTGTATAGATTTATTGGATTTCACAATCAGTTTAAAGTGCTGAATTTCAAATGTGAATTTACCATGTGACCATGCATGACCTTGCTCAGATTCATCGATTTCAGGAGGTTTAGTAGGACCACTGCTGCTTTTCCAAGATTTAACTGAAATACACATGAAAATGCATTAAAACCTCTCCAATTAACAAATGTAACTATAAATTGCCTGTTTCGTAAATCAAAATCCTACTCACTGAAGCGTGATCTATTATGAAACACATCATGAATCATGTTGCACGTCAGTAGATCATTATTGCGCATTCCCTCGCATGCACAAGGATAGTGAAGTGCTGTGCCTAAAGTGGCCAAGAAGGCAATTTTACATTCAGGATCTGTACCAAGGATGAGAGCTGAATCCATCTGTGTAATACAATCATCATTTTGCAGGTCGCTGTTGCTGCATTGTGCTTCTTCAGGGCTCCAGCATTTGGCTCGGAAAGTTTTTAACAGGTCTCTGGTAAATCAGAGAAAAACATGTTTTGGGTGCAGTCTCTGGGACTGGGTTGTTTGCTTTAGTGTTCAGGGAAAATACAAAACAAAGAGTTCAAGTGTATTTAATTTATATAGCACTTTAATACACACACACACACACACACACACACACACACACACACACACACACACACACACACACACACACACATATAGATATACATAGATGTGGTGGAAATAAAACAAGATTTAAATAGATATAAGTTTAAACACAAATAAATTAATACTTAGGAAAGAGCCTCTCCAACTGCACCGGTGATATAAAGATTGTGATGCAACAATTGCCTGTGGACATTTCAGCTTAATTAGATTTATAGCAATTTGGAGATGTACTTAAAAACGTGTCGACTGTGACAACACTGAGCCACTAATGGGATGGATTTACATGAAATATAGCACAGATGTGTGTTTCCCAGATGATAAATCCTAATGAACCTGAATTTTCCTCTAGCACCACCATAAGTTTCACATTTGTTTAGAAATGTGGTACAGACATTAAGGTCTCATAACTGTGGTCAACCCTAGACTTTTCATCTAGCGCCATCATCAGGTCAACATTTTAATCTGTCCAATACTTTGGTTTATGACATTCCCATTAGGTTCAGCTGTACAATGTGTTTATTGCTAATATCAACTATTAAGATGGTGTAGAGCCTATTTGTTAAATATCATCATGTTAACATGGTCATTGGGACCATGTTAGCATGCTGATGTTAGCATTTAGCTCAAAGTACAGCCTCATTTATTTCATAATATAATAAATATAATGGTTTTATGATCATCCTTGGGTGAAGAATACTTCCATGGCATCAAGTCATTTCTTTTTCAGTATTATGCAGTGCCAGACAGAGGTCTGACAGAATAACAACATACCTGCAGTGACTGTCCTCAACACACTGGTTAACTGTATCCTGGCAGATTCTGGTCTGCTGTCCACATGTGCCTCTATGCAGAGCAGTTTTCATATCCAGACAGCTCTGATCTAAAGCCTCACACTCACACATGACCAGCATCTCTGCGACATTGTGCGGCATGCTGCCGTAGAACTGTTGGGTCACTTCCTGACAGCGGTCGCGGTCGCACTGTTGTTCAGTGCATGCAGTAAGGACAGGTGCTAGGTACCTGTTGCAAACTGGATCACTGACACAAACTGTCATTTGGTCCAAGCACGATGCAGAACCATTGTGTACTGGAAAAAAGACATGTAATAGTTGTGTTTTACAGAAACATCCCTTTTATCTTGATTGAATTCAGTAGGACCACATCATTTTATCTTTTAATTGAGGTAAAACATAATTCAATATTTACCATAGCCTATTAAACTGCTTGACTGCCAGTCCATCACTGTGCTCCTCCTCCTCTGAGCTGCTGTAACAAGAATTGGAAACATGATCAGCTGTTCTCCAACAAATGCCTTCTGTCTTTTGTTCATTCAGTAGCACAATAGTGTTCGGTCACACAGTACATCAGATCGCCTTTGGTAAATACAAATGCAATTTCACCTATAAATGCTTATCTCTGAGACTACTGAGAATACTGCACCTGGCTTGTGGTGGCATTGTATGGCCAGCGCTTGTATAGAGTCACAAAGCTCCTCCTCCCAGGCACACACACACCCGTGCAGAGAGGGAAATTGGTCCAGTACAGTCTGGATGGTCAAGTTACAGACCTCTGAGCCTTTTATTTGGCACCCTTCATCTTGATTTACACAAACACAAGAGGGAGGTAAAAAAACAGGATTTTCCATAAGCGAGCGGGTCTTGTTTGTGCAACAGGTGTTTCCTATGTGCCTGCTGCTCTGATTGGCTCTCTTGTGATGGTTGGATGGTTATATGCAGACAACATAAAGTTCACTATCATCATACAGGATTCTAATGTCAAAACAGATTATATTTAAAAGGCATATGATGGCCTATTCATTATAGTCTATTTATTTAGTATTACAAACTTTGCTCTAGGTTATTACCTCGGTTAATACATTTAAGCCATACTCCAAGAAGTGCAATTCAATTAATTAGCCTCATGCCCTGAGCCTTCTGAGGAAATGAAATCATTACTTTTATAATGCCACTAGAAAACATAATGATAACACCATGTTCCAATATATCCTGCAGCAGAAATGGAAAATTTGAAATATGTCATTTTTACCCTCACAGATGCTTCCGTAAAATGCCTCTTCACTCCACTTGCATAGATTTGACATGCAGGTGTCTACAGCAGCCAGACAGTCAGAAGGTGGAGATGAAATGCTGAAGCTGGATATCTGAGGTATCACAGCCCCTATAATATAAGCACATTACAATCATGTATTTATGCATGTGAATTTATTGCATTATATTCATCTATACACCATTTTGATATATTTAGTATTTGTCTTAAGCTGATATAGAGAAGGTATGTTTAATACAAATACATATGCAAGTTTAACATCACTGATTGAAGACACACTTTGGTTGCTTGTACATGCATTACATGCAGCTCTGCTTTAAAGCCTTAGTTTTAGTTAGATTCCCTCTCAACACACAGCAATGTTAAAATGAATTCAATAAGTTATTTTATAGTGATGGTTGACTCACCAAGAATGACTGCAGCTGCCAGATGTATCAGTTGCATGATAGCTGTTGGAAAGCTGTCAGTGGACAACTGAAGCCCTCCTGCATCTGATCTGTGCCACTCGTTGGTACTTAAGCTGGGAAACACCACCCACAGTCAACAGGATGTTAACACGTTTACTGGAAGCTGCACCTTGCACAATGTAATGAAATGACACACGCAAGTCAAGGAACAAAACAGGCTTAAAAGAACATCAGAAAACAAATCTTTCATGATTCTCTTTTCATCTTCTCTAGCATCTGGTCCCCCCCTCCATGAACTAAAATGTTACTTGTGCATTGGTAGTGTTTATTTGTTGTTATGAGTGTTTTTGTGTGAGATTAGACTAAAGGATAAGAGACAGCAGAAGATAAACAATTTAGTTCAATATATACTTTATTGTTAAAAGATGTGCAGGAATACAGATACTGTGAAGAATAAACAACTAATAAATACATGTTAAAAGCTCACTAGAAACATCAAGTCAGGGAACTAAAAAAAAAAAAAAGCTATGTCTAAGCAATGTCATATCATGCCATAAGCACACTGAATTAATTTAGCTTTCATCAACAAATATAAACCCATTCACAGATGTAATCATTTCTAAAGATACAGAAACAGCAAACTAATGTATAGAGTAACTTTTAGAAAAAAAGAGACACAAGGAGGTTCCATTTACATTTACATTTGCTGTTTGCCACAGTGATATCTTTTATGTGCAAAGATCTCACATTCAAGCCAAGAATCAAAACAATCAACAAACAATTAATATGGAATTTTGTAATCAGTAATAGTCATCATTTAAAGTTAATAAAATATCAACTGCTATGAATTTTAAAACTACCAACAGTTACTAATCTGCTGTCTTCAGCAAATGCCCCAAATAAATTTGTAGCAGAGTTTAAAAAGCTGACTTTTGACCAGTCTCACTTATTTTCAGCAACCACAACTACTGAGTCTTAAGGCCAATTGCTTCTGTGTTAAATCGACACCGTGGGGACGTACGTGGTGATACGGCGCTATCTGTTCTCAGCCTGTTAAAATGAACCATTCGTTCACAAAGCTACGAAAAGTTAAGCACTGTAATTAGTAAGCATTCCACGTTCTATTTCATATAGGCTTCATCCTCTAAGAGCTGTTGCTATTGTCAGTTCTTGGGCCAACAGGATTCATTTAGGTGGAGACAGTGAAAGAACATTGCTTTTGACTGCCTCATTACCACCAGTGAGATGCCCTTAAGGGCCCTTTACCCCCAACTGCTCTAGTGGCAGATAAGACTAGTTGTACTGGGCAGCTTTCAGGTGTAATTAAAAAAAAAAAGTGAGACAGTAGAAGTCATTGTACTGCAGTATTGGAGCAACTGTGAAAGTTAATCGTTTATGTTAACCCATTTATATGTTGCCATATTTAGCTATTTTTCTGACCTAATATTGATTTATTTAGATAATCAGTCCAATGTCTCATTAAAAAAATAAATTTAGTTAATCAGGCTAATTGATGAGTAAGCCTCAGCCAAGCTGCAATGCAGGGTTTTACTGTTAATTAGAAACAGTTGATTGATTAATAGCCAATACTGTTGTCAATGTAGGACTGACATTTTGTATTTCTATCACTAAACATATTTCATATCTCACATACTATATACAGTATATCCCGAACTTTTGCACATTCCCTGAACATTTTTGCACATCCTCCACTAAACCATACAGCCTTTTGTCTTATTGTTAAACAGTTATGCTGTATATATTTGTTTAGGTTATCTTTTACATTTATTGTTTATTTTCTTTTAAAATGTTTGCTTATGAATGCACCAACCACCAATGCAACTACCTTGTAAGTTATACTTACTTGGCAATAAATCCTATTCTGATTTTGAAGCACATTTCAGGATTTTTCTTGATTGCACATTTTAAAGTGTAGTTTGGTATTAGTATAAAAATACTTTGTGACATCCACTGTTTTTCCAACAGTGTCTCCTGTGCTCCAAAGCTGTCATTAAAGGTGACTGAC
Source organism: Sander lucioperca (assembly GCF_008315115.2). Taxonomy (NCBI): domain Eukaryota; kingdom Metazoa; phylum Chordata; class Actinopteri; order Perciformes; family Percidae; genus Sander; species Sander lucioperca. The sequence goes on from NC_050187.1 coordinate 18,192,972, forward strand.
AGAAGCATTTCAGTGCATTTCAAAAGGGCCCTTTGAATGGACCATTTTGTTTTGGTCCACCAGGACACATTCCAAGACATTCATGCAAGTATCATGTTGAATATTCAGAAGTCTGATAGATGACTATGATGTTTGACCTGACATCATTTCCATACTGCACAGAATCATACATTCAAGCCCATGTACACTGAAGACTGACTGACTGAAGATGGACATCTGCTCATGAGGGAGACAGACTACACATGTGATGAATTATAAGACTTATTCTCTATAGCACCTACTCTTCTGTAGTTGTATAAACCGTAAACCAATAAATAAATATGAATAAATACTCTGTAATGCATATGCTGGCTTCTGAAAAGTCATACAGTCAAAATATTACAGTCACAATACAATAAAAATATCCATGTGCAATTAAATCAATGTAACTTAACCCATATACACAAAATACATAAGGTATGAGGTATTAAATACTAAACATTTGAAAAGTGTCCTTAGAAAGTTTCAGTGAATTACAAGTGATTGCCATATCCCACTGTGTCCGGGAAGTGAGAAGGTCTTCAGAAATCAGTGGTCAGTTCTCCAAAGCTCCTAATTTGTGTCATCGTGAAACCATGAAACAATAATTTTGAGACATTATCTTCCATTCAAATATCTGTTTGTTTTTATAACCAGGTTTAAACATTTTAATGCCTACCTTAATGATGAGTGTGCCAGAAGAACTCCCCACCTGGATTATAAGACTGACATGATCTGATCTGATATGCGTGACACATTGTCCATGTTGTTGACTTGAGTTGACAGGGACTTCCGGCTGCCTGTGCTCGCTCTGGGCCTCGTGCTCTGTGCTCGATTCTGACCTTGGCAAGAAAAGGCTGCTTTGAACTCCCCGCGGAACTTCCCTGGTGTCAAACAAAAAACAGAAAATCCACCCAGAAACCATTCAGTTTGAACCTTTTATATGCCAAAAACAGCATTTTTTAGTTTCATAGGGGTAACTAACAGCTGAGATGCATGTTTTACTTAAGTCATTATCAGGGCAATACAATACCTAAAACAGTTAATGTAAGATTTATTTTGTGATAAATACAACTTTATCTTAGATTAATATTTGTATATGCACAACATATTATCAGATGAGGAATTTGAACATTTGAACCAGTGAGCTGTATTGTTGTGGCCAAACTGTCCACTGGATGGCAGTAATGAACCCACACAACTGGTCTAAGTGATGAGGCAGGTTACAGACTTACCGCTGAGGAAATTGTAGATGATGGGATTTGCTGCACTGTTAGCATATATGAGCCAATGTGAGAAAGTGAACCATGCATACACTGTCTCTCTGTCATCTGTTTTCTTGAACGTCCCAAAGACTCTGCAGGTAAAGTATGGCATGTATCAGTTAAAGATTCATTTTGGATGATTTTAATGCTATACTATCACATTATTTTAAATCAGGATAACAAGAAACAATTCAGTACTATACTCTATCAGTCATTATTAAACATGAAACTACTAAGGTGGAAAAAAAAGAAATGCAAACTGTGAGCCCTGGTTTATCACAGCATCTGTATTTGAAGGGCTTTTGATCCTTGAAGCAGCAGAGCTCAAGGTAGTTTTACCTTTTCATGACATTGAGCACGCTGATTGGCAGGTAGCACAAGGCGAAAACAAAGAGCACCACCATCAGCATGCGAGCCGCCTTGCGTCGGGCTCGCACTTGTTTGATCTCAGCACAAACTGTGCTGGTCCTGACCCTCACGGGCTCTCCCGGCCCTGGAGTCGGAGCTGAGCACTGGATGGACCACCACTTCCTCTGCATTACTGATGTGCTCCCAGGAAGCTGTTAATAAAATATGTGCATACATCAGGCATCCTAAACTTGGCTTTGTAAGAGCTGATGTATTACTTTAAAAAAACATAAAGCGCTGGAATACAAACCTGTTGACACCACAGCTTGTGACATATCTGGATATACGCCAGGACCATGAGACATAAGGGTGCAAAGTATGTGACAATGAAGAAACAGGTGTGGTACACCTTTGGGTAGATCTCAGCTGTTGAAAGAATAAAAAAACATCATCATAATTTGATTGAAATCTGTCTGGATAGTGACTGATAGCTAAGACTTGTCCCCTCCGTTACTGTTGCTATGTCAATCCTTCCATTCATCTTTTATTTTTGCATTATAAAGTCATTTTTCAAACAATGGGTCTTTGACTTCACATAAAAGTAATCAAGAGCAGGCTTCTCATTTCTAGCCGAAGACTGTGGATTTTGTCTGCAGAAAGACAATATAAAAAACATAATTGCCAAGAAAAAAAATCATCCTGTAGAGCCTACATCCTATTTTATGTCTAATTTTTCTACAGCTGTCTTCATCATTCTGAAACCAGATCACAACAAATGTTGAGGATGATTCATGTTGTACTGCTGCCACCTAAAGAGAGGCAAAAATGAATGTTACTATTTTTAAGTTGCATAACATGCAGTAGGTAGGGTAGAAAATTTGACGTAAACAGCATTGCTAATCTTGAAACCGATTTTTGTGATATTATGCTGGAGTAGAGTTTACAGAATGAATGTTTAGCTGACACATCTGCTATATTTGAATCAATCCCATAATAATATGGACTTATCTAACTGCAATACACTTAAAAAGCCATACATCCTATGAATGCTGTAGGACTCTAGTTTGTGGTTGTAAAGTTTCATGAGGCTGTGATTATCCTAGAGGTCATAACAGGTCATTTTATACAGCAGAGGTCAAGTTTCAACAAATGCCTCACTACAATGAAATAGCTATATATGGGCAATAACATCATCACACATGAATACAATTGTGCACATTAAATCCACAAGATTCTCTCCTGTCCAGTCATACCAAACGTATGCATTTCCAAGACTGTTTAGTGACCCCAGTATACAGAGATAAACAAATACACCATTTTAGGCAAATATGTGAAAATCACACATTAATACTGCATGGGGAAAACTGGAGGGTTTATGTCCCAAACTGCATGGGATTAACATCAAGTGGGCATGTCTGTAAAGGGGAGACCCGTGGGTACCCATAGAAGCCATATGGGGCCTCTTTGACAATAGCCATGCATTTCCTAACCTGGCCTAATTTTGCTAGATGACAAGGTTGGTATCCATTGATTCCTTAGGTCATTTCGTTTAATTTGATACCAGTATCTTCACTCTAGTTTTAAAATGGAGCCTGCTACAGCCTCTAAAAGACATCAGCCTAAAAGCATTCACGGTTTTTGAGAAAATATTCTAGGCTGGAGCACCAGAAATCGATTATTAGACTCAGTAGAAGTAGCATTTCCTTAATATGATTGCTCTGAAATGTCCTTGATTAATATCTCAATATTTCTGAAGGCGAAGTCTTTGGTGTTCTTTCTAGATGTGTTTTTTAAGCATTTCAGACAGGACATGACATGACAGAAAATGAGGCTTTCAAATGCGGAAAAATGAATGTCAAATTCACATTGTCAAAGCCGATAAAATAAAGTATAGGCTGTGCTGTTAACACCATTTCATTCCTATCACAGTTTGATTTTAAGTGTTAAAGGGTGGATGCATTATTTGGTGGAAATGATTGTAGCTACCAGCTGTAATGCATTTCAGATAAGGTCATGGTTGAAATTCACACTGTGAAGCCAAAATGGTTTACATCTGCTAATGTTAACCTCATTTGAGAATGAGAAACTGAAGTGATTGATGCATTATTCTGCAGAGCTAATTGTGTAGCTGCCAAGAATGCATCCAACCATGTTTAACCATGGTTTAGACTAAGAATGTTTTCAGTTAACAAGATATTAAGGTGTCAACAGACAAAAGACACTAAATCCTCTGGGGTTATAATGAAACACCTGAAGACTTTTGCCACATATCCAAGAGGCTTCATCAATGTCGTAGGTGGTAGTTAATGATTTATATCTCTGTGTTTTACATCATTATGTCATGTGTCTTTTTATTTCAGAGGCAGTATTTGATAGTCTTCAGAAGTGCATGACAGAGCTGTGAAGCTGTGTTTAACTAAAAAGGTAAAGATGTCAAAAACCCAGCAAGTCTGACAGTTGGTTCATCTGAGACACCACATAATAAAAACTGTGAGCAGCAAAATTGTCAGTGCTATTATACACAAATTGTAATAGATGTAACACTCTGGTCTGACAAAGGAGGAGATGCGAATAATGCATCCACCCAACTCTTAGTAAGAACACTTACTCATAACAAATAGTGATAGATATTGAATGGTGTTACCAGTATATATTTTTTTGACATATTGTTTTATTTGATTTACTTTGACTTGACAGAGTGAATTTAACACCTGGCATTCTTTTTTTTTCCTCTCTAAAAGCCTCATTCTTGAACACTAAAGAACTAATGAACACTAAAGTGTTCGCCCTCAGAAATAAGCCTATTGAGATATTAATCAAGGAAACCTTGGACGTTTGAGTTAATGAAAACAGCCAATAATGCTACTAATGTTACTCAGGTACAAGATGGCTGGGTATGCTAACATTTTAGATAGACAGATACACAAACTGTTTAATCCATTCCTTACACATATGCTCTTGCATTTTAGGTTTTGGAGAGATGGTAAAAATACTGCTCTTCACACTATTTTGGCACTAAATATCGTTCTTACTGTATGACAGCCCCATTCACACCATTTCAGCATGTGAAGAAGTCCAAAGCATGACAGGCCTGCTCTGCCGAATTTTCTGTTACAATTCTCGGCTATTTTCTCATTAAAAAATACTAAAAAGGACACTAAACTGCTGCTTTGAGGTATTTCTAGAGGGTACAGTTCCAAATAATTTTGTTCCAAAGTATTTCTTTCATTGACCTTTTCCTGTCAGTAAATAAGCAATCAGTGTTTAATAGCTTTCAAATCAATAGCCTGCTCAAATTATTGTAACCTAATGAAGGTGAAGCGATTGAAACGCTGTTTCTCTTTGCAAGATTCTCCTCCTTTGAGGGCTTTAAGAGACTTGCTTATCTTAGCAAAGTCATTCATCCTACTTTATTAGTCCTTGTAAACCCTGTAAACGGTGCTCTGCTCTCAGAATGTTGCCATTTGATAAAAGTATCAAATGGCAGCTAAATGGCATCAGACACAAAACTGATTGTAGCACACCAAATATAATACTCTGCTGAGGGTTGCCCCCTTTGTAAAAAAAACAAAAAAAACAAGAGAAATTGTGACTGAAAGTTGTCCTTTTAGTCTTTTATTTAGGGCTCAGTATAACCTGTGCATCTGGCAGACATTTGGCACAATGTTTTCATGTGTTAAAGAGGAATTTGTGAAAACTAACCTCCCCAATGTTCATCACACACTGTGAACAGGCTGGTCTTGTTTGTTAGTTCAGGCAGCAAGCTGCTGCACTCCATCACAATAGCCTGAGGGATCATGATGATGCACGACACAACCCAGATGACAACAATACTCTTGCGAGCCCTCTTAGCTGTGCTCTTAAACATCAGCGGGTGGCAGATAGCATACCAACGGTCTTGGGCAATACAACTCAGTGTCAAGACTGATACAGAAACAGAGATGGTCTGGAGAAGAAAAGAAAGACCAGTTAGATGGAGACAAAACTATTTATTTTACTATTTAAGGACTTCAAAGTCAGAAACCAGAAAAAAGACCCTTGGCTTCTTACTGTATTTAATGGTTTGCAACTGTGACATATAGTAGGAGACATTCACCTACAATTTGATTGCATAGTTTGGAGTGGTTATGGACAAGTAAACATTAATTTAAACATTATTTCAAAAGTTTTAGTTATTGGGGATTTGCTCTGAATCTTGGTACTTGGCTATAAAGCAAGTATTTAGCCAACAGCCTTCTAATAGAACTGTCAGCTTTTTTCTTTTCCACCGGCACTGTAAAGTCCCAGAGTGAGTCTGCAGGGTTGGTGGGTCACAGACAATGTTCTTTGTCTTCTTCCTGAATCTGAATTACACACCTGCCTCACTCTTAAGGAGGCTTTGGGGAAGGCATAGTTGTACCAGATGAAGCAAGATTTCAATTATGGACCTGTGGAATTAGGCTATGATGCATGAAAAACTATTTTCAAGACGCTCTCATTCCATTTAAGCGTGTTGCAGATGGTTGTCTTCGGTGAGTCCTATTGGTTCACAGCAGCGGCATAATATTATTGTGGGAGATAAACTTGTGGGTTCTGGTGGGTTCATGTCCTGTGGGAAATAAACGCTCAGCTCCCTCACTTTAAAATGTTTAGCTTAAGTATGCCAGCAGCAGAACTAAATCACCTTTGCTGACTAATTTCCTTCATTTAAAAGGTCTAAGAGAAATCCTTGCCTCGTACAACAGAAAGGGACAAATCCTGACATAATTGTCATCTGCCAGAAAATCATTACTGGATTGACAGGTATGTTGAGTGACGTTAAAGGCTGAGTACGCTGAACGTGATGTAAAAATAGAAACCACAGGGAGTGGATCATGTTCTTCCTGCATGAACAATAGTTTGGTATTAAGTTACCCATAGATAGAGATGTTGTGGACAGGGCCATGAGGGGGCTTGTTGGTTGATCTGAACCCCTCTTAGGTAGGAAAGCATACACTCATCCAGGCCAGTTTAGGACTCGCTCTCACGTTAAATGTATCACACAGGGAGAGAAGACAATACCATTAATGTTAGGCGCTAGGTTAGTCTTTAGTAGCTGTGTTTCTTTGCTATACGAGCCCAGGTTAGCTTAGAATTGCGACAGAGATCATAGATGAGTTTAATTCTGTTATAGTTTAAAATATAGGCCCTCTTCTGCATAATGCTTTGTGTATGGCTTTTGTTGAACCGTGCAGTGAACTCATTCAGTGTATTGCAGACCTTCAATACAAGCTAAGCCTAAGCAGCTTTAAGCTTTCATTCAGGGCTTCCAATATGTTTTTCTTGTGCTGCCTTGAGCCAATCCATCTTGTTTACTACAATATTTGATTAACTGTAAATACAAACCGAAGACTTAAACTGTGTTGCTGCAGTTTCAACAAGTCAACATTCATTCATGACACAGTTTCTTCAACCGCTTCTATAATTTCTTTCAGGAATCAATATTGTCATTGGGTGTACAACATTATGTACTGCAGATGGAGATAGCAGAACAGTTTCACTTCTTTGAGATGATCCCCCTGAGGCAATATACCACTGCAGCACGGAAAACCTAGCAAAATGTCATATGAAACGTAGGGAACTGAAGTAATTCCCAAATGGGAATACATCAGGGACAAAAAGATCCTCATTGATTTATAAAACCAGCATGAGATGGCCATTTCCAAATACTGTAGCAGCAGTAGCAAAGCACACAGCAGCATGCACAGTAAATGTGACCATGAAGGGCTTCAGATGGGCCGCTAATTTAGTGCCATGAGGTGTAAGGTGTGAGGTGTGACATGGTAAGCCATTAGCCAGCCCAGCAGACCAATTTGTCCCATGTCTGGAATAAATTCAGTGTCTGTAACCCCTGTGGTTTACAGCTGCATCCATCCAGCATATGCTCATACTTTGGTTGAGGTAATCACTTTGACATCGGTGTGTATTGAATAGAGCAGGATTTGTGCAGGATCGTGTAAAATTTTGGTGCACTCTCTCAATACTGATATACTGTATATGTGGCCTGCACTGTAATATGAAATGGATGGTTCTTTTTGGCAGATGTGTTGACACAGTGGAGGCTGATGCTGCAATGGAATTTAAAAAGCAAAAGACTTGCCCAAGGCATTGAATCACCATGGAATAACATCAAAGGCCTCATGAGATGTGAAAAAGGTATTCTCATAAATACAGACACAGAAAATTTTAAGAATAATAGAAACAGGTCTTTTCTCCTCACCTTTCATAAAGAAGCTAAGCAGAGCATTCAAAGATGGCCAGCATGTCTCTCTCTCTCTCTCTCTCGCTCTCTCTGGTAGTCTACACTTTGTTTGTTTGTTTGCTTTGTTGCTTTGTAACAACTCAGCCATGCACACGTCTACATTACTGATATTCAATAGTGCTTTATTTATGTGAATAGTTATTTTAATACATTATATTCATTTTTGGTTCAGACCACATGTGTGTTCTTCATCCTTCTTTGTCTGAACTGCGAGCCACTTCGTGACACTCATATTCCTAAACATTTCTTTATGGTTCAGATCAGGTCAATATTTCAAATATCCTGTTTGAAAAAGCAGATGCCAAAGTTGATCTCTTACCTGCAGATAAGGCACAATTTTGCAAAGAGTCTTTCCAAAGAACCACGTCTCTGTGATGTCTACAACGAGACTCGCAGGCAGGCAGATGATGGTAACCAAGACATCGGCAAAGGAGAGATTTACTATGAAGTAGTTGGTCACGGTGCGCATGTGACGGTTTTTCAACACTGCAAAGCAAACTGAAAATGATGCACAATCAAAGACCGTCCAATAAAGGCTCATATTTATCATGAGTGCAGGGTATTTAATGTTAATCACCAACTGTCTTGAAGTCATGTTGTCAATAACAGAATGTGAATTAAAAATCAACGTTATTCCTGTTTACATCTTTGTTCCTGTTGGCAAAATATGAATCAATCAGAAATTTGCATAAGGACATTTAAATATGAATGTGTTAGTGTGACATTGCATGCTGAGACTGACATAGTACAGTGTTCTCTCATTTGGCAAGGTGAATTAACAACATTGTTCAGCTGTTTTACATGTCTCATGGTAACTACATCTAATCCAGTGTCCAGAATTGGCAGATAAACATATCGGTTTTAAAGGGGTGATAGAATGCAAAACCGATTTTACCTTGTCATAGTTGAATAACGACAGTTCGGTGGGTAAATAAGACATACATAGAAGCTCAAAATCCCATTGATACCCCTATCCTCAGCAAATCTCACATTTTGAAACTGCCGCTGAAAACGGGCGAATCTCAACAAAGCTGGATGCTGACGTCAGGATCCCAAAACCTAGTCTTTGTCACGCCCCAACATTTGCATAGGCTACACCACTGACCTGAGGTCAGCTTAGTCTTCTGAATCTAGCTAGGTCATGCAGATCTCCAGAGGTATGTTATTTAATTACTAAATTCACTTCTGAGACTTTTTTATGCGAGAAATCAACATGTAGAGGTCAAATATGGCTAATTGATGGCTAATTGCAAATTCTGTCCGACTGTGTGTCGCAGTTCAGCAGGAGCTCAGCAGGCTATGTGACAGCGGCCGGTGCTGCCTCGCCGCTCGGCGTGTCTTCATAGACTTGCTGTGAGCTAGCTGGATCTCCGTCACGAAGGGAAGCCCGCGGCGCAAAGTCACCGGTTCTGGGTTACTGGACTACAAAATGCAGAGGCCCTGATGGAGCTCCAGGGCCTGCAGCTAGCCGCGATCTTTAGCTACCCATAGGATGAGGGGACAGTAGCAGCTAACGAAATCCCTAATGTTCACAAAAATGCATTAAATTGAAATCGGACACCATAGTTAGTTTTATAAGACCTTGGGGTATATATTCTATAAGTGGCGTGACAAAATTCAAACTGTAAATAGACTTTAATTATGCCGAAAGTGAAGCAAACTAGTTAGCCGCGATCTGTACACATACCTAGGATTGAGGGGACAGTAGCAGCTAACGAAATCCCTAATGTTCACAAAAATGCAATAAATTGAAATCGGACACCATAGTTAGCTTTGTAAGACCTTGGGGTATATGTTCTATAGGTGGCGTGACGAAATTCAAACTGTAAATAGACTTTAATTATGCCGAAAGTGAAGCTAACTAGCTAGCCGCGATCTGTACACATAGCTAGGATTGAAGCGAGAAGTAGCAGCTAACGAAATCCCTAATGTTCACAAAAATGCATTAAATTGAAATCGGACACCATAGTTAGCTTTATAAGACCTTGGGTCAGATGTTATATAAGTGGCGTGACAAAATGCAAACTAAATATACTCTAGTTATGCTGGCAGCTGGCAGCCAGCCAGCTCCGCGGAGCTCCAGTAGTCCAGTAGCAGAGAAACGGTGACTTTCACTGGGTATGGAGGTTGCCGTTTTCTCATCAGACTGTGAGGAGCTCCTAAAGTCCGACACGTCTTATCAAATTTGCAATTAGCCATCAATTTTCGTAAAACGGCCAATAGATTTCTCGCATAAAAACGTATCAGAAGTGAATTTAATAACGAAATAGCCCGACAAACAACATTTTATATCTACAGTATCATCAGACCATTGTCTTGATGCAATATATAATGTGCGACAAATGTAATCATTACAAATAAACAAAAAAATACTAAAATAAACTCCATAATGAAATAGCAAAACATAAAGTTAAACCTTTTTGCATTATTGTGTCTTTTAAAGAGACAGTACCTTGAATATTAGCTGCCTAGTTTCTCACTGTTGCTTTGCCTGGTGAAGCACACAGCTTGTTAGTAAATTTAAAAGTTATATACAGTGAATTTAAAAAGATTAAGGGACATTAACATTCATGTAACATTATTCAAGCAATTGAATTTCTCCACATTTTTTAACATTACATGCAGTATAATCTGTATCTACTGCCTTATGGTTTTTACCTTTGCAGCAAATGTAAATAAATGTACTGTGTATCATTTATTAAAAAATAACATATTTGGTATGTGCTTGTCTGCCCATCACACGTTTGTAGTTTGTAGTCTGTAGTTAGCCTGTCCTGTCCAGTTTTGGCCCTTTTACTCAATCAATGTTAATGGGATATTTGCAATGGCAAGGTACCACAGACCTTGCAGCTCACACATCTCGATATTTCCTGACATTTGCCTCCCCATAGTTATGCTTTGGGTTCCACTTTCACATGCTCCCCGGGTCGTCGGGGGCGACCCCGTCATAACTGCTTGCAGTTCTAGTTAATAATTGTTTTCGACCCTCCATGCTCTAAAAAGAGACTACAGAACTACAACAAAGTACGACGGGGCAAGAAACCCAAACAGTCAGACAGATTGTAAGCAAGAGAAACATTTTTTGCCTTCCTTTGTTTGGCAGCGTGTTCTGTAATTTCTTAAGACAGCAAAGTAGCCTACATCACTTTCTTTTAACTGCAAAAACGATATTGTGAACATGAGTACATAATGTGTACTCTTAGTAAACGTAGCGTGCAACTGGGGCACAGCTGTTTTTCCTGTAATTCTTGAGTAATTCATATTAATTCAGACATGGTGTAACCTGTCTGCAATATGAATGTATAAAATGACAGAGAGAATTTGGATGGTGGGTGGGAAAAGTTTCTCTGCACTAAAAAATATGCATGCTTCTGAAAAGTATTTTTATTTGAATTATTTTAGGTGGTTTTGCTATAAAGAGTTGACTCAGAGACCAGTGTGTACTGTCTACTAATAGATGGATAGAAGAGGCCTTCTTTGGGTAAATAAGCCTTCTACCCTTAATTCAGTTTTCTACCACTCCTGTACATGTATGCTGCATGATTTATGCATCAGATAATATCCATTGTCTAATATTAATCTGCTACCTGACTGTCAGTGGACTCTTTAGTCTGCTTCTCTGTGTTTTCTGTGCACTGTAGATTAATTGGTGTTGATTGACTGGTGTCAGATTTACGTGTTTTCTTTTGTTCACTATTTCTTTTTTAAGCCCCATATGTGATATAATCACTTTAAAATGCAGACGTGATACTGCAGCAGATTATATAAGAAAAAATAATAATAATAGACTGTGACTGTGACTGTAACTACGCACAACGTCAAAGATAGATCTGATCAGCTGGGGATATCAGAAGCTGCTACAATAACAATAAAGATCTAAAGTTACTAAAACTAAAAAGAGTAATATTCATAACGTCTACTGCAGTATAAATAAACATCCTGGCTGCATGCTCTTTTTTTGTGCATCAACAGTTACGGTAAGCTACTGAAGTTGGATGGGTTTTTTTTCTGCTGGGAGAAAGACATGAGTAAGCTCCTTTTCATCCACCGTGTCTCGGTTACAGCTCCCCATGCTGCTACAGGAACCAAGCTGCTACAGGCGCTATCACCAAAACACAGACACATCTAGACCACATCTCATCTTTAAAACCGCACATGAAAGAACACATTATCATTAATCTCTGGAGGATGGTTGGATCCACATTAATGCAAGCTAAGGCACTATTGGGACTATTATGTATTTTGTGAAAAACATTGGAATAGAAAGTAGGAAAAAGTAACTTTCATAAATACGCATGTGAATATCTGCAAGAAAAACAAAAAATATGAATGAGACAGTGCTACAACTTGAAAGTTCCTACCTAAAAATGTTTGGTTTACATAGCCATAATTTACTGTCTGTGTCCCTGCTTTTAAGTTTTTAACCACAAAACTGGTGCAATCATGTTTTTATCATCAAGACACAGAGACCATTTGATATGCCTTGATCTCATCATGCCTGGATTATTGCAACAGCCTCTTTACTTGCTTGGACCAAAAATCTATAAATTGACTCCAGACTGTACAAAAGTCAGCTGCCAGGCTTTTAACCAGAACCAAGAGACGTGATTCATGCCACTCCCGTTTTAGCCTCTTTACACTGGCTCCCAGTATGTTTTACAAGATTTTACTGATCACTTTTAAGGCTCTTCATGGCCTCACACCCTTGACCTTGACCTCCTGGTACCATACATGCGAGTACGTACTTTGAGATCCTCAGGCAGAGGTCTTTTGTCTGAAATAGAGCTGGGCAATATCCAAATATGACATATCATATCACAATATCGATATTATATCGATATTGTGATATGAGACTAGATATTAGATTTTGGATATCGTAATATGGCATAAGTATTGTCTTTTCCTGGTTTTAAAGGCTGCATTACAGTAAAGTGATGTCATTTTCTGAACTTACCAGACTGTTGTAACTGTTTTATTATTTGCCTTTACCCACATTCATTATTCATTATATCCACATTACTGATGATGATTATTTATCAAAAATCTCATTGTGTAAATATTTTGTGAAAGCACCAATAGTCAACACTACAATATTTCCACATCTCATTAATAACCTTTGTAGAAGCAACATAAGGGCAAGACTTCTTATACAGCATACACAAGAAAAATACTGTTTTTTTCTTCCTGTAAAGTGCAAAGTGTTTTATCCTGAACTCTGTGTGCACAAAAGGTTTTTTGGTTTGTTTTGTTTTCCCCTATAATCAACTTGCAGGTCTACCAAGCTAGCTACCACTAAATCAGCAGTAAAATGTGTCGATATCTGAGTGTTTTGTATCAACATCACCAACCACTGCTCTTTCTGCTGCCAAACACTCAAACAAAACAGAGCTGAGGCCCGTCAATATCTGTCAAAACACCTCTTCTTTTTAGTCCTCTACCTCTGCCATAATGAATGATTTGAGGATCCTTAATGACTAGTCTTTGTATTTGTCCTGCCTATTGTTGGCCCCTTTAATCAATGCCCTCTCAATTAGGTTAGTTAGGTCCTGACACAGCATCCTGTTTCAAATCAGGTAAAACCATTAAGGAACATTTCAATTTTAAAGTCATTTGATTTCAGGTCAAGGACAAGGAGAGTGCAACGAGTGCACACCCAAAAACCTTTTACAGGAGCTGCTTCAAAAACTATAAGCACATTCTGGTCTGGCTTTGTTGTTTTTTTCATTTGAAAAGCCTAGTAAATATTTCTATCTAAATCTAAATATTCTATTAAAATAATTTACAGCACCTGGTACAGTGATTGGTACAATTGGTACAATTGTCCAGGATCATCATTGAGCAATAAACAGTATATCTTACTGCATATCAATGTAAGTGTAAACAAACTCTGATAAGGTAGTAAAAAAAAGGCCAATACCAAGTCCTGACATAAGTCATTAATCAAAGTTTCTGACAAATGTTTCACCAGTATTAACCAAAACATTTGTCCACAATGCATCTCAACTTTTCTCATCTTGTTTTTCTAAGAAGAGACAATTTTATTTGGAATAAAAATCACTCTCTATCTCTAGTTGGCCTGAGGTTCCTCACGAGGGTTTTGGACAATCAGGCTAACAGTTAAATATGTTAATTTAGGTCAATTTGTGGATAATTATCAATCAAAATGTGGATAATTATCAATTAAAAAGGATAGATTATGCACACCACAGTGCTGCTGCCATTACAGCTCTATTATGCAGTGTTTTTGATGGTCACATTAAATTGAATGACTCCTTGAAACATGAACGGGTTGCTTGTACAGCACATTTAACTGAGGAACTTGGGTTGAACAACTACATATTTGTGTGAAGGTTGATAGTTCTTAAGGCCTTTACAAACCGTGGGTGTGACGAATAAACGAAAAATGCCAAATACTCACTTGTGAATATTGTGCATCAAAACTATTCATTACGCTGATGTGAATTTGCGACAGTTGCAACACTTTGCGGCAGCTTATCACAGCCAGTTCGGGACATATTTTAGGATGTCAGTGGAACAGTTTGAGGTCCTTCTGGGGATAATAGTGCCGCATCCAAGGAGGCAGAGGACCAACCACCGGGATCCTATTGACCCAGAACAGGTTTGTCAAGGTTAAAAGGACAAGGTCTTGGTTCGCACCACGGACGCTGTGTTGTTGTTTTATAATCCTCATGTGTTGATTGGTTGATGTCTTTCTTCGCGGTGCAAGAACTCAAAAAAATCGTTCCAGAAAAGAATTACATCTCTTTTTTGCTGCGTTATTCAAGTCTCGCTGGAGTTTTGACCTCTTAAGGTTTTAACATTCAACAATTACAAAACTGTATGCCAATAACGTTTACTTTACTAGCTAAGACATTTTTTACATTTTTCTGTTGTGTGATTTAGTAAATCAGAAGTTGATATTTCCATGTTGGATGTAATTGGCTGTTTGTTACAAACTCTTTCTTGTTCATGTGAACATGATAATCTGCCTTGTGTGACTGGTTATTCCAAATCATGTTAGGTTTAGTGAAGCCAGATAACTAAGAGAGCTCTCTCTGATAGGCTGATAGTAGCTTGCTTGTGTCGTTACAGGATATAGGAATGACTTTCTTTAGTTATGTTTTACACACCAGGTTTTGCTTTAATCGTAAATACTCAAATTTCTTTCTATACGGACATTTGCCTTTCAAAATAACAAAATAATATATTTACAAAATAATATTAATTATTATACATCAGTCATGTTTACTAGCACACATTAGCATGCAAAAGTAGTTCATTATTATTATTATTTTATTATTTATTTTATTTTAAAATGCTGTTTCATTTCAACACAAGATGAAATCCTCACTAAGCGAGCCAGATCTAAGATGTTGGCACACACACACAAAGAATAAGACTTTTGTAGGTGTGCTGTGGCCCACAGCAACAGTTATGTGCACCTACAACAAAGACATAACCCCTCTTTGAACTCCTGTTATTGTGGTCATAATTAAATGAATGCAGTACTAAACACAAAGGCATGCATCTGATGCTGTGCTGCTGGTTGAATGAGGTGTCCGTCTATAAAACCTGTAGCAAAAGGCAGTGTTAGTGGTATACCATAAACTGAAAAATAAATAATTCACTGTTTCTTTGTTTCTTTGTTTGTCTGTTTGTTTGTTAGAGGCTCACCAGAGGTGCAGATACCAGTAGCTTTTGCTGCCCTGACACAGTCAAGACACTGTGGGTTATTGGCAAAAGCCTCCAACTGGCATTGGCCACCTTTGGTGCCCGCCTACTAGAATCTTAACATATAGGTAATTAGTTTGATAATAAATTAACCTGAATTTAAAATGTTTTGCCACTTTGAGGCAGCACAAACAAGCAGTAGACAAAACATTGACATATTATCACCTTACAACGTTGATATGGTAAACATGTTAGCAATTACCTATTTAAACATCCAACAGACACAGTGATATTAGTATTCATTTGGAGTCATGTTTGTGTCTACCTGATGAATGTAAGTAATAATAATAGTGTGATTTCCTTTCAGTGATAATGCTGCTGCAAACTGATGGTGAGGGAGCATCCCTCCTCCAAAATGCTCTTGAGAAAAGCTATAGTATTCAGAATACAAACTACTCCCATCAGGTAGACACTATAGGGTTCCAAATAATTACAGGAGAATCACACTCAAATTATGCACAAGAAATTACATTTTAGTTAGAATGAATGAGCATTGTTTAATCAACATGTACTCAAATAATACAAATAGTATTACCTTCTTTGTCTCACATGCTGAGGAGAAATACTGCAGCACATCTTGTTAAACTAAAACAGTTAATTAAAAAAGTTAGCACAGCTGTATTCCAGGCTCCTGTTTTTTAAACAAAACTTAAAAATTGGTCCGGTTTGGTTTGCAGGGACAGCAATTATGACCAAAATGTGTTTTTCATTTTAAAAAATGGTTCCAGTGGAGAAAAAATAGCTTCAGATAAACAAAGAGGGAGGATGAATCCTACAGTGAGATGAACAGCACGCATTCACACAAAACGCCATTAGGAGTTGAGATTGAGATGGATCAACTGAGCAGGTTGTGACATTGGAGCTTTTGCTGGGCACCACCAGCGGACTCCCTCACTGGTACAAACAAATCTTGCCAAATATATCACAGCAGTTTCCCAATAAATTGCCCCCATATGAAGCAGTGGCAATACAAGTCAGAGAAGCAGGTGCAAGGTCACTTGAGTCCTCTTTAAGTTAAATTGTAATTGCTCCTGCTCACAACAATTTCCTCATATTCTGAGTCTGAATGTAAGTCAATGGATTTCTCAAATACGCCTGAAAACTATAAACAGCAACGAAACAGCCCTGGATGGATAACAGATGAATGACAGTATTGTGAATTAAGACGTCAGTCTGTATGTGCAAAAGGCTTGTTTACCCCATTCTTGCATTGAGAGCAAAGTATTCCCGCTCACAGTGTAAAACAACGATATAATGTACACAATCTGTATTTTTATACACATCTGTGGGGGTCAAATTCTGAACATTTCGATCTGCACTGAGAGACGTGCTCGGACTTATCCTCCTTCTCCATCAGCAGCTGCGATTCCACTGAACATCAAAAGACAAACTGGAGTATTTTATATTTTGAGTCACTGTAGCAAAGCTTTATTTTCCTTATAGCAATATGCTCATTCACATTCTCAAGAAGTTGCACTACTTTTGCTGGACTAATTAGCCTACGCATGAATGGAAAAAGACAACAAAAAAATGACAATACATCAAAACTTACCCAGCGAGTTTCCAATGAGTGAGACGAAGAACACAATAATGTAAGCCACAATGAGAACCCATTCATACTGCTTGGGGTGTAAGTACTCTCTCCAGATGTATCTCAGAAGTTCGTCCTCATCCATAGGGTGCAGATATGACTCCGTGCTATTGGCCACATGTGCCGAGGATAAACAATCCTCGCAATCCAAATTCCCAGTGATCCCAGACATCCTCCGAGGTGTTTATGTGTCGCTTGTATTCCTGCTGTTAGTCTGCACTGATCTCAGGTTGTAGAGCAGTACACTGCCTCTGTAGTGCGATAACAGCGCGCTTCACAGCAGACCTGTCAGTGTGACGCTGACTTATCCTCTGTCTCCATACACTAACACAGCGGATTGTTGGGAGCAAGGAGCTATGAGCTACGTCAATAACCCACACAGCTCAGCGAAATGAGATGGGAAAGCCTTGATGGAGCAGAGAGATTATAGGGATACAATTCATTTTCCTGCCGGTCCTTGTTATGTGTGCTGATATTTATTTTCTGGTATGAATATTAAACAATTTTCCCCACTGGGGATTTGTCCCCTCTAAAAACTGCATTTATGGCACATTATTATAATTTCAGGCTTTTATGCAAAAGTTCTCTCCAGACTATTATTAGTTTTGATATTAAATTCAACCTTAGATTTTGCTAATAATCACATTTGCCTTTGACGGACATGGTAATGTAAACAAATGCAAGTACCTTGACTGGATCAAACTGTCTTAACTGGATCAAACTTGACTGGAACTTTATTCTGAGCCTTTTAATGAGCAATGGATGCTCTAAGGATGACTTGAGACAATTTCACAAACGTACTTGATCAAATTGCATGAGCTGTCAACCCTGCCTGCCTGAACACAACAGTGCTGTTACGACCTGATGTCTAGGGGTAAACCGGACGCAACATAATGTGTGCCCCCCCCCCACTCTTCCCACTCCCAAACATGGCCAGGACAAAGAATTGCAAAGTAACAGTCTTTTTATTTTGGAGATGAGGCCCCAAAACAACAAACAAAACAATTCTAAAGGCAAACTAAACTTACCTAAGCCAAAACAAAACGTAAATAAAAGACAAAGCTCTAACCTAAGCTTCTAATAACAAAAACAGGAGAAAAAGGGAACCAACAAAAAAAGGACTTCTCACTCCTACCAACTGCTACTAGCAAATAAGTCAAAGAAATATGTATTCACAGATAAAACAAAATGGTTGAAGGATAACAAATCCAAGAACCCAAAACAACCATTTTGACTGAAGGCTGTTAACATTACTCACAACAACTGCAAACACAAGACACAGGTTTACACAGGCACATGTTGGGAATGGCAGAGTGAAGAGAGAGCCAGAGCTCCTGTCCAATGAGGCTTAAAATGGCTGCTGTCCTCCAGACGACCAATCAGGAGACAGCAATCAGCTCTGCTGGACCAATCCGGTGTTCACACCTGTTCTTTATTACCTGTGTACACTCAGGAAAACACTTCCCCACCCAAGATCAAACATTTTCAATAAAAAGTTTGACTCAAGATCTAGACAGAGCATCAGCTATAACGTTTTCCAAACCCTTTTTGTAACGAATCTCAATATTAAAATCTTGCAGTAACAAGGACCACCGCATGAGACGCTGGTTGCTATTTTGCATCCGAGACAGGAACACAAGCGGATTGTGGTCAGAGAAAACAAGGGTTGGCACAGGACTAGACCCGAGGTACACTTCAAAGTGTTGTAATGCTAACAGCAAAGCTAAGGCCTCCTTCTCAGTGGTGCTGTAATGTAGTTGGTGTTTCTTGAACTTTTTGGAAAAACAACAAATGGGGTGATCAATGCCTCGCTCATCCTCCTGCAGGAGCACTGCGCCCGCACCAAGAGCGCTGGCATCTACCTCCAGCTTAAATGGTCGAGTGAAGTTTGGGGCTGCGAGCACAGGTGCACTGCAGAGGAGAACTTTGGCAGCTTCAAAAGCCAACTGACAGTCCTCTGACCACTGGAAAGGAGTTTTGGGACTCACCAAACTAGTCAAAGGAGCTACCACATCTGCAAAGTTTTTGCAGAACGCACGGTAATACCCAGCCATCCCCAAAAAACGGCGGAGCTCACGCCGCGTTTGAGGAGCTGGGAAATCTAAGATTGCCTGCACTTTGGCAGTAACTGGGCACACACGACCTTGCCCCACTTGTTTACCTAGGTAGGTCACAACAGCCTTCCCAAACTCACATTTGGCCAGATTGAGTGTAAGGGAAGCAGCGCACAGACATCCAAAGATTTGACGGAGTGTTCTCATGTGGTCAGACCAGGTTGATGAATAGGCCACTATGCCATCCAAATAAACCTCACAATTTTCCACACCACATAGGACCGTTCATCAACCGTTGGAAAGTAGCAGGGGCATTTCTCAAACCGAAAGGCATGACTGTATATTGGAGAAAATGATCCAGAGTGACAAAAGCACTTACCTCCGAGGCGCGCTGAGTAAGTGGGACCTGCCAATAGCCTTTTAGTAGGTCCAACTTAGTCACATATTTAGCGGACCCTACCCGATCAATACAGTCCTCCATACGGGGGAGTGGAAATTAATCTGGTTTGGTGACTGCATTGACCTTTCGATAATCATTACAGAAATGCGAGGCCTGGTCAGGTTTGGGGACAAGCAGTGAAGGGGAACTCCAGGAACTGCTACTAGGGACAGCGAAACCGTGATCAAGGAGATACTTTACCTCCTGCTGCATTAAAGCACGTTTTGTCGGATTAACGCGATAAGCATGCTGTTTTATTGGTTGATGACCGCCCATATCAACATCATGACTTAACACTTTGGTCTGCATGGAAATGTCCCCAAAAAGGGTCGGATACGCCTCAATGAGCTCAATAACATCAGACTTAGCAGAATTGGATAGATGCACCAAATATGCATCCAAGTCTGTCAAAATTTCAGAGTTTCTAAGGCGCGCACAGAAAACAGAACAATGCCGATCATCCAGCCTGTCATCACTGGGACTGTATGGGGGCGGAACGACTGATACTGAAGCCACAGGTGCAACCACAAGGGGCGATTTAACAAAATGCTCACGGTCAACATAAGTTTTGAGCATGTTGACATGACAAACGCGTGTTTTCTTTCTACGATCAGGGGTCTGGATTACATAATCTGTGTCACTAAGTCTATGATCGACCACATAAGGACCAGAAAACTTTGCTTGCAGACTAGAACCAACAATGGGTAACAGAACTAGCACGCGCTCACCTGACTGAAAGGTACGCGCCACAGACTTCTTGTCATAAGTCACTTTCATTTTTGCCTGAGCGCTCGAGAGAGAGTCTCGGGCAACATCGCACGCATGATGTAGCCTCTCTCGGAACGAACTAACATAGTCCAGAACGTTTTCATCTGGACTAGTTTTGCCTGAGAGCCACTTCTCTCTCAGGAGGCGTAATGGGCCACGCACAGTGTGACCGAAAACTAGATCGGCTGGACTAAACCCTAAGGATTCTTGTGACGTTTCCCGCACCGCAAACAACAACAGCGGCAACCCCTCATCCCACTCCCGAGTTGACGCAGTGCAAAACTTGCGCAGCATACTTTTTAGAGTTTGGTGAAACCTTTCTAATGCGCCCTGACTTTCTGGATGGTATGCACTAGAGACATGGTGTGCCACATTTAACTCTGCCATGACATGGGCAAAGATTTTGGACATGAAGTTTGTTCCCTGGTCACTTTGGATGCGTTTAGGTAGACCAAAAGTAGAGAAAAACTTAACAAGCGCCTTCACAATCACACAGGCTTTTAATGAGCGCAACGGAACGGCTTCGGGGTAACGAGTAACAGAACACATAATAGTGAAAATGTACTGGTTACCGGACTTGGTTTTAGGTAAAGGACCAACACAGTCAACAATAACGTGCTCAAATGGCTCACCGACAGCTGGAATGGGCCTTAACGGAGCAGGAGGAATTACCTGATTTGGTTTACCTGAGACTTGACAAATGTGGCACGATCGACAGAATTTCACAACATCAGATTTAAGCCTAGGCCAAAAAAAATAA
Source organism: Sander lucioperca (assembly GCF_008315115.2). Taxonomy (NCBI): domain Eukaryota; kingdom Metazoa; phylum Chordata; class Actinopteri; order Perciformes; family Percidae; genus Sander; species Sander lucioperca. The sequence continues at coordinate 18,214,226 of NC_050187.1, forward strand.
CGAAGCACACGGTCGTACGTTTTCCTTATTCCCAAGTGGCCGGACATGCAATGATCATGAGCTAAACTCAAGACCTGCAAACGGAAAGGCTGTGGCACTACAATTTGGGACACCGACTCATGTGTAATACCAGAGCTTGGAGACCAGCGCCGCATAAGAACACCATCATCAACAAGGTAGAATACAGGTTTTTCACACGGTAGGTCCTCTGCAAGAGAAAAACAAGAAGTTAAAGTAGCATCAGCTTCCTGTGCTCTAATCAGCTGCTCTTTCTCTACAGCAAGAGTTAAGGTTCTATCGTCAGGCTGAAGCTCTACACAGATAGGTACTTTATCATTACACTCTTCCTTACACTCTTGAGATGGACTTGTTGGATCAGAGCCACTCATGAAAGAGTCGCTAAGATCCACCAAGTCACCAAGCTTTCATGCTCGAGCACGGGTTACAGCACACACAGGAAACAGGGGCAAGTCAAGAACTTCAGTGTCGGGGACACATTCGTCCGCAATCGGATATTCGATCACCTCAGGAAACGGAAAAACTTTACCACCAGCCAAATCATTCCCGAGGATTAAGTCTACACCGGCTATCGGTAACTGAGGACGTTTGGCGACACTAAATTTGCCTGACACAAATCTGGACGACAACTGAACGAAGTGCAACGGCGCCCGCACTGCACACATTTTAACACCCCATGCCAACACATCTGCCCCACAATAGGTCTCAGCTGAGAAAGGCACAATACCATCTCGAATCAGTGTTTGTTTAGCTCCAGTATCCCGCAGGATAGTGATAGGGACTTGTTTTTCCTCACCCACTAGAGAAACAAAACCATGCAAAATAAACGGCCTAAAAGCCTCATCGATTTGGTCCCTTCGAGCATTAAGATTTAGATTAAAATTTTTGCAGGGTGTAGTGTGAATGAGCTGTGGCATTCTTACGGTGCTCTCTCTTTTCAAGAAGATGGCAGGCAACGATAAGATGTCCTTGCTCATGACAGTAAAAACACTCCCTGGCTTCGGTGGCGGCAGGGGCGGCCGTGCGGTTGCGACGATAACTCTTAGGAGAGTTACCCTCACGAACAAAGGGAGAAAAAACACATTTATGAGTTAATGTAAACTCATCCGCCAGTACAGCGGCAGCAGCAAGGAATGAGACTTTTTGTTCATTTAGGTAGATAGCAATCTTATCTGGGAGCCGATTCTTAAATTCCTCCAACAACACAAGTTCACGCAGATCACCCAAAGTTTCCACCTTACTGGCCCGACACCATTTATCAAACAGAGCGCCTTTCTCCCTTGCAAACTCTACGTACGTCTGGGTGGCAGTTTTTTCACAACTTCTGAAGTTTTGCCTATATGCCTCTGGCACTAACTCATAGGCACGGAGGACAGTGGCTTTAACAATGTCATAATTCAAGTTGTCTTCTATGGACAGAGAGGTACAGACTTCCTGAGCTTTGCCCACTAACCTACATTGGAGCAAAAGAGGCCACACACTCTTCGGCCAATTCAGTGTAGCAGCAATACGCTCAAAAGCATTGAAATAGGAATCTACCTCAGTTTCTCTAAATGGTGGAACCAGTGCAATGTGCCTACTCACGTCAAAGCTGTCTTGGGGTCTCGGAGCGGGTGATGAAGTAGGAGAACTGGCAGATATAGCGGCTCCCCGCTCTATCTCCACACTGTAAACCCCAATCCATTCATGACACAAAATTTTAATGTTACGTCCACACAAATGTTCAGGATTGTCAAAACAACATAAAAACTTTATGTTCATTTGACACAAAAAATCATCCCATGTGAGGTTGACATAATTTTTTTATGTTAAGTCAACAATTTTTGACTTTTGAGTTCATTCTACTTAAATGTATAACGTCAACATCACATAATTAGTTCAAGGCCAATTAACAACACATATACTGTGCACTTAGCATATATTTTTATAGTTGCGTAAACCTAAAAAATGGTTGTCAAAATATGTACTCAATGTTTTTATGTTCATATGACAAGCGGTCACTTTGATGTTCAACAAAATGAAAATATTGTGTTCACTTAACACAACAAAAACACATAATTACAACATAAGTTCCAGAGTTATGCTGAACACAAATATTTTGTGCTGTTTCACCATAAAACTGCCACAATGTTTTGTGTTTTTACCAACGTATTATGTTTTAGTACACATAATTAAGTTTTAACTAGTCAAAGCAACGTTAAATTTAAAGGTTGAGAATAACTTCCATTTCTTTGTTTGTCTAATTTAAAATGTTTGAATAGAAAGGATACATACAATTTGTGTTATGTTTGATTTGATCGTACTGCAGTCAGATGCAATTGGTTCATTGGCTGGTCAGTTCCCATGATGCAAGGCGGTAAATAGAGTTGTGTTAAAATTTGCTGAAAAGTTTGCAGTTTGTTCGAAATACAAATGTAACTTCATGAATTCCGTTTATTAAACGTGTCTGCTTAGAATTTTTGTTGCCTGGAAATTGTCATTGTTTTGCTGATTTACATTTGTAACCATGAGTTAAGTGACTGTTACGTTTGATAAGAGCTGGAGTATTGCAGCATTAGACTTTGAGCAGTAATAGGCTTCCTTCAGCCATTAAGCTGCGGTGTGTCACTTCACTAGTGGTCCTTTCGTGTAAAGTGATGCAAGATCAGTGGCTTTAGAGGTGCCCCTATTTCGCATGAGGCCCTTGGGTGGCCACACCCGAACACTCATGCTATCTCCGCTATAGATGTGGTTATGTTGTATTAACTGTTTAATTGTTGTTTGTACATAAAATTAACGTTATGACACATAACTTTTTGTGTTTAATAAGCATAAAAATACACATTAAGCAACCTGATTATTCTATGTTAATATAACATAGAATTATATGTTAAGAAAACACTAATTATTTTTGTTGCATGACTAAAAAAAGTTATGTTAAACTGACATAAATTTCCTTTCAGATAACACTCATGTGACACATTTATTTTATGTTTAGTGTACTCAAAACTTTAATGTTACCATACTGTACTAAATTAAAAGTTTTGAGTGCAAGCCGTTTCCAAAAAATTTTTAGGTTGAGTTAGCGAATTCGGATTTACAGTGCAGAGCCCTTATTTTCAAATGCATGGCTTGCACCTCCAACTCTCGATTTCTCACCTCAGCCTCTCTGATCTGCAGCGTTAGCCTCTGCTCTTCTGTGGTCAAGTTTGCCTGAGCCGCAAGGCCTTGAGGTGGTATTACTTGGAGTGGGGCAACAATACCAGCCTGTTCACCCGGAACTCCCTCTGAAGGAGCCGACTCCCCAAACAAACCCCTTTCAGTTAGCGCTGAGCAAAGGAGCTCTTTCAACTCCTGCTTCTTAAGACTAGAGGGCACATGCACATCATAAAAGTTCCCCACCAAAATTAGGTCCTTCTTCTTACACCTATCCAATTTATCAACTGATGGACTTTATTAAAGTGCACTTTATTAAAATAAATTGGCTAAATTCCCCAAAAATGGGGGCAAAATGTTGTGATATCAACAAACTCGTATAATGACAGTAAAAATGTATACCAGATTATGGGGGAAATATGAGTTTAAAATGAAAAAATTAAACAAACTAAATGATAAATGGTAAACTAATATTGTTTTTTTTTTTTAAATGTCATTAAGAGTCCCATCTTTGGTGTGTTCACTGTCTCAAGCTGAGGGATTCTGCAATGCAATAGGTACAAAGTAGCACCCAATGTATTCCAGGGTCTTGTTTGATGGAGAAAAAAATTGTTTTCCTGGGCTTGTTGAGGCGGCAAATTCTGATGTTAATGATGACAGTGAGAAAAGATGATGAAAGTGGTGGAAACCTGCAGTGAAACAAAAAAGACAAATGTCACAAATGGACGCTGAGAGCTGAGGTCAAAATGGATCAAATCACAAATTTGAAGTATTTGTTCGTCCATGCATGGTGTCATCTTTTGTTGTGCCGATGCGATGTCCACATACTGTGATATTCACTAACAAAGACTACGGCAATAAAGAAATGGATTTAGAAAACGTGATGTAGGAAGGAGGGCTTAAGGGTTCGGAGAGAGGGATGAGTGTTGAAGAGATAAGGGATGGAGAGAGAAATCTGGGTGGTGGACGGAAGGATGATTGATGGTAGACCAGTGTCGCTGAAGGCAGGAAGACAGGAGGGAACTGTGAGTGGAGCTGTCTCTTGGTGCACTTAGATTATAACAGTGCTCCCAGTAGTTCCTGTATACAAAGAGAGAGAGAGGGAAGAAATGAAAGAGAAAAGAGGGTTTTGGGATGCAAAAACTGAGTAACAGGGATCAAGGTAAATTAATATGAAACTAAATGGTACTTAATGTGGCAAGTGGTAGGATGTTAGTTGGGTTGCCACCCAGGGGAATATCACCCCCAGGAAATGTTTCTGAAGATTTAATCACTTTGAAACTCAAAGGTCACACAGGTTCAAAATCACTTGGAATGGATATTTGATTCCAAAAATAGATATACAGTAGATGTATTCACAATATTGTTAAAACAGCAGAACAGTAAGTCAACCTTTAACATACAACACAAGCACAGCAATCAGTTAGCTCAATATATTGCACAATACCCTATAGACACGTAAATTGCCACTGAAAGCCGGAGGACACAAGAACCAGGGCTGGGGGCTTACAGAAATGTCTTGTTGAGGGGAGGTGTGGTGTGGTTGTGGAGGGGGGTACCCTTAGTCTGGATCAACATAAGTAATTTTTCAGGATAAAGCCTGACATCCGGCGTGTGGATCACACCTTCCTCTCTCTGCATATTGCCCTTCTCAAACTCTGTTCGCAACAGGAAACAACAACAAACTTCCAGCTAGCAAGCTATAGGCTGAAAATAGCAAGTTTTGAAGAAAATTTGGATCGTGCAATAAAGTAAAGATTTAAAAAGAATATGTTCATGGCACTGACTATCTAACTGGGACATTTTGGGACCAATTGGCGGGATTGCTGTGGACAAAGTACACGCGGCAATACACTGGTAAGAGGAAATGGCGTTTGACCATGTATCCAGCTAATTTAAATAGCTCACGTTGTGTGAACAGTGAACTTTCTGAGTCTCTCCTGATTGAAACGAAACATGACTGTGATCCTGCAGATCTTTGTTTATTTGGTCCAATTTATACTCACAACAACAACAACAAAAAGCAAAACTGATCAGAAACAATCCTCCAGCAAAACAAATATGTCAACCACAAAGAGACCCACCTCCCTTCAGAGAGCTCCCAGCAGGAGTGGAGACAAAATGATTGCAGTTTGATCTTCAACTAAAAGTGTGAAGATTTGCAATCATGATCACGCACAGCTGTGAAAGCATAATTCTGATATGAATGATACATTCCACTTTATTATTTGTGTGACACACAAAATGAAGGGGCTCTCACAATGACGAGTCGATTTAAAGGCTTATTTCACTTATTTACAGTGCATGGTTGACATTGATACCACAGTCAAGGTTTTTTCTGAATGAGAAGACCAGATCCAATTTTGAGTTCCTATTGATTTCTTTATCTTGGTGTTCATCTTCATTTGAACACCTGACAGTATTGAGTTGTTTTTATAAGTGTTACCATCAATCACAATCAGTCTATTTTCTGTTGTTCTTCATGTCTGACATGAAACAAAATATTTAATATTTATGATTGTTTATGTCAAACTGTAAAGTGCATAGAAAAGCATTGCTTGTCTATGTAGCACTGCTTTGTCAGTAATGAGCACTCCAGTTTGAACCTCTTTCATGCCAAGGTTTTTATTTTTAATTTAGTGTTTCATATGAATATTATCAGGACAAAGTCCTAATTTTCCAGGTTTATTAACCTTCCTAAAGCCCAGCTAATTAATTTCTTTTTGTGCTTTCTGGGGCTTTGTGTTGGCTGTGGCTCATGTAGTGGAAAAAAATATGTTTAAGCATGATTCTTTATATTTTTGTCTTATTTCTGTTTTAATTTGTCTCATAATGCTGAAGGTTTTTTTCTTCTCTTATTCTCACATATTGAAAGTAAGAGTCACCAAGTCTGGGAACGTAATATGTACGCTGAACAGATAGGGACTACAAGGTCACCTTAAACTGTTTGTTATTTCTGCCTGGATAGTTGAGACTTCTTACATAGTTGAGATAAAGGGATGTCTAAACTTTGGGGTTGAAAGTGGTACAGAGGGGAAGAAGTGAGGTGGCTCCTGAATGTCTGACTATGTTTGATTGTAAGAAATGTGTGAGTCATGTTTAGAAAGAGGGGCATGCCTTGTCTATCTCACTGAAGATGCATATATACTGTGTGCTTTCTCTCATTCGTTGAATACACTTTCCCACTGTGCTGTTGTACTTGTGAAACCGTGTTCCCATATTTATAAATATAAATAAATACTCAAAGACTAAACTTTGAATTCATTCTCAGTAACTTAGTTTCATTTCTTGTGTTTCTAATCTACCTTCCTGCTGTTAACAAGAAAAACTTCCACCACACTCATCATCTATCTACAAAGCGGGACGCCTCTGTGTGTGTATTGATGTATGTATGTATGTCTCTGCGTCTCTGCATCTGTCTTTGAAATATCTCATGAACCGTTCATCCAATCTACTTCACACTTGGTTTCCTGGGTACCCAATGAACTTGGATTTTGGAGCAATTTGGACATCATTGGATATTGGTTATTAACATAAATATAAAAACTAAACGGACGAACAATAAAGGTTGAGCAAAATAATTGACGCCTAAAAAATAATAACAACACGTTCAGTGTTGGGCAAGTTACTTCCAAAATGTAATACATTATAGATTACTAGTTACCGTCATTTGAGAGTAATTAGTTATATTACAATATTACTGTCTCTGAATTGTAATGCGTTACACTACTTTTGCATTACTTTTGAGTTACTTTCACCAAAATAACAGGGGAAGTTTGATTTGGCAGCTAGCTTGTGAATTTCACCACCGGATCAATAAAGTCTCCTCTTTATCCACTTTAATACATCATAGATTATTCATATTATGTATAATTAATATAAATATGCAAAGTAACTAAAGCTATACAAAATAGATAAGTAAAACATATAATAGGCAAGTAGGAGAAAATGAAAATACTCAAAAGTATGGCATTGTTGTAAAATGTTTGTTTATAGCACTTCAATAAGAAATTCATGTTGTTTAGGTTAAAACACTCTAAAGGAAATGTTCAATTATAGTGTGATTAAAACTCACTATTAACATTATTTACAGTACTTGATTTACAGCTGATTTGTGATAAGGTAGCCTACACAACCTTATTTAACAGTAATATAGTTTTACTGCGAACCGTCACAGGAAGTGCTTTTTATTTTGAAGTAAGCTACACGGAAGTTGTCTGTTGTGTAGCCTACTCTTGCTAGCTTACTGAGAAGCAACATGTCCGTCAGGCTCAAGTTGTTCATTTTCTTGTTTGTAAAACTGCAACATATTGAACAGTAAATGGTCACAGTAAAAGACAAGTGAATTTTGGTCGTCATTCGAAGCCATTCCACTATAGGCATAGTTACTCTCCACGGCTGATAAAAATGCAACGATATTTACGTGTAGCAAGCCTCAACATTAATTCCTAACAGCCGCTGACGTACCGTCACCTGTTGGGACATACATGCTGTCCGTACTGTCTCTGGTTCTGACCACGGGAACAGAAACAGGACAGCTCACTTCAACGCAGCGTAATAACTCCTGAAAATAATATCCATCTCGCAAATGTATCTGTCTCAGCAGTCATCTCAACCATCGAATACAGCGACAGGAAAATAATACGGCTTTTTTTTTTTCCTGTGAAGAAATGTGTCGCGGTGTTGGTGAATTCTTAAAAAAAAACCAATGCACCAGTAAATGTTGCGTTAAAATGCATTGTAACTCACGTTACTGAGATTGTAACGAGTATAATATTACCGAAATTTAATTAGTAATGCGTTATATTACTGCGTTACAGCAAAAAGGAATACATTACTGTAATTGCGTTACTTTTGTAACGCGTTACTCCCAACACTGAACACGTTACACGCAGTCACCACATGCAGAACGTGGCAGGCTGGACAGCAGCGGGGGGAAGAGAGGGACCTGTACCGGCTTTGACTCCAGTACACTTTTTCCTGCTTCCAACGTTACATGATTGCTGGATTTACCAAACTACCTTTTCTTCACTTTCCTGGAGCAAAGCGGATAGCATACAGGAACATCGCAACTGTCGTGTACGTTTGCCTCTCTAACTTTCACCACTTAGAACTTATTACGTTACTACCTCGGTTTAAAACAACCGAATCATATGCCTATTACCAGGCTACCTGATGTTAATTAACGTTATGCCTATAACGTACATCTCCCTCACACAAACCGAAAACCTGGGCAATATATTTCTTACAGTCAATCGATTACTACAATCACAATAAACTACTCAACAGGGGAACAGACTTCGACACAACACCGAATTCTTTCCCCTAGGTTGACTGCAGCTACTTTTTAACAGCTGTTGACGGCGCTCTGTACAGCAGCGGGGGAAGGTTCACCAGCTTTGACTTTGACTCTTTTGCGTTACAGGATTACTGGATATAAAGTTACCAACCACACTTTTCTTCACTTTCCTGGAGCACGAGCGGATTGCTTGCATGAACACTGCAACTGTTGTGTCAGTTCGCCACTCTAACTTTCACCACTAATTACTTATTACGTTAATACCCCTGTTAAAACATGCAAATTATATGCCTATTACTACCTCATGTTAGGTAACGATATGCCTATAACATATACCTCCCTCACAGAAGCCGAAAACCTGGCCAATGTATTACAAGAAGCCAACTTTACACGTCCCGTACCTTCAAAATAAACTACTCGACGGTGGAACAGACTTGGACACAATACTGGACAGTTTGATGTATTTAACTGTCTTTCCCCTAGTTTGACTGCGGCTATGTTTTTAAGCAAAGTCCAGCGCATTGCTCACTTCACACAACACGCTACATTACATCACTTCCATCAAACTCATGGCAGTATGCAGGTGCAGAATGAATAAAGGGGAACACAATATATATTTGCCAGCACACCAATCTACCTCACACTTGCTTTCCTGGGTACCCAATGAACTTGGGGTTTGGATTTTGGAGCAATTTGGACAGCATTGGATATTGGAAATTAAAAATAAAACTAAATGGCCGAACAATAAACTTCTGGTGCATGAGACACTACAGTTACCCAAGGAGAGAGGAGGAATGGCAGTGCCGAGTTTTAAGGATTATTATTATGCAGCACAGATCAGAGCTGTGGCATGTTGGTGTAATATGGACTATGTAGCCAAGTGGAAAGACATCGAAATGAAGGGGGGAAATCACCAAATTCAACACCTAGTAGGGGATAAAGAATTATATAGGATACAACAAAGTTTAATAGACCCAATTACAAAATTTACCTTAAACATGTGGAACACAGTAGTAAGGAGATACTAATTAGAAAAAGAGACAAAGATCCTGAGATGGTTAATACATGATAATAAATTTCTGCCGGGAAGAGAAAATCAAGGTTTTAAGAGATGGGCCCGAGGGGGTGTCACAGCAATATGTGAGATGGTAGAAAAGGGGGAAATGCAGAGCTTTCAATATTTGAAAGATAGGTTTGTTTTAGAAAGAGAGGACTACTTTAGATACCTACAAGTGAAGGACTACTATATAAGGAAAATAAAAATAGATAAGGCTACTGAGCAAAACGGGGTAATTAAGGTAATGATTGATGTATACAATGGAAAGAAGGGTAGAGTGATCTCAGCCCTTTATCAAGCTCTGTTGAAAAGTAGAGGGAATTCAACAATGTACATAAAAGAAAAGTGGGAAAGGGAGCTCAGGATTGAGTTGACGGAGGAAGAATGGTACAATGTGTGCAGGGTACAGCATTCAACCACTGGTTCAAGGGTATGGAGGGAGTTCGGGTGGAAAAATATTATTAGATACTTCATAACCCCAAAGACAAAAGGAAGGTTCGCCCCGGAACAGAATTTGTGTTGGAGGCAGTGTGGACAGACGGAGGTGGACCACACACATATTTTGTAAGTGCCGAAAGTTGAAAGACTATTGGGAAGAAGTATGGGGAGTATTAAAGGCGATACTAGGTTATGAGATGCCTATGACCAGCTCGGTGCTATATTTGTGGATTCTGGCACAGGAAAACACACGGGGTGGGGACAGATATCTGATCAAGACACTGCTGGTAGCCGGCAAGAAAACCATAACTAGAGCATGGTACAAAACAGACCCACCTACAAAGGAACAATGGGTGAGGGTAGTGGAAGAAATATTTGGCATGGAAAGACTTACACACATATTGAGGCTCCAGGAGGGGAAATTTGAGTCAAAGTGGGAAAAGTGGGTGGAGTATAAAAAAAAGCTGAACGACACCACAAATTAAGAGGGCTGGAATCAGACCATGATGTTGCACTACAATTAAGAGAAGAAGTGTCTCACATGTCACCTTGTAGATTTTTAATATATGTTTTGTTTTGTTTCTTTTACTTTACTGCATAATTGTTCTTTCATTTTATCTTGTCATAAATACCACAATTTGTAAGATTTTTTTCTTATTACAACTTTAGTACATGATGGCCCTATTTCAAGCTTTTCCCTACAGAGATATTCAGCTAAAGTATAAGCCTGTCTATATGTGGATTTGTATGTTTACAAAGTTTTCAATAAAATTTAAGTGAAAAAAAAACAAAAAAAAAAACTGTTGGTGCAGCACGCAGCAGCCTGTTGACACGCTCTGTAGAGCAGCGGGGGTGGGGGAGCTTTACAGGCTTGGGCTGCAGTTCACTTTTTGCAGCTTCTACCATAACATGATTGCTGGATATACCAAGCAAACTTTTCTTCACGTTCCGGGAGCACGAGTGAATAGCTGACAGGAACATCGCAACTGTTGTGTTCACTAAGGTTGGGAAAAAAGCTGCTACGTAACGCTGGCTTTTCTGTGTCTATTAGGCTATTTCGCTAAGAATGAATGAAAAGCCATTTTCCAACACTAAATATCTATCTATAAATTGCAGGAACGTCTGTCTGTCTGTCCATCTGTTATGCGCATATCTCTCGAACCATTATGGATGGATTTCATACTTGGATTAGAAATGCAAAAGATATTGTTAAATATATTGGTAAAAGAAGCACACATTGGATTTGCCGCTCTAGCCGCTGACCACTCCCCCTCTTACCCTGAGGACCAGAGACAGAGAGCAGCAGAGCTTTGGCACCTAAAATGTGACATACACCACAGACCCACAAAAATGTGCAAAGTAGCACTACGTCTTTGACTTTGAATAAAAAAACGACAATTCCCGAATTTAAGGACGTTTCAGAATCCCACACATGCAAAGCACAGCCAGCTACAGACAAGTAGTGTTGACGAACTGAGCAAAGAGCCGGTTAATTAACCCGACTTGTGTCACTGAACCGGGAGACTTGAGTGCCATATGTCAATGAACCGACTCACTCCTGTTTTTTTCTTTTACTTCATTCGTGCCGTTGTGTGAAGCTGGTATTCTTCTGCTGCTGTGTTTGTAGTAATCTAGCTCATTAGCGCCTCCACTGGAGTGGTGGTGGTAGAATCAATCAGGAAATGAGCTACCTAGACCGCGCACTAGGCTACTGAACGAGACCGAATGTAACCGTGCAACCGGCCGGCCCGCTCGAGTCATGTAATCAAGCGGTGTCTGGGTTCTCGGCAAGTTTGAGTTATTAACCAAGCCTGGTTTCTGGTGCATCTTAGATGATTGTGTTCATGGCAATTCACACATTATCGATGGGGAAGTACATCACATACAAATACACGTCATATCTTGTTAGTTATGTTAAGTTAAATGTTAGAGAAGTGAATGTTGCTACATGGTAGGTAGGCTGTCACGACAAGACCGTGCACTAGGCTACTGAACGAGACCGTAAGGACCATAACCGAGGGTACTGCATGAGTCTATTTTCAAACGGGTGTCTAGGTTCTCGGCAAGTTTGAGTTATCAAGCGATCCCAGAAGCCTTTATTTCTCGTGCATCTTAGATGATTGTGTACATACAAATTCATAGACTACATTATCGGTGGATATCACATACAAATGCACGTCATGTTATCTTAGTAGTTATGTTAAGTTAAATGTTTGTTACATGGTAGGTAGGCTGTCACCAGGAGACCGCGCACCAGGCTACTGAACGAGACCGTAACCGTGCCTAATACATGAGTCTATGTAATCAAACGGGTGTCTAGGTTCTCGGCAAGTTTGAGTTATCAACCGATAGCAGAAGCCTTTATGTCTCGTGCATTTTAGAATTGTGTTCATGGAAATTCATAGGCTACATTACCAAGGGTAAAGTATTATATCACCTACAAATACACGTAATGTTATCTTGGTAGTTCTGTTAAGTTAAATGTTAGAAGTGAATGTTGCTACATGGTAGTTAGACTGTCACGAGGAGACCGCCCACCAGGCTACCGAATGTAACCGTGGCCAGTGCGTGAGTCTTGTGTCGGTCAGTAGGAGTGTGTAAATAGTATGTTGAGACCGAATGTAACCGCAACCGCTCGAGTCTTCTGCGGTGTCTTGGTTCCTGGCGGGGGAACGCGATCACCCCCCTCTCTCTGCGTGCACGCACACACACGGTCCGGTTCTGGTGGTTGATGAACGCAGATATGTGCTGATTAGCTCTCATAACGGGCCGGATGGGTAGCCATGAATCCATGAGGCTAATGTCTGATTACTCCACATTTTCATTGTGATATTTTGTGATTACATTCTGAATCTGCCCCGTTCTCTGTTAGGTAAATACAGTAGTATGTCTTCCTCTGATATAGACTTAGGGCGTTTTCACACATACCTCATTTGGTCCAGACTTTCGGACTTTTTTGTTTGATCCGAACCAAAATTACAGGTGTGAAACCTCCCCCGGACCACGGTCCGGATCAAAAGACCAAATTTTGGTCCGACCAAAAGAGGTGGTCTCGGTCCGGACCAAACTGAACCATGGTCCGGTTCGTTTATAGTGTGAAAGCATTTTTTGGATGGTTCGGACTTTCGGACCAAATACAAGAAACTCTGGCAGGCTCTCCTTGTGTTACAAGACCGGGGAAGCTCCTTTAAGGAATAGCTCGGTGCTTAGTGTGTAGGCTACATGAGAGAGTGTGTGACGGTGAATGCGCTCAGAGCAGACAGCTGTCGGCTATCAGAGCAGAGAATACATCAGCAGTTTATTTGTTAAGTGGTAGTAAATGTACAGTGTAGGTTTCCGTTTGTCTCTGAATAAATTCTCCAGAAAGAAAGTTTCCGTGTCTCGCTTGTCAACAACACAACAAAACAAAAAGAGCCGCGGCAGTAGGGGAGAGCAGCAGTCAGCTGAAAAAACTCCAACACAGAGAGAGGAGACGAGAGGACGAGGAAGCCTGTCTACAAACCAATCAATTATAAGTATCTGGAGACGCAGCTCACGTATGTGATGATGGCAGGACGTAGTTTTGTGACGTATAGATCTTTAGTGCGCTTGCATAACTGCATGTGAAACCAAAACTTACCGGATCAAATGTATACAATGTAACAAAAACATGAACCTTGGTCCGGACCTTGGTTCGGACTTTCATGTGTGAAAACACCCTTAGCCTACACTGTAAGTCAGTAGTAGGCTATACATTGGAGGTGCATATTAAGTGGTTTGGGGTCCTTCTTTAAGTAATTTTGGGGTACAATTTGGTTTTGAAGAATTCTACAAGCAGCAATACCACAGACCAAGCAATCGCCCGTCCAAACATTTTCAACGGGCACTGCACTAGTCAAACAAAAGCCAGACACTATATTGTATTGTTGCTGTGAGCTGTACATCCACCACTTCTAAACAAAGGCAGAACACACCTATTCTTGGAGCTTATTCCTCCACCGCGCTGGGCAATGTGAAACTATCTCAGAGCTGACCGAGCAAAGACAGCAGTTTTCATCAAACTCCCTGGGTCTGGTTGATTAAGTGTACTGCTAAATATAATACTAATAACATTACCGTTGGCAAAATCCCCCCGCGAATCAAATCCGTACTTCAACGTTAACCGTCAAGCCACAAGTGTTACATTCGTTAACGATAATACGAGACCAGACAACATGACAGCGATATCAACATGCAATATCGTTGACGAAGAAGACAACACTAAAATGTTTTACACACACACACACACACACACACACACACACACACACACACATAGACAGTGTTGGTTTGGGGTCCTTCTGTAAGTAATTTTGGGGCACAATTTGGTTTTGGAGAATTCTACAAGCAGTAATACCACAGGCCAAGCAATCGGCCCATTCCAAACTATTACATATTTTAAACAGGCACTGTACTAGTATAATGAATATCTGTGATTGATGCTCCTCACATAAAACTTGAAAGACCAAGGATCCACTTCTTCCTGTTTTTGCCATTGCTCAATATGCCCAGCTAAAGTAACATGACTATGATGAGATAACAACAATGACTCAGCACTGAGTTTAAAGCAGCCATATTATGCTCATTTTCAGGTTCATAATTGTATTTTAAGGTTGTACCAGAATAGGTTTACATGGTTTAATTTTCAAAAAACACCATATTTTTGTTGTACTGCAGTGCTCTCTCTCACTGCTGCAGATCCTCTTTTCAGCTGATCTCTGTTTTAGCTACAGAGTGAGACCTCTTTTCTTCTTCTTCTTCTGTACTATCTTTGATTGCACTGCACATGCCCAGTAGCTCAGATGTAGATCATGTCAGCTAGCTAGCTCCATAGACAGTAAAAGAAAGGCTGTTTCTACAACTTTGGTCAGTTACAAGGCAGGATTAGCTGGGAGACTTCTAAATGAGGGCGCACATGTAAGTAGTTCTTTTGTAGATTATGGTGAACTTGTGTGTGTTGTAGCAGTGCTTTGCTATTGAGAACGAGGTAGCATGCTAGCGTTAGCATGCTAGCGTTAGCCATAGCGTTAGCATGCTAACGCTACGAGCTAATGGTTGCGGTTAGCCTGCTCGTTTCGGCTTGTGATGTCACAAGCCGTGCCGATTTTGAACAGCTCACCCAGAGACTGAAGGCAGGACACATTCAGAAACTGTATCTCACTCTAAACAGCATGGATGGATTTTTTTCAAAGTTTGTATGTGTGTGGAAGCACCAAAGACACAACATAACACCCTAAATCCCAGAAAAAGTGATTTTTTCATAATATGGGCACTTTAAAGTCAAGTGTTCTGCCTTTGGGACTCTTCTTCCCGAAGCATAATCATAATGACGCATTGAAAGATGATCACAAATAAGCAGCAATGTATTTCTATTTTCAGTTAGAAAAATGCCTTCCGGCTCTAAATCCTAAATCAGCTCACATGAAGCAAAGACATGAGCCTCTATGAGACTCAATATCAACAATAAAGTAATCCACCAAAGCTTTCCATTTAATGGGAACTGAAGAATATAACTTTACTAACTTTAACTTTACTTAACTTTTGTTATCCTTTTGATTCCTGCTATTATTTCTTCATATTTATTGGAATCTAAAGAGTCTAGAGTGAACAATATTGACATCAATTATCATTGATTGCCAGGACAATTATCAAGATCTCCACACAATAAACAGTGTATTTGCATTTAAAACAACACATATCTGAAAGGAATGACAGGAAATTTGGAGCTGCAGCATTCTGCAGGCATCACACTGTGAAAATTGTGAAATCACATCGCCGTTCGGGTTTTTGATTTCTTTTCTTTATCATGATTACACATTGACTGCATATTTTGTCATTTGGCACTGTCAGGCAGGCAGCACTACCTCCCACACAGGAGTTTATAGAGAAGAGATTATAAAGTGGCTTGCCGTATGTGATTGTTCTGGGATGTAGGTTATAGTCTTTCAGTATTAGTCAGTTGTCTGGTACAACTCTAAGCTCTGTTTGAACTATGCCTCATTGATTTTTCAGCATTATCTGCTGAGCTCATCACAGTAAACTTAATCACACTGCAGGCTCTGACACAAAACTGTATGTGTCTCTGACTAAACTTAAACCTGTGCCTGTAGGACTTTAGTTCCATTATGTTAGTCTTACAGTTGCTCATTTCAGTTTCACATCAGCCTGTTTACCCTTATCAGTATGCAAACCATGCCTATGTGCATATCAGTCCCACATTATGTATCTGTAGAATCTATTAATAATGATAGTATTAATGCCTAATGAAACATAGAGATATCCAGTAACTATACAGTCACATGTAGCCATTAGTTCAGCCATTAGTCATTGTCTGAGATGCCTGTGTGTCTTTACAGCAATCTCATTAATATACAGCACAGCCTATTGTAATCCAACATACGTATGTACTGTGTCTAAAATGGGACAGTTCCCACATAGTTTGTATGCACATTTCTTACCTAACTATGATACTTATACTCATGTCATGTTGGTTATCTTTATCAAACATTTTCTGAACAGCCATGATTCCGGCAGTTGTATCACTATGTGTGTGTTTAAGTCGGTGAGACAGGAACAACTGGATAACATATAAGCAGGAGATAAAGCTATGGAGCACACCCCAATGTAGTCTGACTCACAACTCCAACTGACAGTTTGGCTGTTTGAAAAAAATGATTATGCCACACCTACTGTATGGTTATTGTATGTGCTTCTTTTGTGTGACGTACCATTTTGTAAATTTCCAAGAACTCTGTGGGGCTGCAACTGTAATATAAGATAAATTGTAGTAATGTCAGTAAGTTTAACCCTTGTGTTGACTTCGGGTCACATTGGCCCGTTTTCAATTTTTGTTTTATATCAGAAAACATTGGACTTAGAAATAAACGCTGAAAATGTGTAGAAGAAAAATTTAAAAATGTAAAATGTTGGAAAAAGCAAAAACAAATTGTGAAAAAAGGCGTCACAAATGTCAGAAAAAAAGTGTTTTTTTCAAGGTTGAAAGGAAGACAACACAAGGGTTAAGGAGCACATCAGAAACAGAATATTTTTGCGGAATATGCTTATGTTTATGGAGGGAATTTGTGCTAAGAAACATGGTTTGAGGATAGAAAGCTCAGTATTTATTGGTTAACACCTAAAATTGTCTCACTATTGTTTGTTCTTATGAAATAATCTCCACTGCAGACCGCCTGCTAAATTTCCCAAAATGTATAGTGGTCAGAAGACAGGGACTGTTCCACTCTGTGGTCAGAAGACAGGGACTGTTCCACTCTGTTATCAGGGGACAGCAATGCAATCACATTTATTCACCTCAGCAGAGAATTCAACCACTGGAGGTGAGCTGCATTTCAACGAGGCTAGAATGCCAGTAGCATCAAGTTCGGTAACAGCAGGTGGAGGATGTGCCTTAGGTGTATGCAAAAAGTTCACTCATCCATATACTGAGCTCAAGGCTGCCATCAAAGCGAGAACATCAGTAGCTGACAGAGTGGAGGCGGAGGAGAACGTCTTGTTGCTGCATTGCATCATATATTATTATTGTTGGTGAATATATTGCTAATGTTTTTCTTCTTGCTCTAAGATGGATATGAGAGAAGAGGGATAGCATTCATTATTAGGGTATGTTGTAATATGATGGGATAGGATAAGGTAACAGTGATGGGTTTGCAGAAGCCTGCTGCACATTAAAGCACCACAGCATTCTCCTGTGTATACTCAAATATTATATTATAATTATTATATAATATATAATAATATTATATATTATAATATTATATTTTTGTCACTCAATCCTATTCAGCTGACATTGATACATATTTCATCACTTCCTGTCTGTGCTTCAATGTGTAGTTGTTGTGTTGAATTGTGTTTCACCATCGAACAAGTTTCCTAAAACAGCGCTATTCATGGTTTAGAAGACAGCTAAGGAAGCTAAGTTACTACTACTGACAGCAGATTGATTTAGTTGAAAATAGAATTGGATATTTTTCTGTGCTTTTTGCAAGGAGGAAAGAGATTGAAGTTATATACTGTATCTGATAAAACATAATAGAATAGGATGGGATAGAAGGGATAGGAAAGGTCGGGATGAATATTCCTGTATCCATCCCCAAGCAATACGTAGATAGACAAATCAAATACACAAATCAGTTTAAGTATATAACTATGGATGAAGAACACACAATGTTCTATGTACTGCACAAAAAATAATAGAGATGCAGGTGATTTCCACCGTCATAATTTAGGATATAATGGACTGCAGGTGATGTGCAGTTTGCTGCAAATGACATTTTTATAATCAGAGATTTACCTGGAGTTTGCACTGATCTTTTTTTATTCAATTGTGCAAGATGCATCCAGATAAATTCCAGTTTTCCCTTTTGTACATTAATTTCAAACATAACAAGCCCTTAGAAATAAGTGGCGCTATATTTTTAATTATAATGGAAGGATAATACCATTTTCTATTAATACATTTCAGGCACAAAAGTTAATCTTTAGAAAAAGGAATCTAGAAGTATACAAAATATACTATTTTCAATCTCAAAGTCGTATGATAAAAATGTAATAGAGACACAGGAGAGAAAAACTGGAGAGAAAGTACGGCAAGATATTGTTTTCAGTGTTGGCTGGGCAAAAGTAATTTTATTACATAGCCATTCGACTACCTAAATAGATTGGATGAGTATATATGTTGAATCCTGAATTGTTTTTATGAATCTTTATTTCCTGCTTAATTTCACATTAGTAACTGGTCAATATTTGTCTCTTTCTCTCATTACTTATATGAATAAGGTGAATTTTTGCTTTAATGGATGCTGAACAACTGTCTTTAACCACATATCTGTACACAACTAAACTAATTACAAGGAAATACATTAACTTTAATCACATATTTTAAATCAATAAAATTAATAATAAAATGTGTCCCATTAAGTATGTTTATGGATTTGAGTGTGCAGGTAATCTTTTATTGCATTCACTTTCAACAATCCATAAGTATTTGACAGGCACTCTCTGTATTTTCCAACCTGTTACACAGGAAGGTGCAGTAAAACTGTGATTTGTCTTATAGCTGTACTGGTGGCCATATTGTTTTCATAATTTGGCAAAAGCATCATTTGACAAAACGTACGAGTAAATAAACACATCATATACATGATTCATCAGTAGAAGGCAGACAGAAAGAAACACATGAATCATTATCCATCATTTCATCAGCATTTTATCAGCATCATAAAGAGAAAGTACACTAAAAGAAGATCTGTGTTTAAAAATATCCACTCCATTCCCACAAATATCACCGAGGCAAAACACAGAGAACCAATGTGGGACTGGCTGGGAAGCAACAATTAAAATTTCTATTTTAAAAATATACTCAGTCGTAATACTACGTAACTAACTGTAAAGAATGAATATTTATGAAAAAAAAGATACATTCCTCCATAGATACACAAATCTGTCACCTTGAGTAAAGTATGAAATATGGAATACTTGAATCATCCCTGAGTGGCCACTGAGTATGTGTACTGCATTTTTCATTGGGCTTATAGTGCACATTGAGTATTCCCTTAAAGAACACTGTTCCTATGAACAGTGTTCTTTAAATTTAACAAACCTTGGAAAATTCTTTGGAATCTTTGGAAAATTATTGGTGTCCACCTTATCCTGTTGGGTCCATTGTGCAAAATTATTGCAACCCCCATTCATAAAACCTCTGTCTGACCTTGGTATGCTTTTCATCGTGTAGGTTAGCTTGTATGCTGATGGTAATTGCAACGCTTTTACAATAATCCTCTGAGTATAGTAACAACAGTACTATGTTATGTGCACACGCCTCCAGTTGCAGCAATACAGTCTACCAGTGTCAGACATTTTGACACTACTACAACTTACAATCTGCAACATTTGTTTAAATATATTGCTTCAGTTTGACGTGGATGACAGACATAAAGACAGCTTTTATGATTTTGTTGTATAAAGGTTTGTATTATATAAAACATATTCCCCTGTCAATGGTATTCAGTTTATCTGTACACAATAACATAAGCAGGGGTAAAACAGTTTTTGCAAAAAAACATTTTCAAAAGCAACCAGAAAAAAAAGAAAAACGAAAGAAATATATATATATATACTATTATACTAAAATATGAGTCAAATGTGCATTGATAATAAGTGACCTATGTTGACTCACTACTTGTTCTTGTGGATCAGATTTCCCATTCTTTGAATGAATTTCTCCAGCCTATTGTCATGGTGGCTTCTTGCAGACCGGGTGAGGTTGTGTTCAATAGCTGCCTCACCTTTAGGAAGGCCTTTGGTTTTCTCCTGAGAGTGTGCGTTTCCAAAGCCCTGTGCAGAGTGCATAGAGCGTTTCTTCTCAAATGAGCAGAAAGGCTCAAATCTGCTGTAAAGGCGAGTCTCTGTGCCTCGATCTTTGCTCCAGCTCCCTGAGTCAAGGCCGGGCCTTGTGCTTTTTTCGAAAAAGCTGGGTTTCTTCTGTGTGCTTGGTTTAGGGATAGGGACTTGGGGTGGAGCTTGGGGCTCCTCAGTTCTGAATCGAGGTTTTGAAGATTTTAGATGGTCGTCCTCTATTTGCTTCCTCTGGTACTCTGAGGAGGACCTAACAGAGCTGGTTGTGCTTTGGTGAAGTTTTCCTCCATAGGATATCCTCTTCTCATCCTCAGCTGTTATGGTGTCTGTGCTGCAGTCTGACTTCAGACTCGGTGTTTCCATGGTTCCTATTGATTCCTCTTTTTTCTCTGGTATGTTCAGTAAGGATTTTATTTTCTTGGAACTCTGCTTTAGGAAATGCTGGGAGCCCATGCTGTTGGATTTAGCTGTTAAATTCTTGCTATCTACATCCAGGCCTGCTGCGGACACAGTCCTGGATGGGGGCTCCTGCCAAGTGGGATTAGGTCTACCAGGGCTCCTTGTGCCTGTGCTACTCTTGACATCGTAATGAGAAACAGATCTCTGATCCTCGTTCAGATTTGACCTGTATCCTCCATTGAGTGCATTGATCCCTGCTGTGCTTCTAGTCCCTTGAATCCTTGGGAAAGCTCCATGCATGTGATCTGATGATTCATGCGTGTACTCAGTGTTTGATCTTGGATCTGCAACGCTATGCCTTTTGTGCCAACTGTCTGTTAGCATGTCTGGGTTTGTGATTATGTCTCCACCTTTAGCTCTGCCTAAGCTAGCATATACAGAATGGTTGGAGTTTCTACCTGGGCCGTAGCTTGAATTATTCCAATTGTCATCCAAAAACTGCGAAGTTTGTCTCTTTAACATGAAATCTTCATTACCTATTCTATTTTCAGCTCCTGCTGTTGGATTCCAATGCCTGGATGAGTAGTGAAAAGGAGTGTTTGGTGCTGCTGAGGAGTTAACACCAGTTGAGGAGTTGTTAATGTGTCTGTTTGGGTCCATATGCTCTGGTATGGGGGACCTGAAAACAAGGGAAGACCTCATCCTTCCGTGCATGATTGAGTTAGCTTTGTCCTGTGGTTCAAACTGGTCTAAATAGTCACAAGAGTCTCCGAATGGGACGTCAGGGTTTTTGAGGTAAGACTCAATCCTCCATGTGCGCATGAACGACTTGGACGTATTCTCTAGTGTTGGCATGTTTTGCTGCATGGACAGAATCTGTTTATCCTTGCCATTGTAAGATTGACGCATGTTTTGACCTCTGTGTATCTGTGGCACTTGTAAGTAATTATCCGTGGGGTAATTGTTTGTTCCGTTTCCTGTTTCTCGAGAGATATTCCAGTTGCTCGCTCTGGGCCTGATGTTCTGCGGCATATATCCATCTTCTCTCTCCCCAGCATAGCTGTGCCTTTTCAAGAAGTTTATCATCTCTGTAGACTGATATTGGGGCATCTTGTTCTGAACGCCGATCCCATTCTCAATCAAGGGCACAAACGTGTTAGGTTCCTCTTCAAAGAGTCTCTCCTCAAGGTCTCTCACGCCTAGTTTCCTCTCACAGGTCTTCCGATAGACTGTGTCCAGCGTATGCCTCAACTGGTCCCTGCGCTCAATTTTTTGGGCTGAATGATATTTTGGCAAAATCGTTTTTCCATGTGGCTCGTTGTGTTGGAACAAACCCTCTGGGGGGCAGAGTTCAGCTGGCACAGTCGACCGGGCGTAGAGTGTTCGAAACTCCTCATCGTAGGACTTCACCAGGTGGCCTGTGATGACCTGCACCATGCTCAGATTGATCTTCTCAAATGACCATGCATAGCTGCGTACAAACATGAAAAAAGATTATTTATTAATTTGATGTTGGGGAAAAAAGACTGATGTGTGAACACTCAAAATGCTGCTTTGTGCATTTAACTTCTTATCTAGATGGGGAAAAAAACTACAGACAAAAAACACACACACAATTATATAAAGGTTTCACTTCCAGTCTGGGAAAGATTCTTTTTAAACAGCTGTTTTGTGTTGGCACATTTTCTAGAAAGTTTGGTCATCTTATTCAAAAGGCATCAATAAGAAATGATGACAGCAATTTTGTAGAGAGTGTCAGTAAATGTAGTGCTTTGCTTCATGAAGCATTTAGTTTATGCCTCAGCAGTCTTAACCACTGCAGTTTTATTTACCTGTATGAGCCATAAATCGCTGTCTGGCAGTCGACTAAAAGAAACTTCTGCTTCATTGTCCCATGAAATTTAGCTCCTGATCGACAGAGGTAATCCTGACCCTTCACAGTGCGCACCCTCATGTTCTGCGGTCAGAGCAGTGAAAGGAACATGTTAGAAAAGATTTATATGGTTAAATCTTACAGCAGAAGGTAAGAAGCATGTCAATCATCAAAAAAAAGATCCAAGGTGAACAGATGTACTGTGCAGATTAATCTGACAAATTGAAATGTGCGGCACTGAGTCAGCTGTTGTTGCTGGTATGTGATGTGCACTTAATGGGAACTCAAAAGTTGTAATTAAATCTTATAATCTCTTCCACAGAAAAATAATGATGACTCCACCCAAACAAGCTGGAGAAACCAGTTTTGAAATTAAACTTTTGTCCTAGGCTATTAAAAAAGATTCTAATCAACATTTGCACCTTTCTATGCATGTGAATTTACATTCCCTCAACAGTGTCATCTCTGGTTAACAGAATTGTTAAACATTTTGGTAAATGTTCTTATTTGCTTTCTTGCTGAGAGTTAGATGAGAAGATCATTACCACTCTTAAACATGAGAGTGGTATCAATCTTTCTAGCCAACAACCAAATAAACAAAGAATGTGTAATTACTTTTCAAAATGTAGGCTTACTCTAATAAAGTTAGTTAAAATTCAGAAAATCAAATGGATGTTTTAAATCATATAGTTACTCTGAGTTGTTGAATTTTGACATCTTGATTTTCGGCCATTGTGAGGAAACTTTTCAAATAGAAATCATCCAAAAGCACGTAGACCGGGACTCCTCTTATAGAGGCGTCGACAGCTTCTTTGAATATATCTACATCAGTGAACGTATCCATCACGATGGCAATGACCTGCGTGGACAAAGTGAATCGGGATCAGTTCAATGTCCCAAAGACCAGAGTGCATGAAACCAGTTTACACGCTATACCTGTGAATGAAGAGCACACTCACAGTTGTCATTTATAAACATGAATAATAAATATAATATAACTAAATAAAGTCTGACAGCTATAAACAGATAATACCTCAAAGTGATGCAAAAACAAAACGTTTTTTATCATAAACATAGGCAGACTAAGCATATGCAGTGAAAGTAACCAATATAATTTTACTGAGATCGATACAGGAGGAATGCAGGGAAAACATTTTTCTATCTGTACAGACACAGGAATATTGGAGGACCAGGTTAAAGCTTTTTCTCTCTCATTTCAGTTTGAACAAACTGCAATTACAGTTCATCTAGGACGGTCATCATGATAATGTGCAATTTGAAAATATTGAATATTATGAAGCAACAACATCATGTATTAAGCTCTTTAATTAAGTCATGTCCAACTATATTGTATGCTGTTTGGACTCGTTTCTTTCCCTCGTTTGATTTCCTGTGTCTGAGGTTTCTGTCTCTCAGATGAACCATGAAAAGTGGTAGTCATCATTCGTAATCATGCATGCAACATCCAAAATATGCATACATTTAAATAAATATTATTCAACCTTCAAAAAGAGAGAAACAAGCTGCTGTGTCCCATGATATATTTAATTTGGATTACTTTACACTGCACTGGTTGTAATTATGGGAAAAAGAGAGAAAAGGCTTTCATTAGCTTTTTTTTAGCTGATATGTTGTCCTCTTAACCCATTCCTGTCAGTCTTCTGCTGTGTAAGTTACTTTAATTAAGACCCAGTGCCGCAGTAACACGGTTGGAAAGATGCAGCAGGATACTAAGTGTCTACTAACCACAATATTGAGCTAAAAAACTAGTTTATGATTAACTGAGTAATGAATATGACGCTATAATGTAGTGCTAGTGTTGAATATGGTTGCCTTTCTTTTTATGATTGTGAGTTGCAAAACCAGATATTGAACTTGACAACCCCAGCAGAGCAGCAAAAGTCTGTGGACGCGATGTCCTGAGGGGATAAAGTGCTTACATACTTTAGCACAAACTACACACAGTGGGAAAAAAGTATGTCTGAGACAATTTGCAGCTCTGTGACAAAGCTATATCAGTCTGAACACCACACATCAGTGCTTTTTTGGGGTTCTGTCTTAGCACATTGTTGCAGGTACATAGATTTGATTACCTGTCTTGCATCCTGAATTTGCTTCCGGATCACCTCTTTGATTGTGGGGTTGTTATGTCTGGGTGGATGAAAAAGCAGATCTATATTTGTCTGCAGTATTTCATGCATGACCTCTGGCCACCCCAATTCCAAATTTGGTGTGTCCACATCCGAGTGCACGGGCCAGTACGTCCCTGAGGATGATTGGTTGTCCGGTGGACCATTGATTTCCTCTGTATGGTTTTGAAGTGGGAGCTGTTCTACATTTTCAGTGATAAAGAGGATCTCTTTCTCTGAGAGGAAGCTTCCGATACGTTCTTCCTTGAGGAACTCCTGGTAACTGTCTCTGCCGCTGCTCGCCAGGCGATCAATCGCCAGGCGATATGATTCCCTATAGTGGGGTTGGATGTAATCTGGATGGATCTCTGATTTCAATTCTCCCCTCAGGGAGGACAGCAGGGAAAACTCTGGAGACTCCATCGCTCCAGAATGTTTCAGTACCTGAAAGATAGATAACAGAAATCAATGACAGGATGTCAGAATCAGAGAACAAACATTGCAGCAGTGGAACATGCTGAAAGACTCTTGTTAAGCATAATCAGGCAAAGTAAAGCGTAAAGTAGTAGTACATTGAAAGGTTATACCACAGTGTAAATATTATAATAATAATTCATAAAAGTACAACCTTGGTTATGTTTTTCATTGAGTATGACCTTACAATAAGGTGAACACATTTCTGAGAAACAAAACAGGAGCTGATTAATGAATAGCTAACTAGCACTGAATCACAGACTTTAAAGTAGATAGAGATGGGTAACTTGAGAGCAGAATGCACAAATACTCTGTTAATGAACCATTGTCTCGTGTTCAGATATCTGCACAAACTCTAAATAAACCAATTGATTTCAAGTAATACATACTTGTTAAGGTTGATTAGTTCCTTAATTGTTTCTCAGTAGCTAAACAGGAGCGTATTATAAAGGATACAGTGTTTGTTTACATTGGGATTGTGTGTACCACAGTAGTAAAGAGGCCTATATTTGTTGTTGAATTCAAAAACACAGCAATACATACTCAATATTTCCATCTATTCTTTAACAGTATTACACAAGACATTACTTACCTGTTATTTCTATGGTTTATGGTAAATGAGATTTGCTTCCAACAAGCCACATCATGAAAACTGACTCATCATTTACAGACACTGAACCTGTTCGTTCTTTTAGTACGCCTCCAAGTTAAGTTACCATTTAATAATTAATAAAATCTAGCAATTTAGCAAAAGCTTGCAAAAAAACTTTCTTTTTTTAAAAACCAAATCGGGATACTGTTTTAGGTTAATGTCATTTTATTTAAAACACCTTGAAATGATATGATGATGACGACATAAATCAAACCTCACTGGATGAAAGCACAGAAACAAGTGACATTTTAAAGATGCAAGCATTTCACTTTAGTATGTCATCTGTCATGTCTTATATATCTGAATGTCAAAAGAACAGAGAAGCAAGATAAATCTGTGATTTATAGCTTAGCCTGACATGGGGAAGTTTGTGTTAACTTTTACTTTCAGATGCCGGTATTACGTATGAGTGAAGCCGTCTTTCCTCTGTTTTTTTCATGTTTCTTTTATACCTGCTATACCCTGCTGCGGTGCTTATACAATCATATATCTGTTTTCAGTTTTGCATGTCAAAGATCCTTTGAAGTCAGCGTTAACTCTGTTAATATCTCTGCTGTATCTTATTTAAATAGATATGCCAAACTGTAAAAAAAAAAAAAAAAAAACATTGAGCAGCTGTTATAATTTAATCATTACTTATACTGCACATCACAACTTTGTACAAACAGCATATTCACTTACAAACCTCCCACTGTTCAGTGGAAAACTGAGGTGCTTAATATTCTTACAGAGACGCTGCTTCTTGCTATACGCTAGTCACAACTACATTATCTTATGCTCAACAAAAGCAACTTACATTTGGATTGTGAACTTTGTTAAAATCCTCTTGACTGCTCCGTGAGTATCCCTCTCAGATTTATGTATGTTCAGCTTATGTTCGATATTTGGAGAAACTGCCTGCTGGATGAAACAAAGACAAGGAGGTGTCTCAACATGATAAGCAGTCTGCAGGCGCAGGGTGTGGATTCCAGTTTTGACATGCAAATCGTTTGGTTGGATACTTGCTCACAGGCAGCCATAAACCTGTTTGAGACATTTAGCCACTCCCCTCCTCTCTTCAGGGACAAAGTTCACTCTGACGAAAATCAAGATAATGACAAAGAGGCTTTGATGAATACTTCAGGGTTAGTGGCACTGGACCTCAGCAAAGTGATCTGTCTAGTGCTGTGAAATTTACACATACTGACACAATAATGCATGATTTTGCTTCAACATTTACTTGCTTTGTATTTCTTGACCTGCATCAGGTGACAAAAGTTGCAATTTCTTAATGAAAAGATGCCCACAAACCCAAATAAACTTAACTATACCAGGGATCATTATTCACTTTGATCATACTTCAGATGTGGCTGAAATATCAGGGTGGACCTATCCAAACTGTGGTGGGGACACAGCTGGTCTTGCGCCTGTCAGCAAAAAAACACTTCTGATGTCCTCGTAAATGCAGGAAGGATCCAGACATTTAGCATGAAGCAATATTAGAGATTTTGTGAGCTTTCTTCCTTTTCCTTATTTTGTAAAATCTTGCTTATAGGAGGACTGATTAAGACAATTATAGATTCATATTGGTGACATTTGGCATTCTTCGTCCTGTTTGGTCAGCTTTCACTAAGTCAATTGAGAAACTGGCTCATGATGTAACGTCTGCATTCTTACAGGGAAGAGCTGCAATCACCAACGCCATTTCACAAGAGCATACAACAACAAGTATTCCCTTGAAGGCTAAACAACTTGAATGAATCTTCAAGACATGTTTGTTGTATTTATGAATATCTCTTTTGTATTTATTGTACAAAAATGATGAGTGTTTTTTTAGGAAGGCAAAAATGATTAATTTTGCAAAACACAAGATAAATAATAATACCTTTATTAATAAAGTGCTTTTTAAACCAAGTTACGAAGCGCTTTACATACAATAAAAAAAGAGAATAAGTACACAATTCAGAAAATATGATAAAAACAATGGTTACTTAAAAAAGACGACAATGTGTTATCTTCCCTGATCTCCACCAGCAGGTTATTCCACAACTGAGGGGTTCAAACAGAAAAGGCCCGGTCACCTTTAGTTTTCAGGTTTGACCGAGGAATGGCCAGGAATGACCTGCCAGAGGATCTCAGGTTGCAGTCAGGCTCGTAGTGGGGCAGGAGGTCAGCTATATATCTTGGAGCTAACCGCCTACAAGCCTTAAAAGTGATGATTCAAATTTTAAAAATCTACAGGCGAACTGGGAGCCAATGAAGTGATTTTTAAACCAGTGATGTGTTCTCTCTGTTGGACCTGGATATGAGTCTGGCTACAAAGTTTTGAATTAGCACCTCTAGTTTATTGAGTTTTGTTGTGTGAGGCATGAGAAGAGTTCATTGCAGCTAACTCTGATGAAATGAAAGCATGAATTACTGTTTCTACTGTAAGTTCTTGGCAGATAAAAATTACTTGATTTTTTGGCCTTTATTTTTGACAGGGCAGCTGAAGACATGAAAGGGGAGAGAAGGGGGAATGACATGCAGCAAAGGGCCGGAGGTCGGAGTCGAACCCCGGACCGCTAGGTCAAGGAGTAAACCTCTATATATGGGTGCCCACTCTACCAACTGAGCTATCCGGGCACCCAAATCACTTGATTTAATTGTTTTCTTAATTGGAATAAACATGATTGGACAACAGAATTGATATGCTAGTCGAAGTTGAGGTGGTTTATTTAATGGACATGTAAGTCACAATGTGTCACATTTACACTCTGATCCATGAATATTTACAGTACATACTGTGTGTTCATGGCGTCATGATTATATTCACATTGTAAACACTGCTGACACCCAGACTGCGCACATGCATTGATACCACTGTGTGGAGGCAATAACACCTTTTTATTCTTTTGTGAAAACTCTTTCAGAGAACCCTTCTGAAAAAGCACAATTCAATGGACTGCTTTTCCAGTTCTTTTCATTCAGGAAATACACAAAACTTTGAAAAGTTTACCTTCAACACTAAATGTTGTTCCCATGCTACAATTCATTCAAGCAGGACTCAAATAAGATTAACTGAAAAAATGATATTGAAATGTTTTTAGTTATTTTTTATTGAAAAAATAATTAGATTTTAGTGGGATCCTTTTGCAAGACCATAATGATCTCAGGGTAAAATTGTTCAGATTGAAAAAACTAACATTTGCTATACTGAAAATATAAAATTGAGAACAGCACACACGATAAATTATTCAAGTGATTATTACTGGGTTTTATATTAGCCGTAAGGTTTTTCATTTAAAGTGCCTGTGCGTGAGAGTTTTTCTCAATTCACTCTTAAAATCAAATATTACTGCTTCAAAAGTGCTCAGACATCAACAATGCCCGTAAGGCACCAGTGTGACAGGAATAATGTTTTAACTTTCCAGTGGTGGACAAACTTTAGCTTTTGGATTTCATCCAGCTTCAGAGTATCTCTACTATCAGCCCCAAAGCATTTCTCAGATCAGTCCAGGTTTGAATGTAAAGTATCCTTAAGCTCTAAATAACATTTGGCTGAATGACACCAGTCCTCACACTGGCTGTAGCATGTACACACAGGCACACACTGATGTCACCACTAAATGCCTGGACATGCAAATACACAATACACTGCACAGGAGATTTTCCCAGCATGCAGCTCCAGGTTGAGACAGAACTAAAACATTCAGTTTGACCGTTAACAATACTCAAAGAAATGAATACATCCTCATACATAAATTAATTATTGGTACATTTTCAAATACTCCCATACAACAACAAAAATAGCCTACGTAGGGTTAGTAAAACATCAAGGATTGTCTAAAAATGAGGCTTAAAACTACTAACATGAGGATGTAAAGTGACATCATGGACGTCATTGCGTCACGGACTAAGATCCGTAAAACTTAATTTCAAAATGACAGTTGACTTTTGGTTTCACATGGGACACGAACCCAGGTCTCCTAAGTAAAGGTCCTGTGTTTGATTGAAATGTGGCGCTCTTAAACTTTGTCACCTCGCTTTCTCATTTGCTCTTGTGATAATTACTACAGCCACAAAACGTCACTGTGGGTTTTTATGAGCGGCTTGCACAAGTTTTCTGGGTGAGGACATGCTGAAAGAAATAGTTTGATGTTTTGGGAAATATGCGTATGCACTTTTTTTGCCTAGATTAAGATCAAAACAACTCATTTCTGCATACGCTGAATATGAAGCTACAGCCAACAGCCACGTAGCTTAGCTTAGGATAAACACTGGAAACCAGGAGTAAGAAAATCCTCCTACTATACCTCTAAAACTCATTAAATAACACATTATATTGTTTAATTTGTACAAAAATGTCAAACTATTCCTTCAAGCCAACAACAATTATACAGTGTGTGATATGTAAGATGAATATGAAGACACTCTATTCTTTTCTTAAGATTGAAACACCTCTGGTGGTTCCACTGTGGCTTCACCTGAAAAGACCCATGAAGAACAGAATATCTGTGCCATTGTTTAGTTGTGTCTTGCATCTGGGTGAGTGTGGAGATAAAGTAACCTATGCATTAAGTCACAGGGAGTTTTCTTTCCCTGAAGCAGCCTCCATGTGAGTCACCTTTTGTGAGACACAATCCATGCTCCTTGCTGTTGTCATGATCAGTTCCCCTGGCGGTTCTTGGCTCATGCTGGCAAGTCTGAGCAAGTGTTGAGTGTCGTTCAGTCGTCTGCTTCACATTAGCACGACTATGACCATTGAGTGAATACAAAATACTAAGAATACGGATCAGTCTCAAAGGCATTTAATAATCGTTTACCTGCCACCATGGCTTTATGTTCAAGTTCTTTTCGTGTCTGACTGTAAAAACAAATATTTTGAATAGTTTTCTTTTGAGAAAAATCCAACAGAGACTGAGCAACACACTGAGTAGACACAGAATTATAATTATGATTTTACAGCCGTATTTGTACCTTCATTTTGCATCATTTAAATCAGCAGTCCACATAATGATGATGATAATATTTAAAATGTAAGCGGCATGATAGCATATTCATATAAAAGGTGACATCAAAGTTGTCGGTTGATTTGAATTACAGGTTTCACTGTATATGCTGAGGCGCATGATGTCACACGAACCTGTTCATTAGAATGCGTTGTTTAAACACAGGAAGGAGAGTTGTACAACCACATGGTTGATAACAGCTTGTTTTGTGGTTTATATTATGAAGTCAGTAGCCTGTAGAACAAGGAAGTAATAAATGTGGGAAGGCCGCAGCAATCAAATTCTACTGCCATGCAAACATACAGTTAATTGCTATTTCCCAAAATAAATATAAGAAACACAAGCAATTAGAGGACAGGTGCAGGTATGCTGCCTTACAAAGACAAAACACAGGCAATATAGTTGGTCAAATGTATTAGTTAATTATAACCTGTATCTGTTTTACTATATAAAAATATTATAGAAATATGTGATTTCTGAGAAAACGGCTTTATAAATTTGCAGTGACTAAAAACCGTATCTCACTCTAAACAGCATGGATGGATTTGTTTCAAAGTTTGTATGTGTGTGGAAGCACCAGAGACACAACATAACACCCCAAATCCCAGAAAAAGTGTTTTTGTTCATAATATGGGCACTTTAAATCCAACATTTTTTAGTCTGGGTGGGGGGGGTCGGCCAACTTTTTTATTCATGAAAAGAGCAAAATTTCAAAGTGGCTTGTTTGGTGCATATTTATCCATGTAGCTCTCAGTCTCGACCCCCTAGCAGATGGGTCTGACCGCATACGTGGAGTTTGCTGGGGGGGCAGGAGGGGAGCACTGCCCCCCTGGTGGCTCAAACGGGTAATTGCATTGTTTAAAAAATTAGTGGAATAATTACATCTGGCATGACCAGATATTAAATAAATATCTTAAATAACACAAAACAACTAAATGGTGATAGGTAATGCATCTGATTTCATATACTGCTTTGGTAAAAAAAAAAAATATTACCTGGCTGACAATGGGAGCAGCAGGACGCAAAAAAACGAAACTTACTGTTGCACTAGTCTGGACATCTTGCCGTGCCAACCTTGCAATAAAGGTTTCCTAAATGCCATGTATATAAATGTGATGTCAGCTTACTAATTGATTTCGGGTTTTGTGTAGATTTGGACTTTTATACGTTTATTCCACTTTGTTTAAACGGTGAAGTGGAGAGGCCTCGTATAGGTCCAACACTGATTGTTCACTGTTACATTTTAGTTGAATTTAAGCGTCTGTCTATTGCGTTCCAAAACAGCCGTGCCGCGATTGGATTTCATAAGGGCGAATTGTTAAATTGTTACAATGTAACTTAAAAACTTTAAAAATAAACATATATGTTTTGGAATATAATGTTCAGCTTCGGCAGTTTTACCTATGTGCTAAAATATACAATGACGAAGCCTAGTGACGAGTCCATAGCAACCAGTGTTAAATTGGTTATATCCCAGCGTCCTTTGCTGAATGGTCTCAATGTTTTATTGTTCTATTTCATATGAATACTAGTTTACTAGAGGAGTAACTTAGTATTTGAAGTAATGCAGTAATACATGAAGTGTGCATTTAGTTTCCATGCTTATTGTGTTTCCACAACAATGTTAGTGAGTAAATCTACTGAAATGGCCACCACACCATAACAGAGGAGTGTGATGTGTAAGATGAGAATGCAGAGGTTTACTCCTGTATATCATGGCTGTAAAAATCAAATGGTATCTGTACATCTTTGGTAAGTGCTAACTTGGACGCGCGGGCAGGGTCATTCTTTTTTTTCAAATCGTTTTGGAGGCCATATGAAAATTAATACTGACGAAGGGAAGGTCACGTCTTTTTATATTAGAGGCCACAAAACTCTTCCGGTGACTCCTTAGTTAATTAAATAACGAGCAGTCCGTAATCACTTCATGATGGGAAGAAGAAGAAAAATGCCATTATGTGACATTTCTGCGGAAAAAAATAATCTCTTTCATGCAGCACATTTTCACTTAAGAACATTTTGGATTTAAAAAGAGTTACATCCAACTTTCAGCGCAATATCTGTTCATATTATTTTGCTCTGTGTTACTATATCAGGTAGCCACACCGCCGTCAGCCTCTCCAGGAATAGAATAACTCCCAGCTGGGGAACAGTGTGACAGCAAGAGCTCTCTGACACTCTAGATGTCAGAGAGCAAGTCCATTTTTATGTGGCTGTGCTAACACCCGCAGCTTTTGTTTATGAGTTGTTTCCTATATTACTCTCATCTAAGGCTCAATCCAAATAATTATCTAACTCTAACAATTAGTTCAATAGCCCATTTTGCCTTTTATCGATTATTATTATTGATGGCTTTTTGCAATCTTGATCAATTCACACCTGTCTGATACTTTTTCTCTTTATTTTAATTGGAGGTAATGAGGGAGAGAAACAACAAAGGAACATTGGAGGAACGCATTGTGCACATAATGCAGTAGAACTTGAAATATAATATAGGCAGCAATAACAAAAAAAACTATACATTCAATCTTGAATATTGTTACTAGACTCTTAATAATCTTCCAAAGATTATTGATTCTTTGACTGATAACTTCACTCGTGTGCAAACAAATCAAAGAGAACAGACTTCAGTATCTTATACTTATGTCGTACTATTCCATAATTATGACTTTGTATCATGTAATTATAAGATCTGTACCTCATAATCAAGGGAAAACACCTTTTAATTGTATTTTCTTTTATGAGGACATGGGGGTTTTGTATTTAATTAAGTATTAGTGGGAAAAACACAAATTAAATAAAGGGAGTAAGTGATATGTTCACAGAAGTCTCTATGTTTGGGTTTCCACGTGTTCACATGGATGATACATACATACAGTGGAAATGATTTGATCAAATTAAGAAATATCTAATTTCCTATCTCTCTGTTAATATAGTTATGGACAAAAAGAAAGTTCAACAACCTATTGTTCATTTTCATTTTTATGTTTGATACTGACTCATATATATTTGTATATTACTTAATGAAAACCCAACAATGTCCAGGATGTACCCTTCGAAGGCTGAAAAAGACAGCTACATCACCTAATTAGAATAAAGTCTAGTTTGTTCCTACAGCGCTAAAAAGTGCGCCCATATACTGTAGAGCTGTGTGTAAAAGATTGTACTGTCTCTTTCTATACAAAGACACGACACTTGTATTTCAACACTTCTTAATAGATATTAACAAAAATGCACTATTCAATGCTCTGTTAAAAGTCAATTCTCTTTGTAACTAAATTAAATACATAGGCTTATTTTTCCCCAGTCCCACATTGTCGCCCTTCTTGTTCCAAGTTGCACAAAAACATCATTGACCCACAGATGAGAGGACAGAAGAAATGTTGAAAATACCAAAATCAACTGTGAAGTGAGTTCCACTTACCATTTCATACTGATGCTACATTCAGGGACACTGTAAGGAGTCAAGATGATAATTTCTGCATTCATTTAGCACTGATTATATCAGGACCTATACACAAATCAAAGAAAGTTGTCTCCCCTTAAATTATTTAAAGTAAATATAATGAGAACAATATAAATATTTGGTTGAACACAATTAAAGACAAACATAATTACCCTCTTGTAATATTCAGGCAGCAATTAGCATGTTAGAAGATTTCCAGTAAGATCCCCACACTTATAGTAAGTAAAACATGCATTTGGTTTTGGTTTTTGTGTTTGAACATGGGTATATATTTTTCACGTCATTCTGTCTGGACCAAATGAAATACTATTGCTATTTAGGACAAGTGTTTTGATGAAGTGATACTAACCCCGTACAAGCCTGTGATTGAATGCTGGATCGGTGAAGGTTGGGAATAATGCATTAGAGTATCATGCTGTCAGGAGATGCTGTCAATATGTGTCACACTGCGTCCTGTGATGATGTGCTCAAGCAGCATCCAATGAAATACATCATGGATCATTTAAAGCATTTTATGTTTAGGGATTTTACTGACACTTGTGAGTTAATATACAATAATTGGCATTGCATTTCTCAGTTGTGGTCACATTCTTTGTTTTTAAAACATATTTGACACATTGAGAAAAAAAGGAACATGATTAACTAGCATTATACATTCAAGAGAGGTGACAATTGGCTGTTATAAACCCCTATCCCAAACAGTGATTGTTCAAAAATTGCTTTACATCTGTAACTATGGACGGCCTGTCAAGCCTTGGATTTGCCTTGCACATGCTGAAGTGTGGTGCATGAAGCTTTGATAGAAGTGATACTCAGCGTCTAAAGAGTTTGGAAAGTGGTGTAGTTTTTTATCGCCTTTTCAAAACCAAAACCCAAGAACAAAAGGATTAAACAGTGTGTTTATCTGCTCTAACATGCCAAAACGTTTCCTGTGAAAAAGCAACAAACACAAACATTAGATTACGCTATAGTTAACCTTTTCATACACTAATAAAACAAATGTATTTAAATTAAGCAAATTACTTGCATGCTTCTTTTTTTTTTATAGATTTGAGCAAAGATGTAAATTCAATCTGGCATTAAGATGTTTTCACATGAACACAGTTAAAGGGGTGATTGAATGCAAAACCGATTTTACCTTGTCATAGTTGAATAATGACAGTTTAGTGGGTAAATAGGACATACATAGAACCTCAAAATCCCATTGACACCTCTTTCCTCTGCAAATCTCACAATTTGAAACTGCCTCTGAAAACAGGCAAATCTCAACGAGCCGCCGATTTGAGTTGACGTCAACTCGGCGGCTCCTCCTCATTTGGCTCTAGTCTCTATCTTTGTCACGGCCAAACATTTACATAGGCCCCTAGCTAACTGATCTGAGGTCAGTTAGTCTTCTAACTCTAGGTCGCGCAAATCTCAGACACTTTTTACATTGTTCGCCTGTTCTTGCATTACTAAATTCACTTCTGAGACTTTTTTATGCGAGAAATCAACTATGTAGAGGTCAAATATGAGCCGTTTTACGAAAATTGATGGCTAATTGCAAATTTTGTCCGACTGTGTGTCGCAGTTCAGCAGGAGCTCAGCAGGCTACGTGACAGCGGCCGGTGCTGCCTCGCCGCCCGGCGTGTCCTACTTCATAGACTCGCTGTGAGCTAGCTGGATCTCCGTCACGAAAGGAAGCCTGCGGTGCTCCATACCCGCGCAAAGTCACCGGTTCTGGGTTACTGGACTACAGAATGCCGAGGCCCTGATGGAGCTCCAGGGCCTGCAGCTAGCCGCGATTCATAGGATTGAAGGGACAGTATCAGCTAACAAAATCCCTAATGCTCACAAAAATGCATTAAATTGAAATCGGACACCATAGTTAGCTTTATAAGACATTGGGGTACATGTTCTGTAAGTGACGTAACAAAATTCAAACTGTAAATATACGAAAGTTATGCCGAAAGTGTAGCAACGATTATTATTAAATGGGACACATAGCCACATATGCTTGCAGCTCTGGAGCTCCGCGGAGCCCCGAGCCCCGGTCGTCCAGTAACCGAGAACCGGTGACTTTCACTGGGTATGGAGGTTGCTGCTTTCTCGTCAGACTGTGTGGAGCTCCTAAAGTCCGACACGTCTTACTAAATTTGCAATTAGCCATCAATTTTCGTAAAACGGCCCATATTTGAGCTTTATATAGTTGATTTCTCACTTAAAAAAGTCTCAGAAGTGAATTTAATAACGAAATAGCCCGACAAACAACGTATAACTTTGCAGTGTCTGAAATATGAGACCTGCTGTCTCGTCTCCAATGTGTTTCTATGGGGTTCGCTCAAACCAATCAGCGCGCAGCTCATCTAAATATTCATGAGCATACCATATTTGGAAGAAAAGCTCTTGTTACAAATAGAGCCATATTCACAGGGTAGTTAAGGGCCTAATAAAATAGCATTCGGGCAATTTTCAGCCCAACCAATGTTACATACTCTATTAGGAGACCTTAAGGAACAGTGTGAAATACCCTATATAATCACTCAATCACCCCTTTAATGTTTTTTTAAAGCGGTGACAAGTTGGTGCAGACTAAACATAATTGCAGCATACAATGTAGTTGTGGATACCTTGTGGAAAGAATTTTTATCTACTGCCCTTGATCTGCACACTAACAAATGCTCAAGTATATTATTACTGTCCTGTACACGCATGTAAAGTCTGATGCAATTCAATACAATAGACATGCAATAAACACAATCTTGGTGACGCTTCTGTTCACATGTGTCAGTTATGGTCATGATTTAGGTTGCATTAATACACAAATCCATAAAGTTCATGTGTTTGAATTCCATTGAAAGTCTGCAGAAATTCTCCCGCTTTTTACTTTAAGATCTTTTTTATAAAATACAGGATTTGTCAGCTGCACCAGACTGTCGACAGCTTCATTAATAACCCAGAAATACTAAAGAACACTTGAGAAAAGTAGTCGCAGTAGTTTGCATAATCCACGCCAGCAGATACCTGAGGATACAGCGTCTGATCCGTTTAACTCCTTTGTAAAACCTGAAACTACTGACTTCAAATTAAGGGTACTGGGGAAATGAAATACAAATCCAGTAAAAGCTCAAGTTCTCTTTACTTTTAAATGAAAAATTCCACTTCCCGAAAAAAACATTATTTAACACCGATGAGATGTGAGAACATCCAAAATATAACAAAATACAACTATTTTTATTAGATTCCAGATTAAACATGCAGTCTTTTTCTCATTGTCAAAATTATTTCTGCCTCCCAGATACAGAGAGAAATGCCATACATTTTACCTGACAAAAATATTTCCTACACAACTGCGTTAAAGACCAAAGCTCAGTGTATGTCTGTGTTGTTTGAAATGTTGCTGTTGTGTTTGGTGTGAGACTGCGGGAATCCAGAAGTCAGGTGGGTAAGTAGAAGGTACTGGAAGAAGAAACAGGTGTGTTGCTGGCTCAAGTAATAAAAGGCTAGATTGAGATGTAGTAGGGGGTCTTTGTCAGGCTGCTCATGTAGGAGGAGATAAGGAATTCAAACACAATTGTGGTAATTAAAGTATAAGAGGAAAGCTGAGGGAATAACAGAGTAGCTGAGGATCTTAAAGGCTGGACAAGTTTTCTCCTGAGGCGTTTCTAAGTATACACTGGGCCACAGTGATAAAACACCTATACAATAAAAACTGTTAGTCATCCTGAGTCCTGTGTATTGTTAGGTTTAGGCAACAGAAGCACTTTGGTTAATATTAGGGAAAGATTAAAAAGACTCTCCTGTTGAAATCAGAGTTGACCTCTTTATTATTTAATCAAGACCATGATCTTTCCCCAATTACGTGCCCTAAGTGTCTAAACATAACCATAAATGAAATAATTGCTACAAGTAGTTAAAAAGAAAAAGGTTGTCAGTGAACTGATACATTCAGCATTAACATTAACAGTGTTTCCTCATCATGTTTCCTTCGAAATGTATTTGCTGTTACAAACCAGTATTATATTCTCTATAAGAAACAGATATTACCCCAAATTGCACAACTCATGTCACAACACGTATAGTAGGTGTCCAAAACCAACACGCTGTCTGTGGTGCATTTTGGTTTGTAGTGGTCATTCCTTATTTATCCCTCCTCCCCTGTGCTGCCTCCCCAGTGTCAGTATCTCAAGATGACATGCTGATAAATGTAGCCTATTTATTTATCTATTTATTTATTGTCAATAAAACAGTGTGTAATATCGCTTGAAATGCCTGACTATTTAAAAGGTGAATGTACCTGTAAAGGTTGTTAGACATTGTTAGAGGTTGCTGTCTCCAGGCTACACTATTATCAGCTGGACAATTATGTAATATTCAATATACTAAAGATTCCTAAGAATGATATATGATACAAATCACTGTATCCTCATTTATCAACATGTAAACCTGAAATGAACTAATTTGGATTAAATTAATCTACTGTATATCATTAAGGCAATTAAGGTGATGTTCACATACCAACCTGTGAGTGTTCATGCTCCCAGTCTACATTTCAACCACATGTGCTGTAATTTTACTGCATACATTGAGGCAGTCATGATGCTGTATAACAAATGAGCTGAGCTGAGTTTGTTCACAGTAATATTTCATTCGGCATATTGCCCTTCTGTGTGAGTACTGTGTGTATCAACAAAATGTTGTTTTAACAAGCTATCTGCCCACACCTTTTTAGTTATTGCTACAATATGTATTTTGTTGTTGTGTGAGCACTTGGGTACACATTGTTGTTTTTATTCTATTTAGTTTTACTGAACTCTAGAAAGAGTTCCTTGTGCATCATCTGAACTGAACATGGGCACTACCACAGGTATATAAATAAATGTAGATTTTAAAGTTGTCCAAGGTCTTAGCTAAAAATCTGAGATGGTTTGCGGTGCGCGTTAGCCAAATTAAAATTATAGTATTGCCATCTCTATTTACTTCTCTTCCAAAACATTCCCATTCTAATTAATATATATGATACAAGTATTATATATTTCATATAGACAAATACACCTAGTCAAATCTGAATGACCCATCTCCAAAGACCAACGTGCCAAGGAGGTCTGGCTTTGCCTTATTTCCTTTGCCATTATTGGGCATGCAACATTCAGAAGTTAATTCACTGGTTCAAAGACAAACCAACTGCAGGAAAGGCAGACTGGCCAACACCACCTGGACTCAGGTTTGTGCAGCCTTGCCCCTTCTTAGCAAAACTTTGAGTTCAAATATAATAGTTAATCACTCACCAGGAATATGGGCTCAGTTTAGAGGACATTTTGTGCAGCAAGGAACTTCCACCCTCTAACCCATGAAGTCAAATCACATTGTTCATTCCCTCCTGTTCAGCTCTATGGTTTAAAGTAGGGATCAGATCAGTCCATAATGTACAATATTCATAGAAGAAACATTTGCATCTTTCTCTTAATTATCCCAAATCTACAATTTAAGAACCATTTCTTAAATGTCAGTCCTGAGTATGGGGGATGTATGTATGTCTCAAGTTGTGGTCCTGAACTCAATAAAAATAAAAACTCAATGTCTGAACACTCCTTTAGTGGTCTGATGAATGAAGCCCTGCAAAATGCCAGCATCTATTCAAAGAAAAGTAGTCATTATTAGTCAAATTCTTGAGCAATGTTCCTCATATCGTAATATCAAAGTCATGATACAATTACCACACCCACATAAATAAAGACATTACACATCAGCCTGTAAGGACTTGTTATGATGCCCCAGTTAGTATGCTTTAATTATTACAGTGGGGATTTAATTTTTGACTTCATTGGTAAACTATACTTACTATATCGAATGGCTGTGTGTGCAATCTAAACTACTGAAACAGATAGACCAGTGATGGTGCTTGCAAAAGGGTGAACCACACCTCCTTAGTGAGATAAAACAAAACAAAAACAGTTCTCATTCATAGATCAAACTACTCCTGAACTGGGGTTGTGTGTGAGGACAATTTCAGGGTCCGTGTACGTTTTGATAGTTTGTTTTTTCGTTTGAACCACAAAACAAAATAAGGAGAAACCACCTGTTTTTCGTTTGTAGTTTCAAACCAAAAACAAAGAAACGGTAAAAAAAAAAGAGCCGTTCTCCCGTTTTTGGTTTCTGAATCCAAAAACAAAAAACGACTAAACCAAATTCAAATAACGGTCCGATTTTGTTTTTTTTTAAATTCCTTTTTTCATTTCTCCGTTTGAATATCTACATTAAAAGAAAGACAAGTTGGCCAAGTGACCCGGAAGTAATAGTAAATATAGCCTATAAAAATAAAAGCCAAGCTTTTAGAACGGTCATAATATGCAGCACTAACGTTATACCAGAGTAACGTTAGAAGAAAAAAATCAATCAATAAATAAATAGGCTTATATAAACCTGGGCTGAAAGAAATCTGTTAGCAACAGTAGTTTATTACAGTGATTTAATATCGTGCCTATCCACGTATACATCACCAGTCACGTTTAATGAGCGCATTGTTTGGTTCAATACAGTTGGTAATAGTTAACCTAAGAACTTATTGTGTGTGCAGAGTTGTTACTGTTATATTATATAATTAAATTAATATAATGGAAAAGCTACAGAAAAGTGTTGGGCCCATGGTGGGGCTATCATTGGATACCGCCTGATGCATTTTGTTTTTCT
The DNA here is from genome assembly GCF_008315115.2 of Sander lucioperca. Lineage (NCBI taxonomy): Eukaryota > Metazoa > Chordata > Actinopteri > Perciformes > Percidae > Sander > Sander lucioperca. Next base: position 18,255,197 of record NC_050187.1, read on the forward strand.
AGCACCTCATATTCATTCAAGTAGTCTTCTTTGAAATGTGTACCTTGACAATGTTTTGTTTACATTCCAGATTGATTATAAATGCTACTTGTTGTCAGCAATTACTAGGCATATTGGTAATATTAAGCAGAATAGCCTACACTCTTAGAAATCGCTGTATATTTAGCAGCACAGTAGGCTACTGTAAAAATCTACAGTGCAATACCACATTTCTTCATTACAGTAAAATACTTCATTTTATGTTGCATTGTGGGTAATTTTGATGAAGCGGGAATATTTTACAGTATATTTTAGGCTTGCTGTAACCTGGCTGTAATATCTGCCATGGCAATAATACAGCATTGCTGTAAAAAACGACTCCTGATGTCAGTTACTCAGACAGAACACCAAACTGGCCCCCAGATACTGAAGGAGAAGCCTTGCTAGCGGGGGATGTTTGGAAGTTTTGGTAAGTTTGGTTTATTTTATGTATTTCATGCTAACTTTTATCATAATGTTTCATGATTATACGCTCAAGTGTAACGTTACCACAACATCGTTCTTTTTTTTATAGTGTGGGGTGCACTGGGCATCCTAAAGTTGCGATATCCTCACACAGAGTAATTTTCTAGCTAACCTTGTGACTTTAGTGTGGATAGCAAGTGGCTATCCTCCGAACATATTGTAGCCTACAGTTAATTGCATATCTTGTTTTTTTTTCTCTGAACAAAATACCCTTACATTTGTTCATACTAACTTACTTGTTACAGTTAACGTTACGTTAACATTAGTCTAGCTAGTAAGTACGTGTTCTGCCCATTACTTTCCAGACTCCGTTAATATATTGCTCAATTTAAAAGATCTGGGTTCCCCTTGACACATATAGCTAGCTAATACTCCTGTTTTATAACGTATGACTTTGTATGACTCCTAAAGAAAGGCTTTTCATTTCAGCTTGTATTTAACTTAAACAGCTATTCTGTAAACTACCTTTAAACTAAAGTGAGATGAAAAAAACCTAGCTAGCTAACGTTACTGTTTGACATCCCGAAACAACGCCAGTTAGCATGTCCACGGAGCTTTTATAACTTAATATTTCATTAAATTAGAGTTCTGCTTCGTGAAACATGATGCCGATTTGATCAGAATAACTTAGTGAATTACGAAAAGTCTGTTTGATAATTTTATTTACAGAAATGACTGACGAGGCAAATAAAATCTTCAACTCGTTCACTGTCTGAGGCAAACGTCCATTAATATATCATTAAATTAAACAGAGCCGAGCTTTACCAGTAAACATCTACTCCTTCTTAAAGATCATTTATGTTTTCTTACGACTCATAAACATTCACTAACTATTTCGTCGATCATGATTTAACATAATTTGGTTTTAACTTTAACTCCATGTAAAGAGATTAATGATGTTTCCCAGGTAACGTTAATGTTCGTCTGCTTAACGTCGCAGTTTACACATTTTTATTATTACTGATTCATTAAATCGGAGTTCTACAGAGTCAATCATGACGCCGAATTTAACGGTAGCAGAATAACTAACTTATTAAGACAAGGTATTTTTTGTCAGGTAACAAACATCAGTACCTATTGTCTCATAACCAATAATGACATCCAAAGTGAACCCACATTCATCACTATAGTCTACTCATGTTTCCTGGGACACTGTAACAACTCTTTGCTTAATGTTGTTTTATCATGATGCAGGTCACTGCAACCCAAGCAGACATTGAGGCACATCAGATGACCAGACAGACAGCCCCACCCTCATTATGATGGTAAGTAAAATACAATCCCTTTATAATGGAATCCAGTCAGTTCCTTCCATTTGTGCAACACAATAGTAATAATATATGTGTATGATTTCAGAATAAAATACTGTAGGTAACAGGTTTTTTTTATTATTTTCAGGTGGATCTATTGAGGGAATTTTCATCATGAGAGCTGGACAGCAGTGAAACATTTGCAGCTGCCTGCTGCTGCTCTTTGTGGAAACATGTTGAAGGATATCAACACTATCACATTTGACTGAAAGTTGCTGCAGCTCTCTGGGCTGAACTTGCAGGAAAAATGTGAATGTCGTCGAAGACAGGAAAATGTTGAAAATTTTAAAAATGTTTAAATAAAATTATTTTTTAAATTAAGAACAATGTTTGGATTGCCTTTTGATTTGTATTTGTTATTCTGAAGTATACCTTATTAGTAGTACAATATTAGTAGCTGGAGATTATTATATAATATTATTTATAATAGTAATGATCAATAATATAGTAATAATTAACAGTAATGTATCAATATTAATAAAACTACATATTACAGTACAATAGCATCAAATTACAAAATACCATAAAAATATAGTAAAATACTGTTTGTGCTTTTACAGTATTGTTATATATACTGTAAATTGCATTACAGTACAGCTGCAGTAGTTTGCTGTAAAATCGATTTACAGTAACTTACTGGCAACCGTGCTACCTGTAATTTACTGTAAATATACAAAAATTGTTTAGACTTAACTGCCATCATTATGTATTGCTACAGGACCACACTACAGAGAACACCTCCTAAAGTTTGGATAATATTTATGGAATATCATTTATGGAATTGTATTTTTACTTTTACATACACACATTTTTCAGATAAAGTTCATGCAGTGATGCACAGTTCACTTCTCCATCATCTATTGCTACGATATCTGTCATTGCACAGTCCAAATGATATACTGAGCTGCAGTCAGAGGAGTGAAAGCAAACAAATGTTGATTGCTTATGCTGCTTAAGACACATAGGTGTACAGACACATTCTCATTTCTTAATTTTATGCCATTCTAAAACATTTTTATGTTAACATTTAAGCTTTCATGAAATATAAAGACAGTGCTGCAAGTCTGATCATAAGTAAGGACAGTCAAAGTGTGGACAGATGAGGTCACCACCCAGGAGAGCCTTGAGGATTATACATCATCAGTGTGACATCTTACATCAGCAAATGTGTTGATGATGTGGTGATCACCTGACTGGAAACATCACAAACTGGTATGGGATGTGCACGGCCCAGGACTGGAGGGCTCTGCAGCGGGAGATTAAAACTGCTCAGAAGATCATTGGTACCCATCTCCCGAGCATCAGTGATGTCGGTGAGGTGAGGTGAGGTGCCTACGCAGAGCCCAAAGGATACTAAAGGACAGTACCCACCCAGCCACAGCCTGTTCACCCTGCTGCCTTCTGGGAAGAGATATAGAAGTTTCTGCTGCTGCACCACCAGACTGCAGAGCAGCTTTTCCCCCAAGCTATCAGACTCTTAAACTCTAGTTCATCCTCAGTACTGCTCCACTGATTAACATTAATTTGATTTTAAATAAAATCAAAATCAAAAACCAAATGAAATGAACAACAATAAATACATCTGTATCAGTAATCTTGATTTAAAACAGTTACCAAAGACACCATACAGTCAGTCATTTAAATACTGCCACCTGCTGGTAGAAAGGGGGAACATTACGGTGGAAACCACATTAAATATTCATTTAATTATATAATATAGTGCTAACAGTAACAACTCTGCACACACAATAAGTTCTTAGGTTAACTATTACCAACTGGATTGAACCAAACAATGCGCTCATTAAACGTGTGGTGATGTATACGTGGATAGGCACGATATTAAATCACTGTAATAAACTACTGTTGCTAACAGATTTCTTCCGGTCCAGGTTTATATAAGCCTATTTATTGATTGATTTTTTTCTTCTAACGTTACTCTGGTATAACGTTAGTGCTGCATATAGAGCTGGTAAGTCCCGCCCCTTCCGTAAAACCCCGCTGGACCTCAAAGTTGAAAAACCGTCAATGCAAGTGAATGGGAGAAAATAATTATTTTCTGGTCCCGTTTGAATTGTGCCATGAATGTGAACATATGTTGTCTGTGAATTTTTTATATAATTTTTCATGTAACGAGTTTGACAGTATATTGCATGATTCTTCGGCTAGCCGTTGTGGAAAAGACAAAACTAGAAAGACTACATGTCGCATATGTGACGTCACCCCATAACGCATTTTCCCTCCATAAATCACGGTGCGATAATCTATGAAGACAGATCGAGATGCCTGTGTGTTTTGTACCCAAATGTCACCATTCAAACAAGCTTTGCTTTTGCTACAGTAACTGCTACTAGCATTTTGCTAACGTGCTAGTTAGCTATTAGACTCACCGAAACATTATAACGCTTTTCTCTTCGACTGGCGTGGACAACGCCGACCATCTCCCCACTTGCGAACTTAAACCCCTCCACATGCCCAGACCTGAAGTGGTTTTCACCACGCTCAATTAGTTTGTCCTCTCCCTGAAAGAATGCGGTGAAGTGCACCAAAGACACAGCCATGTTTAGCGGGATCCATGTGCTAGTGGTGGTGACGTATATAAAACGCGTCGAAAGCAGCGAAGAGCTGTAGTCCACAAAGTGCTCTCACACAAAGTCTAACCGTATCAAAATTCTACCCGCTAAATTGAAGCATTCTTTACACGAAAAATTATATAAAAAATTCACACACAACATATGTTCACATTCATGGCAAAATTCAAACGGGTACAGAAAATAATTATTTTCTCCCATTCACTTGCATTGACGGTTTTTCCACTTTGAGGTCCAGGGCGATTAGCGGAAGGGGCGGGACTTACCAGCTCTATTATGACCGTTCTAACAGCTTGGCTTTTATTTTTATTGGCCATATTTACTATTACTTCCGGGTCACTTGGCCAACCTGTCTTTCCTTTAATGTAGATATTCAAACAGAGAAATTAAAAAAGGAATTAAAAAAACCAAAATCGGACCGTTATTTGAATTTGGTTTAGTCGTTTTTCGTTTTTGGATTCAGAAACCAAAAACGGGAGAACGGCTCTTTTTTTTTTTTTACCGTTTCTTTGTTTTTGGTTTGAAACGACAAACGAAAAACAGGTGGTTTCTCCTTATTTTGTTTTGTGGTTCAAACGAAAAAACAAACTATCAAAACGTACACGGACCTTTCAGGTAAATAAAGAATCATTTTAGATATTTCTTCTCCAAAGCCTCTGCACTAAATGTCTGCAACTGGACCTTGGAGCATTGACACATTTCATGTTTTGAACACAAAGTGGAAAGACAAGCTTGCTGGTTTATCTGGTTTGCATTGTTGTGTGTGCTCTGGTGCTAATGTGTGCGTGCTCGGCTAACTAATGCACAGTGAGAGCTGTGTTGTAACATCACCCTGCTATGGCTCAGTATTCACCGTCAGTGTACGTGTTACTTGATTGTGATGGATATACTAATAGAGCAGCAGACAGACCACTTTATTGCACTGTTGCACTAAATTTGACAAGTCTTTTCTTTGTGCAAGAGAGAGAGAGAGAGAGAGAGAGAGAGAGAGAGAGAACCTGATGTTAAATCGTTGGCTTTACACTTCAAGTTTGGGTCCAGGCCAAAAAAGTTTGTTACAGTAGCCGTTGGATTTAAGTCAATCAGGCTGGTGTTGGAAACTTCTCTACACTGCACTACCAGGCCAAAGCGAATCTTTCCCTCTGCATTACTACAGTGGCACTGGTGCATTTTTATGGGTTTGTGCAGAATGCTATCTCAGCTTGTTTTGTCATTCATCTGTTTTCACAAGATTTCCTGCACTACCTTCTTCATGTTTGTTGGCAGGAAACTGATACTTTATCCTCCTGTCTGGCTGTCTGCTGCATGTCTCCACAGCTTTGTAAGATCTTAACATCCATGCTGCCCAGAGGATGAATCCTAATAACTTTAGTGGTCCCTCTAGTGCCATCATGAGGTTTACATTTCCAGTTTTAAATGAAATATCTTGCAACTGTTTGATCCATGTCATTTGGTACAGACAGTCATGTCCCCCTCAGAATAAATAATTCTCACTTTGATAATCCCTTAATTTTTTATATAACACCGCCAGCAGGTCGACACTTCGATTTGTCATTGGTTTATGACCAAAGACCTGTAAAACTAATAACATTTCCATCAGCCTTGCATGTCATTGTGAACATGTTAGCATTCTAACATTTGCTAATTATCACTAAACACAAAGTAAATCTGAGGCTAATGGGTACAATTAAATTACATTCATTTTGTATTGGAGTCCCTGCTGTTTCAGTGTTTTAAAAATTCATAGTAAATATTTATATAAAATCTTAACTTCACAAGAGCAGCCTAATCCATGTATTGTTCCAGTGCATTACAGAGATCGTCTGACTAAGCACCCACACAAATGAATGACTATAAGCACAACATGGGTCCTCACACTCCACAAGGGAAATGGTCAGTTTGGCTGCTGTGCTTTCTGTTCAAACACTATCAACACAAAAAACATCCTCCATTAGTCCATCCACAAAGAGGACAACAAACAAAAATAGAACAAAGTTTAAATGCAATGCTATGTGGGATGTTAGGTTGCCTACTGCAGACAACATACATATTATGGAGTTCTTTCAGTAACAAACAATGATTTCTTATTCAAGGATGAAACAGTTTAACAGTTTTTTCAGCCTAAAGCAAGAATTGGTCATTCTTGTACAGTTAAACCTTTTCTTTTATGAACGCTAAAACATATTTTAGGGACAATTACACACACAATTGCACACTATCAATTCAGTATAATAATTTTTTTAATGTTCTGAAATAAAAATTTAAAAATCATGCTCCCAAAAGGTTTCTGCTTCAATGCCATCCAAGAAATTATCTCCTTGGGATTTTCTCACAGATTGGAGGAGCAGGTTATCGATTGTTGCCCATCCGTCATGCTTGTGATGGCAGCTGGCTGGCACAGCTGAGAGGAAGCTTAAGATCCAAGTACTTCAAACCAACTGATCTCAGCTTATTAGCTGCAGCCACAGTTTGCAGTATGTTACATCAAAGTGGTCACAGAAACACTCACTCATCTCATCATGGAATTGAAAACTGAACTCACTTTTGTTGTTGTCAGTCTTCAGAGATTCAGCTCTCTTGTACATACATCACAAGGGAGCAAAGTGGGTGTCAGGCTGACTCCACTGGTGGAGGACTGGGGCTTGGGGGTTATTTTTGACCTTCCTGAGTCTGACTCTCTGTGCCCCAGAGACAGATGAGACCAGTAATCAAAGTTCATATAAATCCACAACCCCTGCGTCTCATATCAAGCTTGAAAAACAACATGTTATTTCATCATTTTTACATTTATTTAAACCTCAGGGTGCACTGATGTCAGTACATGTCAAATTATGTTATATGTTGTGATCTTTAGCCTTTATTGGATAGAGTATTTGAATTATTCTGGTCCCAAAACAAGGCTTATATTGAATCAAACACACATGCACAAATACAGAAAGGGAGACTTCATTATATATAGTGGGGATAGTAGATAACTAGATAACACATAGTAAGGAAATATGTATTGTTAAATTACTAATAATGTGTTGAATGATGAATTAGTAGTTATTTAGCATTGAGTGATCATTGTATGACGTCAAGTGGGAGTTAAATAAATGTGAGCATGGTCAATAAATTACCATTTAGTTACCCTACATTAAAGATTGTTGCTGACCGCAGATTTGATTGCTCTTTAGACCATTTTGTTTTATTTAAGTGCAACTCTCCTAATTATGACCCCATGGTTGTTACCACCTGGGTGTTGGTGTAAACTGTACAAGTCAGAAAATGCTGTATGAATAATTTACCTTCTTTCTTTTTCCAAGACAAGTAACCATTTTATTTTCAGTCATTTAAGGCTTGTTCATAAAACACTGACTGATCCAGGTCTTATATAAAAAAGTACAATGTCAACCTTGGTTGGTGGTTAAAAATGAATATAGATGTGCACAATAATTGAGTTGATTGACACAATTGTCTTTTTTGTCTTTGCTGTGAACATTTCCACAGTCTCCAAGGGCAACAAGACGAATGTGTCCTTATATCCTTTGTTTTATATGCACGGTCTTCCGCTTATGTATTGATGAGTCATGTTGATTTAATCTGTAGAACATTGCTGAAATAAAGTGAGAATTATACAGTCAAATGATAACATTTTAACATTGTCCACAGAAGACACCGCTACCACAGCCAAACTAGAATGTAAGAGGGTGAAAATGTTGACAAAAACTTGAAAGTCAAAGTAGATCTGATAAACAGGAGAGAGCAGCGTGAAACTCTGAGGCTGAGAGCACTACAGCAGAAGAGACAATAAATTATATTCTCATATATTATCATTGGAAACTGTTTGGAACACTTTCAAAAAATACCTGGCAGGTGATTGAATCAACCATCTGTCTATCACGTCCGCCGTTGTTTTGAACCACCGTCACACCTAAACCCCGCCTGTAGCTGCCAGTAGCTTCTCACCCGATACTGATTGGTTATTTTAGGCTGGTAGTTCAGACACAAACGCATTACTTGTAGCCTAGTCCATAAACCCCTGACATTCCACTTCCGGGATTGCTCCGGTGCTGCAGGAAATTCCACCGGATGCATGTATTTTCCGTTTCCTTCCGCTTTCTTTGTGTTGGAATTTTAAATTTGGTGGATTTTTGAGGACTATTATTGACTGCTCCTCAGATCTCTGCAGGGTAAATTGAGACAGCTAGCTAGACTATCTGTCCAATCTGAGTTTTCTCATGCACAACTATTTTGCAGCGGCTCTGTGCAGACCTTAGCACCGCCCATGATGATTCTGATTGGTTTAAAGAAATGCCATTAAACCAGAGCATGTTTTCCTTCCATCCTCTAATGCTATGTGGAGTAGCCAAACCCTCCTTCAGTGCACTTTGGAGGAGGGTCTGGCAAAGCAAGACTCCTTGTAGCCTGACAAGAAGGATTTTCGCGTGATCTCATAATATCGCAAGAATCCATCTACCATGCAAGGTAAAACCAAATCAGACCTAGATTAAAAACTGCTCAAAAATGAACCATGTTTTAAAATGTGGCCAACAGATAAATAAAGCTTATATGTCCAACAACCAAATGACAGCTCTCTAAGCTGTTGAACTCAAGGTCATGGCTACCGTTCAAGATATTTTTATAACGCTGCTTCATCATTCTTGATTGTGGGCACATGTTTGAAGTTGGACTTCTTTGAGGTCCACAGCAGGTAGTGGAGGCTGAGAGTGCATCAATCATCAGCACCGTTTAAACTCTCGCTTCTCCAAGAGCCGCTTTGAAGTTGTCTAGGCTTTTCGTTGAGGATTTCTAATCAAGCGTAGGAACATCCATCCATTAGCTACACCCACATATTCTTTTAGAGGATCACGGGGGTGCCAATCCCAGCTAAGGTGCAGTACACCCTGGACAGGTTCAAGTTCAAGTTTATTTTCATGTGCATTTAAAAGTACAAAGAGAATGCAATGAAATGTGTTTGCCTTGGCCCTCTCTTCTCATAAAAAAACTATAAATATAATTTGAATAGAATATTAAAAAATGACCTGAATACGTAGTACAATCTAATATGTTGTAGCAAGCTAAAAACTATCGCAGCCATCACTGAAATAGAGAAGGATAAAAACGTCATCAAATAAATAAATCCACAGCTGCAACATCACTGAGTGCCGCTGTTCATAAGTCTCACTGCCTGAGGGTAAAAACTGTCTCTAAGGCGGGATGTCCGAGCACTGATGCTCCGTAGGCGCTTTCCAGACAGGTTAGCAGTCAATCACAGAACTGACACAAAGAAGGGTGTAGGAACACCCAGGAGAGAAATCAAATGATCAGCCTGTAGCACTCCTGCTCTGTAAATAAAAGCACTTATGTTCTTTGGAAGATCCTACCCATTAATAAAATGCCTGCATACCCATTGTTCTCCATCATACCTTTTATTAAGCAGACGTTTATGTCATTAGCCTGTGATTTTCTTTGTTGATATGAAAATATACATTTAGCAACAGAAGGATATAAAACTCAGAGCATTGGGAAAGACAGGGATGCCCTTTATTACATATTACAGCTTTTTCTCAACTCATTCAACAATATTAAAATAGTATTTTCTTTAGAGGTGAATAACTTACATCATTTGCATGATGCTTTATGTTATACAATGGCCGTGACCATGTTGACTGTTTGTAAATTCAACAGCCTGTGAGACACACAAAGGGCCTTTAGTTTTTTTTTTATATTTTTCTTTTGTAATTCAAAATAGATTTTAACTTACTGGGCCACATCACAATTGACCTTCCTTTCTTTGCTGTTGGATATTTTGTACCAATTGACTAGTGTTCGCTAAACATGTCGCCTAAACAACAACTGTCCAAGCATAATTTAGAAACAGTAGCAAGGCACTGCAGGTCTGTCAAGCGTTGGATTTCTTTACATACTATACCAAAGCAGTCTACCGCTGTCTGAATCTAAGGACTAAGAATTTTAAATGGTAAATCTTCTACCACTTATTATTGTAAAATATGTGTCATGTGCAAGTGGAAAGCTTGACCGGCATAGCAACAGTAACTAAGGGGTTGGGGCTTAGGGATCGGCTTTTCAAACCTTTGCTGGCAGTACATATGGATATGCACTCATTCACTAATTTAGGTCAGGTGCAATTAACCTGTCATTCCTCCTCTAACGGTAATGGTATTGCATGCTGATTGTGTCTTAGCAGAAAATATTGTTTATTAAGAAATAAAAGAATTAGGGGTCAACGTTTAATGCTTTAAATATGAGTCTCAAAAGCTTCCATCCGCCTTTTAGATGGACTAAAAGATGTTGAGGCATCTTTCACAGAGGGACTCATCTGGTCTGCAGGCTCAGTAATCTGCAGGTCACATACTGAGAATGGACCTCTTCTTTCAGGCTTCCACTCTTCTCTCAACGTGTAAAAATCTGTTCCTGCCTCTTCATGACTCATACTGTGCACCTGAAATAGAAACGGACACAATGGTTTTTAGGTTCATGCATTTATAATAAGAGAGGCGAGAGGAAAAATCCAAAATAGCAGCAATTTCTCATCAGTTTCTACTGATTTCCATTTAGGACTGATTTCAGCCCACTGTGAAATTGCTTGAAATTAGTTCCCCATGCGGCTGCTTAAGGTTTGCAGTGGGATGAATATTCATTGTGTATTTCATTATAATTGACATCTTCTGGATTGCATGGTGACTTCAATCACCTACTATACAATTCTGGGAGGACCTTTGGGCTTATCAACCTAATTTTGATGCTCCAAACTGATGTGTTGTCTGCTATATTGTCTAAAAGTCAGGGACGAGAACTCTGGTCTTTGTTTGTTTGATTGATTGATTTATTTGATGATTAAAAAAAGCACATATAACACTGCACAGCAGTAATTATATAGGCCAACATTAAAAATCTCTGAGGATAATAACACAATAAAGTCCGAATAGCTTATTTCCATTGTGATCCTCTAGTAAAACACTTATCAGGCCACAAAATTAAACAGCACAACATTTGAGACAAGTGCAGACAATACAATCAACATATAATAGCAGGCAGCAGGGTAGCTATGTCAACATGCTATTTGTTTTCTTGGGAATAAAAATAAAAAATTAGAATGGAAACTGAAAATTCTACATGGTACTGTGTAGCCATTTCTACTAGGCCACTATAAACGTGTTCAGTGAAACACTCAGTTTCAGATTTCTGGTCGGATTATTCCACTGTACTGCTGCACTGTAGACAGATGTGTTTCAAATGCTGCATATGCCCATCCGTCCACGTCAAAATACTCATTTCTGCAGAATGTGGAGGTTATAACAGCCATTTTCATGTTATACTCACAAGGCTCACTTTTTAATGGGATTTGTGTCATCCCCCCCCCCAATGAAATGAACATCACAGGGATCACCACACAGTCTAACAAAAGAAAGAGTGTTCCCTTTCAGATTCAGTAGCTAGACTGTCTGCGCAGGTGCAGTGGTGCCATGAAGTGGCAGCAGAATATTTTCCAATTTCTAGTAAAGCTGCGAAAGAGTAAAGACTTTTAAATGTCGGCGAGGCTCTTCCTTATGGACAAAATTAAAGCCAAAGAGAGGATTTGATAAACATGGAGGTGGCACATAGTTCAGTTACACACAGCATTTATTATTAATGCATTAGAGGTAAGTGGTTGGTATTTCACAAAGCAACCCAGCACTCAGAGAAACAAGCCAACTGCAGCATAAAGGTGGTTCAGGTGTTGAATACAAATCCCTTGATCAAACAGTGCAATGCTTCTCTTCTTTTGTTATGTTATGTTTTGTTTTGAGGCTCAACACAACACATTACTGTTCACTTTTCCCCTGCCAAGGCCGGTAGAGCCAGCATCTTTGACACATCTGTGTTCAAACCTGCTGTGTTTAATTCTGTCAGCCTTTGTACACTGAGCGGAAGGTGCAAACTTTATTCCCAAATTAAAGGTGCCTTGTAGAGTTGTATTGTAAACAAGCAAAAGTTATGTTTGAATTTTATATCTTTTCCTTCCTCATAAAACATTTGCAAAGCTGATTTAGTTTTATAATGCTGCTGCAGTGTTTACATTCATTGACCGTTTGCTTGCTAACAGTCTGCTTCTTCCTCGCTGCAAGTATTGGCACATTACCGCCACCTGTCGATCAGTAGAACAGTGTGAAACCACTGAAAGGGCGTTGTATTGCGTCACCCTCGTGACAATCAAACAAAATGGGGACCCGCTCATAAACACATTGCTCTATAGCGCTGCTAGTGGTCAAAAACTCCACAGGGTACCTTTAAGAATGTATCTATGCTTACAATGAAGAATACTGCCATCCTAGATACAACAGTCAATTAAGATAACAAATGAAGAAGAAAAGTAGACCGTAGACATGTAGCCATTCAGCCATTCAGCCGGGGGAGGTGAATAAAAGGTCTGGCAGGAAACTCTAAGGACAATGGAATATAAAGCACTGTTGTGCAAAGTCAAAAGAAAGACTAAAATTATAGTAAGCTGCAGAGTTCCTTTCAGGTTATCTAATTAAAATGCATATTACCTCTCTAAGTGCTTTTTTTCTGTCTCTTTCAAATTGACTGACCTTTGACCATCATTATCTGCTTTCTTTTCCTTTTCTTCTTTCTTTGCCTTCAACAGCTCTTGTCTCTACGTCTTTACCTTTATAATTGTATTGAAACACATGTTCAGGAGATACACTACTCAGCAATATAGAGAGATATATTATATTATATCTTTTGTACTTTCAAACAGTCACTTGTGGTTATGGTGATCCCAGACTGTGGCTCTAAAGTCACCCTTGTCTGTGATTAAAATATTAAAGTGTGATCGTTGAGTTGGGATTGGTTCAGGAAATTGCAAAACAAACTAGAGACCATCTTGTGAAGGGATTACATCAGCTGCGACACCAAATCAGACCAGGGCCGTAGAGTGGGGGTGTGGGGTCAATGGCCCCTTTCCGTACTTCCTACTTCCGGCGCCCTTGTTCAAACCCAATCCATCTTCAAAAACACTCTTCATTTTGACTAAACACCTGCAAAGTTTCGTGACTGCATCTTGCATGGTTGTGACGCTATCACAGTGACAAAATCTGGCCGCAGACAGACAGACCTATAAACACCTGGCAAAGTACTCAAATCTGCTTCTGTGGTAGTATCGCTGCAGTAGTCTCCAGGACCACATTTTGCCATGATGACACACACACACACACACACACACACACACACACACACACACACACACACACATACACACACACACACGCAAGGTGAAAACAATACCATCCGATACCATACCATTTCGCTGTCACAGCAAAACAAAAGTTTTTATATTAAACCATTTTTCTTTATAGTTTCCAATTATCCATAAATAGTTATTCTCATGCTGCTAATTATTGCCACAGCATTTAATTATACCAAAGACAGATTCATCAGCCAGTCAGGGATTAGACCGTATACTGCGGAGAGGTATACCAAAGACTGTAGTAAAAGAAGATTTTTGAAGCATTAACATCACCTTAAAGATAGAAATCCAACAAATTGCAATCAAAGTTAATTCTAAAATTTGCTAAAATCATATTTAAAATCACATCTCATTTATTTAGTTGATAACAGCACTTTGTTGTTTTAGTTTTCCAGGGAGTAATGTATTCATGACTATTTCTAGGCTTGGCGCAGTCCTGAAGTCTCCACTGGCGGCCTGGAAACCTCTATATCATTATCAATGTGTTAATTTTACGAGATTAAATGTGTTAATTGGTGAGCTTTCGAGGTACTGCTAGGCGGATTTTGTTACTGGCAAACAGAAACAGGCTACCTGTTTCCATCTGTTTCCAGTCTTCATGCTAAGCTAAGCTAATCAGCTGCTGTCTGTAGCTTGAAATTCACTGTACAAACTGAGAATGGTATTGTTCTTCTCATCTAACTCTTGGCAAGAAGGTGAATAAGTGTAATTCCCAGAATGTGGAAATATACTTTCAATAATCACAATATCAAATCCCACACCCAAATTTAAAAAATGCATATTCATGTCTGCAACAAGTGTACATAGATTTTGAAGTTTTATTTATCCTCACTGCAAACTTTAAGCAGAAATGTTTGTTGGCATTGCACACAACAACTTCAACAGTGTGTAAATTAAACTTAACCTTAAATGTAATTAACATGAGCTGAAATATATTATTAAGCACCTCACTGCATTATGTCGACTGTAATGGATCAAAGATCTGAGGTTAAAAGACCACAGTAGGGTAAACCACACACAGTCAACTGTGCCAAGGTACACTGTAAGAAAAGATACACCATATCTACTCAATAAAAATGAGGCAACAGATTACAAGCAATATTATTAATTAAATTTCACATGGTTTGGTATTGAGTAAATATGAATTAAGTGAGACCCTTAATAGTTGTCCATTTAATATGAGTATATTCGAATAGAAAACAGTACAGAATTAATTATAACCTAAACAAAAATATTGAGTTGATTTGAGAAAAGATAAACTCCCTAATGTGTAAATAGTACTAATAAAAAATAATTTAATTCTACATATCAATGATATATAATTGAGTAATAATCATCTACATTAATCTGCACATCGATTTGAATTTAATCAATGCAAAGAATTAAATCTAAATATTCTTTCTTAGGAATAACTAGTCTATGGCCGAGAAAGTACAGAACTTAACAAATACTCAAATAAGAATTTTATTAGCAATTCACTTTTGTGCTTTCAACTCATTGTAGTAGTGCTGGGAAGTATACCGGTATACGGATATTAATTTCCCATATGATATGAATTTTTCACATACCATAATACCGGTGCAATGCCGCAGAGAACGCTATGGCCAAATTGATCTGCGAGTGACATCAGAACAGGAGTCCTGTTAACTTCGTACCCTTCTCACTTATGGTTGTGACAACGACAATTAACCCACAACTAACTCTCTTTAATAGGATACAACACCATAGCACACAACTATTTGTGACTTTAACAATATTTAACACTAATAATTTTACATTTAGCCTACAAATTTACACAGCCGAACGGCATGCTGGGTAACATTATAGCTGTTAGCTAGCTAGGTTGACAGGAAGTGCTTTTCAATTAAAATTAGCCTGATTACATTGATTTGAATTAACTCAATATTCTCTCTATTTGGGATTAGATAAATATAATGCTTATGTTTTATTTAACTACAATGGTTGGATTTTATTCCAAACATTTTTATTTGAAATTTAATTAAATATTTGCCTCAAAATCAAAAACACAATCATATTGAATATATTTTACCTAATACATTAATTCAAATCTACATGACCACAGAATCATTTCTTACAGTGTAAGTGCCGATTGCATCAAATGCTGAATATCAATGTTAAAGGTTCTTAACACGCTGCATATTATTTTTCTCCACATCAGAACAAACCATTAAACTAAATACAATATAGCCTTGGAAATAAGCTACCAATCATCTATGCATCGCAAATGGTGCTATTGTTTGTCTTTCTGGAGGTAAATTGTTGCCTTTCAAATGGAAAACTGTGCGTCAAACATGTCAGGGGCATTGACTTGAAAACACCACTATAGTGAGGAAGATTGTTGAAAGCGAGCACTCAATGACATGGTTGAGGTTTAAGTGTTCACTGTCTCATCAGTTCATTGTATATATATATATATATATATATATATATATATATATATATATATATATATATATATATGACCTTGACATTTCATGTCATGTATTCAACAAATAAAGAAGGTTCAGACTATAATTTTGCATAAAGCTCAATATTACACAAGAAGTTTAACCTGTGGGTTCCATCGAAGGAGCTTTCATTAACATTTTGTGAAGTGGTCATTGCATGGAAGAAATATGGTCTCAGAAAATACAAAATGCAATCCGAGGCACACTAGGGTTTATGCAAAATTAAAATGCCTTTATTTTACACGGCAACATGTATTTAAAATGATGTTGCGTTGCGACCGACACAGGTCTTCATCAGGGTCATTGTCAGCAGTTTTAAGTGATTATTTAAAATAAATTACACAGCTATGGAATTACTATTACTACCATGTGTGAAAAGGAGCAGGTAAATGAAAACTGGCCTGATAAAGACATTTGTATTATGGTAAATGTTTTTATTACAATGTTGATGTGAAACAATGATGTCAGTTTAAACTCAATGAATAACAAATAAGCCTATTTTACCATCTCTCATTGCTGTGTATGACTAAAGGTTTGGCTAATAAATTGCCACACAATCATCCATCCTCTTGATGGCTCTTCAAACCTGTTTTCTTTCATCAGCAGAGCCCCTGGGATTCTCTGAGGCAGAGTGAAAAAGAGTACTTAAACTGAGGTGACAAGTTATATGTTGAGGTTTTTTTTTTTTATTTAAAGCTTTAAAAATTATACCCAAAAACTGCACTCTACACTGCTCCAATGTTTTCCAGCAGGATGGAAAGTGGGCCACTTTTTAAAGCTCTTCAGTTAAAGTAGTTTGACAAGAAGAGCTCTGGAAACACGCCAGAACCTCGACAGCTTGTGAAGCAAAAGGAATCGTCCTCTCAAAAGGTTTGACGAGGCTGGCTGACGAGACAGGCCATGTGGTGAAAAATCTATAAAAGAGAAAAACAGACAACCCAGCTACCCTGCTGTCGACCATGGTATTGAAAAAATATTTGAGTTAGAATAAAAACAGGAGTCTGTCACCTTTAAACCTACATTGTGTAATTTTTTGAGTTGATTATTAGCAAAAACCCCTTTGTTCTTTCACAAATATGTGCTCATTTATGTGTAATTACTTCTACCAACTAATCAAAGTATTCTCGTAAGCGTAGAATCTGCCATTTAGAATCATTCAGAATACATACGGGCGAGTCGCTCGCGTGATGGACGGCATGTTGCGCCTCCATCTTTAAAATACATTAGCCAAAGAGGGACATACCTCCACCTTTCGCCCTTTTACACTCAGTGGCACCCCGCACCGTGACAAATGCCAGGGGGAGATTACTCGCCAGGGAAGCAAAAAAAAAATTTAAAACAACAACGCGACAGGCAAAGCAAAAAGACCAAAGTTAATATTGGAGTGGCTAGAACAGCTGTGTGTAAACGATGGAAATACTAAGAGCTAATTTCAGATTCAGCCACCATAGCAGATAAAACGCGATCAGAATGGGAGGGGCTAGAAAGTAATATTCAGTTGGTTGTCATACACAATTTCACCGCTAGATGGGAGAAATTCTTACACAATGTAGCTTTAAGCTAAACATATTTCGATATCTTTCCACAGTAAATTAGGCGACTTCAGTTACATAGATGTATGGAGGCAGTCCACATTTTCTCACCATCACATTAATAATTTTAACTTGAATTTGGAGTAATCTTAACAGAGACACTGAATAAAATGCTTAGTTTACACTAAATTGTATTGCCAAATCTATAGTTTATTATGTGTTGGGTTCAAACTGAACCCCTATGTGTTAAAGCGCCTATGTGTAGGATTTGTAAATGTCGGACATGGATCTGACACTGGCTCAAACAAAAATGTATGCCATCACAATAAATTGAAAGATGTTTTAAAAATAGAATTTCCCTCTAAGTCATTATTATTTAATAAAGCAAAAGTGAGAGGGTTCAAATATTTAATACGAAAATATTGGAGAAGGAAGAGGCAAAGAGCTCTCCAACGATTACCACAGGCAGAAAGGTGTTTTTAATTTGGTATCCATTTTTTAAAGAATGTGTGTAGTCACATAAACCCATGATTAGGTCTGTTTCACCAGAGAGGTAACTGGCATTACAAAACTATAACTTATCTGTCATCAAATATTCCACCCTCAAGGTTCACTTACTAGGTTTTTGTATAACTACAAGTTTTCTTCAGCAGATGGAACTTGCTCAGGTATTATTATGTGACCGGATATACAGTATTTAGACATGTTTGGAACATACCAGGCATGTGAATGACTGCAGAGAAGTGGAATATAGTGTGATAAGTTTCTTTGCTCATTTTAAAAAAAAAAATCTGCTGCCAAAACTTGTCAAAGTTGTAACTGTCATGAAATGCATGACACAATTGTTTAACAGCCATATTTTAAAGAGTGTGAGTGATAAAAAAAAAAAGACAGATTTTGCTATTTTGCTATCACTTAAAATAAAAATACTGTGTGTCACTATATAGGTTTGAAAACACACTTTTTTACCAGCCTACCTTTTTGTTGTCAGTCGGGTTCTTGGCGACAAACTGCCTGAAAGGGTTCGGATGAAATTCTTCTTCATCCTCGACCGTCAGTCTTGGAATGGCCGTCATTGGGCGAATAACCCCAGGCTTCGTCTGGAAGAAAAGATTCAGAGTTTGAGAGCAGAGAGGAAATCATTCCTGCTTTCCAATACACTTTACCATAATCAGTGTTAGAGCAGTTGCAGTAGGAAACTAAACTTGAATATGTACCTTTTCTGGATCAATAAGCTTATTTTCCACACCGGTAGATGGGTACAAGCTGCATACAGACGCCTGAATAAACAAAGAAGAAAAACATTTTGTTAGTGTCTCCCATAAACCTGAAATACTGATCAAATAAAGCACTTGAAGTACTGAAGGTTATTGTAAAGGCAAATGAAATGATCCCAAAACGATGAGCTATTCCTTTAATGTTGTTGCAGTTGGTCAGAGGTTGACAAACATCATAAGTTCTGTCTTCAACAGCATTTACCCTCCAAAGAGTGAGCCTTTGTTCATGCAGGCTACATCAACTCAGTGTTCAGATTTTTGAAGCAGTAAAATTCCTGATGGAAAATATTCTCTTCATATCTTTGAGGTGTAGCTCACAATACAAGTGTTTTGAATGATAAAATGTTGATTTGTCATAACATACTGTACTGTCAGTAGTGGGTCCTGTGAGTGTAAAATCCAGTGAAAAATGTTTGCCGTTAAACAAAACTATCTTACTCTTACTCACATATTTGGTTTCACGTCCAAAGGATTTTGTTAATGATGAGTTGTTCTGCTGAAAGTAAAGAAGGAAAGAATGAAATGTCTAAAACAAAACAACAGAGTTACAACAACCTCTTCTGGTGGGGAATTGGAAAGATTTCATGTGAAAATGACATATCCCCCCCCCTAGAAACCAGGAAGAGCTTTCTCCCTTGATGAATAATGAATGAACAATTTTCATTTCTCGTGCTGATGATTATATAGTCAGAATTCACTTTTATCTCATGTCCAGTTTGTGTTTCAGTGAAACACAGAGCGCTGGTTTCCATGGCTCCAGGTTCACTACAGTTTGCTATTAGGTTCCTATTTTCTATTTAATTTAACTTTATTGATTTACAATATTAGTCATAACTGTATTGTAGCTGTTCTATTACTTTCTGCATGCTGTTGGTGAGAGATGTTATTCCTTTAAGAAACTTGAGTGGCAAATCAAGAGTTTAGGAGCTTGCCATTCTTGTCACATGCTGATAAAGAATCACTCTTTACCTGCAGATCAATGTTTGTAGTCGATGACCTGGAGGGCTGCTGTGACTGGGATGTTTTGCTCTTAAAGTTTAAAAAAAAAAAAGAATCACTCTTAATATTCAATAGACAAACAAATCAACATTTGCAAATGTTTAATTTTATATGATGTAATCCTTTGAACTCACTGCTGGAATGGAATTTGCCAATATCTCATCAATAACTGCATAAAGATCATCTGACTGCTGCCGGAGCTCAGCGGGTGAGCACATCTGTAGAAAATAATTGATATTAACGGACAGTTGTGTGAAGTGTGCAGTGCAAACCAGCAGTAATGTGTTCAGAAATATACCTCAGCGTGGGTGTCTGCAACACCTCTGTCCAACCTGTCACACGGACTCTCTTCTCTCTCTAGTTGCTCGTCTATTGTCTGTGAATGCAAAGCAGAATGGACAGATTGAGCTCCCTGTCAAGACTGCTGCTCCGTGTGAGTGATTATACAGGAGGCTTAGACAACATTGCAGCAACTCTTCAATTCATATTCATCCACTCTGTATTCTTCTCAGACATCTCTCCCTCCTCCACAGCTCTAAATGTACCATACTGCAGTGTAAATGACACAGCAATATGCCATATTTCTCTTTGAGTCTGTTTTGACTTTTACAAGGGTTTAAAATCAAGACTTCTTGCTTTATTGCCTGTAAATCCATCTGAAATAAGTTTTCTGTCAACAAATGTTTGCAAATACAAAAATGTATTTCTCTAAGTAAGTCTGAGGAGTGGACTTATACCTTATGAGTTTATTCCTATTTCACATTCACTACATAATGGTCCAGATGGCAACATTTGCTAGAGTGCCTGCATCAGGCTTGCATTAGGGCTTCATATGGATGGTTGTTAGAAGGAAAAGAAGATGAGTTAGTTGGACAGAGTCAAGTGAACTCACCTGCTGATCCAACAGAAGGGTGTTTGTGGGAATTGCAGCGAACGATTTGTAGCTTAACTTTATCTTGTGCGTCTGGAGTTCATAGAGAGAGAAGAGTAGACAGTGAAATTAAAATGAATTCAAATTTCTGCATTTTACTAAAGATAGACGTTATAGAATATCTCACTTTATCTCACACTGCTGTAGGCTACTAATCATGCAAAACAGTCAGCCCCGCTCAAGACGCACAACAGTTAAGTTACAACCAACTTTTTCTGACTGACAGGCAACATGGCTGTGTCCCACATCGACTTATATTTCCATGCTTGCACTAAATAAATTGGATTTCTGATGGTTAATACTCAGATGTTACTTAACTTCAAGCATGTATGTCTGGCCTAGAAACCAGAGTTTTAAAAATCTGCTTTATCAATTGTATGATGATGGTTCCCTCTTGCTTTAACATATGACATTTCAGATCTGTCAATCATTACAATCCAACAAACTGGTTGAAATCTCTGCGAAGCAAAGATCTATAACAACATCAATAAAAAATGATATGGCAAACATAAACATAAATCTAAAAACAGAGAACAGCACTTGATATCCAGCTATCAAGTGAGGGAAATCTGTTTTTAACTACATAGCGAGGGAGAACAGCATGTCACAAGGAGCATAATAAATAATATTCTCAGTTTAAGCATGCATATGGCAAGCAAAGCGGCTACCTTTCTTTTTTTACTCTCCCTGTCACTGCAGTCTGATATTCCACTCCCAGGCCTTGGGGAGGGCGTGGAGCGCATGGAGAGAGAAGGGGACGGACTGAAGTCTCTGATTGGTGGAGCAGGAGAGGGCGTAGGCGTGGGGGAGTTAGTGGGTGAGGGCCATCCGGGAAAAGCCATGGGTGTGTAGTGGGAAGGAGACAGACAGTGAGTTCTGTGAAAACCAGCTGATGTTTTGGAATCAGGGCAGCTCCTCTCTGACTCACACCTTTCTGTGGTGTTTTGTACAGGTGGTGATGCCGTGTCACAGAAAATTGTGACACCGGGTGAGCGTGATTGAGAAGGCTGAAGCCGAGGAGAAGAGACAGAGGGAGACCTCAGTTGTTGAGAAAGCGAGTGAAGACTTGAGAGAGATGAATTTGGCAGGGGGCTCCATTTCTGGGCCACAGAGGTCTCTAACTTATTAATATCTTCAGGGGACGGGGAGATTACTTTTTTAAGGTTGTTATCTGCAGGGCCCTTGAGGTAAATGTCAGTGTTGATGGTCTTCAGCTCGTGGGACTTGGAAATGGACACGTGTGGGTGTTGCAGCTTTTTGGAAGTTGCACAGTCTATTCTTGTATGCTTTAGTGGGGAAACATAATTGAAGTTTGAGCAAAATAGAGGCAGTGGCACTCTCTGGAGTGTGCTCTTTACAGTTGGTGGTGAAGTAACCTTCTCCCATCTAGGTACACTGCTTGAGCATCTTTTCTCTTGAGTTTGAGGGCATGTTCTACTGAGCTCATTTGACTGCACAGGTGGAGGAGCTGTGACACTTCTATTAGGCTCCCTGTGAGCGTGGCTCTGACTATCTATAGATGCTGATGAGGGGAACCGAGAGGAAAACTCAAGGGGAATGGAGGCCACACTGGAGGCTGCTGAGCATGCGTTACAAAAGGACAGGGTCACGGGGCTAACAGGCCAGCAGGGGGTGTAAGGCCTCTGCAGAGCAGGGGACAGGACAGGAAGACGGCCTTTTCTTAGGATGGCAGTGAGGAGGGAGAGTCGGGTGAGAGGAGGCCGGTGCCGGGGAGGAGGAGGTGGGGACTGGGGACAAACAGAGGAGGACAGGCTCTCGCAGGATGTGAAACAGGGGGTGTGAACCAGACTAGAGCCAGGAGCGAGAAAGTGCCTCTTGATCTGGACGACAGTAGGGGAGAAGATGCCGGAGCGGACAGATGAGCAGGGAGAAACAGTGCGGCTGAAAGAAACAGGAGAGGTGAGAGAGGAAAGCTGCACAGCCGACCAGCTCTTCTCTCTGTCCAAGTCCTCTGAGAGGATGGACTCTCTGGATGAAGCCGGTGTGGGGAACAGGTCTGCAGAGTTTGTGGGGCTCATTCTGTCTTCTGACACAGGCGCTATATTTGCAAAGAAACCCGAGCTAACCTCAGCAAGTCCAGAGGTATCGTGACTCTGCCGCTGGGAAATGCCCCTGTGTTTATCAACAGCTGTTTCCATAGAGGCTGTCCCGGCAGCTACGTGATTGGGGGTATTTTCAGACTGAACCCTGACTGAAGGAGAGGCTTTGGTTTGAGAGAGGTTCAAGTGATCCGGTGAAGGCTGAAAAACAAAAAAGCAAAGTGTGATTAGTTGTTTTTATGCGTTTCACTTTAAAGGTGCACTATGAGTTCCTGCGTGACATCACTTCTGTTGACGTTCCAAGTAAATTTCAAACAAAACAGAGCAAGCTCGCCCCTCCCCCCATGTTCCGTAACTGTCATGACTAACTGACTAACTGTCACTAACCCCCACCCCCGACCATCTTGTCGGTGATTGGCTGGAGCGGTTTGTTGTATTTTGGTGCACAGGCTGTGCCTCTAGTGTTTGTTTGACGTTTACGACCCCTGTGTTGTCTCCCGAGACCGGGCTTTTTCACAGTGTATTCAGGGGACAGGCAGCTAGCGGATCAAGGAGAGATGCCTAAGATTTGAGACAAAAATGAAATCGCGCTGAAACCATGTAGGAACTCATAGTGCACCTTTAAATTCTTAAAAAGCTAGCGTGACCAAAATGTGTGCAGAGAAAAAGAAAGAATTTTGATGAAATCTATATCTGACACTAACACAACAAACCCATTATAGAGTAGAAACTATGAAACTTGTTGGGTTATTTGCATATTGACTAGATTCTAATTATACTTCTCAAATTTGAAAGGCAATAAATGTCCACCTTGGACTGTTACATCCATTTATTTTATGCCCTGACAATCCCTTTATGTATGCCAACTTGATAATAGTATATTTATCCTGCAAATATACAGATATATTCCACACACACACATGCACAGATATGTGAATATGTCAGTAACAAAGCTTTCAGTCATAGTTTCCACATAATATTAAGAGTGCACGTGTTGTACTTACTTGAAGTTTTGTCCCTGGTTGGACTGTGTTTCCTGCTCCACCCTCCGCAGAGTCTTTTATAAAGACTATCTCTGCTTTGAAAATCTCCCTGTCCGACATGATCTCCCCGGCTGTCTTCTCATGGGACACTGTTAAGTTCTGACAGGAGAAAATGAGGCAAATGTTTAGGAGGAACTGAGCAAGTGAAACCTGAGAAAACCCGAGGTGAACTTCAGCGAGCCTCTCTGAGCTCAGGGGGTGTGCTTGGTTTCACCACACCACACCACATGCCAGCCTCACACATATAATACATATGTACATGTACATGTCCTGCTGACGTCAAAGTTGTACTATTCTCATGTGCAGAACTGAGCAACTGAGCAACTGAGGAGAAGCCTGTAATTAGAATACACACCAATTTAACCCTAGCTCATCCTGGTCCCAAATCTATTCAATTCAATCAAATATGAAAATTCAAGCATTTGTGTGCCAAAACCAATACAATTAAGGGGTTAAAGCTGAAAAGCATAACCTTCTGCAAGATAAGGTGCTTAAAATAGTGTTTAAACTACAACAAAGATGACAGAGCGTCCAGAGTCTTGCATGTGTGTGATGTCACCACACATTACCGTTGTGTAAACAGCTGATGTCCTTGACTGACCAGGGAACATCCTCGATAATTTGTTGTATTGCCTGTGAAACATAGAAGTACTGTAGAGTAGAAGTACTGTATTACAGGGTAACAGGTACCTCCATTGTATATAAGTACTTAACTTAGTTAC
The DNA here is from genome assembly GCF_008315115.2 of Sander lucioperca. Taxonomy (NCBI): domain Eukaryota; kingdom Metazoa; phylum Chordata; class Actinopteri; order Perciformes; family Percidae; genus Sander; species Sander lucioperca. Next base: position 18,279,866 of record NC_050187.1, read on the forward strand.
TTCTTACCTCTGATAACTAGACCCTAGAAAATTATATCAGCATGTGGTAAAATACATCTTTATATTCATTATGTATTATCTTGTGTTCACTAAGTGAGTTTGACATTTTGGAAAAGTTAGATGAGAATATCAATACCACTCTCTCTGTATGTTAAATATGAAGCTAGCCAGCAGCCAGTTAGCTTAGCTTAGCATAAAGACTTGAAACAGGGAAACAGCTAGCCTAGCTTGGCCTATAGGTAACTAAAAGGTAAAGGTAAATCCACCTATGTAAATTACACAATAGAGTATGATAGGAATACATGGATTTTTGCAAAATTAACATAATTTACATACACTCCACTTTGTTTAGGCTACAATTTCCCCAGTGAGAACAGACTTTAATATCAATGTCCCACAGATCAAAACGGGTGTGACTGCAATTTCATATTATTTGACCAAACTCAGGCCATTATATCCCATAGAATATGATTCAAATTGTTGTGGTTTATTGAATGTCCATGAATTTAAGTGGAGCTATAAAGAGTAAGTGATTATGACATGCATCATTCCTGACATGAACTCCCACATTTATAGTAGCCTAATTATGAACCAAAAAATATATATGACACCACATGATGACACCCTTCAGCTTTTGAAATGAATGAAATGAAAAATATTCTCAGTGCTTTTCTGTTACCTAACTGTAGATTAGCGTTATTTAAATAAATGAAAGGCTGCCAGAATGACACTTATTCCTAGGACTGTATTTAACATAAATGTCACCTCATGTTGATAATATCACCACATGTTGAGTGTTGAAAGCAGTTATATTAAGAACTTGGATTAAATGCACAGTGAGTTGCTGGGATTTTTTCATTGACATGTCTTCGTACTGCACATATGATGATACCGTAATGACTCTGACAACTGGCTGGAATTAAAGTTTTCCGATATGAAATTTAAATCTGTTTCCATGAAAAAGCCATTAGAGTATTTTAGATAAACAGTAAGTTTATGCAAGAGTGATACATTCTAGCTATTTTTGAATGAATTGACTATTTTTACTATTTAATCCTATTTGACGTGGCTCTGTCTTTAGGCAAAGATCTTGAGTAATTAAGATTTGCTCAATTTATTCTGGTTGCTTCTCATTAGCTGAACTAAATGACATGGCACGAAACTAAACAAAATGTCTCACAAACATACTGTGTATTTCAGAAAGGAAATATCTGCTACCACTTAAACTAATTTAGTCTGTTTGAAGATTTGTGATGCACAATTAGTAAACAGTAATAGAAAAAAAAGTATTCGAAGCAAGAAAATAATTAGACAGGGAAGATGAAGTATTGTGCCTTAGTAGCCTACCTCATATTTCAAATCAATGGTGGCCACTCAGAATGCAAACTGATAATGGCCACTTGAGGTTAAAATAGGTTGAGGTTGAATAATGCAAAAGCAAATTCCTTTCTTTTGAATAGGAGCTATTTAGAAGTGTAGGCTGCTCTGAATCACAGTGGTGGATTAATGAGCTGGCATCTAAATATGGCAGTTGTCTTTCCGCAGGGAGTATCACTAATCTGTAATGCTTTAAAACGACTAAATGTAGTGCAGCAGTACAAAAAGCAGGTGTGAGAAAGCAAAAAACTGATCTTGTGCCACAACTCAAGATCAGTCACTACTCAATAATCTAAAGGTGTTCTCACCTGACTTGACTCTGAGTAACATCATCATTAGTTTTGGTATGCATTAAACAAACAAGATACAACATATTAGCAAATGAGTCTTCAGATTTTGTTATCGTTGGGTCGAGCCAGGCTAGCTTTTTCCCTGTTTCCAGTCTTTATGCTAAGCTAAGCTAGCCGGCTGCTGGAGGTACTGTAGCTTCCCATTAAACCTACAGACTAAGAGTCTATAAGAGTGGTATCGAGCTTCTTATCTAACTCTCAGCAAGAAACTTTTCCGTTTATGTTACATTCATACAGTTTAACATGCTTAGTAACAAAATATGAACACAAGAACGTGCATTTGTACAAGTTTTTATTTTCTCACATGCTGGCATTTAGTCCTACTACTGCAGTGGTGGAAAGGAACTAAGTTCAACATTTACTCAACTAATGTACAATTTTGATGTACAATTACTTGAGTATTTCTACTTTATGCTACTTTATACTTTTACTCCCCTACATTACAGAGGGAAATATTGTATTTTTTAATCCTCTATGACAGCAACCCTATTGTTTCTAGTTACTTTACAGATAATAATTTTTCAAAAAGAACAACTCATCGCATCATAAAATATGAAATATGAAATTGCCAATTGCTATATAAAGTAGATTAAATTTGCTTCAGTTTGAAATACATGTTGTGCATTAATAATCCAACATTGTAATATACTAATGTAGAAATATAAACATCTGAAAGGAACCATTCTGCATAATGAGTACTTTTACTTTTGATAGTTTAGGTTTATTTCGCTGTCAAAACTCAATTAAAACTTGAATGCAAGATTTATATTGTGGCATTGCTACTTTTGCAAGGCCTAAGTAAAGGATATTAGTGCCCACTGCTAGTTATAAAGCAGCAAAGTGTATCATCAAAACCAAAACGTGGCTTTTTAAATCTCTAACACTGCTCTGTGGTAAAAATAACAACAACATAAGAGAAAGATGGAGATAGAGTTATAGAACAAAAAAATTGAGTGGAAATGGAGTTCAAATGAAGACATGGTAGAAAGAAATGAGCACAAAGCCATGCGTGACACACAATCTAATATAGCTCATTTAAGAAAAGATAATACTCCCTGTACGCTACAACACGGGGTTATTCAGTATATTATATGTTGTTGTGAGTTTATAACACAAAGGGATTTAGGTAATAGCAATGTGGGAGGTTGAAAGACTAATGGTGCCACCCCAGTGCGAAGATCTTTGAAGTCTGACTCCAGGCAGCAGAAGAAGTTGGCTATCCTGAGGCACCCAGAGCTGTGGCGCTGCCATGATGTTGATGCTGGATAAACATCCTTCAGCAATCAACACTACAGGATGTTGGGGGTTCACACCAGCCCCCAGGATGATAGCTTTCAAGAACTTTTGGTTGAACATTTGTAGTTTGGGTGCATTAATGTAGCCTACATAAGCCCAAGATCAGAAAAAGAAGAACTTAAAGAGGATCTGTCAAAAGAAAACATATGGCAAAGAAATATTAATGCCTTGTGTGTTTTCTGTTGGCATTTGCCTTTCAAGCAATTGTTTTATTATTATTATTATTATTATTATTATTATTATTATTCAACGTACTGTAAAAAATAATGGCCTTCTTCTATATAATGCACTCTTATATGATGAACGGAGAAATCCTATTGACACCACAATAATTGTGTGTGTATATATATATATATTAGGGCTGTCAAAAATAATTAAATAATCTGAGAAGAAAAAATTACGCGTTCAAAAGAATTACGCAGATTAATCCATTCCATATTGAGGTTTGACCCGGAGCCGTTCTAGCCACCATTAACTGTAAAATGAAGGAGGGAGACGAGAATGTGCTGCCTGGATCATTGATTAGAACATTTACTTGTAAAAATCTTCTTCCTGTCAACCCTGGTTACCGAAATCTGGTGCCACTGATATGTCTGCGCTTCTCTCTGATGCTCTGAAACAGACGATAGGCAACACAAACACCACTGCACGTGACGCTAGTTAACACTACTATACTCGACAGCAGCTAATGTTAGCCTACCGCTAGCTAGTAGCTAGATTAAAAACGGTTAAAATGCTGACAGCTAACGCTAAACGGTGTAAAGTTTGACTGTTTTTTACTGTAGAGGATTCAACACCGGTATGTAACAGCTGCCGTCGGAGAAACAACACAGACGGTGCGTTCAATGAAACTGGTAAACTACAGCCTCGTGGTGCATTTGAAGTTATTGTAAATGTCCTTACCATCTGGTGGTTGTTTTTGTCGTTCAACAGCAATTTACTAGTGAAATAAGTTATTGTTATTGTTATACATTATTATTAAATCATTTCATTTTGACCATATGGTCTTAGCAATAAACAAGCCGTTCTTTAATGTCACCGACTGTTGTTTAGTACCCTTTTTTTTCTTTTCTTTTTGGTTCAGGCACCGTTAATTATGTATGCGGTTAATTTCGATTAATTAATCACAGATTATGTAATTAATTAGATTACATTTTTAATCGATTGACAGCCCTAATATATATATGGGCTGTCAAACGATTAAAAGTTTCTTAATCGCGATTAATCGTTGAATTTCTATAGTTAATCGTGATTAATCGCATGTTTTATCACATGATTAAAATTCTATTATTTTGCATTTCAGAACTGTTTTTAAGTACATATTAACAATGGAAAGCCATTCTTACCAGTGTATCTTGATTGGGAATCAAATGAATGCAAAGAAAGTGACTTTATGAACTTGATTTTAAGATTTGTAGTTGTTTATTATATATTTAATCTAGTCACACATTTGAATTTAACAACAACTTTGAAAGCACCACAAGGCTGTAAATTACCAGTTTCATTTACAGCCTGTGTTTTTCCGACAACAGCAGCTGCAGATTGTTACATCTTGGTGTTGGAATCCTCTACAGTGAAATACAGATACACTTTACACCGTTTAGCATTAGCTGTCAGCATTGTAACCATGTTTAATCGGTTTGATCCAGCTACTAGCTAGCGGTAGGCTAACGTTAGCAGCTGTCAAGTATAGTGTTAACTAGCGTCACGTGCAGCGATGTTTCTGTTTCCTGTAACGTCTGTTTCAGAGCACCAGAGAGAAGTGCAGGCGTATCAGTGGCACCAGAATGAGGCACCGAAATCCGCGTTGCTATTCCTGCAGCAGCAGGATGTGTTACGAGGAAGTACGGCAAAATAGTAGCCTGTTAGGCACGACACAAAGCAGAGTGAAGTGAAAATAAATTAATAAATGGCGGCATGCGATTAATGCGATTAAAAAAATTAACGCATTATGCTCGACCCTTAATCACATCGCGATTAACGCGTTAATGCTGACAGCCCTAATATATATATATATATATATATATATATATATATATATACACACACACTACCGGTCAAAAGTTTGGGGTCACTTATAAATTTCCATCCCACTCCATTACAGACAGAATACCAGCTGAGATCAGTTGCATTGTTTTTTTAATCAGGGCAGCAGTTTTCAGATTACATTATGTGCTTACATAATTGCAAAAGGGTTCTCGACTTTTGATTTTAAATCATATCAATCAATGATGTTCATCCATTAGAAGGAAGTTATGGTGTAATTGCTAAAATGCCGCAGGTGAGAGTGAGATTGATTCTTCCCCAGGAGCAATGGTGTGTCCTTTCATCCTTAAGCCACTGACATGATCATTAGAAACTAGGGTCCTTTGAAAAGGCGGGAAAGTTGCAGAATCAAGTTTTCTGGATCATTAAAAGTTACAATTCAGAGGAATCTCAGGCTCATTATTGGCCAAAATTGTTATTACTGTAAGAGTTTACTGCACACTCAGATTATGTCTTTTTTGTCTCTATTGTTGAAAGTGTTTGAAAGTGAAAGTACTTTGCAATATAAAGTATTGTTTGTCAAGGCTCATAAGTTTAATAAATTTGCAATATAAAGTATTGTTAGTCAAGGCTCATAAGTTTAATAAAAAGCAATGTCATCTAGAGAATAAATGGAGAGTGTGGAACAGAAAGTCATATCTGTCACATCGAATATAAGAAGAAAGTGGTCATATTGATATTCTTATGCAGGGACCGTCTGGGTGCATTTAAACTGGTGATCTTAGCAAGTAGCACGAGGCTGTGGGCTCAAGAATAAGATCACATCAATTTAACCGGACAGGCTGAGTGGCTTCATTTTCAATGCTGCGGATTTCCCCCAAAATATAGCACATGAGTAAGTTTGTCCACTTGGAGCTAGTCTCGATTTGCAAACAGATAGTGATTTAAAACAACACTACAAACACAAGGTGACAGCTAAATCAACACTATATATATGTTCATTTTGATAAACGCCTTGCAATCAAAGTTACAGATCAAGAGTGTGTGTGTGTGTGTGTGTGTGTGTGTGTGTGTGTGTGTGTGTGTGTGTGTGTGTGTGTGTGTGTGTGTGTGTGCTGCTGCTGCTGCTGCTGCTGCTGTACCTTATTTGGTTTTTCTGTCAAAGCTCCAGATCTCTCCTCCTCAGTAACAATGTTTTTAATTGGTAATTTCTGCACCACTGGCAAAAACGTGAAAATACAATGGGATGGCACTCCTATTGAAACCTGTAAAACAGAGAGGAGAGGAACAAATCGTCCACATGTTACAAGCTCTCGATTATAATTTCTAATATTATCTAATATTCTTTACTTACAGTAAATGATGAGTCATGCACAATGGGACTTCTTATCTGTTAAAGTTTAAGGGGCCATGTCGAGGTCTCCATAAAATCCATGTTTCAGTCACTCACAGTTGAATATCACTGCATTTCAGCTTCTTTCTAGCCCGCCACTAATGAACCATCATCACACTCATACAAAGATCAGGCACCCTGCAGCACAAAACCTCGCCACACCCAGACTCAATTAGGAGTGATGAGTTGCAATTAAATCAGCTTATGTTCTCATCTGATTAAGGCACCTTACCACACACATATTTTGTGTGCTGTGCTGTTAGTTTGGGTGAAAAATGTTGAATATTATGCAGAAACTCTGTAATAAGAAGCCAAAGATGCTTCTCTAACAACTTGAGCAGCTTTGTAATCTATGGGCCTTTTCCACTGGGGTGGTTTCCACTGTTGTCCAGCAAGCAAGTTCATGGAGCTAAATTTCAACGCTGTTTAAGAGATTATATAAAAGTTCCAGGTACTCTGGCAGCTTTGCTGGCAGTGCTGTCGTTAATGATTTGTCAAGCACTTGTGTCGTCACATCATTAAAAAAAATGTTTTTGTTGCTGCACATAAAACATAAGCCAGGCTGTTTCCAGTATTTATTCTATATGCTAAGCTAATTGCCTGCTGGTTGTAGCTTCATATGTAGCATAAAGATCTGAGAGTGGTACTGATCTTCTCATCTAACTCCCTGAAAGAAATAAGCCAAAATATTGAGATTCCTAAGAAGGAAATACTTTGTTGAATTTGCACCAGTTTTCGAGTGATCCCAATACTTACTACAGTGAGAGCTCTGCCGACATGTGACATAGATGAAAGGAGCTTTACGTTTTTAACACATCCTTCTGGTGCAGCAACTCCTGACTGATGACCAGCTTTTAGCACCCTGGATGTCATTTTTATCACATGATTACTAAAAGATGCCATTATCCAAGATTAGTTTAATTGCCAAACAGATACGTTGGTGTCCTCTGTAAAAATGAAAAGGGGCTATGTAAAACCACGTTGGTGTTGACATTATTAAACAAACCCAGGGACAAGCAGTTCCATAGGGCCTACTAGGAAACCTCTGTACTGTCCACGGAGGTGACCTGTTAAATCCGGTTCTCAGCTTTTCCTGAACCTGCATAGTTTAGTGGGTGTACACCGCAGCATTCACACTATCAGCGATAATGGGTCCATTTTCAGCACCCATGCTAAAATGCATGAAGAAGTGAATCTGTGAATTGTGATGGATAAAAGCTTTGCCAACAAAGATAAGCAACATCTCTGCGCCTATAATCTTGAAGGAATTGGAGTCGTAAAAATGTAAATTCAATCAGAACATCCATATGTTTCCAGTTGCTAAGCTTACATTAGGTAAATTGCAAGAAAATTGCATCTGTAGAGACGACTGTTGAGCCACTCTATATGTTGTATATAAATGTGAGCAATGGAAAACATTTCCTATTTATTCTCACTGCAGCAATCAAAGCACATACTCGTCAAAAGTAGGCTACTTCCACTTTTCTAACTGATCATGATTCTTCTCTCCACAGTGTTGACAGATCATTTGCAACATTCAAACTGGAGGGTAAGGGCACTGAAAGTTCCTTCACTAATCAGTGGAGCTTATTGTAGCACATACTTGAGATTCTGTCTAAAAATAAATCACACAGCCTCCGCTGGTTGATGTAGACCCAGTCAAAGTAATATAGGCCTAGGCTAATTTGTGTTAGATTAAATATTTGAAGAAGACACAAAAGCTGCATCAAAATAAAATGATTACCAAGATGATTACAAATTACGATTTCTCAGAACTTCCATTTTCAAATGTAAAACTATATGTTTTATTTGAATAACATGCTGTGGATCCTGCTGGGACTATTTCATTGATGTTTTCAGAGCAGTTATTTATCATTTCTTACTTTGTGCATCATGCAAGACACAGTACATATCACATGCTGGTCTTCTAGAAAGACTTCACTCAAAGATAAATGTGCCAATACTGTGTTGATATCTACACAAATCCATTTAATCTGAGGGAAAAACAATATTTGTAATTAAAATGTCATTTCTCCCAAATAAGGTTTTCAGCAGAACATTCATTTCTTCTAACAGCTTGAGTCTGTCTATTGTTCTCTTTCTTTGAATTACAAAGTGTAGCGACCGGACGTGTATTTCTACGCCCCAGTCACAAAGCGATCTCTCTCTCTCTGTAATTTCTGTAATGTAAAACTGTAATTGTAGCCTATATGAGGCTGTATGTGTATGTGTGTGTGTGTGTGTGTGTGTGTGTGTGTGTGTGTGTGTGTGTGTGTGTGTGTTGTCTTGTTTAACTATATTCGTGGGGTCCAAAAACCAGGAATACAGTATACTTGTGGGGTCCGGACAGCTTTGTAGGGCCAAAATGCTGAACCCCACAACTTTAAAGGGCTGTTTGAGGGTTAAGACTTGGTTGTAGGATTAGGGTTATAATTAGGTTACGGTTAGGGTGAGGGTAAAGGTTAAGGTTAGGCATTTAGTTGTGATGGTTAAGGTTAGGGTAAGGGGCTAGGGAATGCATTATATCAATGACGGGTCCCCACAAAGATAGTGCCACGCACTATGTGTGTGTGTGTGTGTGTGTGTGTGTGTGTGTGTGTGTGTGTGTGTGTGTGTGTGTGTGTGACTCATCTGGATTCAAATGAAGCAAAGGTCTTATCAGCTGTCAAAACAACAGTATTTTTGCCTCCAATGTCAAAAATACTGGTCTTAGCCGTGTGTCCAGTTAGGCATTAAAATAACTGCAGGCCCAATATCATAATGTCTTTTCTGCCAAAAAAGAATTTTTCAAACCAAATATGTGGCTTTTTGAGTTCAATACAGTACTGAGCAGGATGTTTGGCCTTTCTGGGTCATTATATATCCCAAAGAAGCAGAAGACAGACTCATGGAGCCAGATTTAGTCTCTTAATCGCTGGTGGGATGTAAATGAGTACATTTACATTTAGTATTTAAGTTTTTATACAAATTCATAGTTATACTCCATTGCATTTCAAATAGTGTACTTTTAATCCACTTTATTTATTTCACATCAATACTAATTGCTGGTTACTTTACAGCTTCGTATTTGTGATGAGTTTTTAAAATATGATAAATATAGAAATAAAGAAAATACTCAATAGCACATGTACAATAGTTCAAATTTGCACCACATTCACTAGCTAAGTGTAACTGCAATACACTTAAAAGCCATAGATCCTCTGAATGCCCTAGGTCTCTAGTTTGTGGTTGTAAAGTTTCATGAGGCTGCGATTATCCTAGAGCAGGGATTCCCCAGGGGTACGCGAGCTGCCACCAGGGGGCGCGCGAGAGGGAAAATGTAATGGCGGTCTGTTTTTTTAAGTGGGATTTTTCCATACAATAAAAAAACATGAACAGTAAACATTTCCTTTGTAATCGCTTTTATTTTAAATAAAAAAACTATAATTTATTAGTTTTTGATAGAAACGTAGAAGAAGACAGCTGCTTCTTCTACGCACTGCTCTTCTTTTATGCACTGCAGCCGCTAGGCTATATGCGTGCCAACTCGTTTCATTCATTCCATATATATATTATAAATATGCTTAACTGGCTGAAATCAGGGAAACTGTCAAGTGGGACGTCTTATGATAAAGTTGTTAGTCACAAAGGAGGAGAGGGACCAAGAGAGAGTGAGGATTTGGAGGCAACAGAGACAGAGAGAACAGAGAAAGAAAATGAGCGGGAGTCAGAAGATGCGCCGGAGGAAACCGAAGAGGAGGGAAGGAGATGGCAAAAAAGAGGTGATGAGGGTGAACACCAGACGGGGAAAAAAAAGAAGCAAATATGATGACAATTATCTGGGTCTGGGCTTCACTTGGATCGGCGATACAGATTGCCCGAAGCCTCAGTGCGTGTTGTGCAGTGAAGTTCTAGCAAACAGCTGTCTGAAGCCGTCTTATCTCCGTCGTCACCTGCACACGAAACATGGCAATTTAAGTCAAAAGCCCCTTACATTTTTTTAAAGCAAAGTTGGAGGAGTTGCAGAAAAGCCCAAAAAATGCAGTTTCATTCATGCGTTGAGTCTACAAAAGACGCATTATGGGCTTCATATCTGCTCAGTTACAGAGTAGGGAGAAAGGGGCTGCCGCACACAATTGCCGAAGACATGTGTTTGCCAGCGGCCAAAGAGATGGTGGAGTGTATGATTGGAGAGAAAGAGGCAAAAATATTGGACGTGATTCCTGTGCAATTTAATTCAATGTACTGTCGTTCTAATTTCCATAACCGTTGTGTTATGATGATGATGATGCTAGCTCCACGGTCATTTAATAGGCTTAGCCTATTGCTGCAATGTTTCTTTTACGCGGCTGAAAATAACCGTGCTTTCTGTTACTGAGCCTGTGTCTGTCACTTGTCCTCTTAAAAGTGGAAGCTTGTGCGTAGCTTTGTTGCATTATATTGAAAGTTTGTTGATGTTGTTATTGTCATGCGTGTTCTGGTTATTTGCGCATGATTAAACATGAGTCTTTATATGGCGATAAAACAAAGCTTTGTTGCGGTTTTTTTTTGAAGTGGGGATTGGGGGTGCGCCAACCCGGTTGGGACATAGAAGGGGGTGCGCAGGAAAAAAAGTTTGGGAACCGTCACAACAGGTCATGTTATACGGTGAGATCAAGTATCCAAAAATGGTCTGACTACAATAAACTGGCTGGTAGTAACTAACATCATCACGCATGAATACAATTGGCCTCATTCAATCCACAAGAGTCCACACCTTTCTAGTAATACCAAATGTATGCATATCCAAGACTGTTTAGTGACCGCAGTATGCAGAAATAAACAAATACACCATATTAGAATAGGCGAGAATAACACATTTTATTGCATGAGAAAAACAGCATGGTTTTTGGCCCAAACTGCATGGGATTAGCATCAAATGGTTACCCATAGAAGCAATTTTCAATCAGATATCTTGAGGTGAGAGGTCAAGGGACCCTTTCGAAAATGGCCATGCTATTAATTTATTTATTTATTTTGGAGCTCCTTTTCTGACAAGCTAGCATGACATGGTTGGTACCACTGGATATCTTAGATTGTCTAGTTACATATGATACCAATTACTTTTAAAAGATATTTTAAAGCCAATAGCTTTAAAATGAAATGGAGCCTGCTACAGCCTCTGAAAGACAGTAAAGTCGGCCTAAAAGAGTCAGGCTGGAGTAGCCAGAAGCAACACCGTGACCAAAATATTTTCCTCAGAGATAACAGCGATTCTATAATCAGCTATAAATAAAGAAACAGAACAAATGCCTTGACTAAAATAATCATGTGCAATCTTATAAACTTGTTTATGTATTCATGTTCTAATGTAGGCCTAACCCCCTTGTTTGCATGTCCTGTGTAGTCAAAGCAGAGTAAGTTTATACTGTGAAAGGTCAAAGCAAGCATTTCCTTCTTGCCCATCGGAGCCCTCTTGAATGTTTAATTGCGTTGAGTGTTGCCGAGGTCATGCCGTCCTCGTAGATCACATTTCCAGCCACCACTGGCTCACTGTGCTACATGTCGCCTCACTGTGTGCGTGCTCTCACTCAGTTATTTCTTGAGGCATGTCGGACCCGTCCCAAAGACCGAATACAAGCAGCAGTAAATCATTTCCTGAAGCAGACCACCCTCTGTGGGGACCTTTGAAAGGGACACTCATAAACAGTGAGCAACCAGAAAGTGACAAATGTACTTAAAGGAAACATACTACTGATTGAATGCAAGGGACGTGATTCCTTGTGTAATTCTTCCTCTGTAGAAGCTGCTATACAAAACAAAAGTTCAACTGTAAGCAGCATCCATATATGCATTAATCACATATTCACTCATATGTGTTTGCCTTTGATGATGCTCAGTTCCGTGCCACATTGAGCATGGGAGCTATTGGTTTTTAGAGGAAGAGCATAATTGCTGTTGTAAATCTGAAACCGCTGTGCTCCACAGATGTTAAAATGCATATCTAAATAGCTCACGTTGTGCCATAGTAAACGCATAAACAGTTGGGTGTGTCACTAAGTAAAGAGTTTAATTACAGACAAACACACGACCCCTCCCTCCAGAGTAGATATGGCGTGCAAATGTAGCCCACTGCCAGCTGCTACTGCTACAGAGCACTCTGGGTTATCTCTCTCTCAGATTATAAACAAATGTTATAATTCCAAGTCTCATACACAAGGACGAAAACAAGAACAAAAATGCACATATCAATGTCTGTAATTTTTAGTAGCAGCATATTTAGGGAGAACATGAGTGTGATTGAAAACAAATAGCTTTTAAGAGTCGGTTACAGGCTCGTTTAACATTACTCACATACTTTAAAGTTTATTTCCTATGATGAATAGCTGTATAATGCATAATAAAGGTATCAATATGACCTTGCAGTGCAGTGGCAAGAAGTTAAAAATGTCATAAAATAAATAAAAAATAATGATATACTTGCAATTTTCACAACATATTAACACTGATAAGATGCATTTACATTAATTCTTGTGAGTCTTGCTTTTAAATTCACCAGAAGGCAGTTTGGTAACTGTTTTTCATCCTTGTTGGACAGAAAATAACAGGATAAGTATCAAGTAGCAGTGTGTGAGTATGACTGAGTATGTGAGTGATATTACTTCAGCTTGACAGCAAAATCCCAATCCCCAAGAAGAGGTTTTTCATCCAGTGAAAGAAAAACATCTATTTCCAAAACCTCTTACCTTACCCAGACTCTTACTCACACGGTCCATTTCTACTTCAAATGCCTCTCCATTTAGAAGTGTTGCTTGGGTCCAGGATTCAGGAAAACTTCTGTCAAATGTTGATCAAAGCATGTACGAAAGCATGCACACCTTTCAGCCCGTCTCGCAAAGTTCAAAGTGTACTGTTGGTGTGTTGTATTGCCCTGCAGATTTCCTTTTATAGACACATAATAGCCACAAATAGCTTACAGACAGCAGACAGCCCGCTGGGCACCAGTAAGTGTTCACGCTTGGAGCTACAAACAACACAACGCTGTTGTCTCAGGCAAGTTTTCTTGTTCAATTTTAGCACTTTTTTTTTAGATAAACTTATTTTGTCTCCAAAGTTGTGTATTCCTCCTCAGCATGGGTCTTTCATATATTATATACTGCCACAATATGACAGACGTCATGCTGAAAACATGACAAATATCTTGGCTGACTGAGCTCAGAACAAAAATAACAGAGATGATTGTATCTAGTGGACAATTAAAAAAGCCTGCTGAGAAAATAAGTGTTGCCGTGTAGAACAAACTAAAGAGTTTTTTTTTTTTTTTTTTTTTATGAAAGATTTGTTTTTAGCACAGGTCTGTGAAGAGCTCGCATTGTGTGGTGAAGCTGTTTGAACAGAAAACTAAATAAAGGCATCACTGTCTGAACTTGCACATCTGACAAATGAGGATTTTTAATACAGAACCGATACTTTTAAATTCAAATGAACAATATAATATGTTCATTCAGTCTCCAGATAATATGAACCCTTGCCAGCCAGCAGACTGCTGCGACAAATCAATCTCAGCATGTTTCCAATAATGACTTATCAGGGGGCTTAAAACAAATTCATTTACTTGCTTGTTTGAGGCTGCATTGACTTCTCTGTTCCCTTATCAGTGAGTGAAAGCAGACCGCTGGAGTGGATGCTAATCCTTTAAGAACACTACATTCTTCATTCCTGTCACAGCTGTTCGTGTCTATTTTGACCCTGCTGTCCCCCTGTCTCACTGTGGCAGCCGCACACAGAGAAAATCACAAAAAGACAAAGCATACACGTACACCACAGCCTGTTCCTCTTTATTTTACCTCTGGTGTTATGTGATTTGGTATTCATTCAGAGGGACTCGGGATAAAAAAAAAACATCTGATAAGTGCCTGAAATTTAAATATGTAAAGAGAATCAAATTTATTTTGTGTAAAGCAGTCAATCTTAAATTATAGCCTTAAACCATTACATGATTTGAATATAATCCTGTTTCCCTGGATTAATATCCATTATTTGTGGAAAAGGCAAAAAGTCACATTTGTTATGATTTCTGGCGTGTGACGTGACACTTATATTGTGGTAGTACTGGATTTAATCTCGTACACTGGATGTTATGTCCCCAGATTATTATCACTCAGCAAACAGTCCTCACTGCAGAGCATCACTGTTAAAACAAGTAGTCATGTCATATTTGTGATCATAAGCAAACGTTCATGGGGTGGACACAATAACACAAACGTGCAATATGGTGCAATCCAGCACAACATTATTGCAAATTACAACAACAAATCTGCCAAACCAACACCTTTCTGACACACTGTCAACTAAAATGTATCTAAGGGAGTGTCTTTGCAGGGCTCTTTTACTGAATTGCAGTATACTGTGCAGGTGTTCATACGTCTCAGCATGGATTTGTCTCATTTACAGCTCAAAGAAAAGAAAGGCCTCTTAGAGCAATGCAGCTGTGCTTTACTAAGAAAGTAAACACTGAACAATGAACTGTTGTTACTGTGAGCAAGATATCTGTTCTCTTTTTCTTTTTAGAAAGCAGAGCGCTCATGATTCTGAATTTAGCAGATGTTCAGTCAAATGAAGGTCTCTGCAAGACTCAGACTCCCTGTTATGCACAGCCGTGTGGCATTTTATCTCGGTACAGACTATAAAATGTTTGAGAGCTTGGCATCGCCATGGGCAGAGACACTATTTACCAGCAACATCCATAATTTACAGCAGGGCGGTGTGAAGTAGAGGTAGCCAACAGCATTCATTGTTTAATTGACTTTATTTAAAATTATGACATGTAATTCATGTGGACATGAGAGAGCAGTCTGTTCATGCTTTACAGTCTCTGTTCTATGTAGTTGCACAGGCAAAACTCTGTGGTTTTAGTAATAAAAACAAAGTCTTAAAGTTGCAAATGACTTTAATATCACCAAATAGACTATTATTAGCAGCAATCTCTGACAGACAAAAAGCTTAAAAAACACATTCAAACAGTTTGTTTTACACTAATACACCACAAAGAGCTGGGTAATAACAGTCTGTGTCCTTCATGTATGTACCCTTACACTGCGGTCAAGGTGGGTAGAAAGCGTTGTCAGAACAGTATACCTGTCTGTCAGGGATGTCACAGTCATGTAACGGCTCTCTGCTGGGGGTCTGTGTCCATAGCTCCACATCTTCATCTGAGATAGAGGGATGAGTGAGGATGATCCGCGGGATCTGTCAGAACAAGTTGTCATGTTTTACGTACATGCATGTCAGAAAAAGTCATAATGTCAAAATGTCATATAATTTAAACAATGTTTGTTTTTGCAGTTGTTTTTTTAATTCGGGAAAGGTTCTAATGAGCAGTAAACCAAAGTACCCCTAAGGATACATGTACCCCCATTGGAATAACACTGCTATATCCTAATGAGGGATGAGAAATCTGCTTACTGTCATTGTGTGTTTCCCCCCTTGAAGTGAATCATGTTTCATCAAATCAGACTGAAATACAAAAAGACAAGACAAAGAAAAGAAGTGTATAAGAATGACTTATTTTGAAGGGGTAAACCACATATGGCTTGAGGCACATCATAAAACAATGGTGAAATTTAAAAAGTGTACTCTGTGCTGTGATTGGAGTAAACCACCCACAATGCTGCTGCCGTTGCAGACAACCGCCTCAATCTTCTTGGACAAACCGTCTTCCACTCTCTCCGTCTTGGGCTGTTTGCCTCTTTGGTCTCTGCCATCCTGGGTGCACGGCTGTCGCCCTATCACGTCCAGAGGATCCTGATGTTCGTCCAGGTCACATACCTCTCGAGGTAGCAGCTTTTCTCTTAATACTTTCATCTTGATGCAGCTCCCGGCATTCCTGAGGGAGCTGACCGCCTCGTGGTGGGTCGCCGCCTGCATGTTGAGGCCATTGACCTGGAAGGACCATGGTCACATTACACTTTCAGTCTCGGTGAAAGTAGGAGCAGGAGTCAGAGGTGAGGAATTAAGTCACACACTCACACACAGCATAGGTTATCTGAAAATAGCATGCATATTCCCACTACAGACAGTGATGAAGGTTTCTAATCAGCTTTAATTTACAAAGGTGTGAATCTACAGATTGGTTTAGGCTTTTTTATTTGTCAGCCTCATTCTGGCTATATCTTCTTAGGGGAAGTCCCAGCTGTCGAGTGTCCACTGCTGGTCTTATGCATGGATGTATAATGCCCTCCATTGGTCACAAGAGGAACACCAGCAGGAAGTAGGTTTTGTAATAATATTCTTACAGCCAGTATAAAGTACAAGTATGTGATTTCCATTCAGTCAACAATATGTCATACACTGGTCAGTGAAAAGGAAATTATGAACAAAGATTACAAACGTGGGAAAAA
The DNA here is from genome assembly GCF_008315115.2 of Sander lucioperca. Lineage (NCBI taxonomy): Eukaryota > Metazoa > Chordata > Actinopteri > Perciformes > Percidae > Sander > Sander lucioperca. The sequence continues at coordinate 18,296,626 of NC_050187.1, forward strand.
TGATTCCCAGCCTACCTCCAGCAGTCTGTCTCCAACATGGACCCCTGCCTTTCCCGATGCTCCCTCTTTATTTACTCTGGAAATAAAAATTCCCTGAAAGGAAATAGACAAGTTAGCCTGAGAAAAGAGCACTGCTAGTTCTGTTGTACCAGAACTCACCTCATCTTGGTCTTTGTAAGGCAGAGAGCCCTTCCCACCAGCAATGCTGATTCCCAAACTACCGCTCTGGCTTGACACTTTGATCTGTAACTAAAAGGAAATTGTTTTATTACAATATAAAGCTAGGCCTGAGTGGAGAAAATACCAACAAAAATTAGAATAGCAATAATTTGCCACAATCAATAAAATTTCCAACAGTGCCTAGCACAACCGCATAGAGATAATTAGACATTTAAGAAAGATACTGCGTGCAGTTACTCTTAAAGGCACTTGGGAGACGAATGATTCCTGAGGAAGGGTCTTCTCTGTCACCAAAGAAGACTTCAGATGCCCTGTGATGGAGGAGGTCTTTATGTTGGGGATGGGGTCTCCTTGGAGACCAGACCCTGCATTAAGAGCTCTGTGATGCTGAGACTTCCTCCCCTCTCGGGTTTCACCTCTGTGATGGCGAAGCCATCGTGGTACGGCATCACTCTCTGGCAGCTGGCCTGTACCATCCTGGTGATAAGAAATAGTCCAATGCTGTTATATAGTACTGCTTGTGTATGACATACATCTGTGGAGTCTGATATTTCACTTTGAATTCCTCACAAGACATTTGCAAAATGAGAAATTGTAAAAGGATGAGACATTCAGTTAAATAGGCATCTTCTCAAACAGGGTTTCTTGACATGTACTGTGATGATGACGAAACTAGAATAAGTGGAAACCTGCAGCAGAACAGTTTATTAATGTCTGCAGTGGCTGATAAAAATGTGTATCACCATATCAAGAGAAATCAAGATAAACAACATGATAGCTAGAAGATACCTAAACTGGAAAACAGACCTCCTCAGGTTGCTCAAGTTCCTCTGCGTCCTTCTCTGCACTGGGGCAGTGACCACAAATGCTGTCGCTGGCCGGGAACAGTTTGGGTCTTTGCTGATGACATTCTTTGTTTGCCACCCAGCTGAAGCCTGGGATCATGGCCCAGTTTTGGCCATTGGTCCTGAGGGATGGGTTAGTATGAGGCTTTCTACATTCCTGGAGATAGTCAGAAGACACCAGCTGTTGCTGAAAATTTCAATGTAATGTCTTGAAGGAAATGAGTAGTGACAGTGATGGATCAGTGGGGAATACATTTGATGAAACCACGTCTCTCATCTTGAAGTGTAAACTTGTGATGTATCAAGGCAGGACATAAAGTAGGATCAGCAGAATTTCTTTTGCCTAAATGTGTCTTCCAATACATCTTGAGAAGGAGGCAAGGATGATGCCATGCTTGAGATGCATTGTAGTCTTACTGAAGAAGCCTCTATTTAAGGATAGTGAGAGGCCATCTAAAGCACCATTATTATTATTATTATTATTTTCTTAGTACTAACAGTTTGGCGCCTGAAACTGAACATCAGTAATACCAGTAACTTTTACTTTCTAGTGAATTATCAGTTTTTAAAATATGTTTTGACTTAATTGATAATTCACTGAAAAGTACTTGTATAGTTTTATTTCAACACCAAAGATAAGTATGCCCATCTACAAATGGTTAATCAAACATGTACAATGAGATTCAAATAAAGGTGCACTTGAACATTAAAAATATGCATTCATTCTCTGATATACTTAAAGCATGCCAGCGACAGTACAACATGCAGGACGCGCAGGGTGGACAAGTCAAACATGGCACATGCTGGCAGTGCATTACGGTAACATTGTGCACTACTGGACAGACAAAACAAGCAATGGAGGGGTCAGGAAATGGAATATTTGGTTTGTTGCCTCAAAGAAAGCCAGTTTAAGGCAAAGCTTAATTTTATATTATATATATTATATTATTCTTGGATATGGATAATAAGAAAAACAACACCAAATGAATCTTGTTTTTAAATCTGATGATTAAGTCTTCCGTTATTTTCTCTGAAATCAATAGGATTTAAAGGAATAAGAAACATGTTTAGTGTTGCACTCGTTTTATTGATCAGTGGTTAAAAAGTCATCCAAACCTCAAGGCACAGTGCCCATTTGAGATCAGTTTTGTGCAGTTTGATCAGAAAATAATTAAAAACATAAAAACCAACACTTGAACCAATTTCTCTTGTCCACTTTTTGCAATATATTTAAAAACAAATGAATACAAATTAGGATGTACCATCTAAAAGAATTTGAGAAACGCTGAGAAGTGCATTAAAGTGGAACTTCTTACAACTGTATTTTTAAAGGATGCCATCCTTGTGGTACAAACCTCTCCCCAAACCTTTTTTTTTAATATACAACTGTTTTTGGCATCTACTTGAAAAACATTGCAAAGCAGTGAAGCACAGCACATATAAATAAGACAGGATTGTTACTTCTGCATAATTATGTTGCAGATGAGTAATTAAAGATTGATGTGCAGTACATAGATCCAAACTTAATTAATCATATCTATTTAATCTAAAAATAGGTCTTGATGTTTTACAGACAAAAAAAGGATTGAAGGCCATCCACTCACCCAATGACAAGTATATGGATTGAATAAGACATCAGTGACTGTGTTTTGTTCATTTCTTCGATTTAAAAAAAAGAAAAATGTACCAAGTTTGCAAAAGAAGAAAAGAAGTTAAAAAAATCTGCAACTGATTAAGAAATGTGCTATACATTTTTATTTACATCTGAGCTGCCAAAAAGTATAAAAGTATCAATATTCACAAGAGACTGTACAATAATCCTTAATCACTAGGTCCAAAAACTCCTGCTTTTATGTTTGCCCGAAATGTAAAAAGTATCCACCCAGTGTTTTAAAATAGATATAGAACAAATATACATTTACGAAGGTTTGACCATATTATAAAAGACTTATAATAGTGCAACTACCTAATGAATGTTTTTAAAAAGAGGCATTTAAAAAAGTAACAAATCTTTAAATATCTTTTTAAAAAAGGAGCATCTCTGTGCAGATTATTGCTGTGGACATTAATTAAAAAGAGGAAGGCACAAAAGCCCGGGTAGACTGAGTCAAACATGTTTTACACAGGACTGGAGATGGAGTAAGGTTAAAGGCGTCCAAGGGGTTTAATCAGGAGGGGAAGGCCACACCAGGGTTCGTAGGTAAAATAAAAAAGGGGGTCTGCAGGGTTGTGCAGGACGACACAGCGAGACACAGGAGGTAAAAAACATTTCTGAGGTAAAGGTCACACAGACGTGGTCACTCTGTCTGCAGCGTTATTGACCTCGTTTTTGTTGGAGTCCAGGCCTTTGGCAGCGTTCAGGTCGTTGCGGATGTTCTCGGCTGTTTTCTTCATCGTCTTTAGCTCGCCAGGGTGAGGCGTGGCCCGTCGAAGTAGTGTTCCCTGTGCAAAGGACAGGAGATTCAATTATTGGCACATTTTATAGATCTGTAGCAAAAAGAGTAATTGTTTACAGTACATCTGTTGTAAGTGGTGAGCATAGGACAGGATGGTTTAAGGCTACCTCATAACTGAGCACAATTGCAAAATGCAAACATTTTCCTTGCAAGTAGAGAAATGTAACAGAGAAATGTTAAATCAAATAAGCTTTTTGGATGTTGGATGAAACACAATTTGGATGTTGATCTAATTACAGTTAAATCGTGGAGGAAAACAAATGTTTTTAGCCATGCTGGTGGCAAGGTTCTTCGACGGTCCACCACTGTTGTCCAGACTGAAATATCTCAAAAATTATAATATGCATTTTGATTCAATTTTGTGAAGACATTTATGGTCCCCAGAGGATTAGGCCCCTGACTTTTGGTGATCCTCTGACGTTTCCTCTACCACCACCAGCGGCTTAAAATCTGAGTGAAATATCACCAATATTACCAACTTCTGGATGGATGGCTCTGAAATTTGCCCACAAGCTTGCTAGTCTCACCTTGTCGTCATCCTCCTCCTCCTCATCATCCAGAAAGTGAATGACACTGATCCTGTTCATGGCTTTGTTGTCCCATGTGTCATCTGCCATGTCATTCACCAGGCTCTCCAGTGCTCCACAGCGGGCAAGATTATCAGAGCCTGTGGTTGTTTTTAAAAAAGACAACACTTTGTGTTACTGGAATCCATGCTCACGTCAAAATGCTCAGATATAATTACAGTGCGCGCTGAAGTGAATACTTCAGCAGATTAAAATCAATATGGCTGTTATGATTGCTTCTCCACAATCTGCCAACTCAAGAAATGAAAGCTGTCACATAACCCAGCACTCATAAGAGAAAGCATGAAACTGCCAGATCACAGTTTCAAATCCCAGCTTAGTCACAGGCTTACAGCAACACAATCTTCCCTGCCCCCAACCTTAGCTTCAGCCTCACCCGCCTGACCTCCGCCAGTCTTACATCTGCATCTCTCCCACAAGAGAGAGAGATGGCACGTCACAAAAAATGAATGAATACATTTCTGAGGGAGAAACAAACATCTTTTTTTAATAGCAAATTACAGTGACAAGCAAGCAACAAAGACGTTGCAGTTCATTCCTGATAGATTTAGACGGAAGGCTGTGGATGACAGCGAAGAAAAGAAATTACAATAAACTGTTGTATCAGGCAGAGATGGAGCCGGCCCTCAGCCGCATCTCTATACCCAGTGGGCGAGCTTTTAATGGCAACAGGCCAGCTGCTGCTAAGCCTCTTTAGCGGTCCAATCCACCACATTTCTGAAAAACATAACCAAGGAGGGCCTCAAGGGACAGAAGAGGCCCTGATGTGTTACAGGCTGTGATCCCTTACAGGACCACATAATCGACAGATACTGCAGGGGAGGATCAGAGGGTGCAAAACCCACTGTGCTTCATCATGTGATAACGTCAAAACCGCAGGGCACTAAATACTCAGAGACGATGCAAGAACTGATGAGGAATATTACTCAAATGTCACAGTGTTGGCACCAAGTCATCTCACTCTAGAAGAAGCCCGACACTTAAGGAGCACTGATCTATAAACAGATAGTACACATGCAAAGAAACACTGTTCATGACCACACATGCTGTCATTTTAGTCCGGTATGAGAGAAAAAGTCTAGATACGGTCTACGCTTCTGATAATTCAAATGATTCATGAAGATTATTCAAACATCTGAGGATTATTTTATGCTTCTGCTTGATTAAAAACATTACCTTTAATGTCTGGTTCACATGGTTGTTGTGGCAGCAGCACGCAAGTGAGCACCTTCTCGCCTGAGTCAGGGTCATCGTCAGTCTGAAAGGTGAGCAGAGGCTGCGACTGGTTTTCTGACAACCATAAGGCCTTCAGTCGTAGCGTGGTCAGTGACATCGGTAAGTGGGTGAGCCTGAAAACAAACAGGATGTAAATCACTTACTTGCTCATATCACGTAGGATATAAGAAACCACAAGGTACCTGCAGGTTTGCAGCTGTTTAGACAATGTGGAGGAGGAAAAAAACCACTCCCCCGTCACAGAGGTGAACATGTTTGTGTGTGACTAAAGCAGCAGACATCGCTGCAGCTTTATCTGAAGACAAAGCATGGACCAAAACCGGCAGTGGCAGAGAAGAGAAGCCAAAACAACCTCTGACTGACGGTGAGTAATATAGTCAAAAACATCAAGATAATCTTTAGGCATCAGAAAGTATTATCAAGTATTAATCAAGTTTGATAAATAAAATAAATAAAAATCATGTTTCAGTATTTGGTTTACTATTCAATCACAAAGTATTCAAATCCCTCAATCACTTTGTTTGTTTGTCTTGTGTTGGACCCCAGGAAGAATAGTCTTCACTACGGTGATGGCTAATGGGGATCCTTAATAAACAATAAACTTGAAAAATAAGAATATATGAATGTGTTGTTCAACGTACCTATTTCCAGAGACGTCTAGCACGTGCAGTTCTGTGGCTTGCGACAGCTCTGACGGTATCCTGGTCAGTCTGTTCTCTCGTACACAGAAGACATTCAGACCACTGCAGCCCCCGATCTAAGTAACAGAAGAGACAACACGATTAGGCTGCACGTCAGTCAGTGTACACATGTCCAGTGAAGCAAAAACATAGTACATAGTATAGGCAGACACAAAGGTTTCAATTGTATTCATTTTTTCCTAGTAAAAAAAGCTATGTAAATGCATGTGTGTATAAATCTTTTTAACAAACCCAGGACAAAAGAAGCCAGAGTAAATCTGCCAGCATGTGTGCACTAAATGGCAGAGCAGTTAAATTTCAATGGGATGTGGCAGAGGGACCTAAAATTAGGAACAATTAGGCCTAGCAGCCAGACAAAGCAGAGACTTGATGGGCCAGCGGCTAGACTGCAGTTGTAATCCATAAATGTGCTCAGATACAGACCTGAGCCGGATACAAGTATTGTTACAGAGATTCATTATTTTAAAAAGGAGCAGGTTAAGCACATCATCTGCACAGGTTAATATGAGATGTGCTTATTGCATTCATAGTCATCAGCACAAGGAACAAAGAAATTACTAAAACAAATCAAACACATTAAGTGTGCTTCCATGTACGTGCGGAAAAAGTGATCACCAATCAATAGAATCCATAAAACTGGGCCAATGGTCAAGTAGATCAGAAAAGCACAAATCAATACTTGGGCCATGGTTACACTGTGGTTGTTAAGAGATGTCATGCAATGGTGGTTTGAGAAAACAATGATGCCATCGATTCATTATCTAGGCCAACTGTTATTTTTCTCCAAACACTGCAATCTTTGCATTATTAAGACACAGGGGCATTGTACAATGTCTGAAGAGGAAGCCTTTCAGATGAAGCTTTAAGCCAGGCGGACCTTCACTTAAACAGACAAGGGGTTAGAAAAGAATGTCACATACAAACACAATGGAGACACTCAGACAGAGCTGAACTAACCAGAGGACTGAGCAGTAAACGTGAAATGAGAGAGCTCAACAAGTAAGAGCATTGTTGATCCACGCGTGAATGAACTTTAGACAGTTTGAGCCAATGAAAATCTCAATAGGTGCAATAAAGAATTACATAACAACAAATGCAGTCTAACTTAACAGCATTGCATCAGTGTACTCAAAACAGAGAAAATCACAGGTTTGTAATAATTAGAATGTTATATTGCAGGTCACAGCAGTTTCAGACCATTAATTGAGATGTACAGTTCAAATCTAAACTGCGCCACCTATCTACCTCAAAGTAACAGCAGCGATGGTTTAGACCTGAAGATGAAGAGCGTGTCCATGTGTACCATCTACAGGCAAACCGTCTGCAATTTTGACACTTGCGCGCACTTGCGCTACCTTATAGCTTTTATTTTTTAAGTAATTCTGTTTAATCTATGGATATGTATACATGTGTATATACATTTTATATTTTTTGTGCCCGAGGACCCCCTGGAAAACGAGATGGTGCGTCTCAAGCAGGCCCCCAGGAAGTGCACCAGGCTTTAAAGCAAATTGAACATAGTGGGTAAATAGTGCAATTGCAACTCCCAGCCCATCACGTAATGCCATCTGGTCCAAAAAGACTTTTTCCCATAGACTTACATGGCGAAAGAGACGTCTTAATATCAGTGTCACAACCCCCGCAAAATGACTAATTTCATTATCAAAATTTTATCCAATTCGGTCCAATAATATTTGGAAAGTCTAGAAGAGCTCCACGATTATATCATTTAATCACCATTCAAGTTAGTGGAGCGCCAAACCGGAAGTAGCCAGCTCGGCCGGCTGTGTCTCTAGTGCGGCGCACAATGCGGAAGCTGTGCCGATCAGCCGGGTCATTTTTGGCTCCATGAAGGCTTCAGGCGCCAACTCTCATAGGAACTGCAGACACTGTATGCAGTTCTTATTATACACCCATGGTCTCAAGGGGTTTATCCTCAAACTAGATTAGAAATAAATGATGTTGGTTCATATGTGAAAAGCTTACCTCCTTAGGTAGTGATGTTAGCTGGTTTCTGTCACAGTTGAAGTTGGAAAGTCGCTTTAATTTCCCAACACTCCTAGGCAAACTCTGTAATAAATTAATCAAAACAATTAGATAGAACATAAGGAGTTTTTAAATACACTGGAAGCTTAATAACCACACAAGAGTATTTCCTTATCTCATTTGTCTCTTTGCATTCTTTAGAACAACTTATTAAACTGTTGTTTGATCAATTTGTCAATTTATCCAAAGGACAACATAGACAACAAAATCATCATGTGTCACCAATACAGTGACAAAGAGAGAGATATGTTGCTCACACAGTCCATTCATTTATTACATTTGTTATATTATATATATTATTTATATATAATATTATATTATATATATTTTATATTTTTTATTCTTTATCCTTTAATTATAATTATACCAAAACCATTATGCGATGTGCTTCTGCTTTCATTGACTCTGGTTATGCAATATCTACATAAAACAGCTAATGAAAATGAACTATATAGGTACCATTGTTTTCTTTCAATTTTAAAAGACTAGACAGTAATACAGTTGCAAACACACCTGTAGCTGGTTCTCTGTCAGCACAAGTTCAGTGAGGCTTTCACAGTTACCAATGCTCTCTGGAAGATAAGTTAGCCTATTCTGATCAGCTTTCAATATAGAAAGTTTCCTTAGTTTTCCTGCGGAGAAAGAAACAAAAAAGAAAAATAAATAAATAAATAAATTTATATTATATATATATATATATATATATATATATATATATATATATATATATATATATATATATGTAAATTAAAATAAACCTTGTTCAGACATTGATTAGCAAACTGATGAAGCAGTTACTGTGATACTGTGGAAAATGTATGCTGCCATCTTGTAAAGGTATGTGAAAACATACCAGAGACAAGCTCCCAAGAGTTATAATTATGCTAATAAAGAGCTTGGAGGATTTACACGCTTACCAGTGCTTTCTGGTAAGGCATCAATGAGGTTCTGAGACACCAGCAGGTCAGTGAGTGACACCAGGCCACCTAACTCCTCCGGAAGTCGCTCCATTTTGTTTTCTGATACATCCAGACACAACAGGCTTTTCATACTGCCCATCTCCTAAAGTTCAGAGCAGAGACTTGTTGTAAGTAAAGTTACAATAACAGGGCAGCAAATACAAGCTAAGAAAGCAGAGTAGAATCAATGTTGTTTATGCATTTAATCTCAGGACTTGGGCCACGACATGGGACATATATGACCACTGATAATGTAAACATGTCTTTATACAGTACAATTGAAATGAATCACTGCACCACATTTATATTCAGAGGACACATTTGTGCATTTCAGCCAACATGACTCAAAGACAAGATTTGTCTTATCTTGGGGTAAATAAGAGGACTGTTCTTGCTCAAAATTGTATTTTCTGATTGTATTTGAAGACTTATTAAGGTGTGTCGCTCAAAGCCCTATATGTTTTGTTGCACACAGCAATTAAAATAACTATATGAAATGGTGGTACTCTATTTAATACAGAGACAATAACATATTCTAGAATACAAGAAACAGATTGATAAGCTTACTGAGGGGATTTCGGCCAACTGGTTTCCATCAAGCCACAAGTCCTTTAAGCTGACAAGACAGCCTATTGACTCTGGCTATGTGGGAGAAAACATGTAGGGATGGAAAGAGTAAGAGAAAGAGTAAGCGAAAACAAAGCAGAAAAATACAATGTAAGTGACTTGATTCTGATGATGTACTTAGTTTTCCTTTCATTCAAATTACAAACACAGTGCCACACAGCAAGGTGCAGTCCACTGGAAGCATAAGCACTAAAAGTCAATCGTTTAATGAAAATAAGGTTTCACAATGCTCCCATATACTTCTATCTATACTTCTTATCCCCTAAGAATTGGAGGCTGCACTGCTTTCTTCAAGAGGGCATTTTAGCATGGCTACTATAAATTTGTCAATTCAAAAATTACAATTACCATATACTATGGTATATGAAATGCATAATGTATTAGGCATGTGTACATATTTAACATTTCTTTACTATATTTATTAAGTGTCAACAGTAAAACAGTAGTTTTAAGTTTTAGAACTGTACCAAATATCAATTATCAAAACTGAGAGCAGAAAAAATATCAGATAACATCCAACAATGTACATAATTGAGTTAAATGCACACATGATATATAAAATAAAACACATAAAGAGCCATTTCTTGACAGCCTGACTTTGCTTCTTTTGTCAATAAATCATTCACCATCAGAGTCCGACTGCTCGCATAAGATTACAACTTAAAACCAAAGCTCAAAGCAGATGGCCATCCTCTTTTCTGGGTGATAAGAGGTGAAAGCTGTTCTCGAGGGATGCTAATCTACTTGGGCTTGACAAGAAGAAAATAGGAGAAAAAAAAGTTTCTTTCTGCTCATTTTGTGAGCCATGTGGCATTCTTCTGAGTAAACATTTCCCCCTAGCCTACAGATAAAACACTTACCAAACTGTATAGTTCATTATTTCCTAGGTCGAGCTCTTCAAGTCTATGAAGCATAGATAGTGACCTGTGGATGACACGTGCAAGGGAAGTTCAAATGAAAATACAGTCAAAATTAAAATGCAAACTTGCTTCATGTAATATAACTTTTGAACCTCTGTTAACAAGGTAACGTCGCTCCTTGACATGTACCATTGAAGAAAACACAGCCTCTCTTACAACAATATATATCCACATAAGTGGACAGTGCAGTTGGTTGAATACTTACTCTGGTAGGAATGTCAGCAGATTTTCCCTGAGTTCTAGTGATACCAAATTGGAAAGGCTGCAATGACAATGGCAAACAGATGATTATACGTTTCTGAAAATGCTTCGAACTGTAGTTTCTATACGACTTCTACTCGTATCTCCACAACACAGATCATTATTATACATGATGCTCTGAGTATTTCTAAAACAAGGAGGTCAAAATGGTTGTGAAATCTGTCCTTGCAATCAGATATCTGAGAACAGGAAGTATTTTGGAGGTGTGTCAGTCTTATCAGGGCTGTAAAATTGCGGTAGCATAAACAACTACTGCATACTTTAAATGAAGAGTAAAATGTCTCCATGGCTGTCATAAAGCAAAGTACAGGGTTGCTTGCATTTCTGCTTATGTACGCCTCAGTACTGTACATGTACTGGAGGATTTTATAACACGCAACTAGTACAGTGCAAAGTCCATCTTGTTGATCAGACTAAATTATTCAGCCTTGTGTGGCATTAGAGACAGACCGAGGAGTCAACAAAAGGCCTTTCCGTTCATAATGTGAGCAAATAAATGTTTGACTGAGTTAAAAGGGATTAACATAATCTAGTAGGTATGTGAAATACAATGGCTACTTTTCCTTCATCTTGTGTTTTCATTCACCACAGCAGACTGCTGGGCCGCTAACTGTCAGAAAACATTCCCATCGCAGGAGATAAACCCCTGATGTCATTTAACCCCTTGAACGTTAATCATATCCACTTCTAAAAACCCACACTATGTTCTTCATTACCTTCTTCCCTTGACAGAGAGCAGGCTTTAGGTCACTGCATTATGTAAGATAGATATGGGACATATGTTGGGCACATGCCGTACCAGGAGGAAAGGGGTGTTAGGAGATCTCTTGAACTCAGACTGACTTTGCCGGTAGGAAAATTGTATGTCATAAAAGGTAACCCTAAGAGACTGTGTGCAAAATAAGTAGTAAACAGATTCATATCACTGTTCAGTTTGTTGTTGTTGCCATGGCAAAAGGATATGATAAATAGAAGGAAGCAAGAAATTGAAATACATTCTGTCGATCAAAAACACTGTGTTGCTAGTTAGCACATGGTTTGCAAGAAGACCACAAATCAGAAGTATTATTTAGGACATTTCCAACATTTCAGTTTAAAACAAGCACACATTTTAATTTCCGTTGACTTTAGTTTTGTTTTTAGGTTTGGTTTAACATTTTGCAGAATTTGTTTCAACCACAGAAATATCTAGAACCTGAAGAACACACAGCACAGCCACAATTGTTTTAGCACACTTTTAGCCCACGTAACTATAATCCATTACAGTATGGATCTTCATCAGAAAATCCATCTGGTGTTTTGTGTTTTGCATGAAATCTAATTTAGGTCTATCAGACTTAACACTGAACATTAGATTAACATTAAGGCTAAAAAGCCTATCTATAAGTAGCGTAGTCTTATTTCAAAGACTACAATCTTGACTTATGATCACTAAAGGAGCAAAAAGAATCCTTTCTTGAATCAGAGTCTGGCTCTCCTCCGTCTGCCATGCATCACCCCTTAGAGGTTAAGCAGTAATTCTTAATTTATGACACCACGGCAAGCCAAGACACATCTCTGTTTAGTTTAGCTCCAACTGTTTCAGCAGTTATCTAATGGTTAAAATATGCCATCCAGAGCACTGCCAATAATTATTTAAGAAGTACTACTGGAAAACATCAGCACAAGCTTTACTGTAGTTATCAACGTCAGAAAAAGGCATTTATTTTTGTAATTCTGTCTTAAAAAATACATTCAATTAACATGGTGTTATGCATTTAAGAAAAGAAAGTGTCTGACTTTCTCAAAAGTTACATCCCAGTACCTTTTAAATCAGTCAAATGCCAGGATATTATCAACATTTCTAACCAAATGTGCATGTAAAGAATAATTTCATTTTTGTCCCTTTAATTCAGTTTCCCTTGAACTCCAAACTTCTACTAAAAATGTCCCTTGTGGCAATTTGACCGAAAAACACATAGTTCTGTTATTAAATCCAATTATAACCAAACTCAAACAAGAAGGAAGACCTCATAAGAAGAAGAATGTGGTCCAGAAATGCTTTTTACTGGAGCAGATTATATGCCATCTCACAACAAGCCTTTTTCCTTTCATGAACAGAGACAACGCAGCCAAGGAGTGGACACTGACTGATGTGTCCGTGATGAGTAATGTGGTTGGTATGTTTTTCTCCCACACAGCCATTTTCAGATTTTCGACCCCACAGGGAGAGAGCGCTCTGCCTTTTTATTACCAGGAGTTTACAGACACGTCTCTGCTGATTGGGTATCACCTGTGACCTGAGCCAATAAACTAGAGACACACCCAACTTCCGCTGTGCTTTTCTTTTTGCATTGTTTCTGTTTTCGGGGTTTGTGTGCTTGTGTTTGTTTTTGTAACTGGTTGTGTTGTGTGTATATGCAGCGTGTTTGCTAAATGCTGCGCGTGTGTTGTCAAATTAATGAAGAAGATGTTTTCTTAATTTGCTTGTGTTTTGTCTATTTGCGTGTTTCATTAAGTTGCAGTGCGTTTGCCCCTGTCGGCCACCGTAAATATGTGCTTTTAAAACAACTGAAATTGGTTTATTGAAGTTAATAATGTAGAGGTGAAATGAATGGCTATCCTAGCAAGAAAATGCAGTTAGAGACAGGTGGAAAGTTACATGACAAAAAGTCCCTTGACATCATCATTACATATACATCATTATATGCAGCTCAGGCTGATATGAAACTGTGTGGAAATGTTTTACAGACAAAGGCAAGATACACTTGATATGTCAAAGCAAATATAATGAAACAATGCATTTACTTACTTCCCAATGTTATCTGGAAGAACTTGCAATGAAATATCATTGATGGAAAGGCATGTAAGATTCCGTAGCTCTGGAAAACTTTCTGGTAACCTGAAAAAAAATAAAAGGCCACAAGGTAAGATTCCGGTGGAAAAGGAATGCACAGAGAATTATTTAATTAAAAAAGTATTTTTGACATTAACTTGAGGATGAAAATTGGACTAGCATTTTACGGCTAGCAAGAGAAGAGGATTCTAATTGGATGCCCATGTTGCTTTGTTTCTACGGAGACTGTACTGTACTGCGCTTGTTGCTTGTCATCTTTGCTGTGTGCCCTGCCCTTTTCTATGCTTTACATAAAATCTGATGTTTTAATTTGTATATGATCAAAAAGGAACAAATCGGGTCAAAATATTCCTGTTAGGCTGTGATTACACAGTACAATTTGTTGAATGCTCCTGAACATGTTATTAGTAATTGTTTAGTGCTACACAAACAGTCCATGATAATAGCGGTGTGTAGAACAAGGCAATAAAAGTCACCGTGCTCAGGTCTCCTGAAAAAAGGATACTAAGTAAGTGAAGACTCTTCAAGATGGCTTTTAGTTAGTCAAGGGTTTCTTATGGTTGTTTATGTTTTCTATTTGTATTTAATTTTCTTGTATTTTAATTTGTTGTACTGTATTACTTTTTATTGTGAAGCACTTTATGATTCTTTATCTGTGAAATGTGCTATATAAATAAACTTTACTTACTTATTTACTTACTTACTAAGTGACCATATTTTCATTTTCTAAATGGACTCATCTGCTTGATCGAGACAACTGGTATACGTTTTTGTCAGGTTTTTGGGGTTGGCCAGATGGGACTTCTTTAATGCTAGTTGTGGTCACACTTTGATCAATAGCAGCAATAACAAAATAGTGCTTCTCCATTTTTGGTGGTAGCTGTAAGTAATTGTCTTTGAGCATCCTACATAAATGTGAACTGGTAAGACAAAAAAGGCAACTTCTGCTCTGGTATTACTCTTCACAAACATTATTCGGAATAATGCAAGCCAGAGATCCTTTTGAATAACACTAATATGCAAAGCCTTGAAAATCAGGTATTAATAATAATACATTTTATTTATATAGCGCTTTTTATGGTACTCAAAACTTGTATTGTCCAAGTCTTGTTTGCACTGTCTATATTGTTGTTTTTAGTTGTCTGTATCTGTCTAGCACATACTAATGTCCTGTACCAATGTTTTTGTCCTCGTGTGCCGTAACTTTATTGTTGTTTTAGCTGTCTGTATCTGTCCAGTCCATGCAGATGTCCTGTACAAATGTTTCTGTCCTTACGTGCTGTAAGTTGTGTTCAATGTTTTATGTTTCTGCAGAACAGGAACCTGCTGGAAACCAGTTTTTAAACTGAGTCAGGCCCGTTTATATTGTAACTTAATGTTACTTTTAACTTTCCTGTATAATAAATGAATGAAAGAAAGAAAGAAAGACACTTTACAGTAAAAACAGCACATATAGCACATTAAAATAGATAAGCAATAAAACCAACACATAAAACAAGCATATAAGAAGCAATTAAAAACAATAAAACCAGTAACTTTCAGGTGAGAAATGTAAGACTATTGTATGTGGAAAGCTAATCAGAAGAGGTGTGTTTTGATAAGTGTTTTGAATGTGTCCAGGTCAGTACAGTCACAGATGTATGTATGTATGTATGTATGTATTGTATATTTTATTAAGCAAGCTATCATACATTTTTGCACAACTAAAATTTAAACTGGACCCTTCCATCAATCCCCAAAAGACAGGTCCTTTAATAACAGAGCCAATACAGACAACTAAATCATATTTATTCATATTTTCTGATGCTGTCAAAACAACATCATGACTATATTTTCAATTATGATTTTAAGTTAAAACACACAAAATTTGTTTTTTCATTTCAATTTAAAGTATTGAACACCAAAGCCTTTGTAATTGGTCCACCTAAACTATATACTGCAAAGCAATGAGGCTTTGTCCCTGCTGAGGTGCAAATTAGATTCAGTCTCACCCACACAATAAAATGCACAATCTGCAATCTGTCAAGGAGAGTGTGTGAATGTCCATAACAGCAGTGGATCTTAAAACACAGACAGTGGAAATAAAATGTCCTCTCCACAAGAAAAATGCATCTTTTTATTATTTGTTAAAGATGTACTCTCTGCTTTTGCTATCCCAAAATGTCTTTATCTGGATAAATGGGCCTGTTCATTGAGGGGAAGATTAAATATCAAAATCAATGAAATGTATGGTTTTAGCAATGTTACAAACCCAGACAGTTGAATATTTTAGAAGAGACCAACATTAAATAAGTATTAAATAGGACTGATGTGTAATCATAATCTGGAGGATTACCTTGTTAATGGATTTCCACTGAAATCTGCCACTTGGAGGGCTTTGCAGTATGAAATGCTGTCTGGAATTTCCATAATGTCTGAATAAGAGAAAAGGCACTGGTTACAACACTCCTTATTAAAAAAATAAATATATGATACAGCAGTAGTTAAATAATACATGCCAAGATAATATGTTAAAGAATTTAAATGCAAGCGATAAACAAAAAATGGTATTCAGAGGTGAATCTAATGTAGAATAAACCTGTTTTATTATTCAATAGTTATGTTACCCGTGTCTAACTCTTAAATAAACTGCATTCAATTTTGACCACACAAAAAACATGTACCATTGTTCAAACCACTTCCACTTAATTAGAACTCAACACAAACAGCACTGTGTGTTATATATCTGTTTTTGCTTTCTTTTAACTTCTGATGGTTTCGCTCTACAGCCACAACTGTGAGTAGCCTGCTCTGTTGCAAGAGAAATCTCACCAGCGTATCTAAAGGAATATGTCTGGGTCTATACAAATGACTTGGGAGATTCTGGCTTAATGCAAGCCATGCTTTATTTGTATGCATGTTTGTTGCATCAGTTTCACTAATGAGGAGTACATCTGTCAGTGTGATTCATTTGCTGACATTAGCTGTCTTGCTTAATTGTAAACATATTCTTGCAGAAAAATACACAGAAACAGAGTTATGAAATCTAACATGTGCTATAATATTCTCGTTTACTTTTGTGCTGGTTTGGCATTTCAGTGTTTGCCCTTCTTACCATTTCGAGAGACATCCAGTTCTACCAGCTGCATGAAGTTGGCTATTTCTGGTGGAAGTCTCTGGATCTCGTTGTCACTCAGGCCAAGTTTTCTTAGTTTCACCAGCTGGAAAAATGGCTAAAAGGTGAAAAGAAATGCATATTTACGAAAAGGTTTTAAATGTTATCACATTTTAGGAATGCTCTTTGACAGTTGCAATATTGAAATATTATGCATGTATAATATTATACACTCTATATTATGATAACTGCATGGCTGCTCTTAACAGCCATAACTGTATGCTTTTTCACAAATGATATTTTGACATGAATGGATATTTTGAAGAGAGGGGGTTTAATAGCAAACATGTCAAGTGGTCCTATTGACAAAACACCTCCACTTTTAATGATAAGCCATTTTTAAAGAATTACAATTAGCAGGACAAGTGTCCTCATTGGAGATATTTAGATATTCAACAATCTTTACCATGGATGTCTTACAGCAGGTTTTTACTTTTTGTCTCCTAGTTAAAAGTCTGTGTCTCCTACAGACCCCCCTCTCCTTTCTACTCTGCTTTTTTTTACACTATCAGACTGAATGTCGGGCCTCAGATAATCAGATACAACACATCAAATTGTTTGGAGAGGTCATGGTCACAGGTTGCAACTCAGAAGTACAGAGATCCGTCTCTATTGTCAACTTATAGGAAAGAATTATCCAGTTGGCACACTTATTGATATGCAAAAGCAATTATCACAAGCACATACTTGACGCCCAGAACAAGAGCAGGCAGAACCTTGCCTGTGTGGTGGTAAAGCAGGTAGCTAACAATACTGCTTCAGGTTACCTGAAAGTTTGGCTGGAACAGAAAACCAGACTCATGAATTTCCCCTCTGGCCTTTGTTTTTTCTCTGCTATTGCTAGTTACAAGGAAGCTGGCCATGAGAGCTCATCCATGAATGCAGTTACTAAATATAGAGGTCGACCGATTCATCGGTTTTGCCGATTAATCGGCACCGATAGTTGATTGGTGGAACTATCGTTATCGGCAAAAATCCATACCGATACGCGAAATAAAAACGCGATTACGCGAAATAAAAACTATCACTGATGCCTCGTGTTGTTTATTTTCGACACGTGTTACTGTGCGCTGCACGGAGAGCACATGCTGTGCTGAGAAGGCTGACATCAGATGCGCGTTTAAAGCATTGACAGCAAAAAGGTATGTATACAGTACATTTTGTCATATCATTATAAAGTTATTAATTTGTTGAATAGATGCTGCATTAGTAGAGAAAGAACAGCACAACAGTATATTTGTTTGCTTTCGAGGCGGAGATGACGCTAAACATTAGTAGTAGGCTAACTTACCTCTAGCGGTTAAAACACGGACAAAAATAAACGCAAGTCTGACCCAAATGTCAGAATCGGAACCCTAAAGGATCGTCCACGATCCCAAACGGCACCTCTAATTCATATTTAGATAATTTAATAACAGTTAAACGTAGAGACTTACTGATTGCTGCAGCTAAAAGCTAACGAGTTAGCCGTCACGGGGGTGTCTTTGGTGTCTTTCTAGCCTTTACAGGTGATTTTCTATCCAGCCTGGAACTTGTGCCTTTTTTCGGGGTTGTTGAGCATTAAATCCAAACTGTTACATCCAAGAATTATCCACCTGATGTCCATAATTCATCACATTTTCTGTCATTTCTGCCGCTAACTCCGTGCTACCCATAGACAGTAGGTGCTACCGACAAGGATCTCCCATGATGCCTTTGTTTATGTTTTCAACCAATGGGAAGGCAGGTCTGTCACATATTACGCCTTATATGGGCATCCAAGCGAGAACAAAGAGAATAAAGTGGGAAAGATAGATCCCTCCAGGTCAGAGATCGTCTGTTACCGTTCTAAACCGTTCTACAGAGAAGAATGGCGTCACTGTTTTGAGATTTGGCATACATTTGGGCCATAAATTTTTTTGAAGAAATGTAAATAGTTTGTTCTTTATATGAATTATAATGCTCATTATGTTTATTTTTGCACTGGATGACTCCAAATATGTAGGAGAACTGTTTTAGACAACACACATGCTTGTGTAGCATTGCTGTACAGTTAAACAGTTACATGTTGAGTTTAACGGTTTTTATTTGTTATTTATTACTTTTTGTTTCAGTTTGAATGAATGTCTTTTATTGACTTCAATATTTATTTATATTTATATATTTATTTCATTTAGCATGTTTTCATGGTTATATACAGTTTTTTTATTTTTATAATAAAGTTCAGCACTGTTTTACTTGGAGTGTCATGTTTGTTTTTATCCAGTATCAATTCTAAATACTATCGGTCGATTAATCGGTTATCGGCAAATACGGCCCAGCCTAGCTATCGGTATCGGTAAAATCCACTATCGGTCGACCTCTAACTAAATACTTACATTTATCATTCAATGAATCACTAAAGTTGACTATTGAATATGATCCGAACCTTTTTTTGATCTTTATGTCCAGTATTAAGGCTTAACTATTTGGGGGAGAAAACTAATTGCGATTTTCCTGCCAGATATTGTGATTACGATTCGGGATTTTTTTTTTAGCTTCATATTGCACCTTCTACCTTCATGTTAAATAAAGTGATACAAAAATAAATAAAAGATCCACTGAAAATAGGACATTTCTGTAAACAATCTGTGATATGTAACATTCTCTCAGCATTTATCTTATGAAAAAACATTAAATATAATAATGAAAAGAGAAATAAAAAATGTTAAATCAAAGATTACACCAAACATTCAACTAAATATTTCACATTTAATTAATCGTCGTCTTCACGATTGGCTAATCGAATTCTTTCAAACCGCAATTTCGATTTGAAAAAGATTCATCATTCAGCCCAAATACATATTTTTGCCTAAATGTGGCTAATTAAACAACTTTGTTCTCCATTCTTGTGCACAAGCCTATTGCACTTGTTGCACAAGGAATGCAGCAGCGTAACACAATGGCTGTGTATTCCAAGCAGACAAGTTGATTAAGTTGCATGTTTCTACCTTTCTATAACTTTGATAGACTCTTTTATGCTGTAACAATGTGTCACTGTTGGAATCTATTGTAACCAACCAACATGAATTCAAGCTGTGACAGCTTTTTACAACCACCTGTTTACCACTCAAAGTGTTTTAGGTAGCGTATGGCTGCAAAACTGGTAGGGGAACACACAAAATGTGTCTTTATTTTAAAGACAATAGTAGACCAGTGTTCCCCTTTGGTTCCCCATTATATTAGCTTACTGTCATGGAGGTGTATGCTCAGGTTAATGTAATGTGTTTTGTAAAACTTTACTGAAGCTGTTATAAAAGGTTTAAAAATAAAAAAAATAGCCTCACTTTTTCTACCAGCCTTAATGACTTCTGATTAATTCTTAATGAGTGTGCCACTTCCAAACACTACCGCCCTCAAACTACAGAACCCAGTGTTCTGTTTCTGGATGTTAAATGTGGGTAAGGACAAAAAAAAATTGATAAAAGCTATAATCACCTGCAGCTCGGTGTGAATGCAATGTGTAAAATGCATTTGCATTTTTGAAAATAAGACTTAATGATTAGGCTGGTCACTATCTGTAGACCATGTCCAGATACAGATCACATTTTAATAATGGGTGCACAATGAATAGGCGTCAAGAGCTCAAGAGTCCAAAAGTCAAACTCCACCCTATTACAAAATGCACATGTCTTTCCAAGTTCTTAAGACAGTTCAAACGTAATGACTGCTGTCTGAGCTTTGCATCTTAACCACCTAATTTCACTTTTACATTTAACTTACTCACAAAACATATAGGGTGCAGTTGGACTTCCAATCTCACAGCTCAAAGATTTGTCTCTTGATGATATCATCAAGGGAATCTTGACTTGTACAAACTTGATCATTTCCAGAAAACTAACCTGAATTGTGGAAGATCAGGAAAATAATGAAAATTCAGTATTAAGGTTTATTATACCATTGTGTTTACTACTCTCAGACTTCCTACTTGAACTATGCCACTCCTTTTTGACACAGCAATCAGAGTCGGAAGCAAACACAGGTACTCCGAATCCTTCAAGGATTCAAAACTTTCAGCTCAAGACAAAACAAAGGCTGATTCATTCAAATGCTTTTGTCCCTCTCTTATTCTCTTGATAACAATAAAGACAATCAGAGGAGTAACTATAAAGAGAAATACATAATTGATTCGGTATTACTCTAGTCGCATATTTGCTTTGCGAGTCTTGCATTAGCATACTGACAGAAAACCTGTTCTTCCGGGTGTCATTCAGCGCCACGCCCCAAACAATCACCCGTGTGTGACAGACAAAAACCAAAACAGGCTGAGTCAAGCATACATTAACCCGAGTCAATGTTTGAATCTTCAGTTTCACCTTCAGCACTGTTTGTTAGAGAACAAGCAGAAGCCTGAAGGTGGTTTGTGGGAAGTGAGTGCATGAATTAACGCACTTCAAGATATCAACAAAAGCCCTTAATATATTCATACAATACAACAAGTTTAGTAACAAAATTCTTACATGACCTAACCAAAACTTTAGAAAAATCATCATTAAAAAGCAGCAGTTTTTTGCCAGGCCACAACCCTACAGCCATTTAGACTTAAGTAAAAGACATGACATGCTTAGTGGAGTCTAAGGTTACATGGTGATATGCATACAGTATTACATATCACAGCATAGGCCAGAGTTAAAACTGTCCAAACCATAGCCACGTGCAGAAACTCTACAACTGTGCTACCTTTTTGACAGTTTTTTTTCTCTCGGAAGAGTTAGTAAGTCATTTCAACCACCAGCTTCCTGCTCTGGGATTCATAATACCACTTGATTTAGCACTTACACTCACATACAGCATGTCAAAGGCCCTGCAGCTTCCTGGCTCAAAGTGGCTTCTTCTTTCTATCACTGTGTGTGTCATTTTTGAAAGGCCTCAATGGTCCCCAAAAAGCTGCTCGGGCCTGAACAAGGTGATTGTTTCGTCCAACTAACCGAAGATTATTTTGCATTTTTGCAAAATTGCTGCCAAGTAATTGTCTGTGGATTGACAAACTGATTAACTGACTACTTGTTTCAACTATAGCCTAAACACATTTTTGATGTTGGAACAAAAATTTATATCTGGTAATTTTATTGCTTTTCAGGCTAGTTTTCAGACTGTAAACTAACGATTACTTGTATTTATAATCTGCCCAATTAATCGTTTAGTCTTAACAAATGTCAGAAAATAGTGAAAGATTCCCATTACAATTTCCCACAGCCCTAGGCGATGTATTCAAATTGCTTGTTTTATGTGACCAACAGTCCAAACCCTAAATATATTCAGTTTACTATCATATATGATAAAGAAAAGCATCACATCCTCACATTGAGGAAGCTGCAACTAGAGGATGTTGCTTGAGAAATGATTGAAACGATTAATTGATTTAAAAACTGTTGCTAAAATTTTCTCTCAACTGACTTATCGATTCATTGACTAGTTGTGTCATTTCTAAATAACTCCATTATGCATTACATCCATGCAGATGTAAGAGAGATTAAGTTATTTCCTTTGACACAGCCACCAACACCTCTGTCTTACATTTTCACTGGAGCTGGGAACAGTGAAACTGGCATTTGTTTTTAAACTGGACGAACAGGCAAGAGCATTTCCAGCAAGTCTTGCATTCCTTTTCTTCTTCTTCTCCAGTTAGTTTCTTAGTTTGGCGGCTGTTTAGTAAGCTAACAACTGTTTACAAACCATAAGGATGGTATGCATCTTGAGGGCCAGTTGCTAAAGGGAAACTTTGAATAAATAAAGAGACAGAAATTACTGTTTGCTAATTTGGTCCACTGCCTCAGCACAAGCATTACATAAAACAATCGAAGAAGAAGAAAAAAAGGTGCCTAGAAGAAATAGGGCCTAGGAATTAAACATGCCCATACAAACCTGTTCTACATGTCTCCATGACTTGGTCAGCAGATCTTTATGTAAAACCACTGAAACTAGCTCAGGTTTAACTTGCCTCATCTTGTTAATGATAAAACACACCTTTGCCATTTCGTCTCACTGTTAAGACTTGTGCACGTTTTTTTATCTGCCTGCTGGTTGAAATGATTGACTTGAAATATGTTACTATGTCTTTGTTACATCACTGTCATGACAAAATAAGTGGTCAGCATTCATTCAGCTACCTCTGAGGCAAATGTAATGGGGCCACACAGCGAGTACTGAACTGGACTGATACAAAGGTTTATCCAGTTGGACGTGTCTTGGGTTCACTCAGCAAGCATTGATGACATTAGTTACATGCCAAAGAGTACAATAAACAGTTTCTCTTGCTGCCAGCCCTCTACCCTCTAAACATACTTAGAATTTTTCTGAACTGAGTATAGAGATGCCTATACTGTCACGCAGTTGTGTGTGTTGTCCCAATGTGAGTACACCTGCTAATCACACCCTTGCGGGCACAGACAACAAATAGATGGTTTTCCCTGCCAGTGCCTAGTTTGTCAGGTGTACTGTCTGCCATGTGTGTCGGTTCATGTTTTTTTGGTCTGTACTTAACAATTCAGGTCAATGATTCATAATGATTTCATTAGAAAACACTAGTACATACAAATGCACAAGTGAGGCAACAACAAAACACATAATGCTGTCTTTGTTTTCAGTAAGAATACCTGTTGTACTGTGCTTTTCTCCAATGGACAATGTAAGCAGTGTGCCATGGGAGGTTGCTCACATTATCTGAGTTCCATCACATTTCTATGGACATGCCAGGCCCTCTTTCTTTCCTTTATGGGTCCTGTAAAGTGTAGTCAAAATCATTGTATTTTCTATTTAGATCAAAACCAAATAATCGACTTAAACTACTTAAAAAGTTGAAGAGCTAACCAGTAGTTTTATTTATGGTTGAGGGATGTTTCCTTTGTGAACAAAAGAATGACATGTCAATGGCACAAAATACTGTAGTCCTTCAATCCAATCAGCTTTTCATCTGATCTGACCATGACTTCAGTTATACACACTTTTATTTAGGTCTAAAATACACTCTTCAGAGCGGAACTCAGAGCGCCTCCTACAATAAAACCGGTTTGGCTGAAAAAGTTAAAAGGAAAATGCTACAAAACAACAAAAGTCAGTCATTCAGTTTACTCACTGTAGCAGATCTTGGCTATATATCAGAAGTCACAACAGGTAATTTTCTATTCCTTTATTTACTTATTTATTTATAAAGGACAATGCACATTAGTTAACATTTCTGTAAATGTGCCAGTGTTAGCAAGCTGGCTAATTTTCAACTGCAGTACTTTGGCAAGATGTTTTAAAAACCAGTGAGGTGATGGTTAAAATGTATCAGAAGACAACAAGACGCCATAAAGACAGCAACAAAAAAAGCATTCTCAAGAAGCCATGCAGAGCAGCACGAAGCAACAAAACACAGCCAAGCAATACTGATTATAGTCATTTTTTGACACATAAAATGCAAAGCAATAAGCACAGGACATAAATAAAATACAAAAATCATGATAGAGAGATCTTAATAAAAATGTTAAAATATGCATTTACAAGTTAGTAAAATGATGATATAAGTCAACAAACAAATAAGCCATGCAGCACAGAGTTGAAAGACACGACTATAAAAGATCATACCACATTGTTATAAAAGGTCAGCCTCTAGGGATCATCAGTTTCTAGCCCCGACATACACAATTACATGAACCATTCGTGCCCATGGGGAAAAAAACGGCAAATCCTTTAACTAGTATCCCATTTAATCCAGAACGCTAGGGTCACAAGTAAGAAGTGACGCTTGTGTATCCCCACCTCACCAAGCCTGTCAGTAATTCACACAGAGTAGCCCCCCCTAGTCCTCCTACATGGTTTATATTAAAGAAAAATAGAGTGGCGGTGATGGAGTACTTCAATCATCATATGATTCACAATGTGTGTGTGTGTGTGTGTGTGTGTGTGTCTAAAGTGTTAGCCTACAGTCATTTTTCTGGTTGTGACTGACTTTAAAGATGACCTAATGTACTATGAATATGGCTCTTCAGTGGATATATGGTGTTGAATCAATTATTTCACTAAATAGGATACAGAATCGTTGAATGAATGTAAATCATTTCAGTAACTAATCAAGCAAAAAATACCAATCAGTTACAGCTTCTTGAATGTAAGGATTTTTTTTTTGCTACTTCCGTCAGAATTAATTAATTTTTTTCCCTTCATCAGCGGATGGCGTTTGCTTTTTTTGTTGTAAAAGTTAATTCCAAGATCAATCATGAACCATCAACCTTTACATTAATGAGTGAAACAAATGTCTTATTTTAAACTACCTTCTTGGAAATCATATCCACACTACTAATGATTTTTCTCTTAATTCGTATCATTTAGCCTACCTCTACCATTGAACAAATATTACTCTAGATAGAGCACCATTACTCATACCTCTTTAGTATGTATCAGGGTACAGAGTCATAAAGATTGTGACTTTGGATTGTATCAGCTGTTGAACTCCCTGAAAGAGTTAAGACATGTTATGCTCTCTGCAAACAGCCATGGCTCTCTGTCATGCAGAAATCATCTCTGACCTCAGCCTGGGACCACCTGCCCAAACAGGTTTGACGTATCAGACAATATGTCTTGGCTTTGCAGTAAGCTGTGAATGCCTGAGACGCCAGGGACTCAAATAAAATGTTTTATGATCAAAACCCAGACTGTGGCATGTATGCGTTGAGTTAACCTGCGATGGGAGGTGTAGTTCAGGGGAAATATCCACCGACACATGGTGCCTGCCTTGCTGATCTTGTGTAATTATTGTCCCCGGCTCCCACCAGACTCTCACGGGATGCCTGATCAGCTCAGTTAGCAGCTCTGTCTCAGAAACACTTTAACTGGAGGGACGCATTTCGTGTTACCAAAAATAAGCTACACTGCCTCTGAACCTGCCATTAAAATGAGTGAGCGGAAGTGGTTTTCTGCTTACCTTGGGCAAGTCTCGGAGTTGGTTGGCATCCAGCAACAGCTCCTCCAAACTCCGTCCGTAGCGATAAATCTCATCGGGCACATACAACAGGGAGCAGTGGCGTTTATCGATCATCTCAACATGACGGTTGCACCGCCACAGGGGTATACAGTGAAACATCACGGGGGAGGTGGGGATAAATCTTGTACCCGTGCGATAAACCAACAGCGGGGAGGACTGGGGATGCAACAGATTGCTATGGCGGGACAGTCCTGCACTAATATACTATCAAACACAAGTGAAGCGAAACTCACAGGAAAGTAAAAACCGAAACTCCAACTGCAAGTAAATCGTGTTACCGAGCTAACGTTCGGCGACGAACATGGGAATTATTCTCCGTCGTTGTCTCACTTTGGTTAGTTTGTAGGCACCTGTTTTTTCTCTGCTTGGTTCCTCGTCTCACATCGGCCGCTTTTAAAGCCCCTCTTTTTAGCGTATAGAACACAGACTACATCTCCGTGTAGAAGGGGGTAACGTTAGCATTCTTATTTTTTCGTCTCGTCCCGGAGTTAATTTCCTCTCCCGTTCAGTTTCTGACCCGGAACATTCACTCCCTCATTCCAATCCTACGTCATCGTTCCTGGCTGCTCCTCCCTCCGGTCCCTCCTCTGGATAGTCCCGTCCCTATGGTCCCGCAAAGGGCCGCCATGATGGGGCACATAGAACCGACAACAGACCGGGGGGGGGGGCTCTGGCTGAGAGGGAGAGGAGGACACCCAGAATAAAAACTCTGAACCTCAAGTGTGTATTAAAAGATATTTAAAATAAGGCTATAGTAAAATGTAGGCCTACTTGTAAACTTAATTTAAAATATGTTCCAGCAGCATATTTGAAACTGGGATTGACCAGTTACAGGCCTATCATATTGTGGCTGTGGCTGTCCAATCCGTTCTGCATGTGCATAGATGTTTGAGGTTTGACCTCAAATGGGTCAGGATAGCCCATTGGTCAGGGGATAGGTTAAAATGCAGTAGGCTACGTATGAGGTAGATAGTGGCTAATGTTAGCAATCTTTAGGCACAGTAGCTGACATTACTGAGTACATTCACCTAGCCTACGTAATGACTGTTCTGTACTGTAAGGTAGCATATTGTTTAAACCACTATCCCGTGATTGTCACTTTTGTCACAGTGGCCATTGTTCAGCAAGTTACATTTTCTGGCTTTACGTAAAAGCAACAGTACCCAGTGACTGCCAATGTTGATTTACTCAAGTACTGCACTTACAATTATAATTACAATTATAAATACGTACAATTTGGAGGTATTTGTACTATACTTGAGTATTTCCGTTTTATCCTTTATTCCAGCCCACTTCATTTCACAGATAAATGTTTTATTGGAATTACAATTAAAGATTTTACAAATTGAAAACTTAATCTGATTATAAAATTCATTTTAGCTCCACATCAGCTAGCTACAACATCAAAATCTGCCAAATCTGCTGAAATAATGGTCTTAAAGCTAGATTTTGATAAAGGCCCCCTTATCGAGGCAGGTTCTCAAGATCACATAAAGCAGAACCCATATTAAATCCCTTACCATGCCTGTTATACTAATTGCTACACAGTGAACATAGGGCTTGTGGGGCCCCTGGGTTGTTGAAATAGCGTTGCCAAGTTGGTAATCCATCCTTGTTATCGTGACTCCCCAGGTCCTTCTCACTTCTATTTAATTGCATCCCCGGTTCCTCCACTTGCCTCCCTTCCTAGGAAGCACTAGAGAGACGCGAGGAAATCCTGGGAGGGGAGAGGAAACAAGCAAATGTGTTTTAGAGGGATGAGACGTCCTTTCCTCTCAAGCGTCACATGAATTTGTCAGCTGTATGGGCAGAGTTGGCAACCCTTTCAGCTGCACAGCTTCTGGGAAGGCTGCTCTCGTGTATCCTCGCTTATAGCTCCTCAGTGATCCCTCCTCGATGCTCAGGTTCAGCCGAGGAGCGAGGAGCTATCAAATAAGGGACGTGGGATGTACCCCCCATAATCTTTTAACTCCTTTTCAGGTCAAAGGTCAAGGTAAGCTCCAGCCCTCTGGTCCAAGGTCCCCCTTGTGGAACGATAGCATCATTTTGCCACTCCCTCCAAGGTTAGTAGGGCTCATAGACTGCATAATATTAGTGGACAGAGCATGTGTGACCGTGACGTCACCCATTGGTTTGTGGAGATCTGCTATGAGTCGTCGAGGTTGCCGTTACGGGCGCAGCCATCCTGGTTGCGGATGTGACGATTTTAGACGAGAGGGAGGAGCCCTTACACTCTACGTTACGTTACACACTTTCATTGGCAATCACATCATAGCCACACCCCAAAACACCCCCTGCTTTATCGCCGATTTTAAAATCAACGAGACCATAATTAAAAAAATTAACATCATTCTGTATTGCAGAAGACTTAAAACTAGCGATTGAGACCATAAAGTCATTATGAAAATGTTTACTGAGTTAATAAATCAAGTGAGAAGTGGGTCACTTTCTCATAGACTTCTACAGAAACCAACCTCCCTTTGCAACCGCACATTTCGCCCCCTGCTGGAATTCAGATAGAATGCAGGTTTAAGGCACTTCCGCATTTGCAGCACTTCGCCGAACCGGATGCTTTGTCCATTAATATTATACGGTCTATGGTAGGGCTTCAGCTCGGACCTAAGCCAATAGCTCTCTACCTCTATTAGACATTTGGAGTATTAGCAATTTATACAATGGTAGTTTTTTTAATTCCCAGTCTATTTTATTTTTTTTTTTTATTTTTATATCAATAAGTATGCCTCTGTTGCACTGTACTGTATGAACAGATCCATGAGAAAAGACACTTGCTCACTCACAACCATCAATCCTTTTCTTACTTTCAGTTACATCACAAGAAATAAGCCTCTAAAATTCAACATTTTAAAACTTTAGCAGTAAGACACTTAGGCTTGTTCGAGATGAGCCAGGTCTGCACAGAATCGATCACCGGCGATCGCTGCCCAATGCATGCCGGTTAAAGCAGTTACACACCGGGCCGATAATCGGCCGTTGGACAGTCTGGCGAGGTCAGTGACTCGAGTCTGTTCGGTGTGTTCCGTGCCGTCGTCCGTTGGAGGAGCTGTCGGCCTTCATTTTTGCCGACCTGACTTGCTGGGTCGGAGACAGGGCAGTCGGGACTCACCTGGAAATGGCAAGCGTGATGAACGTGACTAAGCCTCTCAAAATCTGACGTAAATCTTTTAAACTGACCTTTGTCGATCTGAAATGAAGACAGATTCAGCAACTGCATGGCCAATTTCTCGCTTAAAATGTTTTCAGAAACACGTTTTGGTGAACTATTTTAGCACAATATGAGATCGTAATCTGAATGAGTTGCCAGTAATGGCCATTCGAAAAATCCAAAATCCGGAAGCAGCAGCCAGATCCATGTGATGCGTTCATCCAATCAGCTGCCGGTTTTCATTTTTTGGGCGACAATACAGATTAGTGCCGCCTGCTGTTATGGAGACATATTACGTCTCGTCACTTTGGCGTGTCCCGAGGCACTTTTTTGACCAACTCGGGGAGACTGATTAGTCCAACTGCCTTTTCTGCCAACGGTCGGCCGTCTGGTTGGTGTGTAACTGCCTTTAGATTTGTGTCCAACTTGATCCCGACTTGCTCTGACGTCATGCACACGTGAGCAACGATAACCTCACGAGATCAAGGCGGCCGCAGTTCTGAGACGCAGGCATAGACTGTATATAAGAATGGACCAACAGACCCCGTTGCTCTGGACGGAGACCAGTGAAGGCCTTTAGAAGCACTTTTCTGGTGAGCGCTGAGCATTACTGCGCAGCCTCCAACTGAGAGAAACGACGTAAATGTGACGTGAGCAACGTGTCTGAAAGTTGGAAGTCTTCTGGTAGCTGTGCCGAGAGAAATCTCAATCATTCCCAATCTTGCAGAGAAGGAGAGCGTAGGTATATGTAAGGAGATAACGTGGACACAGGCTAATTATTGCTAACTAAAATGCTAGTTAACATTAGTAATTACACTTAAACAGCTAATGTAAGTCCAAACTGCCTGCGAGCTTCTCCTGTACTATACGGTAATTCCTCTACTATGCGACAGTAAGTCGCATGGTTATGACACAATCGTTAGCCTATTTTTACAAAAACGTATACTACGGAGCCATAACGTGAGGTACAAGGTAATGGAGCCTTTTATACATTGTCGTGTTTCTTTAGAAATAAACAATGGACAAATAAAGTCTTTAAACGCTTCAGATGTAAAGTTATTTACTGTCAAAGTGACGTCAAAATGAATGGCAGTCAATGGAATGCTAACGTCGGGTGATCGCTTTGTAGCATCAAAATGGCGCCATAGGAGATTCGAGCTCTGAAGCGAAGCTTACCCCCTTGGACGCAGGCAGTGCAGTTGCTTTTTCCGACTGCAAGACCCAGGCAGACCCAGGGCATGCTGGGAAACGCCTGTCTCTCAGCTGATTGGTTCAGAATCAACTCAACATGATGATTTTATATAAACTTTTTATTGATTTTGAATTGGAGGGATTTTAACCATTTGTCTGATTTAAAGGCTTATTCTGTACAGAACACGTTGTGTGGCTGATAGTGATGTTTAGAAGTCAGAGAGACTAAATCCGTTCAGATTACTGATCATCTACAGTGTGTTAATTAAAATCAGCAACAGATCGCATGTAGAGCATTTTGAGAGCTACTCTGTCATAATAAAAACAAACTGGAGACTGTGTACAAGCTGATGGGTCTGATAACATTTTATTAAATCGGACCACAGTGTTTCTGTGACTTCCTGTTTAGCCTGAAGTCTGCTGGAATCGGCTGTAAACCGTCCGACTTGACAGCGGATTTTTGTCACCGCCCCCAGCTGCTCTCATCCACTTTACAGGTGAGGCACAGTTCATCTCGAACAAGCCTAACAAGCCCCATGAGAAATAGGGCAGACAGCAGATGCCTTGCCCAATAAAAGACAACAACCTCATGGCAATCACAGTAAGTTGACTTGCATTCTTTTCATTATGTGGAACAATTTGTTGACATCTTCTTAGAGTTGTTTGGCTTAAAACCAGATGGATGAGAACAAAATGTACATTAACCATTTGATATGAAAAACTCTAAATACAATTATCCTTTATTATTATCCAATATTGTCATTGGTTCACTTTTATTTGGTTCAATTTAGTGTTTCAAGATGTAAGAGGAAAATTATCAAAAATACACAAATTTTAAATCAACATTTATCGAGACAATCTGAAATGTATGTAGTTTAAAAAAAAAAAAAAAACACACTTCTCTATATCCTCTAGAGGGAGCCACACCCCATTAAATGACCTATAGACTGACCTTGTTTAGCACAAACAGGCTAAAAGACAAAATATCAAATCACATCAAATTTGCTCTTACATTTTCCCTTTAATAGTAAAGACAATTCACAGTTATAGAGAAAAGATCATGGCAAATGTCTGTATATTTAGACAAACAGAATAATCTAAGGTGAACAGTCCTATTGTCCAAAGTTAATGAATGATAGAGTGCACTTTCCCCACATCCACACACTGCAAATATCAAGATCATATAAGAGCATTTATCTGCGTCCCAGCTGTTTCTTAAATGCCTTTAAGGACTTTGCCATCATTGGAGCAACTCCTGTGTGAACAACAGGGGGGGAAATAGGGGATAAGGTAAAATAAAAGGTCAATCATCAGGATTACACAAGTTAAATCTATATGTATAGCTTTCATTCTGACCTTTGAAGAAAGTGACTGGACAAAAACCACAGTTGGACTGGTTTGTAAAGTTGTAGCAAACATAAGATTGCATTTACAATACTCTTGTCAGCTCACTTGTTTTTTTGCGAGGGTCTTGTGTATTGGTTGCCCCTGAACTGGTGCTGCTGGATCTGCTGGGCTCATTGCAACTCGGTCTTGGTCTGTTGTCCTGAACCTTAACGCTGATATATGAAGAAATAACAGTACAGTGCATAATTCAAATCAACATAATTATTAACAAAACAAAGCATGTTAAATTACAAAACAAGTCTCCATCTACACTACAGTTAGTGAGAATAACATTCTATGTTGTGACAGCTGGAAACAAAAGGGAACCAAGGCCATCTCTAACCAGAGAAAAACAAGTTATCCAGCAAATTGCTCCAATTCCTGTTTGTCCCACCTCCCCCAAAAAGCATTATCACATGAGTCTCCAGCAGGTTATGACCCTGCTAAGCTGCTGTTGTTGAGTGATCACTTTGTAGTTAAGGGCTTCAATGTTGAAGAGGAGCAGAGCATGCACAAGGCTTACTAGGTGTTCATGTTTTGCCAAAGGAAAATGTGCAACAATGCCCCAGTTTGGCTCTTATAATCCTTTGTTGTGTAACTTGAATATTCATGAACACATGTATCTTAAAAAAAAAAAAAAAAAAAATTACAAACACAAAACCTGTGTAGATATTTCTGTATATTTAGAATGCTGAAACCCACCTGCACCTGAGTGGAGGCTGCTGAACAGCAGTTCCATGAATTTCCTGCTGAATTCGCACATCTCTCGGTGGCTTGGCAACAGTGTGAATAAATGCCATCTTCACCTGCCGACCTAAAAAAACAAAATGGTGTCACAGTGTACAAGCTGTACTTTTCTACAGTATACAATAACATACTGAATGTTTCATGTTCAACTGTTCTGATGTTCTACTAAAGATTAGTCTTCCAGTTTCAGTGTACAGCACACACCTTTGGGTTTGCTTGAATGTGCCGAGACAATGCTTTTTGTCAGCCTTTTGAGTTTCCTTTCCCTCTCCTCCGACAGCCTGACATACATCTCTTTCCATGATTCATACTCCTGAAGTTTGGAGTCTTTGAAGTCCCTCTGACAATGTTTTCCCCATAAGTGGTCCGTCTCTCCAATGTAAATCTTTGGAAACAAACAATTACAGGGCTAACAACAAATACACACCTGTGCGCTCAAACTAAATTCCGATCTATCCAAGGCATACACTCAGTGGCCACATTAACAGCCTTTAAAAGGCCCATTTAAAATCGGACACATCTCAGCATATAAAGTGTGACAACAAAGTCAGAGGTTAAAAGGGACAGATAACCCCAAAATCAAAAATACATATTTGTCTTCTTCCTTGTATTGCTATTTATCAATCTACTTTGTTTTGGTGGATGTAGCAAAGATATCGGCCATAGTAATGTTCGCCTTCTTTTAAATATAATGGAAGTAGATGGCACTTGGCTTGTGGTGTACAAAGTGCAAAAAAATACAACTGAAAAAATTAACAGCAGTCTCTTCCCAGAAATCAGGGTTACTCAAGTTAATCCCCAGACCTTGCTGTGATCGGTAGGAACTATTGTATTTCTACCGAACTACACCCGCTGCCGTACTCACGAACGAGAGGCTCGCCACTCGTGGTCCGACATTGCTAGCTTGTGGAGATTAGCTTATAGCTAACAGATGCTGCTAGCTCACCTGAGCTAGCTAACGCTACAGCTCAGCCAAGAAGGACGGCATTAATATTTACATCTTACGCTGTCACGACCACGAGTATGCTTCCTTCTGCGCGGTAATATGGTTGGTGGGTGTAGTTCAATAGAAAGAAAATAGTTCCTATATGAAACCGCTCACAACCAGGCCTGGGGATTATCTTGAGTAACCAGGTCATGATTTCTGGAAAGAGACATAGCTGTTCATTTTTTAATTGTATTTTTTTTGGCACTTTGAGCACCACAAGTTCAGTGCCACCTAGTTCCATTATATGCAAGAGAAGACGAACATCTCTATGGCCGACATCTCCAACACTGGGCAATTCATGCCAAAACAAACTAGATTGATAAATAGCACTACAGGTAAGAGAAAATATATTTATTTTTGATTTGGGGGTGAACTGTCCCTTAAGTTACTGTTCAACTAAACATTATACATAAGACTTGCCATCGACGTTCATGAAAATGTCAACTTTGTACACAAGACATCTAATAGGCAGGTTTATTAATTACATTCATACTGTACTCCCAAAGGACTATATCCCTTAGGTTTTGAAGACCCTATCTTTTCCTTTATGAAAATATAGTTATAGACGACAAATGGGGGATCCAATGCAATGCTAGGCAGGTGTACCTAATAAAGTGGCCAATAAGCGTGTGGTTGCTTTAAATTTAGTCATATTCAAATTCTTACTGGGTTGTATTCTTCAATGCGTAGCAGCTGCTCTGGTGTACATCTCTCCAGCACCGGCTCGAGGATTTCAAAAGGGACTCCGCCAGTTTCATAAAGCACTGAGGAGAAATCTCTGCACCTAAATATAAATCCAATAAACTGACAGACTGATCAGCAAAAAAGTTTTTTTGGGCTTTACTCACAGTTAATATTATTCTGGAGTGTGCGGATGCACTGTTGGTGAAGGCTCATCATGGTTGGGAGGAAGACGGTCTTGGCACCAGAGTACACTTGCATCTTTTTGTTAAGTCGTTGACCAGTGAAGCCTGCAGACTCCTCAGAGACGTCACAGAAATCAGACTCCTTGTCAACTTTAAGACAAAAGAAGGATTGTCAAGAACAAAACAAGCAATCTAAAAATACAGCTGTATTTGTTATGAATACAGTACCTTTCCTCTCAAAGTTCTCAACACTGAATGGCTTTTCACATTCAGGCAGAACAGCAGGTAAAGGAATAGTAAATGGAATCAGTTCCAATACCGACTCCTTAAACTTCTGAAATATGAAGGATTATTAGTCAAATTTAATCAACCGTGGCCTGCACTCTAAAAGTTAAACATTTAAAAGCATTGTCAAACATACCTGTGTTGGAGAGGTAACATT
Source organism: Sander lucioperca (assembly GCF_008315115.2). Classification (NCBI taxonomy): domain Eukaryota; kingdom Metazoa; phylum Chordata; class Actinopteri; order Perciformes; family Percidae; genus Sander; species Sander lucioperca. Next base: position 18,331,200 of record NC_050187.1, read on the forward strand.
TATAGACATCACAGGTGACGTGAAAGGTTTCATGCCAGGATATTTTGTTACTTCCTCTTTTACAGTCTTGATTGTTTTGGGAGGTTTCTTCGCTCCCGATCTCTCTTTTCTCTTAAAAACATTCACGTCGTAGTTCAAGTATGATTCAAAAGACAAGGAGGGCTCCTCTGGGCTCCTCTGGGCTCCATCTCGCTTGTCTTTGTGCTTTATTTTGGCTTTTTTATTTTTTTCAGACTCTTGTTTGTATTTTACAGTGCCGTGCTTCTCTTTACTTGTTCTTTTCCTTTTTGTGTTTTGGGGCTCTGAGATCTTCGATATTTCTGAAGATTGGTTATCTTTGACATTAGCCCGCTTCAACTTTTCTGAGTGTTTGGCACTAGATTCAAATGAAAAAGACTCTTTGCCTTCTTTTAATGATTCTTTTAGTTTCCTATTTGACTCTTTTTCTGACCCAATTCTTCCACTATCAGAGCTGCTTTTCAATTTTCCCATAGAAAAAGAGCAGGATTTCTGATGAGAGTCCCCTGAGTTTTTGTTTCCAAGAAAAGTATCAGTGTCTCCTAATTTCCTGTTACTCTCATCACCTTTCTTCTTCTTGGAGACAAATGAGCTGTCCATTTGATCCTCTTGGTCCATTTCAATGTTCTTTTTCGAGATGTTATTCTTACAGATATCCTGGTTTTCTTGTTGACTTTTTTCTTGTTTTTCATTCTGGTACTTGTGTTTTTTCTGTTCTTCACATTGTTTCTCTGAATCGGCTTTCCTACTCCCTGTTTTGAAGAGGGCCTCGTCTGTAGAATCTCTCTTACCATGAGATGCTAAGCCATTGTTGTTTGAATCGTCCATGGTCAAACTTCCATTATTTGGACAGTTTTGTTTATCCTGTTTGTCTTTAACAGACAAACTCTCTAATGCATCCTCTTTGTAGCTGCATCATGGAAACTCAAAATTAAGATCTCAAACACATAAAAATGACAGTATACCGTTATATAAAACAAAATAAATGTTAAATATACATCACCTTGTGGATTCCTTAGGGACCAATCTTTTCCAATCCCTAACTAGTGACTTGGCCAATTCTCCAGCCTGTTCATGTCTGCGCAAGGAGTTAACTGTTTTGCCAATTCCAGTTTCCTAATTTATATGCAGACACAAGTCAGCGCAGTCCAAGAAAATTTAATTTATAAATTCATATGCAAATATATTAACACAAAATACATTCTTTAAAACAGAGACTCACAGAAAGAATGTCTAATGTGATATCCAGATCCTTGAGTTTCTGCAAAATCTTTACAACCTAGAAAGAGATTAATTAACACATTAATGTTAGTGTGCTTTAACGTGGTTTTCATGCTAGGACAAAAAAAAAAAAAAAATCAAGGAAAACCTGACATGCCAAATATGGTAGTCCTGGTTTTGGATCACCACAGTTGCTGATTGTGCATTTAGAGCTGAAGCTATGTATGGGACCTCACACCCCCACTTAGGCTGCTCCTTTTACTCTGAACTATAAATGGATGAAGCTGCTGGTTGTTATAAAGTCTCACTAGGCCTATATCACATTGTTTTCAGGTTGTGCTTCAACAGTTTAGTGAGACGTTTTTGAATTTACATTTAACTCTAGCCTAATATAAACATTTGCCCATTTATAAAAAGGCATCTATGCGTGAAACCGACTCAAACATGCATGCAGAGCGCCCCTGCCTCCACTGATGATGGACAGCAGCCATAAGTTGAACAACTGGAGGAGTTGCCAATTTTAGCAGCAAGGAACCTCCCATTTAAACAGCCTGACCCCCACAGTGGAGTGCTTAAAATGCTGTGTGGCAGCAGCGCACATGTCACTGACTGAAACAGCTCTCAATCAGCCGGTTGGAAGCTTGAAGGATCGAGACGAGCAAAATCAAATAGAGAGTATATTTTATAGCTCACAGATTTTGACGGAGACGAAGCTGTGGATTTATTGTAATTTCATTTGTTTAGCCAATAAATAAATAAATAAAGTAGGGTTTCAAAAAAAAATAATTGCGAACCAGCAGTAATGTTTCTGGAGCAATTATAGAGTATTGGCCTAAAGGCTATCGCAAATGATTTCTTCCCTAAAAGCAGAAACGTTTCCCTTTTAGCTCTGATCTGCTTATTGTGCGCAAGGAAATACTAATCATTGTATCTACCGTAGCAGACTCTGCTGTGTCCGTCAGCTGAAGTTTGAACCGCATGACTTTCTTCACCACATCAGAGCTGCTGGCCATCACGGTGATTCACGTGCAACCGTCAACGCACACCGGCAGCGCGCGCCCGTTGATGACACTAATATAATGGGTGGAGCCGATGACAGAAATGGTTTATAAATTATAAAACAATTAAGCATGTGTGTAGCTGTATATATGACAAAAAATAGACATTGATATTCATGAACACATTGTTGCTATAGAGAAGAAAATTACAATAGCCTATTAAAGAAAACTTTCTTAAAATTTCTTAAAATCTGCAAGTCCCTCTTTGGCAACTAGTGGCCCTTTGAATGTACACATTGGGCTAATACAAGAGAGATGTATCATCTTTCAAAGCAGAAATAGAAAATGAAATGCATTTTAACATTTAAACACCTTTCAGGTTTCATCAAACAACACATCAGCCAAGAAACCAACCATCCAGTATGTGGGGTCACTCTTACGCTTTGTCAAACTGCGGAATTGACCTTTTTTCAGTGTGTCTCCTTAGACTTTTGTATATCCTCTGCACAGACAGCTGCAGGACTCATTTTAATAAACACAGGACATTATTAAATGTGCTGGCAATGAAGTGGTGCTCAAGTGTCTTCTTTATATTTTCATTTTTATTTTCTTAAAGGGGTGATAGAATGATTATATAGGGTATTTCACAATTAAGGTCTCCTAATAGGGTATGTAATATTGGTTGGGCTGAAAATGGCCCGGTTGCTATTTTATGGGCCCTTAACTACCCTGTGAATATGTAACAAGAGCTTTTCTTCCAAATATGGTATGCTCATGAATATTTAGATGAGCTGCGCGGTGATTGATTGAGCGAACCACATACACATTGGAGACGAGATGTGTTATACATTGTTTGTCTGCTATTTCGTTATTAAATTCACTTCTGAGACTTTTTTATGCGAGAAATCAACTATATAAAGCTCAAATATGGGCAGTTTTACGAAAATTGATGGCTAATTGCAAATTTGGTAAGACGTGTTGGACTTCAGGAGCTCCACACAGTCTGACGAGAAAGCCTGGGCTCCATACCCAGGGCAAAGTCATAATTTCTGGGTTACTGGACTACCGGGGCTCGGGGCTCCACGAAGCTGGCCGGCTGCCGGCATAACTATAGTATATTTACAGTTTGAATTTGGTCACGCCAATTATATTACAGCTACCCCAAGGTCTTACAAAGCTAACACTTGTGTCCGATTCAATTTAATGAATTTTTGTGAATATGAGGTGTTTCGTTAGCTGCTATTGTCCCTTCAATCCTATGGGTAAAGATTGCGGCTAGCTAGCTACTCTTTCGGCATAACTATACTCTAGTTATGCCGAAAGAGTAGCTAGCTAGCTAGCTATTCACTTTGAATATCGTCACGGCATGTATATCACAGCTACCCTAAGGTCTTACAAAGCTTAGCTAACACTTTTGTCCAATTTCAATTTAATGCATTTTTGTGAATTTCAGAGGTCTTGTTAGGAGGAGGCAAGCTAGCTCTCATTGATAGAGCTCTGTACAGCCACGGGCTCTATCAATGAGACTCGCGGACAAGAGGCGTTTATTTCCCCGATCGTTTGTTTAAATAACTCAACACACATATCCATTATAAGATTAACTGGAACCTGTGGTGAGATTGCGGGTGTAACAAGCTCGCTGACCGCTCTCTCACTCACACACACCAGCCATTTAGCAGGAAGAGGGGAGGGAGAACAGCGAGCTGCAGGCCCTGGAGCTCTGTCAGGGCAGCGGCGTGTGATAGTCCAGTAACCCAGAAACGGTGACTTTGCGTGGGTATGGAGCACAGTGGGCTGCCGGCCGTGACGGAGCTCCATCTAGCTCACAGCAGGCCGGGCTCTGTGAAGGAGGACAGGCCGGGCGGCGAGGCAGCAACCCAGGCAGCACCGGCCGCTGAGCTCCGACACACAGTCGGACAAAATTTGCAATTAGCCATCAATTTTCGTAAAACAGCCCATATTTGACCTCTACGTTGTTGATTTCCTACATAAAAAAGTCTCAGAAGTGAATTTAGTGATGAAATAGCAGACGAACAATGTATACAATTTCTGAGATCTGCGCGACCTATTCAGAATGTAAATGTAAATGTTGGGGCGTGACAAAGCTAAAGACTAGAGCCAAATAAGGAGGAGCCACTGAGTTGACGTCAACTCGGTGGTTCGTTGACATTTGCCTGTTTTCAGAGGCAGTTTCAAATTGTGAGATTTGCAGAGGAAAGGGATGTCAATGGGATTTTGAGGTTCTATGTTCTATGTATGTATTTACCCACCAAACTGTCGTTATTCAACTATGACAAGGTAAAATTGGTTTTGCATTCTATCACCCCTTTAAATTAATGCTGGCTGATTTCCATTCAGATTGCCTATAAGATCCAACAATTAATTAATTAATCATTTTAATTTTTGCTTCTATTTGTTTTACTTGAGTATTGTAAGCCTCAAATATAAAGATATAAGTTTTGTCTTCCTTTACTAAAATCCACTCCACTGAAAGCTAATGAAATTGTTCTAAACAAAGTCATATGACCATGTCATATGAAGAGTTTCATTGTCGAGCCCCCACAGTTTGTTGACATCAATTGATTGGAGGCTATTGTGGGACACATATGTTGGGGGGAGGGGGGTATAGTCCCTCTCCTCTGCTACATGCATTGCACAATACTTGATTGACACTCCCCTAGAGGAGGAGTTAACTGCATGTCTCTTTCAGCTGGGGTGACTGCTGCTCTCTCTCCTGCTCCAGTAACTGGAGGCACAAGTTCCTCCTTCACCAGCATCAGCTTCAATTCTCAGGTAAGTGGAGCTTTCCCCTTTGCCATTTTATTAATGAAAAGGTAATTTGGTGCAGTTAATGCTTCAGCGTCATTTTTAGAAAGAACGGAAAATGTTGTTTTTTTCTCACTTACTTGGGATTTAAAGGCAGATAAGTTCCCAAAAGCTGTTGACCTTTTTGTAAAATTAGTTTTTAGACATAGCCATGGTGACAGTGCTTCAGGTTTTCTAGGGTTCTGGGTGAATATTGTGAGGAGTGGCTTTTAATGAAACTTTTTTTGTCTTGTATATTGTGTTCATTGCAGACTTATTTAGAACAGCCTACAGCAATTAAATAAAATATAGAAAGACAAAAAATTAATCTTTGTCCTAATTTGAACTTAAACTGCTAGAGGACATGAGGCCTGCTGCTCATGTCTCAAAGTCTATAAAAGGAACGTCATGGGTGAGCCGTCCAGCGTTGCTATTCCTGGACATGCTGATAAATTGTGACAGATGCAAAGAGGGACATGTTGACACACTCACTCACTCCAGCATCACCTGGTAGCATGCATGTTTTCAAAGGTGTCTAGTAGTGTCTGAATAAATTACACTTACTCCACAAAGTAAGAAAACACTTCTCTTGGATACAACAAGTTCAGTGTACAGGAATTTGACATTATTGCTTAGTTTAGGGCAAAGAAACAGTACATAGACATGACACAAGGACAACTGACTCAAGACAGCATGTACATGATATCATTTCAAAATTAAGTTTCAACAATGTAGGCTATTTTAACAATCAATGTGTGTTGTGAATGTGCATTCCCTTAACTCCCTTCTATTTCAAGCTAAATCACTAATATTTTGATGAGCAGACCAGATTAAATCTAGGACATTTCTTTGCCAGCATATCTGTCACAAGTTGCATTTGTCACAATTTATCTATTAATTATTTCTGTGCATTATCTTGCCCTTTTCTGACATGTTTTTTGTATATTTTCAGAAGTTCTGGGCTGTGTTCTGCTGCTACAGTCATGGCACCCAAAAAGAATAAGGCAATGAAAAAGAACAAAGGAGACATTAATGAAATGACCATAATGGTCGAGGACAGTCCAATCAACAAGATCAATGGGCTTAACACTCTGCTGGAAGGAGGAAATGGCTTCAACTGCATTTCAACTGAAGTTAATGATTCTGCGTATGCCCCAAACCTCTTGGAGGGTTTGAGCACCATGAGGCAGGACAGTTTCCTCTGCGATCTAACAGTCGCCACCAAGTCAAAGTCATTTGATGTCCACAAGGTTGTCATGGCCTCCTGCAGCGAGTACATTCGAAACATCTTGAAGAAGGATTCGTGCCTACAGAAGATCGACCTGAACGATCTCTCACCCGTCGGCCTTGCCACAGCCATTACATATGCATACTCAGGAAAGCTGACCCTGTCGCTGTACAGCATCGGCAGCACTATCGCTGCAGCCATACTGCTGCAGATTGGTACCTTAGTGAAGATGTGCAGTGATTTCCTCATGCAGGAGCTCAGCGTGGAGAACTGCATGTATGTGGCCAACATCGCTGATGCCTATGACCTCAAAGAAACCAAGGAGGCGGCTCAGAAGTTCATGCGGGAGAACTTCATTGAGTTTTCTGAGATGGAGCAGTTCCTGAAGCTCACCTATGAGCAGATCAGTGATTTCCTCTCAGATGATTCCCTGCATCTTCCTTCCGAGGTCACAGCCTTCCAGATCGCCATGAAGTGGTTGGACTTCGACGAGAAGAGATTGAAGTACGCGGCAGATCTCCTAACTCTCATCCGCTTCGGCACTATCTCCGCCCAAGACCTGGTGAATCATGTCCAGACTGCACCCAGAATGATGCAAGACCCTGAGTGCCACCGTCTCCTTGTTGATGCCATGAATTACCATCTGCTGCCATACCAACAAAACATCCTCCAGTCACGCAGAACAAAGGTGCGCGGTGGCCTCAAGGTGATATTAACAGTTGGTGGTCGCCCTGCTTTGACAGAGAAATCTCTCAGCAAAGAAGTTCTCTACAGGGATGAAGATAACGTGTGGAATAAGTTGACTGAAATGCCAGCAAAGAGCTTCAATCAGTGTGTGGCAGTCTTGGATGGCTTCCTGTATGTGGCAGGTGGTGAGGATCAGAATGATGCAAGAAACCAGGCTAAACATGCCGTTAGCAACTTCTGCAGGTAAGAACTAACTGTCCTGTTTGATTTTTTAATTTGTTAAAGTTAGGTTGTATAGAGTTGGAATATAACTGCAATCCCTCTCACACATTTTTTAGATATGACCCACGCTTCAACAGTTGGATTCACATGAGCAACATGATCCAGAGGCGCACACACTTCAGCCTCAACATTTTCAATGGCCTCCTGTTTGCCATCGGAGGGCGAAACGGTGATGGTGTTCAGGCCTCTGTGGAGTGCTATGTGCCCTCCTCCAACCAGTGGCAGATGAAAGCTCCCATGGAGGTGCCCCGCTGCTGTCACGGCAGCTCCCTCATCGATGGCAAGATCCTTGTATCCGGAGGTTACATCAACAACGCCTACTCCAGGGCTGTGTGTGCATATGACCCCTCCACTGACACCTGGCAGGATAAAAGCAGTCTGAGCACACCTCGAGGATGGCACTGCGCTGCCACCGTGGGAGAGAGAGCCTACGTCATCGGTGGCAGTCAGTTGGGAGGTCGTGGGGAGAGAGTGGATGTCCTCGCCGTAGAGTCTTACAACCCTCACAATGGGCAGTGGAGCTACTGCACGCCTCTCCACACAGGTGTGAGCACGGCTGGTATTTCCATTTTGAACAACAAGATCTATCTCCTCGGAGGCTGGAACGAGGGCGAGAAGAAGTACAAGAAATGCATTCAGGTTTTCAACCCTGACCTCAATGAATGGACTGAAGATGATGAATTGCCAGAAGCTACAGTCGGCATTTCATGCTGTGTTGTCACCATACCCACGCGGAAAACACGAGAGTCCAGAGCCAGTTCAGTGTCTTCTGCACCAGTCAGTATATAAAAGTTTAGACAATGATAATGTAGTTTACATGTCTAAAGGTCTCCAGCTATCTGTTGCATAAATCTTAGTTCTAAACTCTACTGTTAGTCCATTTTTTGGGGGCTAAGATGATGTTTAAATGGTCCCCAACGTTCTTCAGATGAAAAAAAAATTATAAAATGCAAGGATTACAAATTTGTGAACATATTTTTATAGGATTTTTTTTAAACTCCATTCATTAGAAGCAAATGGAAGCCTTGAAGTGTATTTTCAGTATTTATAGTTTAATAATTAGTATAATTGGCATCATTAAGGTCAGATCATGTTTATGATGGAGACAAACTGGACATAGGAATAACCAATTGTATTAGCTTTAGACAGAAACGTACCTTTGGGGCCAATTTAGTTGGGATAATTTCATTAGTTATTTTTCTATAGCAAATTTAGGCCTAATGTTATTAATTTTTATTATTTAAAACTCAAAAGGTATGAAAATGCAAAATCACTGCTGTTGTTGAGATTAATCTGTAACAGTATTGTCTTTTTTACCTAGTGCAAAAAAAATTAACAATATTGTGTTGTTTGTTTGCAACACAGTCCTTATTGTTAAAGGATTAAAGGATTTTGTGACATTTATTTATGAAAATTATAGCTACTGTGATTCTCAGATACTTGAACAGAACAATGAGCTGGAATGAGTGTCGGCATCACCTACCTACTGGAGTAGATGCTTGTGATTAGTGTTTAAACACACTACACAGAAGGGCTGCAGTTTCTCTGTCTCATATACAGTAGGCTACTCAGTGGTCTTGTGTCGTATGATGTGTGATCATCATAAACACTATCAGTGCAAAGAAATGGATTCTGTTGGGAAAATGTTGGAATGATGAGGGTTGAATGGGTTAAGATGTGACAGCAATAAACTATTTTGTAAAAAAGGAAAAGAAAAATAGAAGTTGGGAACGATGTTAGCCTGAGCTTTCCTGGAAGTCATGAATTCCCTGACTGCTCATGTATTTTTATTTTTTGTTTGTTTTTAAATTAAAAAGATGAAGTGTAAGCTACTCTGAGCCATCGTCATTTATTCAAAAATCTTTTTCCTTTTTTGTTGTTGTTCTTAGGTAAATTTTCTAAAAGTGGTAATATTTGTGTGACACAAAAAAAAAATCTCTTTCATATTTTTTTTGAGCACCATAAATTATTGACTATTCTGCCCTACAAAACAAAAAGGCAGTAACTGCATTTTTGGTCAAAAATGAGTTATTATCATTTTCATGACATTCAAGGCATCCTTTGTTATGTGACAAAACATCTTATCTCAAATGTGTGTCGTTTTGGAGAAAAATGGTAGTCGTTTGTACAGTAACTGCAAAAAGCCCTAGTGAAACAAAGCAAGAATACAGTAACTGCAAAATAGGGGTAAAATATCAAATTAAATATGAGGATTGATATGTACAAAGAATAAGCTAATATAAAGTAACAAAAACAGCCACATGTCCAATAATCTACCTACAACTACTTAGCTGGATGACAGGATAACTTGATAACAGCTTAGCAATGTGAGACTTTAAGCAGCCGTTTCAGCACCAGAACAGCTTCCGGGTGGAAAATATTGACCTAAAATGGTCAAATTAGTTTTGGTTTTGGTATATCCATGTTCAGGAAAACAAATGGTTCCAAATATTTCAAATACAGTGTATCTAACACACCCAGAGCCCAAGTTGTGGCAAAATAGTTTTTGGAGAATCTGTAGTTACTGTCTTTTTCCTTGGTATGGTGCCACGTTTTTGGTAAGTAATACAAAGCAAGAATACAGTAACTGCAAAATAGGGGTAAAATATCAAATTAAATATGAGGATTGATATGTACAAAGAATAAGCTAATATAAAGTAACAAAAACAGCCACATGTCCAATAATCTACCTACAACTACTTAGCTGGATGACAGGATAACTTTAAAGTCATTTTTCTCAGTTCTGCACTCTGCGTAGTTACTGCCTTTTTGCTTTGTAGGGCAGTATTGCGGTATTTGCGGACCAGTAGGAACATGAAACCATTATTAGAGGGCTACATTTCCCGATTGAATCATCAGGTATGTACTTTTTTTGTCTTTAATCCTCAGTGGTTTCAAAGAGTATGAAATCTGTATATGTCAAGCCAAGAGACTAATGTGTGTATTCTTTATATAACTTTACACATATTTAAGTATTCACATAAATACAAGGACACAGCAGGTGTTTGCAGCACCAAATTCTGAATTATTAAAAACTCTGAAGTTCACTGGCATTGAGTGAGTATCCTACAGCTAATTGTAGCTTTTAGGTCTACCTCTACTTTGTTGTTAAGCATTTTAACTGTAAAACCACAAAGATTTGAGCTCCTTCTCATTTACACTGTAAACATACTGTGAGAATGAGGAAATAGGGCTTCTGGCATGTAACATGAGCCAAATGAATACATAAATTACCATTACATTATGCACAATACATTTTTGTTGTGTCTCTGCAAGTTCATTAATCTCCAAAAATGAAGCATTTCAAATTCACCACCGGTTTCATGCCATCTCTAACAGTCAATGTTATTCTTTAAGCCAAATTCTTTTAAGCCGTTTGTGAAATTTAAGGAATTTTAATAAAGCAAATGTGTAATGCAGCCTTAACTGATGAGAGATGTCTATATTTGTGTTTTTGTTCTGTCTGTAGGCTACACCTTTAGAAAGATTAGTAGGCTAACAAACAGTACTTCCTTAATCAGTCTATGGAAACCAGAAAAATCAAGAAAATGAAGTGTGTTGAGAGTTGAGAGTTAAGCAACATCCTTATTTGGGGCAGATGTCAGTGCAACACACCCTCTCAAAACATTCGAGTGCTGTGTCATTATTACTATAACTCTTTTCTTCTATGATGTTGCATTCAGGTGTTCCTGATAAGCTGGTACTTCCCAAATTTTAGTTGTAAACATGAATCTTTCATTTTAATACTGTGGTTTGGAAATGATAAGACAGGGGACCCAATGAGTAAATAGCTTTGTGGTGGTTGTTGTAGAAAAAAATAGCACTTCTGTTTTGTGCTTCTTGTGAGCAATGTGTTTCATTTTGTCTTTCAGAAAATGGCTAGCCATGGACAATAACTTGTAAAAGAAAACAAATTTAAAAAAAAAGAGAAGGAACGAATGAAATTAGCAGGTTTAAACAAACTGAACTATGAACATCTTAATTTAGGACACATTAAAATGTTTTTAATTATGTAATTGTTTTATGTTGTATTAGCAACTGTGATTTTTCCCCACACTGATTATGAATTTACAGAATGTAGTGTCCTGGGTCTACAAGCAGAGTTTGGCTTCTGTTATTGTTTATTATTATCCAATGTTCAACTGTGTCTAAGAGGACTTACCCTTATTTTACATACATGATCCCAAGAAAAGACGGTAGGCCTACAACCACTGCAGACCACATTTTCTGGTGATTTCTGCCTTGCTTATCTGTAAATCGCTATTTCCGGCCGTACTTAAACGTAGCATCGCTACAGGCAACCGTCTGCTAACAGGTCAGTGGGAAGAATGCTGAGTCATTGTTGCGTCAGTCCGCTCCGCCTGACGACATCACGTGTGTGAAACCAGGAGGGCGTACATATGTACAACACATCCCACTGAGAGAGAAGCAGACAACGACCTAACGACTAGTTCACCTCCCTGTCATCCCATCACAGAGCTGCACACTAACCGAGCCGAGGTTAGCTGGCACTAACTAAGTAACGTTAACTCGTCGGGTTTTTTCCGGGAGAACAGCCATATCAGCCCTCGGGTGTGCTTCACCGAGCTAACAAGGCATTATAAAGTGATGAGCAGGGGCCTCTTCCTTCTGGATGCCCTGCTAAGGTTACCGACAGGGTACGCCGCTTAACAGCACCAAGAGACTCTGCTTCAGCCTTTGACCTCCCGGACAGCACCTTAAGGATCCAGGCTCTGCCGGTTGTTTGGACCGAGACTTCATGCTAGCTCCGTGCGAGTTGGACAAACAAGCTAGCTAGCTAACGCTCGGCCTGCAAGTTCATATAAGACACCAGCCGTCAGATCACACTTCCAGCCTGTCTGTGCGATGGGTTTACTGTCACAGGGGTCTCCACTGAACTGGGAGGAAACCAAGAAGTATGCAGACCACATCAGAAAGCACGGCATCATTCAGTTTCTCAACATCTACAATAAGGTGAAGGAACGTCAGAGAGATGTGTTGAAATGGGGCGATGAGGTAAGAAACGAGCTTTTGTACTTAAAATGATCCAACGTGTGGAAAATGTTGCTGCTGTCTGTTAATGCCTTAGATAGATCTGTCTGTCATGTGTCTGTGTGCATGATGCAATAGTGGCCTTTTATTGATTTAGAAAACTATTTTACTGTTTTTACAGTAACTGTAGAAAACAAAAACGTTTAACTCAAATTAATCTGCAACTTTCAATATTGTGTAATTTCGTAAGAGGATTTGCGTGTACAGAAGGTGCTGCCATGACATCTTCCACTATGTATAACAGTTAACGTTATTATCTCTATGTAAGTTGATTGAAAAGGTAATAGTTGTTACTGGTTGCATTTCCCAGTATTAGTGTCAGCATAGTTGCTAATAGTTATTCACTAGTTAAAATAAACATCTGCTTATAAAAGTTAATTTTTGAGTATTAGCAATTATTCAGTCTCCTAGTAACTGTCTTATAATGCTAATAATCCAGACAGTACTACTGCTAATTCAGGAAGACACTCTCTGTTTAGTAAACGTTAACACAAAGCCTGCTGTACTGTACTATTTGTTAACATACAGCTTGTGGACTCTTCTGTTGCAACCTGAGGCTTTTGTCTTTTATTCAGAACTTAACACTAGTTTTTGCCCGCCACCAGTCCACAAAACTTCAGTGTGCTATAGCTTGAACAAAGTGTTTTGGTTTCGAACAATGTGGAATGCTGTTGTTATAGATTAATCCCTCTTTCAGACAGGGGATTACAGGGCAGCAGAGTCAAAGTCAAGGAAACATAACTGATGAATTGGAATGGATGTGATGGCGTCCCACTCTGATCTTGAACACGTCTGCTTTGTGCTGTAGTCTAGCGCGGATTAAAAACTTGGTTTAGAGGTTAAAAGAATATGTTGAACGAATAAAGCCGTGGCTGTAAAGCATGTTTGAATGTTTGACTGATAATGTGTCCTGTTTGTATTATTTACTTTTAAGGTTGAATACATGTTGGTGGAATTGGATGACAAGGATGAAAAGGTTCGACTCGTCCTGAACGGCGGAGATGTTTTGGAAACTCTCCAAGACCAGGGTGAAAAGATAAACCCCAAGTAAGTAAGCTCGCCACAGACTACATATTAAAATATGTAGATGTCTCCATACTGTGTAGTTTTAAAGGAACAGGCCGACTTATTGGGACTTTAGCTTATTCACCGTATCCCCCAGAGTTAGATAAGTCCATACATACCCTTCTCATCTCCGTGCGTGTCGTAACTCTGTCTGACGCACCCACTGCTAGCCTAGTTTAGCCCCGATCCTGGAGGTAACTGGCTCCAACTAGCCTACTGCTCCCAATAAGTGACAAAATAACGGCAACATTTTCCTGTTTCCATGTTGTGATTTGTATAGTCACAGTGTGTACAAATAACAAGGTCACATGAGACACAGCCATCTTCTAACCGTATATAAACTGGGAACTATATTCTTAGAAGGCGAAGCACTGCTACTTGGGCGGAGTGATTAGCGCAACACCTGAAAAGCACCATTGTTACTCTCTGCTCATCACCACGGGGCTTCTCAGGTGCTGTGAGCAAATCACTCCACCCAAGTAGCAGTGCTTCGCCTTCTGAGAATATAGTTCCCAGTTTATATACGATTAGAAGACGGCTGTGTCTCACGTGACCTTGTTATTTGTACATGCTGTGACTATACAAATCACAACATGTAAAAAGGAAAATGTTGCCGTTATTTTGTCACTTATTGGGAGCAGTAGGCTAGTTGGAGCCAGTTACCTCCAGGATCGGGGCTAAACTAGGCTAGCAGTGGGTGCGTCAGACAGAGTTACAACATGCACGGAGATGAGAAGGGTATGTATGGACTTATCTAACTCTGGGGGATACGGTGAATAAGCTAAAGTCCCAATAAGTCGGCGTGTTCCTTTAAACGAGAAAGACCATAAGTTACTTAGATAATTTTGTTTTTGTTTGGTTTATGGCTTCCTTCCTCCAAATATGCATTTGTATCTTGTGAAGTCATGCATGGTTCAAGTGAAAGTTTTCTGTCTGGAAGTAATCATACCCACAAATAGATCATCAAACTCAGTTATAGCAACACTTACATTCTTAATCTGAATGACATTTAAGTAAATGCCACACCTCAAATGTCAAGTGGCAGTGCTGTTGTTACATTAATGGTTTGTTTTGGATCACAGTGGGCTATTGACGGGCTGATAGTAAAACCTTGGCCTGATATGTCACGCTTCACAAAAAGTAGAGGCAAGACTAGACTCTGTATAGAGGTTAAATCATCAGGTGTCATCACGCACACTTACACAGGTATTTGTTTTGTTATCACTAAAGCCGCAACATACCCACATCATTATTTTATGTTTGGCAGATAAGACCACTTCTCAGGATTGTGTTGATCCTGATCCTAAAATGTTAACATGAACAGGGACAGTTGATGACGGACACGGCTCTCAAGAGAAATATACACTAATATGATTTTGCGATGAACCACACACACTGCAGCTGCTCAGTTAGGGGTTGTTTGGCTAAAGTTCTTCAGTTGCTGCATAATCTATATTGACTTTTAGGGATTTTTCTTTATTTCTCTGCTTGTTGTGAGGCGCGTGGTCCATTGCTTCGGTTGCTTTCTGCACTTTATTTTAGTAGCTCACTCCCACTGCAACATCCACATTAGGACAAATCCCTCTGGCATGTAATTCTCATAGCTCCACCCAACTTCAACGAAAACAGATCTCTAATCGGCTAGATAGAACACCTGGATCGGCGTGATCAGTACAGCAGAGGCAGGCAGCATTGCCCTGTTAGTCTCACCGCGTTTCACTCGCACTGAATTTGCCTGCAAGCCTATATATAAATCGGACTGTCAATTTGACTTTCAAAGTCACCATTTATTCATCATTTATATTACATGTGATGATTAAGTCCTGGGTGCTTTTGCTCACATGCACAAAGCACACCACACAAACAAGTCTGATCTTTTTTAATGAAATGTTGCAGCATTTTAAAAAAAGTTCTATTAAAACATCAGCTTTTCCAATTCACACCAGTTAGTGCCATTAGAAGCAGCTACAGCTCTCAGTTCTTATGAGTGTGTCTCCTCTAGCTTTGCACACCTAGATCTTCCCTGTGACAGATCCCCTCGGACTCCTTAAAGTGGGTCGGGAAATGTCAGCAACCTGTTATTATTTATGTGATGAGCAGTGTTCTTCCTCACATGTTAGTATTTAGTCCAAAAATGGAAGATGTTTGGAACCAACAAGTCTCTTATTTTGTAGAACTCAGAGGAAGACAAATCCCCTAAAGTGTAAAACAGCACTTAAGGATTGACCAAGAGAATGAGGAAAAAGAGTCTCTGGTCTATTAAGACAAAAATGGAACCTTTTAACTAGAGCTGCAAAGATTAATCGATTAGTTGTCAACTTTTAAATTAATCGCCAACTATTTTGATAATCGATTAGTCGGTTTGAGTAATTTTATTTAAGACAAAAGTAAAAATTCTTTGATTCCAGCTTGTTAAATGTGAATATTTTCTAGTTCCTTCTCTCTTCTGTGACAGTAAACTGAATGTCTTTGAGTTGTGGGCAAGACATTTGAGGACGTCATCTTGGGCGTTTGAGAAACAATGATCCACATTTTTCACCATTTTCTGACATTTTATAGACCAAACAATTAATCAATTAATCGAGAAAATAATCAACAGATTAATCGACTATGAAAATAATCGTTAGTTGCAGCCCTACTTTTAACACAAGATAATTTGTCTTATCCTATTTTAAAAGGTTACATATTTGTCTTAATAGAACAGAAAGTCCTTTTGCTTTTGATAGTGTTAGTGCGCTCTGTGTCCCAGAGAAGGTTCAGTGTTTCATCAGTTTGTTATACCCGTCATTTTGATTTATACCCCAACATACGTTTCTATCTTGTACATAGCATGTAGCCCACATAAAGTTCCTGAAACCTTATGGAATTGGATTTACTTTGACTCACTGTGAACTGCAGGAATTTTATATTGTGTGCATTTTAACATCATCTCTGATCTGGAAACATCTCAGAGATAAAAGGATCTGAGTTCAGTTTGAAGGATTTCAAAAAAATAAGGTGTCCCTCTTTGAGCTTGGATTTTTTTTTTTGTGAATTTAAGGGAAATAGTTATTTTAATGAAGTCGAGACAAACTGTGAAAAAAGTGAACCTATTTTCTCAGCAGTGTCTGGGTGTCTCTTTTTTCAACATAACTGTTGAGATGGTAAAAAAAACAAAAACAAGTTTTACAAAAGTGCTCCAGATAAATCCTACAAAATGTATTGTATAGGTGATGTGAGGATATTTGGCCTATGCACATAACAATCAGAGCTCCTCCTCCCGGAAATTCCATTTGCATGTCCAAACTATAGTAAAAATTCTTCTTCTTCAAAAAAGAATTCTCTACAGGCGATGTAAATGTGTTTGTACAAGCTCGCTGCGTGTTATGCTTGCTTGCTGCCCATGACGTTGGTCTGAATCTGTGGAGCCAACTTCAACCAGGGGAAATACCAGTGACAGTGGGAATAGTAGAGCCCATGCATTCCTCATTACTGCCCCTCTGTCGCACACACACCAAAGAGCACGCTCTGGAGCACAAATACGACACGTTCGTTTGCCGTGCCAAGATTACGGCTGACATACGATAAAGGAAGAGCGCTCAGTTTATCCAATCAGAAAGGTCATCGTGATACCAAGATCAGGGGCGTTTTCTCGATGGCCTCCTTTCTTGCTGACCTATAAAAGTAAAATGTTATGACAACACTTTTCATATTTGTGCAGTCACCCCACACTTTGGAGACCAGAGTATGGCAGCTACATGATTGAAGGAACCCCAGGGCAGCCGTACGGCGGCACAATGTCAGAGTTCAACACTGTGGAGGGCAACATGGGGAAGAGACGACGAGAGGCCTCATCGGTCTTGAACCAGAATGAAACCCTCTGCACCATCACCTCGTTTCCAAGGTGCTTTGCTTTACATTGAGCAAGTGTTTGAACCCTTGTTGATAACTGTTAGTGGAGATCAGAACCGTGTCCATAGATTGATATGCAGTCTTTGCAATTGTGTGCAATATATTTTATTAATCAATTTGACGGATTCTATGTTTACAATATTGACCATGAGGTTCTTTTAACTTTAAAACAGTGTTTGATTGGGCTTAACAGAATGAGCAACAAAAATGTACATTTTGATTATCATATTTCAGAGCTGCAACGATTAGTTGATGAGTTGGTCAATCTACAGAAATTAATTGGCAACAAATTTGATCATGAATAAATCGTTTTTTAGCAAAAATGCTGATTTAAAACAAGACATTTGACATATGTAACCTTAGATTGCATTTTCTTCTATTTTCTTTTATATTGTTTAGACAAAATAATTAAGGAATCACTTAATTGAGAATAATTGGCAGAATAATCGTTACTAGGAACAATAATTGTTAGTTGCAGCCCTTAGGTATGTATGTTTTGATCCTTTTTATTTAGGTTAGGTTGCCCAGGTTTCACCAAACCAGAGCACCGGCCGACCCCTGTTGAAAAGGGAGTGTCGAAGTCACTGTTCTTCCCAGATGAAGCCATCAACAGACACCCAAGATTCAGGTAAGCTTCATTATTCTAGCTTCCTACAGCCTGCACGTGTTTGACTTTACTAGTAAATTGCAGGATTGTTGACCTTTGCTCATGATGAGCAAAATCAGCTACTTAATAAACATATAATTGAATATATATATATAATCTGCCTCAAAAATCCAGTGCTATAGCTATGCTATGCTATAGTGTGCAGCTGTGAAAGACAGATTGTGCCTGTAGATTATGACTATAAGTGTGTGTGTGTGTGTGTGTGTGTGTGTGTAGCACCCTTACCAGAAACATACGTCACAGAAGAGGAGAGAAAGTCGTGATTAATGTGCCAAGTAAGTTTGAATGAAATGACAGGTATGAACAGTACTATATAGTTTTTATCATAAAAAACTTCATCAACAACCATTAACGGTACATTAAAAAAACAAAACACGTTGACATTATTCTAACTGTGTGTGTGTGTATATATATATATATATATATATATATATATATATATATATATATATATATATATATATATATATATATATATATATATATATATATATATATATAAAACACTATTCCTTCTCGTGTTTCAGTCTTCAAAGACAAGTGCACTCCATCTCCATTTGTGGAGGAGTTTCCTGAGGATGATGGTGAAGCAGCGAGGGCAGCTCTGCCTGATCATATCTACATGGACGCCATGGGCTTTGGCATGGGCAACTGCTGCCTGCAGGTACTGAATGAACTGAGTCAGAGTCTTTGTTGCCTTTTAACAATCCTTTTGTTTTCAAACAGGAATGTAAAACTTTACGATCCCAATAAGTGATTTATAAATGTACTTCAGCCCCTTTTTTCATGCTTTTGCAGGTGACATTCCAGGCTTGTAGCATTGATGAGGCAAGATACCTTTATGACCAACTAGCAACATTCTGCCCCATAGTGGTGAGTCGATAAATGAAGCTTCCTGTCAAATATTGTGACTATTTACCTGGCTTCTTCTTCATCTGGACTCTTATATAACTAATAATTAATTAACTGAATCAAATATTTTGAAAATATAGTCATTGTTTTTCTATAATCTAAATAAGTCAGAGATACAAGATTGTGTGGCTTTGTTTATTGTTCCCATAACTTCATAAAACACTACTGAAACTCTCTTTCCAGATGGCGTTGAGTGCGGCCTCACCCTTCTACAGAGGCTTTGTGTCAGATAATGATTGTCGCTGGGAAGTTATTTCTGCCTCGGTGGACGACAGGACGCAGGAGGAACGCGGGCTCAAGGTGAGCCGGCAGACTGATAATTGATTAGCGTGTAAAAAAACATGCTTCAGTCAAGTCATTATTTTGTGAATGTGTTTTGTTTAGTTAAACCTCTGTCTGTCACTTTTCATTATTGACACTATAGTATACATGTGTGGGTCAACCTTTTTCATAATTTGATTAGGTTATTTATTTTGTCCAATGTAGGAAATGCTACTGTTGTCTCTGTATTACTGAATTACTGGAGCTTGGTATGTGTTTACTTAGATGACTACCATCATAGACCAGAACCATGCATTCTAATTGTACTTGCTGCATCTTTAAACCTTTTCTCAAGCAAAAGGCAAAAGCATGTCACATAGATATCACAGTAACATTGTTATGCTTTAGGTTTGTATTTTGAGTATAATGTATGAAAATTACTTTTTTCCTCGAAGCCTTTGAAAAACAACAAATACCGGATCTTCAAGTCAAGATACGATTCAATCGACAGCTACCTGTCTAGCTGTGGTGAGAAGTACAATGACATTGATTTGACGATAGACGAGGAGATCTACAAGCAGCTGCTCGATGCAGGTACAGTACAGAGGAAGTTATATGTCTAAAACACTTACATCAATAGAAATATTCAACTTCGCAGTCAGATTCCACTAACAGATGTTTGCGCAGTAAAGAAATGAAAAATCAGCTTGCTGTGTGTAGGAATTGACAAGCTGCTGGCCCAGCACATAGCACACCTCTTCATACGAGATCCACTCTCCGTCTTTGAGGAGAAAATCCACTTGGATGATGAAAACGAGTCTGATCACTTTGAGGTGAGTAGAAGAAAGCCAACCATGTGTCAAAACACAATACAGGCTTACCTCCAGTGTAACTGAGTATTTATTCAAACTTGTCTTCCTGCAGAACCTTCAGTCGACCAACTGGCAGACGATGAGGTTCAAACCTCCACCTCCGAACTCCGATATCGGCTGGAGAGTTGAGTTCCGCCCCATGGAGGTAAATACAACTGACCAGGCTGTTAGTTGTAATCTGTGTTTATATTCGATGACATGGCCTTTCAAATACAGACAAACACATGATGGTTTGATCTTTCAGGTGCAGCTAACTGACTTTGAAAACGCTGCGTATGTGGTCTTTGTCGTCCTGCTCACCAGAGTGATCTTGTCCTATAAACTGGACTTTCTGATCCCATTGTCAAAGGTAAAAACAACTCAACATTTTTACAGTGTTTTATAAAATGTTAAGAGGAATTAGATTAAGGAAGTAGCACATAATAATATACTTTGCAGACAGTGCTCTGATACAGTAATCCCTTGTCTTTCTTTAGGTTGATGAAAACATGAAGGTTGCTCAGAAGAGAAACTCTGTCCAGGAGGGCATGTTTTACTTCCGAAAGGACATCTTTAAAGGTGGGTTAGAACAAAAAGTACAACGTAGGGTCAGTGCTAAAAGCCTCACATAGGAGTAGCTGATCTATTTGTATTTTGCACCAATAGGCTGCAACCCAGTCCTTGATGGCACAGCCTCAGCTGAGAACGGCTTGGAGACTGATGGTCCTAATGAGGAGTACACGCTAATGAGTATCGACACAATCATCAACGGAAAGGTAATTATTGGCTTACGCTTGATGACAATATTTCAACAACTATTGGATGAATACAAACATTCATGGTACCCAGAGGATGAATCCTACTTACCTTTGCTCTAATGCCACCATGACGTTGACATTTTGTAGGTTTGACGCGTGATTGGTCTTGACAACTATTGGATGGATTACCATGAAATTTGCTACAAACATTCAGGTTCCCCTCAGGAATAATTCTATCAACGTTCACTTTCATATAGCCTCAGCTGTACTTTGTGTTTAGTGCTAATTAACAATTGTAACACACTATACTTGAGTTGGAATAATGGGAGGTTTTCCTGTTCCTCTCATTCTGTCTACATTGCGTGATCGTATTTAGTTCAAATCACAGCTGGGCATTAGTACAGTCTCACAGAGCCGCTAGCATGGCTGACGACTCCCAGTCTTGTTTTAAGCCCTCTAATAATTACTGCTGTTTTCTTCTGTTTTTATCACCAGGAGGGAGTATTTCAAGGGCTTATACCAATCCTTAACTGCTATCTGGAAAACATGGAAGTGGATGTGGACACCAGGTGCACCATTTTGAATTATCTGAAGCTCATCAAGAAACGTGCCTCAGGTAAATTTGCATTAAAGGGCAACACTTAATGTTCTCATAAGCCAGAAGCTGATTTTTTCTTTATGCAGCTTCAACTCTGAGCGCAACTCCTAATTTTTGTGATCTGAAACAGGCGAACTGATGACCATGGCCAAGTGGATGAGGGAATTTGTTGCCAAGCACCCGCAGTATAAGCAGGACAGCGTCCTAACTGACAAGATCAACTATGACCTATTCAGGAAGTGCGACAAGATTGCGAAAGGCGAAGAGCAGTGCCCGGAGCTCATTGGAAACCCAGTAAACCGGTTTAAATGAGAAGCGCTGCAGAAATGCACCACCATTCTACAAACTCGCATTTAAAGAAAGACCAAATGTGTGGCTCAGAACTAAAGCGGTCCAATTTTAAGAGAATGCAAAACAGCATGTATGTGTATATATACTGTATCAGATTTGTATCATTACAGATTTTTTTTAATAGGGTTAAGACATGCAAAAGGTTGTGTAATAGAAATCAGATGTGTATTTATTTTTCTCTGGAAATAAAAAGGTATCTGTGCGAGAATATAAATGTAGCAAAGAGTTGTACAGTAGTCTACTTTTAATCTTGTGTTCTATAAATACTGTACTTCCACTCTTTAAAACATTAACATCGTGGGCATATTTTTGTTCTGGGTATGAGCTTTCTTCGCTTTTTGTAGTGATTTTTTTTTTAATTTCTTTTGCATTTTAAGAGAATTGTTTGCTTTGCTCTGCTGACATTGTAGTGGGACCTTAGAGGTAGTGTTGCATTCAGTTGGAAAAGGTGAACCATTGTTTGCAATGTGATGTTGCTTCAAAATAAATCTGCACAACAGGAGTCTTCTTACAATTTCAGTGTATAGTATATGGATGTATGTACTGTAGTGTTTTATGGAATTCTTTTTATTTAAATGAGCCATAGGAAGTGGATTTAATTTAGCCACCACAAAAGCATCCACATCAAGCTTGATCTTGATCAGCCTTCATAAAAAAAAAAAGTCTTGAAATCTGTCCAACTAGCTACATTAACAGCATTTTCATTGATACACCTGCAGTGAGCAAATTCACATTATTTGAATGGCGGATAGCAACCAGGAGCCGACAGAAAGTCTCCGTAAGAATTTACTTGTGTCCTGAATAAAGGACCTGTTAAATAAACCAAATGTTTTCGGCACATATGACAAACTGTAATATGTTGACATATGTAGGTGCGTTTGGGTGGCTTTGCCAGTCCTGACCTCCATGAAGAGAGGTCGAAGGTCAGGGTCTGACAGAGCAACACAGCTAAAGCTGTTTGAAGTGCATCTCTCCACAATCTTACCACTATGTCACCTTTCCATAATCTTAAATACAGCTTCTATCACTAAACACATCAGTTATTCAGTTAAATCCCTCACAGCATATTTTTAACAGGTTTTGTAGTCAAGAACAGCACACAAACTGCAGTAACGCTTTGAGCAGGGGTGGTTTTAGTGATTTGTTGTTGAGGTCTGATGTGAGATTTCATGTGAGGTTTTCCATTTTGCTCAATGCAATCGTTGCTAGTATCCAAAAACTATTTGGAGGCAGATCTTTGCGGTTAACAATACCACAGACCTGAAGGACAAATAAGAATTCCTAATGAAGTAATACAAATGCCCTTAAGTCAGTTAGAGGAAGACATGAAGAAGTAACTGTAGTGAATAAAAAAAGATGTACGATCCTAAAAAAAAAAAAAGGCCAGTGGACTTAAACAAAACAGCAGGGAAAATTAAGGAATCAGAATGTGGATAGCATGTGGCTGGCTTGATAGTGTGTTTAGCCATTAGCTTGCCAGCTACAGCAGTTTACCAAGTAGCACTGCAAGTAGTCCTTACATCACCAACCTTTGAAACACTTCCTATTTCACTATTAATTTGGCTTTGGCACTGTGGTATAGTCACATCCAATTTCAAAAGTGTCATTACACACATTACAGATAACACATAGCTCGCATATCAGGCACAAACTCTGTCCTGTCTGTGTTGTCCTGTGCACCATTTTATATACACCACTCCTTTCTTTCCAACTACTCCTCCTAGTGGACACACACACACACACACACACACACACACACACACACACACACACACACACACACACACACATACCCCTCTGACACGCCAAAAAAGAAGGTGCTCTACACTCAGCATCCTTCCTCTCAGAGAAAGTCATGATGCCACAACAAGTCACACGCAGAAAATCAAATGCAGCTAGTTGGAAAGCCAATAATGATAGAGAACAGACAGGAACGCTAAAGATGTTCCTGATATTCTTTTTTTAAGTCTTTTCTTTTACAGTAATACTTGAAATGTCCAACAGCCAATACCTGAACATTTTCGTCCACAAGGTGGTGGTATTGAATCACAGCTATACATAACACTGAGCTGCAGTGACAAATAACAGTAAGAGCATTGCCTCAATTTGACCTCTTGGACCAGATAATGATTATGGCTGGTACAGCCTCCCCATTAGAATGGGATATGCATGCATTAGTGTGTTTAAATAGTTGGTCTTCAACACAAACATGCTTTGATGATAAATGTTTAGAAATTCTGCAGAGATATTGAAACAAAACTTAGTCTCCATAGGATTTTGGGGAGAATATAGTAATACGAGAACAGTGAAATTACCATAAAATAGTTCACAAATACAAAGTAAAAAAAAAAAAAGGTATTAGAGACACTTGATGTGAAAACGTGTTTAAAGCAATAAATATGCAGCAGGTCAGTGAATGTTACAGCCATCTGTCCCCACTAATCCCGTGGAGAAATAGGTTTTTTTCACAGCAGACATTTTGACTTGTAATAGAAAGCGCAGGTGTTACTAGTAACATTTATGGTTCTGATCGACTCAAGTGTGGCCGGTGACAGTGAGCCAGCATGCACAATACCAGGACCCTGAAGCTGAAGCAGCTAAATTGAATTCAGCCATAATTCATTTTATTATTTACACTTGTGCTTTTCTGCTGTGACATGTCTTCTGTGAAAATAGGCTCTCAGTGATCTGATCAGAGCTGATGCAATACAGTATGTACACTGGACATTTTCTAGAAACCGTACACAGAGCAAGTCAGTCATGCCAGTCTAGTAGCGTATTGAGCAACCTGTCAATGGCATGTGCCTTATGAAAACCTTAAAGGGGAACATCAAAGTCTGTTTACAGGTCTTGGGGAATGTCTATGTGAAAAAAGTTGTATGAAGCCTTTTGTGGCTTCAGAGGGAAAAAGTCTTAAAATGCAGCTCAACGTTGGTGGAAGCTGAAGACAAGTTTGAAAATGAAAGAAATCTGGAGGTGTGGAGATAGAAAGTACCAGATCTTAGTAGTACAGTTTTCATCTCTGGTCGAGGCTACATTAGCCACTACTTGCAGAAGATTGTGTCATCCGGCGACTTTTGCGCACAGAAACTTGAGTGAAGATATACCTCTTCTAAAGAGATCATCATGTTTTTTAATCATCCATGTCCTCCTTGGCTACTAGCAACTGCGTGGAGGAGGGGTGGGGGCGGTGCGCAATCACGGAAGGCTTCTATCATGGCGCCAATAGTTTTGTTGTCATTACTTTTAATTCCTCATAGGGGCGACAGAAACTACGCACTATAGCTTTAGCACATTCTTGCAATTCAAGCATAGACAAAGAAATGGACAAAGTGACGCTGTAGACGCTCCAGTGAAGGATATTCATTCATCAGAGCATACGTAAAGTCATGGTGCCTTGGGAAAAAGAAAATGAGCTTGGAGGACTACATCCATACGTCTCGGCAATGACTCAAATAACGTATTGATGAAGTCATCTGGAATAGCAAAGAAAGCAGTCTTGCAGGACTCACAGAGTTCATCAAGATTCGTTGGTTTCATCTTCCAAGCCTCCTCCTTTATCTTACCCCAGACATGCTCAATAATGTTCATGTCTGGTGACTGGGCTGGCCAATCCTGGAGCACCTTGACCTTCTTCGCTTTCAGGAACTTTGATGTGGAGGCTGAAGTATGACAAGGAGCGCCATCCTGCTGAAGAATTTGCCCTCTCTTGTGGTTTGGAATGTAATGGGCAGCAATAATTTGTTGATACTTCAGGCTGTTGATGTTGCCATCCACTCTGCAGATCTCTCGCACACCCCCATACTGCATGTAACCCCAAACCATGATTTTTCCTCCACCAAACTTGACTGTTTTCTGGGTGAATCTTGGGTCCATGCGGGTTCCAACAGGTCTTCTGCAGTATTTGCAGCAATTGGGATGCAGTTCAATGGATGATTCATCAGAAAAATCAACCTTCTGCCACTTTTCCACTGTCCATCCTTTCACCAAGCTGTGGGCCTTTGCAAATGCAACACACTTTTTTAGTTGTCTTCTGTTTAATGCTGGTTTGTGAGCACTAATTCGGCCATGGAGGCCACTGCGTGAGAGAATTCGACAAACTGTTGTTATAGATACAGGGGTTTCTGGTGGCCAGCCCAGAAAAAGGGCTGGCCCTGGACTGTCGAAGCAACAAACGGTCCTCTCGAACAGTTGTCTTATGGGGTCTGCCTGACCTGGACTTGTCATGAACTTCACCAGTTTCTTCATATCTTTTTCTTATCCTCTCCACTTGACGTTTGGATACATTGAAGATGTCTGCCACCTCAGCAGCAGACTTGGTCTTCAGGCTCTTGTTGATCAGCACTTTGGTCTGTGGTTGAATCTTTGGCATGTTGTGAGAGGTCAGGTTGTACTTCACATGAAGGTCTGGTGTGCTGGAGTTCTTTTTATACACACCCAGGAATGTGTTAATTACAGTATTTGTCACAGGTGAAACTCTAATCTGTGATTGGTTGAATCATATAAAGACACGACAAGACTTTTGTCCAAGCCAAATCTGACCTTTCTGTCCTAATTCAATGATAAAACTCAATGAATGATACAAAACTTTATTTTGGTATAATAAGCATAATCCAGAAGCCTTTGCCTTTCATATAAACCATTTCTGATTCCAATTGATCAACTACAAGTCAAGTTATTATTTGTTGTTCCTACAACTTAGATAAGCGACAAGACTTTTGTCAGGCACTGTATATAAGAATGGACCAACAGATCCCGTTGCTCTGGACGGAGACCAGTGAAGGCCTTTAGAAGCACTTTTCCGGTGATTGCTGAGCGTTACTGCACAGCCTCCAACTGAGAGAGACAACATAAATGTGACGTGAGCAACGTGTCTGAAAGTTGGAAGTCTTCTGGTAGCTGTGCCAAGAGAAATCTCAATCATTCCCAATCTTGCAGAGACGGAGAGTGTAGGTATATGTAAGGAGATAACATGGACACAGGCTAATTATTGCTAACTAAAATGCTAGTTAACATTAGTAATTAAACTTAAACAGCTAATGTAAGTCTAAACTGCCTGCGATCTTCTCCTGTACTATTCGGTAATTCCTCTACTATGCGACAGTAAGTCGCGTGGTTATGACACAATCGTTAGCCTATTTTTACAAAAACGTATACTACGGAGCCATAACGTGAGGTACAAGGTAATGGAGCCTTTTATACATTGTCGTGTTTCTTTAGAAATAAACAATGGACAAATAAAGTCTTTAAACGCTTCAGATGTAAAGTTATTCGCTGTCAAAGTGATGCCAAAATGAATGGCAGTCAATGGAATGCTAACGGGGGGTGATCGCTTTGTAGCATCAAAATGGCGCCATAGGAGATTCGAGCTCTGAAGCGAAGCTACCCCCTTGATAGGAGGTACGCTTTTTGGAGGCTCGCTTGTTCTCTTAATACATCCATGCGCTTACCCCCTTGAATTCAAGTTGGTTGCTGAGAGTTGCATGTTGGGCAATTGTGTATTAGCATACTTAGCTCATTATTTTCATTATTTTTGTTGATTAATTTAATTGAAAACAATAATATATTAAACAAATGTCACAACCCACCCACCAACAAAGCAAGCAAATATGTCAAAACGTTTTTAATTTTGGCATTTCCACATAATACAGGACTACAGAAAAACAGGAGAATGACAGTTTTGTTTTTTGTCTGCCATTTCTGTTCTTCAATTGAACACTTTCAACATCCTCAATGATTCATGTGAGAGACAGAGACAGATGAGAGAGATGCAAGAAAACAATAGAAATTAAATGTTTTACATCAATATTAAAACCCACATTGTGAAGTAGAGGATTTGAGTGGTCTTCCTTCTTTTCTCATTTGTTTGTCTCATTTGTTTTTTTCTTTCTTCATTCTGTTTTCAGCTTAATTGATGAGCCAGTAAAATAGGGAAGGTGTAAATTCCTTACAGGCACTGTATGTATGTTTCCGCACCATGCTGAGGGAATATCAGGCCTTGCTGCCTAGAAGACGGCTGCTCTACAACTGCGCTAAAACTGGGTAATCGTTTGCATATTCGTGCACACAAGAAGCTCGCACGCAGACGCATTTTTACATTACACACACACACGTTTTTGTGAGAAAAAGTGTTGTATGTGCATGCTTTGTGTGTGTGTGTGTGTGTGTGTGTGTGTGTGTGTGTGTGTGGTGTGTGTGTGTGTGTGTGTGTGTGTGTGTGTGTGTGTGTGTGTGTGCGGTCAAATTAGTGTATGTGCATGCCTTTAATGTGTGTGCGTGAGAAAAAGCGAATTTGTGCATGATTTTTATGTGTGTGTGCAAGGAGAAATAGGTGTATGCGCATGCTTTTTATGTGTGTGCAGAAAAAGTGGAGTATGTGCATGCATTCTTGATATATGGCCTAAACGGCCCCTCATAGTAAAATACCGGGTCACCTCCTGGCTGTTACCCTCCTGCAGGGCAATGGGCCAGTCTGCGTGTTCCTCCCACTATTTTCCACTGAGTGACAAGGCTGCACATTGTGCACAGACCGGCCAGCCAGCCAGCCAAGGTTACACAGTCGCTTTCTCTCTCCTGCCTTTTAACGTAAGCAGTCCGCGGCACACAGCTGCATCTCTTCATCCACACTCAACATTTCGCTCTTTATCTAACGCGACCGGACGGCAGGGTGACTTTATGGTGAGGCTTTATATTATATTATTTAAAAAGATAAAGGAACATGTTGCAGGGCGCATATCGTCTGTAAGCGATGAGTTTGGGTGATGCTGAAGCTCTGACTTCTAGGCTACTGTCTGTTACTGTATCCTAGGATGCGATCGACATTTTGCGATAAGTTTTTTTTTTTTTTTTTTTTTTTTTTAGGATGATGTAATGAGATAACCGCTGCCATCAGCTCACATCTTTTTGTTTAACTGGAGACCGGGCTGCTGTTTCATACCGTGCAGTAGTAGCTACAGTGCGTTAAGTGCAGTTTAGATTAGCCTACACGTGTGACCCGACGGAAAATTACAAGTGTACAATATTGTGGTACAAGTAAGCGGTATAGGACGCAGATTCTACAATAGGCCTAGTCTCATGCATTTGTCATGTGTTCGCGATACTGCATCATATGCTATATAGCCATATCAGACAGACAGCCGAGTGCTACTAAACTGTGTGTTGATAGTTGATAGTTGTTGTCAAACTTCCTAGTGAAAACTTTCCATCTTGCTTTTCTAGATCTATTTATCTATCTAATACTCTTACAAGGGGTAAGCAATACGCACAATCCCAAAAATGTGTAATTTTATATCGCAATATCAATATATATCTTAATACAATATAGAAAATCTATTGGAAAACTTATTGATAAACTAATGAATTGATGTTTTTGGTTAATCCAGTCAAATAATAACTTACAAATGCAGGTAGCCTATATCATCAGATTGATGCAAAAATCATGCAAGTCATGCTGATTGATTTGCAACATTGATCACAATGTCCTAATACAATTATATATTTTACAGTTTTTTACAACTGTTTACACATGCTTCAAAACTTTGTCTCCTTTTTAAAAAAAAACAACTCTATAAACATAATTCCTAAAACTGCACACACAAAATGCCTCATCTCCACACTGCATTCAAAAATGAAACATTTGCATCAAATGCTAAACACTTGTTTCATTATTTTTTGGATATACCATGTACACACTGTTGTTCTAAATCTATGGGGTGGGTGTGGGGGGGATCACCAGTGATCAATAAGTGTGGCCCTGATCTCATCAGAGATCGCTCTCCTTCCTTCTCTTCTTTGCCCTCCTCCTCCTCTTCCTTTTTGAACTTGTTCTCATGTCATCCCCTGTCTCTCCCTCCTACTCCCCTTGCTCTCTGTTCACTGTTGGCATCCATTGTTCATAACATGTTACCTGACCATTGACCTATTTATAGGCCTATACTAAAGCAGTGATTGGTTGGTGATCAGGTAAGCAATTAGTGTCTGCACATGTGAGGAGTGTGTGTATATCTGATGAATAAGCATTTTGATTGGTTGTGTTTGGAAAAGGAAAGCAAGTCACTTCCTGTTAGATTTTTTTCTCTAGGTAGAGAATTGTGTGTAGTCTTTTGAAATAAGGTGTTTTATGCAATTTAAAACTGAGTGAAAGGCTGAGAAATGGCTTATGGTTTTGTAGATTTGGTGTCTCATTTTGCTCTTTGAGTGAGAGGTTTCAAAATTCGTGTGACATGTAAAGATTTTATGTGTAAGCAGTTGCACTGTAAAAAACTGTAAAGGGAGATCTACCTTGGTATTAAGAAATCTATGATATTTATATTGTTGTATATACTATCATATTGCCCAACCCTAACGCTTACAGTAGCCTACATTAGACTTTTTAAATAAATCATCATCTGCTGCAGTGATGAAACCAATAATTTTGACCAAGTCCATATGCAGAGGCATTAGTATTTCCTTTGATTGATGGGACATATTTTGCAAGGCTCCAACATTTAGCTAGCACAGACTCACTGATTGGCTATTGAATGCCCTCCTGTTGTGGCTCATCCAGCTCTGATTAAGGCCTTGCAGATAATCATGTTTTGGTGCAGCCTAATGCATCTCTGATAATAAGAGCACGGATATTACTGTACTAAGGTTGAGCAGAATAAGCCTTATTTTGTTATGGACAAATTCAACAATCCGTGGTATGCTATGTTGCCTGGGCGGTCCCTTCCAACTCCTAGCCTGGCTCTGCCCTCCTACGTACTTCCGCTCAATTTTTATTTTCCTTCAGTACAAATGAAATGTACGAGAGTCTGGTAGGACCAGGCTATCCAGCTCCTACCCCAGAAAGTTTTTCTTGGCTTGTGTGGAGGTGAGTGATGATGAACAAAAGACTATGGCCCTGTCCCAATACCTCCCCTTCCCCTAGATTTTTGCCCTAACCCTTGTTTTTGCGCGTTCTCGTGTAGGGGTAGGGTGTCCCAATACTTTAGGGAGCAAGGGGGAGTGCTATTTTCCCCTTAAAATCAACCCTCAAAACATAGTGAGGTCCGATGCAGGCTTAAAATGAAGTGAGAGATGAAATTGCCCAGGATACCTTGCGAACTCAGCGAGCCAGCCAAATTTTTCAACCAAGATGGCGGACACCGCTGGAAAGGAACAATTGAATTGTATGTATATTTTCGCAAATAAGCATGTAAAAATTTCGAAATATGTTGGAATGTGTTAGTTTGATGCACATTCAAAGGACTGTTGAGTTTTGAAAACTAATGTTAGAAAATATCTCACAAAGCTATCTGACGATGTTTATGATAGCTGCCGAGTGCTTCGTAATAATAATAATATACATCTGATCTGGGTAGTTTTGTCAATAAGGATGTATGTTCCGGCGTTCATATGAACACAAATATCCTGGGCTTATCCAGATTTCAATCATATTCGTGATATGGCGTTTATGAGGACGGAGAACCCTGAGGTGAAGCTTCAGATACAGTTAAGCGAAAGCTAACGGGAAAATTCTCGTCTAGATTCGAATGACTGCTGGTCTGTTACAAACTGGATTATGCATGCAACAGTAGGCTATCCCGGTTTCATTTAAAGTACTCCAACTAGTATATTATTATGGATACTTATATCGTGATCATAAGTGGGATAGTTATGTGCATGTAAACACACTCATCAGATCGTACTGACCATTCAAAAATCCGTCTTGTTCTCTACCTGAAACAAATCCACAAGGCAAAGAAGACGGCGAATGCGTCTTCTGTTTTCTACATCTCTTCTCTGTTAATTAATCAGACGTAGATAAACTAACACAGCCCACACAACAGGCAAAACTGCTGGAACCGGCATTTTCCTTGAATGAATAGTAGTAGGCTACCGGTAGACACATTGACGCTGCGCGTGACGTAGGTGAGCACGTTCGCTACGCTAGTTTGCATATGGTGGTGTCCCATCTCATAGGGAAAGATCTTCATCCCCACTTCCCTCATCGAGGGGACTTTACTGTCGTGGAAGTTTTAAGGGGGGAGAAATGGGACAGGGCCTAAGCAGCCAGTGCCGCAAGTTTACCGCTAATTAGCTGAAAGACTTCATCATTTTGATCGAAGGCTCCTCATCTTATTATAAGTGTTTATTCATTATTGGTGCAGTGTTCTTTCCTGTAAAATTAACAAAATTGCAGCAACAACCTTTTTCAGTTAATGTGAAGATTTTCGTTGAGATTTTTCAAAAAGATTTTGTGTTATTTATTCCAATAACCACAAAAGAATTAAAAAGATGTATTGCCATTTGCAAAATAAACAAAACTATGTCCCTCTCCTTGATGCAGTCAGTCACCTATTCTTAATATATACTTGAAACTAGTAGCATAGAAAACATACACATTGTGGCAGAGTTTCTTTTTGCTGTTTGTGATTAACCTGGTGAATACTAAAGTGTCTGTGAGAACTGATTATTTTGTTGAGTGTTTATTAAATCTATTAAACGTAAGGTAAATAAGAAAAATTGGTAAGCTAGTCAGTTGTGTTAATATATTTAACGTTTTGTTTAAATTTAAAATAAATAATTATTTATTAACTATTAGGCCTTTTTTTCCTTGAGCCCCTGCCGCCCAAAATGTCTGTGCACGTCCCTGCTTGTTATATACATATTTGTTTCTTGTGTGCAATGGTGCAACTGAAATTATTAAATTATGGCTATTTACAGGATTAAAGTGAATACTTCTTTATATGGATTAAAATAAATGTAAATGCATGTAAACAAAGTCACTGGTGTGCCCCACTCAGTTCTATTAGTCATATTTCAATATCATATAACTTTATATAAGAGCTGCATTCAGATTGAATTGAGATGCTTTACCTAAATTTGATAGATGGAATCACATTTCTGTCTGTAAAGTCCAAGAGTATTCTGTTAACCTGTATAGCTGTCTTTTACCTTTTACCAATGACAAAGTTCCACATGACCCATATAAGAGCCACAATAGCTTATATCTTATCTCATGAAGTGGTGTATGTATGAAATGCCAATTCGTATGCCATTTTTGGCGTGTTGTCAAGACACATACTCACTTTTTAGCGTGTTTATCAATGCCGTTTGGCCTCCATTGACTTACATTACCTTGCGATTGCGTGTGAATTTACACCGTAGCGAGTAGTATGAAAGGCCGAAAATCCACGTAGGAAGGTTGGTTGTGGTGGTGGATGGGTCAAACAAACGACTTTCACCCAGGAGACCAGGGATTGTGTCCCGCGTGTCACATTTCCTAAACTCAACTGTTGCTTTCTTCTTTTCCTAAACCCAACCGGTTATTCTTTTCCTAAACTCAACTGTCGCTTTCTCGCGATAACACACCAAGTGGCGTGTATGTTTATGTCCGCTGTATACAGCGTAGACATACACGCGGATAGCTCAAAATGCGTACAGATAACACGCCACTAGGCTTAAGAAAGTGGGCATGTATGTTTACGCGAAGTCATGATGTCATGTTGCAGTAGGAGGCCTGAAGTGATAGAGCAGACAATATAAAGGATTGTGTGCATGTAGGATTGTGTGCATATCTCTGGGGTGATAATGAATAAAAAGCGTGTGAGAGTTATCAGGTTTACAGCAAGAAAATCAGCTGCAGGAAATTGTACAGCTGAAGGATCTTTATAGAGGGCTGGTTGTTCCAGAGTTGTAAGGCTTTGTGCGAGAAAGCTACATAAGTCTTATTACAAAGTATAATTTAAAGGAAGAGATTTCTCTATTGTAAAAACATGGTAATGCAACATAACATGTTTCTCCAGATGTCAGTCAAAATACTTCCTGCAGTTCGACGAAGATAACAGACAGAAAAAATATCCAGCTGTGAACATCCAGACATTCATAGAGTTGTGTAAATGACCTTCTTCTTTAGATCACAGGGTTGATCTGACTATCAGAAGCATAGCGGTGGAATCTGATATTATATAGTATATAACATACTGTTTATGGAAAAGATACTCACGTCTGACAGAGAAAAACTGCACTTTTCAACTTTTTCCTAAATGTTCCACAGGCAGCTGTTTGATCAGTACATACACACCATACATGTTTAAAACACTCACAAAGGATAATAGGGTAATTAAACAATATATGATAATGCACCACCATAAGTTGACAGCTTTGTCAGGAGAACATGCACAAAGATTTAGAGACGTTCTGCGATTATTAAAACCTGGAGCACAATAGCAATAATGAATCTACACATTTCATTACCTTCAACAATTTAAATGCCAGAACATCACTATACAACAGTGTAGAGATGGGGTTATCATCTGTACACACCTGCCTGCTGGCTTCTTGTTTTACAGAAGTGGCCACATTTGATCTGTTGTCTGAAACCACAGGGATGTAAAGGGTTAGTTATTGGGACATGGGACATATTAGAGAGCGTGGGTGGACCAGCTGGAGCACAAGCAGACATATACAACAAACATGATAGGCATGTATCAACACTGACTTTGAGTTACATTTTGTTATTTAAACACTACTAAGAGGTAATACCGAATTTTCAGAAGACTGTTGTTATGATCACTAAACCGTCAAGGCCTCTTTCAGGCAGATTAATTAAGCTTATCATACTTAAAGCTGCACTCTCCTGCCAGTGCGTTGCCAACAAAAACTCACGCTGCTTTATATTGTTTTTTTTGTTTTTCATTTCGTTTTTAGGTGACAAATGGAGACCATTAATCATAAACTGAACACGTACTTTGAGACATGGATGGGTCCCAGAGGCAAGTCAAGTTTTTATTGTCATCTTAGTTGTTGATATAAAATCTGTTGCTGTTGTCTTAAATGTGTTTGTCTCCCAACACATTGCAAATACTGTATTCAATGCAAAAGCTCAGCAGAGTTCTGTAGTTAACAGACAGGTGAAGGTAGCTGTGAAAGTAAAAATTACCTAAAACCTTGACTAAAGTCTTTTATTACATGCTGTACACATGTACAGCATGTACATGTACATGTACATGTACAGCAGATGTCTTGTGCAAGTATTTGCACAAGACATCTGCTGTGGTTTTTCACTGTCTGGCTGCTAACCTTTCGATTGTTAAAGCAAACATCCCTCAGTGTGCACACTGCTGCTGTTTTCTCTTTTCAAGTTCATTGAAAGATAACAGACTATTATCAATGAGGCCACCTGATCAACAGTGACAACTTGCCTCTTTATCACCATTTTTCAGATCAGCGGGTGAAGGGATGGCTGCTGCTCGACACCTACCCACCAACCTTTGCACTCACAGTCATGTACCTTCTGATCGTGTGGATGGGGCCCAAGTACATGAAACACAGGCAGCCGTACCCCTGCAGAGGCCTCCTGGTGCTCTACAATCTGGGCCTCACAGTCTTGTCCTTCTACATGTTCTATGAGGTAAACAGACTGCTCGGCACTGAGATATGTGTTGATGTAGGCCAAAGCAATCACTGCAATGTCACACTGTCACACTACAGACAGATTATTAAAAGAAAAGAAAAAAGAGGAAATCGACCTGAATCTGAGCCGCATGCCCACTAAAAACTCTAGTGACCAGATATAAAGCCTATGGACTAGTATGTTTAATTGAAGGAATACTTTGATGTTTTGAAAAATGCACTTATTTGCTTCCTTGACAGAGATGAGAGGAGATTGATACCACTCTCATGTGTGTACGTTAAATATGAAGCTACAGCCAGCAGCCGGTTAGCTTAGCAACAGCCGGTTAGCTTTAACACTTGACTCTGATTAGACTCGGATCTGTTGCTACTGGCTTCTGTCTCTCACTGAAAGCTACCATTAGACAATGTTATCAGGGAGTAGGAGGGACACAGCTGGATGCTGACAGGCTCATTAATTCAGCCATCAAATCCCTCATATACCCTCACAGACATCAGTACAGCCATCTATTGTTAGCTGGAAAACTGCTGACAGCTGACTATATAATTGAAATTGATAGATGCACTGATGTAAACAAACTTGGATTATTTGGCAAGGAGCCTGATCTGAATTTGCTGTTTAAGTTGTATCTGTCATTTTGTGTACCTGTGAGCACCTGGAAGCCAGAACCAGATTTAGCAGTTTTGTGTACGTGTACAGTAAGTCTAAAGTAACTGTACTTTCTTCCCCATCCAGCTGGCAGAACAAACTATTTGTCTTTCTGTTTGCATTGCATAAGGCCCCAGTGGAACTGTAGCTGTGTGATTCATTGAACCTTGTACTCTGACAATGCCCTGGCCATGGGGTGAACTTTTGGCCATCCAATCATGCCACCTGATCAAAGTACAGGGCAATTTTGTTCTTGTCAACTTTCCAGGGCATAGTGGTTGGTCACATAATGACTGTGATTAAATGTGTTTGCGATAATATTTTTTGTTACATTTATAGGCTGACTAATGCTGCTTTAGGTTTGAAGAAAGAATCAAGGAGGTATATCAGCTTAGAGGGCTGTCTGTACTCTCCCGATAAACTACTTCATTCCGTTGCTGGTTCTTAACTGGTGGCAGTTACTTGGCTCTGCTGTTAGTTAGCAAAGACTTTCACAGCAGCAGGCAAAGACAGTGAATATATATTGATTTGGTGAATCAGCATTAAGCCACGACATATACTTGCATTTGAATAATTATTGTTTAAAGGGGCATGACACTGATTTTACACATTCACAGATTTGTTTACTTGTCACAGAGAGTACTACTCAGAATATAAACACAGTTGTATAATGGCTGTTGTGGCTTTTGTCAAGTGTGAAAAAAAACCTGAGAAAGCCTGTGTTATAACAGAGTTATTGGAGACACTAGCGTATGCCAAGCAGGGACGGTTGAAGATAAATCAAGTCAAACATTAACATTTTTGTTTACAACAATATGTACATGGTCCCTTACAACATAATAAATAGTTGAGTTGCCTTATGGGAAGTCTGAGATACAACATATTTTCCAGCTGAACCCATACTAGGGATTAACAGGATATCTTGGCCCAACGTTATGGATAAACCACTGGAGTACTACTTTAATGTACAAAAGTATAGGTAAATAGATATTTCTGTATTTGCACTTCTTTTGCAATACCTCCCTGTGTGCTAAATGCTTTAATTAAATTTAATTAGCTTCCAGTACATTCGGTGATAACATATTCTAAACGGCTTTTTTCTTCAGCTTGTTACTGCTGTGTGGTACGGTGGCTACAACTTCTACTGTCAGGACACTCACAGTGCACAGGAAGCAGATAATAAGGTCAGTCTGATTTACACCGTTCAACATTTTTATGTTTATTGCTGAGGATTATGTTTTCATTTGATCACGTTTGACATAATTGTATTACGAAGTAATCTATTTCCCAATCTGTAAAGGTATAAATACCAGTTATTGTAGGACAGCTAGAATATATTGCCCTGATTTCTATGGGTGAGTACCTGTAAATCCCAGCAGATAAGCTGAAGAGACAGAGTCAATTTAATCTGACTCATGTCATCATGATGACTCGCTTTGGTGTCCCTACTGAGCTCTGCAGTAGAGGTGAAAACAAGGTTCAGTAAAACGTGCACAGGTTTGCAGTTCTGCGGTGATTAAATGAAACGTGTTATCACTGTGTCACTACTACAGATAGTGAAATTGCTTTATTATTTATCCTTTCAAGGACCTTCCGGACAGACGTCGGTGTAACACCTTGTATGATAAATAGTGTTTGCAGGAATTTGGGAGGAACTTTTGGAATGTATTTTCCTGATTTGTCATCTCTATCATCTCTTTAGGAATATAGTTTTGTTTTTTTTAAAGTTTTTTCTTGTGTTTTATTTATTTGCTGCATTTCCTCTCAGATCATAAATGCCCTGTGGTGGTACTACTTCTCCAAGCTCATTGAGTTCATGGACACCTTTTTCTTCATACTACGGAAGAATAATCACCAGATGACGTTTCTTCACATCTACCACCATGCTACCATGCTGAATATCTGGTGGTTTGTTGTGAACTGGGTACCCTGCGGCCATAGTGAGTGTTTTAACACAACTTCACCCTCCAGTATTTACTGTTTGGCCCGAAAGAAAGCTAAATAATTTAAGTGCTCTAATGTTAAACCCATTAGCCCCAAAAACAGCCACAAAGCCTTAATGGCCCTGACACACCAACCCGATAATCGGCCGTCGGACAGTCTGGCGAGGTCAGTGACTCAAGTCTGTTCGGTGTGTTCCGTGCCGTCGTCCGTTGGAGGAGCTGTTGGCCTTCATTTTGGCTGACCTGACTTGCTGGGTCGGAGGGCGTGCAGTCGGACTCAATGACCAATCTGATTGGTGGAGTGCTAACCCGGAAATGACGAGCGGGATGAGCGTGATGAAGCCTGTCAAAATCCGACGAAAATCTTTTAAATTGACCTTTGTCGATCTGCAATGAAGACAGATTCCACAACTGCATTGGCCTATTTCTCGCTTAAAATGTTTTCAGAAACACGTTTCGGTGAATTATTTTCGTAAAATATGAGATCGTATTCCGAACGAAGCCGCCATTATGCCCGGTTGAAAAATCCGGGAGCAGCCAGACCCATGTGACGCGTTTGTCCAATCAGCTGCAGGTTTTCATTTTTTGGGCGACAATACAGATTATTGCCGCCTGCTGTTATGGAGACATATTACGTCATGCGCATGCGCAGAACGCACGCTCAAGTCGGTGTCGCTTCGGTGTGTTCTGAGGCACTTTTTGGACCTCGGGGAGACAACTGATCAGTCCAACTGCCTTTTCTGCCAACGGTTGGCCGTCGGGTTGGTGTATCAGGGGCTTTAAGGACACTAAGTGACACTTATTGACCTGAACGCTGCTGCACTGTGTAACATAGCCTACTTTTTGTGCTTTTCTATTAAAGTTGTGCAGAAAAAAGCACAGCAGCCTGCAAGCAATGGAGCTGTCAATTTTCCTACACTAAAAATGTCCTTCTTAATTATGCCTTTTACTATTGATTTTAATATAATGTGAAATTTCTGATCCATAAACACGTTTCATTATTCATCAGATGTTCAATATATTAGTTCTGTATTACTTTACTGTTAATGGCTTCTATTGATTTAACATGAACTTTGTAGTAATGGTTCCAAATGGAGCAGACTAATGAAAAGTTAGTAGCTATATGATCATTGCACTCCTGAATGCAATCACTTGCCATTCACGGACAGAAATTGCTTGCAGTAGATGAATAACTACCAGTGTCTCTCTTCTGTGTCTCTACAGCATACTTCGGCCCCACCATAAACAGCTTTGTCCACGTTGTGATGTATTCTTACTACGGTCTGTCAGCCATCCCAGCCATGCGGCCCTACCTGTGGTGGAAGAAGTACATCACACAGTTACAGCTGGTGGGTTCATCCTGTAGTTTCTCGCTGGTGGTAGAAGAAGTGTTTAGATCTTTTACTTAAGTAAAAGTAGCAATAATAATAAAAGTATTTTCATTAAAATGTACTTAAGGTCAAAAATCAAAAGTATGCAGAAACAGGCTTATTTGATTATGATGTAGTATTACATATACTGTATATATTGTATGATTATTATCACTGATGTAATGTGTAAGTAGCATTTTACTGTTGTAGTTTAACTGTTGGGCAGTTTAATATGCAAATATAATTACATCCTAAAAATCTTATTTTGCTTAGTTAAAGAAGTCAGTCAGTGCAGTAAGAATACTGTATTTGACTTTTTAATTTAATTCAATTTATTTAAAAAAAAAAAAAATGCTAGTATGTAGCTTGAAAATTGAACAATTAAGGCAGGTTTCTGCAAGCAGAATAATTGAAAAATGAAACTGCTTTGAAAATACAGTAGGTTCAATATATTCTAACCGCACTCATCTTCTCACTTCTACTAAAGGAAATGTAACTTAAGTGACTTAAAGGTCCTATGACATGCTGCTTTTTCGATGCATTTATATAGGCCTTAGTGGTCCCCTAATACTGTATTTGAAGTCTCTTTCCCGAAATTCAGCCTTGGTGCAGAATTACAGCCACTAGAGCCAGTCCTACAATGAGCTTTCCTTAGGATGTACCATTTCTGTCTGTAGCTTTAAATGCTATTGAGGAGGAGAGATGGGGGCAAGGTGGAGGGTCGGGGTGTGGTCTTGACCAATTGCCATGCTTCGCTCGTTTGCAAGCCATGATGTCTCTCTTTCTCATGGGCGGGCCAAATTCTCTGGGTGGGCAAAGCAGAGAAAGGGGAGGTAACTTTTCCCCTTATGACATCATAAAGGGAAGATTGTTACGTGGCAGGGAATAATAGGACCCAAACGCAGAGAGCAGGCAGGCAGACGACAGTTGAAGTGGAGGATTTATTTTATCAAAAACACAAAAATAAACCAAGGGAGTCCTGAGGCTTCAGCAGGCAAAAAAACAATTCCAAAAAGAAGTCAAAAGGGAATCCAAAAAAACAGAGAAGTACAAAAAAAACAGGAACTTGTGAACAAAGGGAATCCAGGGAGCACAGAAACTGATGAGAGCTGACACTGGGAGACACAAACACACACAAACTAACCGGGTAAGGACACAAAACGACCTGACAAGAGACAAAGGGAACACAGAGGCTAAATACATGAGGTAACGAGCAAATGAGGGGCAGGTGATACAGCAGGTGAAACACATCAGGGCGGGGCAGGACAATCAGACAAGGCGGGAAAACACAGGAAGCAAAACTAGACAAGACAAGACAGAAAACAGACTATCGAAATAAAGCAAGAAACAGAAACACAAACAATCCTCACAGAAACATACACAATCAACAGGGAAATACAGAAAACAAACAGAAATATACACAACATAATAATAGTCAAAAAACAGGGAAACAAAACACTACAACAAAGATTCCAGATCGGCCCACCTGAGCTTTCATTTTCTCAAAGGCAGAGCAGGATACCCAGGGCTCGGTTTACACCTATCGCCATTTCTAGTCACTGGGGGACCATAGGCAGGCTGGGGGAACGCATATTAATGTTAAAAAACCTCATAAAGTGAAATTTTCATGCCATGGGACCTTTAATGAAAGACTAGAACGACTTGACAATAAGGAGATGTTGTGCACTGAACAATAATACAGTTAATATATTTTGTAAGAAAAAAATGAAACATTATAAGTAACTCTTAACTAGCTGCCAAATAAATGTATTGCAGAAATAGTACAATATTTAACTTTGAAATATAGTGAACTAGAAATAAAGTAGCATTAATTAGCAATATTTAACTAAGAATAAATTGCAGTACATGAGTAAATGCCCTTTCAACAGTTTACAAAATTCATGGGTGTATTTTCAGTCTTTGTCCTTTGATTTGTATGTGATGATTGTTATATTCACATTACATTGTAGAGCTGATGTTGCTATTTAGGTGTTGGACTATTTTCGGCAGGATGCTCTTTAGCTTTAATACAGTGCAGGCGCTTTCACTGTCCATTAAAAGATATTTTAGACTCTGGATCAATATTATGTTTCTATAGGCTCTCTGTGTCACCTTCTCATTCTAGTATGTGTCAGCATGTGCATGTTGTGTTTCCTCCACAGATCCAGTTCTTTTTAACCATCTACCAGACGATGTGCGCAGCCATATGGCCATGTGGCTTTCCCAAGGGATGGCTGTACTCCCAAATAAGTTACATGGTCACGCTCATTTTATTTTTCTTAAACTTCTACATTCAGGTCAGTTGGTTTTTCCATTTTAAAGTGATGTTTTCTTATTGTCAACACATCCCATGAAAAAAAAAAACTATGAATTGATCCCACTTAGTATTGTCTGTGTAGTCAAAGACTTCCATTGTTGTACAAAAACTATTCAAAACACATAGATGAGCCACAGTGAACATGGGCACTGTAGTTTATTTTGAGTCGATCCTACAAAATACAGTCCTGCTGCTGTAAGTACCAAATGTGTGTTATTCTGCAGCTGGAAATAGTTCCCAACAAATGCACTATTTACTCCTGTTTAATTAACCTGTTGTGTATTTTGGGCTGCTATATGAGATCCATAGTGAGATACACCTGATGGATTGTGGGTAACTTTAGCTTCCATTGTTAGTGTTAGCCATGCTGCTGTAGAGCCATGTTGCTGGGGTATTAACGGTCGTAGTCCGGGTTATCATTGTTATATCTG
This sequence comes from Sander lucioperca, assembly GCF_008315115.2. Taxonomy (NCBI): domain Eukaryota; kingdom Metazoa; phylum Chordata; class Actinopteri; order Perciformes; family Percidae; genus Sander; species Sander lucioperca. Next base: position 18,372,932 of record NC_050187.1, read on the forward strand.
GTAACATGGAACAGTGAACATAACATAACATAAACTTTACTAAAAACTACAGTGCCAAGCTTTTTTAGAAATTAAATTAAACTGTATATTCCTCTCCCTCCTACTCCCCTTGCTCTCTGTCAATTGTTGACATCCATCTGAATTTTTACCTAATTATAGGCCTATAATAAAGCAATGATTGGTTTTCGTGTTTGCACACATGAGGAGTGTGTGTGTGTGTGTGTGTGTGTGTGTGTGTGTGTGTGTGTGTGTGTGTGTGTGTGTGTGTGTGTGAGTGTGTGTGTGTGTGTGTGTGACCTGGTGAATAGCATTTTGATTGGTTATGTTTGGAAAAGTTAGATTTTTGTGTCTTAGGTAGAGAATTGTGTGTAGTGTTTATGCAATTAAAAAACTCTTTGAGTGAGAGGTTTCAAACATTGTGTGACATGTAAAGATTTTGTGTGAATGCAGTTGTAAAAAACTGTAACACATAACATCAACAAATGTTTTTGATATGGAGCCCTTACATTTGTGTTTTTAAAGAACTGTGACCAAGCTATGTACTGACTGGGACATTTAACGCCAACTATCTTACAGTATAGATATATGTGTTTGAGTAATTACATTTAATTATTAGGTAACCCGTTAACCTTATGTAATTTTCAATGATAAAATTATGTGTAATAACATGTTATCTCTGCCTCTCTTTTAAGACTTACAAGAAGCACAGTGGGTCTCTCAAGAAGGAGCATCACAAGGCCTCTCCTATATCAACAAATGGAAATTCAAATGGGACGCCATCTCTGGAGCGCACTGCACACAAGAAATTGAGGGTGGATTGACATTTGAGAAGGCGCCACCTCATTCTCAATGTAGCGTGTTAGCTAATGCTGCTAAGAGTTATATGGATCTTCTTATCTAGAATAGTTTAGCACTCACTTGAGATGAAATAAGCCATAGTTACATAAATCGAGATACTTTCCATGTTTTTGAACACGTTCCTACACATTGATTATATTAATTAATATAGTATTAATTTATTAATATAGTAGAGTATTGTAATATGGTTGCACAATATTGCCTCTTCTGCCCTCTAGAGCAGGGATCTTCAACAGAGGGTCCGGGACCCCCAGGGGGTCCTCAGAGTCAATGGAGGGGGGCCTCCAAATTATTGTTAATTGTTCTGTTGTGTTGGTATTTTTTTCAAAAATTAAAAAGTCTTACCATGGATCTAACATATTATTAGCAAATATAACTCCCCTCTGATGATAGGCTTACTGGCCTATAGGTAAGGTAGTCACTAAGGCCATCCACAGATACAGTTAATCCTAAGGATTCACTGTGCCACATGTATGTTTAACATTAAAACATGATTTATAAAATCATGCCAACACTTATTTTAATAGCTTAGTATTCTATGCAAAAAAGGTATGTATAAAGGCTTTAGGCCGCCCTACACATCACTGTAGGCCCAGTTTATTATGCAACTTAATTTTATACAATATATGCAGTAGGGTGTCCCTGCTCTATCTTTCTCTCAGTTAAGGGGTCCTTGGCTTAAAAAACATTGAAGACCCCTGCTCTAGAGGAAATTCACTTCAAAGCAAAAAATCTCTTTCTTGCTACCAGCACACACTAGTTTTGACTCATTCCATGATGCTTTACCCACAAAAGTTCCAAAGATGAAAGCTAAAGTGAGTGTGTTGGCAGCTGAGGGTTTTGTCACACTCAATGACGTCTCTGTTCCAACAACCTAAGGGTCAGTTAAAATAACATAGGCTTGCTATGGTCCTTAATGTGAAACTAGAGCATGCATCTTATGTCTTGCTTTAACTTACTCCTACCTGTGCTGTTGCATAATCCTGAATTTTGCCCTGTGTAATAATTTAATGCATTTCTAATGGCAGGTTGTAACAGCAGACGTTTTGCTGAATATTTGCAGAGGTGCAGGGTCTCTAATTTGGAATATTTAGCCATCTAACCAAAGCATAACCAAAGCATAGTGTACTGTCCATATTTAAACCAGTTTAAGACATAATGTTGGAGGGCAGTTGTTGTGTTTTATGAGCACAATATAAACTTAAAGTGTAACTCTCGCCAATATGCATCCTAGGGTCTTTTTGTGAATATACCCGAGTCAAACTTTCGTTTAAAAGCATATTTAGGACGCGCCACTTTTAAGATTTACCGTTTTCTCGTTTTTCGGTCAAATGGCCTTTTGAATGGGAGTGCTAGGGGCACTTTTATGCTAGCCTCAAAATAGCTATTTTTAAAACACTAAGAAGGCTCGACACAACATGAAACTTTGCTCGAAGTAACACCAGGGGCTCTACACAGGAACACAAGCATTGAGAACATTGTTTGTGTACCCAGAGTTTACTAAAAAGAAAGGTTTTGAGCAACTCACTGTAGCTGTTGTTCTTGCGGTCGCCGTCTATCGAGCCGGTCAAAAATAGTCGAGGGAGGAGAGTAAAGATGGAAAGCTCCAAAAGCTTAGTTCCATATAAATGCACGGATAATTCGTTGTTTTGTCGTTAGTGAAACACAATATTGACCTTGTAGTTGAAAAAGGAGCCTCATATAAGAATGACATTTCCTCCTATGGAGTCTGTTCATTCGCATTCAGTGATCGCCTATTTTGGACTGGGAAAATGGCGGATAGCGTAAACTGCTAACGTTAGTTGCTCAAAACCTTTCTTTTTAGTAAACTCTGGGTACACAAACAATGTTGTCAATGTTTTCGTTCATGTGTAGAGCCTCTGGTGTTACTTCGAGCAAAGTTTCATGTTGTGTCGAGCCTTCTTAGTGTTTTAAAAATAGCTATTTTGAGGTTAGCACAAAAGTGCCCCTAGCACTCCCATTCAAAAGGCCATTTAACCGAAAAACGAGAATACGGTAAATCTTAAAAGTGACGCTTCCGTCCTAAATATGCTTTTAAACGAAAGTTTGACTCGGGTACATTCACAAAAAGACCCTATGTTGCATTTTGGCGAGAGTTACGCTTTAACATCCCCCATGTTATAAAAATCAGTTTCCTCTCACGCTGTGCTATTTTACTGTAGCTCTATCCAGTAAATGCAATTGGAACTTGAATTCATTGAAATTAATTAAATAAGGCAACACCCATTAGGTCTGCAGTGCAGCTGCTTATTCGGTATCAAGTGAATATTATCATACTGTATAATATTAATGTTAAACACTCAAGTATGTTGTATTCGGATAAACTTTTTATATAGTCATTACTGACCTTAAAAAAACACAGTGTCCATTTGGTAGGTGCTCGAGAGCTTTTGATTGTCATATCTTCCTCAACTCATGGGTTTTGCCCGGTTGTTGTGAGAAATCCTTATAACGCTAATGGGAAAAGTAAACATCTACAATTCCATGACAACTGGGTAAACCTAATTTATTGAAGATTATGTAATATGTTCAAAAGTTATTTTCTCAAATAATATATAGTATATTTTTTTATTTTTGAGTCTTTACATAAATAGGGTGCCTTCTGGACCAGTTGATTTGTTTTATAATGTAGCATTTTTAACCTTTTCACTATGCTATCACCAGATTCATGTTGGTCTTTTTTAGACTAATATGTGTCAAACTTCCAGCTCAAATCCTGTGCCTGACTCTTTATGTTTTTGAAAATATCAAATGTCCTAAACTATAATGCCTAACAATTGACACATACTGAGTGCAACAGTGATGTTTATCCTATATTATTTGGGAGATTAGCTTGTATGCTTTCTTGTAGCTAGCCTGACTCTGTCTAAAGGTAACAAAATCCACCTACCTTACCAGCACCTCTAAAGCTCACTTTAGACCTTGTTACCTTTGAACAGAGCCAAGCTAGCTGTTTCCCTTGTTTCCAGTCTTTATGCTAAGCTAAGATAACTGGCCAAGATAACTAGCCTTATATTTAGCGTACAGATATACGATCAATCTTCCCAGCTCTATGCAAGAAACAAACAAGTATTATTTTTCCAAAAACATTTTACCACATTAATGTGTTTTCTTAAAGTGAAAACAAAAAGTCACATGAGAATGAATCATTTGTTTTTTGGTGGAGAAAGAAGGTTGTAGGGATTTAACTATCACTTACTCTTACCTAACCTAAACCATTGCCAGGGGCCTAAATGCTGGTATAGCAGACAAAGGTACAAGGAAGTTTTAATTATGAACTCTGCAAGTTTCCCTCGCTGTGGAGCACTGCTGCACTGCTCTACCATGCTGAATCAATTTAACGAGCTACTGTATGGCCTTAACCACTGAATGAGCATTACATGTTGCTCAAATGTAAAAGTGACCTAGATTCATGTTCCCTGCATCAGAAATTATTGTTAAATTCGGAATACTACATACAATGGCCACATTGTGTCTGCTTGATGAATCTGGTCTGCAAATATCTGCCAACAACAGGAAACCTGTTTAACATGCATGAACCATATCGTCTCAGCAATTGAATTATAGTTTTCTTATTTCCAACAACATGCCATCCCTGTTACAGGTCTTCCTTCGTGCAAAGTGATAGCGCTGAAGGTAACAGGGTTTATATAATTAAGGGCTTGATTAGCATTAAAACAAACCCCAATTGGTAAAGGCCAAGGAAGCATATAGGTATGTAATGATATATTACATACATTTTATAGATTGTTAAAATAAATATGTATATTTTCTGAAATCTGGGGTGAATCTGGGTTAACATGTTGTGACTCATGCTTTACTTACTGTATCACATTAAAATCAAACTGACATTTTAAACCTACTTGTTTTCCTTTCATGAAAATGATGTAAATGTTACAAATAATGTAGCTTGAAGACAAACAATATCTGTACAGCAACAGAGTTGAATGTTCACTGAGCCTTATAATTATTTTTGGATTTTAATTCTACCTATTTAATGGTTTGTGTTAACATTTATTAGCCATGTCAAAGGCTCGATGGCAATGTTAGTTTGTCGGTTGGTTTATGCTAACATGCTAATCTAAGATGGTGAACAGGGTAAACATTACACCTGCTGAACATCAGCATGTTAGCTTTGTCATTGTGAGCATACCACAAGGCTGTAAGTCGAATTATAATGAATATATTATAATATAGATTTTTAAAGGTTAGAAACTGGATTGAATAAATAAGATACACTATAACAGCTATGCTTTATTAAAGTAATATAGATTAGAAGTTTTTTGAACGAAAGTATCAACAAATAATTTACAAAATGATAAAGATATGAGAGGAAACAAAACTCTTAGGTGAATAAAATGATAAACCGTCACCTCATTTGCAAAAATCTGTTTAGTTTCAGCTTGTGTATTAAAAATTGTGAAAGAAAAAGTTTAAAGAGGACTGATGCTTTCCAAATTTAATATTTTTGAATTTTCAGCCATTCAATCAAGCCTGTAATATTGATAATGTGTTTTGTCTGCTTTGTCTGTTTTTCTTTATTCTTGATCCATCCATAAGTGCTTTCCATGGATTGAGGTTAAAGTTAGCGAGGATGTTGTGAGCAAACATGACGAAGGGTTATTAACCTGCACAGGACTTCCTGCCTACCAGGAAGTCCTGGTAGGCAGGTTTTGTGACCTTCCGAAAGAGTCAGGCTAGCCGTTTAGCCTCCGTTCCCAGACTTTATGCTTCGCTAAGCTAAGCGGCTGCTGGCTGTAGCTTCAAACCAATCACAATCGTCTTGGGCAGCGCTAGGCGCCGGACAGAGCCCCGGTGCCTCTGCAAAATAGCCTCAGGAAGGAACTTGTTTTGGTGGAGGCCTACGTTCAAAGTTGTTTTAGTTGTGCAACAGAAAACTCAGATTGGACAGATAGTCTAGCTAGCTGTCTGGATTTACCATAGTCCATAGTTAACCATAGTCCTCATAAATCCACCGGAGTTTAGCATTCCAACACAAAGAAAGCGGAAGGTAATGGACATTCGGCCGAAAAGATCATTCGGCGGGATTTCTGGCGGCACCAGAGCAATCCCGGAAGTGGAATGTCGTGGATATAAACTAATAACAAAGAAAACATTTCTTAGGAATACTTGTTTTTATTTCTTTGTATGTTTCTATTTCTTGGTATGGTATGGTAAGGTATGTTGTATGTTATGTCTGTGTCTTTTGAATGGACCTTGAGTCTGGAATAAAAAGTTGATGATGATGACTAGCTAATGCTGCCCAGAGTGACGAGGGCCCGAGGCAAACAAAAGACTGCTCTTGCGATTCACTTTAAAATTGCTCCTGGGTGCAATTTTCACAAGGCTTTAAGTACATAATTGGTTGATTTCATTATTCTTCCACTGATTGTACTGTATGTCAGTGTAAGCAAATTCAGTCCTTCCAGGATTTCGCGGCCTTTTTTTGAGATTGTTGCGGCCCAAAATGCCTGATTTTGCGGGAGCTTTTGTAAAGAATTGCGATAAAAGTTGCAATGTCTTTTGTATGTTTGTTGCAATGAAGTTGCAGGAGACAGTGAAAGTTGCAAAAAAAGTTGCGATTTTTTTTGTATAGTTCTTTAAAAATAAAAAGGAAACTTGTTTCGGGGAGAATAAAACTACTCAGGGCTGACATTTCCTAGTAACCTTACCAAAAAGGCTCAGGATGCTGCAAATGTTGGTATAATATGAAAATGGCTGGTGGATTTAAGACAAAAATAATAATTTATTGAATGAATCAAATTTGAACATAGTGTCAGTGGCTTGTTGATCTTTACATTGTTAGTTAATTTCCTAACCTGGCCTGGGACACACATTCATACGGTTTGATAAAGTACTTATCTTACTTTAACATATCATTGCACTTACAATAACGAGCGTAGCTGTCCTCAATTTAGCTCATCGTGTCGTATCATCTCCGGTTTTTCCTGCATCCACCTTGTGTGTTTGTGTTTGTGCGTGTGCGTGTCAGTAGCGGGGGGAACTGTATGAGCAGCAGCCCCGCAGCAGCCCCGCAGCAGCCCCGCAGCAGCCCCGCAGCAGCCCCGCAGCAGCCCCGCAGCAGCCCCGCAGCAGCCCCGCAGCAGCCCCGCAGCAGCCCCGCAGCAGCCCCGCAGCAGCCGCTGACTTTAGAGTGAAAAAACATTACAGCGTACATTGATGTTAAAATGTATACAGGTTGGCAGGGCGGTCTGAAATGTTTTGCACAGTCTTCCGCTGTACGTTTTGTTGGTAAATGTGAGATGTTCGAGTCTCGTCTTCGTATCGGAAACAAGCTCTCTCTCACTCCCGCTTGGTCAGTGGCACTCAAGAGTCACATTATACTGACGTAAAGTCTGGCACGTGGGACTGTTGGGATTGGTTGAAGTCACGGGAAACTCCGGTTATTGGTCAAATTTGCAGATAAATTGCGGTGATTGGTCAAAATTGCGAGTCGCACCAAAGTCACGGTGATTGGTTGAATTTGCGTGAATTGGCGTGATCGCGACATCGCGAAATCCTAGAGGGACTCAAGCAAAAAACAACTATGACTTCCTCACAGTGATGATGTTTTTTTTTTTTTTTTTTTAAAAAGGTAGAGCACCACGACCTCTGGTGATAAAGAAAACCTGAATTGGATTTAACCAAAAATTTGTCATACAAATAATAATCATGCTAACATGAGTAGAGATGAATCATGAATTACTGTAATTTGAGCATTGCATCATTCAGAGTGGATGACCATTTATTTCTAAATTCCCCTATTTGAATGCATTTCAATTTAAAAATGGCAATGTTGTTACATTTAGCTGGGTGGAACAATTAACATTCAGTGCTGCAACTTAACTGCTTCAGCTTTGTGACAGATGAAAATTGTTTTTATCTCAAATTACAAGATTAAGTTGTCCTTTTTTTATCAACTGATACAAAAGCAGCAATAGACTTACTTGCCATTTTAATTAAGAACTTGCAAGAGACTATATTTCCTTTAGAATATCTTTGAAAAACCAACAAGCCACAAATCATTGAGCCTAATCCAATTCAACTTTCACATTCATTATTATTTTTCTCTGCAAATCCTGTTTGATCTGTCCGTGCTTGGTTCCCAGAAAGTGTAATATGTGGATTATACCCGTGTGTCCTCAGCAAGACAAATGATGTACTGTAGAAGTCTGGAATGGAACTGCAATGTCTTTTCACGGGGGTTGTGCAAAACATTATATCATTTTACCATGATGTATAATTTTTCCCTATAGCCATCAGTGATTGATGAAGAATTGTTCGAAAATACCCAGTTACACATCACTACATTGAGGATGCTATTTTAGTTTTGGAACATTTACCCAGTTCCCTTCTATGTAGTATTTGTCAATACAAGTCCTTCAGTTAAAATAATTAAAACTATAAGAGCATATTCTGTACACCACTGTTTATTTGAGGGAGAAAGTGCACCATGACACAAACACAGTATGGACATTCATTGCTTGGAACAGGTGGGAAAGGTTGCTAATTATTTTAGCTTTCAGTACATTATCATAATTTCTGAAATCAGAAAATAAGTAGTATTCTATTATGTAAATCTGAAACATAAAGTGTTCGCATGTAGGAAACAGGAGGGTTCATATATTAACACCGTGAACCAGCTGCAGCACAGATTAAACAAGCGGAGGAGTATGCATGTTGTTAAAATGGTGGATGAATTTTTGCTGTCTCCGAGCTTAAAGAGGCTGCTCAGAGAAAGCAGTGTAACTCTTCACACGTGCAAAGAAGAAGGGTGTGTACTTGCTGTCCACGTCAAATGCTGTGACAACCGTTTCCCCAGTCAGCCTAAAAACAGAATTAATGTCATTTTTGAAACAAATAGGGAAATATCTTTTCCACTACTATTGGTACTCTTACTTGTAATTGATGTGGCAGGAGTGGTGTATCCACTCGAGCTTACTGAACATCTGACGCCCCCCAGAGGACAGATGCAGTCCCACATGGAAGCTGTGTTCAGCCTCCGGAGCTGGGTTCCGCCTGCAGAACCGATTCCTTTGAAACTCAGTCGCTTTCTGTTAAGAAATTTGGAATTTACAGTGCAGGTGAGCGTTCATGTGTTAATTAGTAACCTGCTACTATGACATTACTAGTTAAGGAGTAGTGCAACAATTCATATTTCAATTTCAGTAACACTACTGTAATGAGTAAAATACTTGTTTCTTTTGTTATCAGCCCCCAATGCATGTTAGGTTAAAAATAAAGTAGTACATTAATAAATCCACCCGGTCCAGGATATGATTCCTTAAAAGTTAGTTGTCTCTGAGTATAAAGGTTATAACTCCCTGGTTTTATAATCAATTACTTTGAATGAAATGCTAAAAATCTAAATTATGGAGTGTGAGATAGTAAGTTGTAGAAAGTATTAGTTTTTTTTTGTTACTTTTAATCATATTTTTCTTTTCCTGGGGGAAATGGGGTTCATAATGAAGTAATTAATTTGTATTTGATTTACACATTCTTTAACTTTGAAAAAAAAATGTCTAACCAAATAATTAAATACGGTATGTTTTCATTTCAGAACTAGCATTAGTAGAAAAAAAAACGTCTGGTGGCTTTGTTAAAATGTCACTACACAAAAGCCCATCTGTAGTGCATTAAAGGATCCACAATGGCCACACACACTTTCCTACATTATATTTCTTTCTTTCTCACCCTATGAACTCTCTCCCGAAAAAACTGGATGTTGTCTACCATAGTGCCATATGTTTTGTGACCACAGCCTCCTATAACACCCACCACTGCAACCTCTATGCATTAGTTGGCTGGCCCTCGTTACACACTCGTTGCTTAACTCACTAGTACCAACTCATTTACAAATCCTTGCTAGGCAAAGCCCCGCTGTACCTACACTCACTGGTCACTATAGCTTTACTCAAGCAGTTATATCTCCTTGGTCACCCCAAAAGCCCATGCTTCCTTTGGCCGCCACTCCTTCCAGTTTTCGGCTGCAAATGACTGGAATGCACTTCAAAAACCCCTGAAACTCAAAACCCTTATCCCACTAACAGCCTTCAAAGCACGTCTGTCTGAGCTCATGTCCGATCACAGTACGTGCTAACTGTTCATCATTCATGCTCTGTTTTCGCACCCCCTTATTGCATTCCATTATCTCTGTCATGCTCCATTGCATATTTGCACAGATGCACATCTTCACCTGCATTGCTATCACATTCTGTTTACGTTCTTTTGCACTAGTCATCTGCCCAGGTATGCTCAACTGTTATTCCTCCCACCTTTGTTGTCACACAATTTCCGTACACCACAATCTGCACTAACTGTATATTGACTCTTCACTACATTTCAGCATTTATATAGTCTGTCTATTCATGTATACTGTGTTACTTCTGATCTACATCACTACCTAGACCACTATTTGCACTAACTGTATATTGACTCTTCACTACATTCAGCATTTATATAGACTGTCTATTCCGGTTTACTGTGTTATTACTGACCTATATCACTAACCAGACCACAATTTGCACTAACTGTATATTGACTCTTCACTACATTTCAACAATTATATAGACGGTCTATTCATATATATTGCATTATAACTGATCAACATCACTACTAGATCATAATTTGCAATTGTTTTTGTTTGACTGTTCACTACATCTCAGCAGTGTTATAGACTGTCTATTCATGTATATTGTGTTATTACCATATCACTTTCGCATATCCATCGCCTTACTTACACTTCACTTTGCACCAGCTTTGTAATGCTTACTTAATCTACACTTCATGTAGCCTACTGTATTCTGTATTCTTGTATTGTATTGAATGTTAAACTGTATGTTGTCCTGCATGCTTATGCTTTTCTTGGCCAGGTCGCTGTTGCAAATGAGAACCTGCTGTTCTCAAACGGCCAACCTGGTTAAATAAAGGTTAAATAAAAAAAAAATGAACTTAGTCTCACCTCCTCCTTTTTCTTGCAGACCACAGCAAAAACTTTGGTTTGATTGTCCGTCTCCTGCGACAGACGGAAATGACCGAGCATAACAGAATCCATTCTGTAAAATGAAACAAAATTCAACAATCATGAAAAGAGCTGGCAATCAAATCTGTGAAATTGTTTTTGATGTTGTGATGTCCAGAAAACAGAAGTTTACCTGATGTTCTTTGTACGCAAGCGAGGAACAACGGCCAGAGGGTCCTCAGGGGTGGTCAGCATGACAACTTGGCCACTAGGGAAGAACCGGAGGTACCTGCGATAACAATGTCAACAGTTAGCTGCGATATCTACACAACTCACAATAAATAAATAAAAACAATTTAAGTCAAACATCTACCTGTAGTACTCAACGTGATGCCAAGCCCTGTAAAATCCATCCAACGATTCCTCTCCTTGACGAATGTATGAGGTCTTGCTGATATAAACACCTGTGAAAATAATATAAATAGAAAGCTCAACATGCAGCATTGGATGTTTAGTTGACTAATAATAGAAAACTGATTTACTGGTACGCTGGCAGCCTTATTGGCCAGTATTAACTTTCAGAAGCAACATCAAGATCGGTCCAATATTATTTTTAGCCAACTGGCTATTTAAAACATTTGGCTTTTGAACTTGTGTGTTGTGCATAAACTAAAGCTTGCATCTGTGATTTTTGTAAATAAATAATTATTATATCTACATGTGTGGTAAAGAATCATAATGCAATTTCACACTACATTTTGTGTTTTCCAGTATTGAACCCAAACATACAGTAAGCCCAGTGGTATGACATTTCTAAAGTTTTTAAAGTAAACATTTTCAGATTTCTGCAGTGACTGATTGAAATGCTCCAGCTGATCCAATAACGTTGCTGTAGCCCTCTTCCCACTGCAGGGGGCAACACTGTGCTGCATGTTAAGAGCAGGTATGTTTAAAAAAAAATGTTTTGTTGATATGGGTTCCGAAATAAAAGATATCAAGACTGGTCTCATAAACTCTGACGTAGTAATGTGTAACTGATGAAATACCTAATTACCATCATAACGCACACGAGGCCTTCGCAGGAACATCTCCCTCCAGGATTTGAAGGGTACAAGTTTGGTGCAGTTCCGTCCCCACACTCTTAAACAGGCTAAATGCCAAATCTCAGGGTCCCTGGAGAGAAATAAAAAGTGAAAAAAAATAAGATTGATTTAACCATGCACATAGAACTGGCTATTAATTACTTTATCTATTATGCAGCAACAATGTGGAATCCCTAATTGCCCGATTCCAAATCAGCAATTTTGAGAGGTAAAACCTGAGGAAAGCAGCAGTTGACAGACAAGCTGTAACACATCTGATCTGTTATGACAGAGGGGCTGACCTTGCACAGATGTAAAACCCCCGGCAAACCAGAGAGAGCTGCTCCAGGGCTCGCATGTCAAGATCACTCGACACGACCCAACGGAATATGTACATCATGATTTCCCGTGGCAAGGCTGCAGCCAAATAAAACAGGAAACAAATTAGTTACAATAAATACAAGTTGATAATGACTCTAGGCATATTTACAATCTAAAAAAAGAGACAGATTTTTACCTGAAATGTGCATCTGAGTCAAATCCAACTCAGGACTGCAGATCTTTGGAAAGGAGCTTTCCACATTGAGCTGCTGCTCAAAGTAGGCAAGTAGATCCTCGATCTCATCAACATTATTGTCCTCCACGCTGCAATAAATACACATGTTCAGCCATAAGCAAGGACCTGTGTTTGTTGTTGGTGTAAATGCGTCAATCCTGGCTCCATGACCCACTCACAACTGTTTCTCCACTCACTTTAACTAAAAGATTAGTAGTTTTAATACGGTCACCCTTTAGTTAATAGGGCAGATAATTAAAGTCCTCTCAGCCATAAATCTAGCTGACAAATTTACTATACTTAGATTATCACAGAGACAAAGACGCTTAATTAACTTTTGTTAATTAATTTAGGATTTTGTTTATCAATCTAGGTCGGCCCATATCCAAAAATGAAAAGCAGCTTACTAGTTTCCTCCAACTCGGTCTGCATCAGCAGGACGGCTGTAGTTGATTTTAAACTCAATGTCAGGTACAAGCTGCACAGCCATGCGATAGAACTTGATAGCTGCAAGTAAAGAAAGACATCAAATGACACATTAACAAGAAAATAAATATGAAGTGCTCAACCAATGCAATCAGCTGATTTTGTTTCTCAAAAGTCTATCATATACTAATACAAAACTATCTGGGTGGATTAAACACGCTGAATTACTGTCAATAGCAATGACATCTGAACTGTTGAAATTATTCGCATTTTAATTTAGGATAATGATTGATGGTTAGCAAAAAAACAATCTGATATAATGTAGCATTTTCCACCAGCTTACTCTGTAAATTAACTATGACATTTCTGTTAGTTCCTTAAGAATTAGCTTGTTGTGATTAACATTTACCTTTCATCCTTTAACTAGTGATTTTGATCAGCACATACATACATACATACATACGTACCCTCATAAACGGCTCCATTCTGCTCTTCTTGAACAGCTCTCAAGAACAGCTCTGTGGCCTGAGGGAAGAAGACTCATTCAGTCAGTCATTCAACACACATTTCACCTGGAGAAATCATTTCACAACTTACTTTCTCCTCCCTGGCAATATCTTGTGTCCTCTTTAGACCTTTAGCTCGTAGCAGTCGGCCACTTAATCCACTTGCTCCAGAGCTCGGCTTGAGCTCAGACATCCACTGATCTCTGAACGCATTGAGCTCCAGCTGCAATTCAATGACAAAGTTATTAAGTGCCAAAAAACAGTCCTGAGTTTCTTTGTTCTCAGTCTTACTATAATAGGAAGAACTATTTGGAAATTGGAACCGTGTGAAATAGAGTACATCAAACTTCTACATGGCTGCCGAAATTTAGAATGTTGATGTTTTTCTTCATTTGACCTTTCTTCAAAACAAATCACAAAATACCTACACCATATGGAACAAAAAGATGTTTTTTTGACTGGAGTTAATAAGGGGTTCTTATTGTACCTAAATAATAAGACTTGGCTCAGTATTCTGTAAAATATGCAGTATATAAAAGAAATCATCATTTAGTGTATGTCCATAGCAGATTTCATACCTGAAGGTTTGGGTCATCTGAACTTTCATCTTCATCCTCAATCATACCTGCCACATCTGTATTTTCTTCAGCCTGTACAAGGAAGAAGTGAAGTATTACTTACATTCACCACAGGAGCCATTTGTCCTTAAAACTGTCCTTAAAACTGGTTAGATCTGTTTAGTTTTTGGGTGTGCGGGTTCTTGTAGATGACTGGTTTACTAGGTGACATCGGCCTAAACTGTTATTTTGGCCTCGCCCACACTGAAGTTGACCTAATTCTTTTAAAAACAGGTGACGATAACAAAACAATTAGTGAATAAATTGATTAGTAAATCAACATTAATTTTGAGAATCCCTTACGCCTAATCATTTTTGTTAGGTTCTGAATGATGAAGACAGTCGGAGAACAGACACAACATAGGATGTAGACTCTACAGGACGATATTTTTCCTTGGCAACTATCATGTTTTCCCCAAATGATGTATAGCTTTTTTGGCATTATATTATCAAATGGCTTGAGAAATAGTGCAAATAGCTGTAACGTTAAATGGGAGCTACATTTCCCCGGGGAGGATGCCCCCAGACCCCCCAGGTTTGGGCTGAGCCCCGAATGTTTACAATGTCTGGCTCCGCCCTTGGACTAAGAGAATTAATCTAAGTTAACTGTTACAATCTCGTGCCAATATGTCGTTAATTTAGCTAAAAGGACTTGTCGCTAAATTCTGGTCACAAACATGTTAGTGTTTTGGTAACAAGTCAACCCTGAAGTGACACGTCGAGCAGCGCAGCAACTACTGCAGCTAAGTTAAGGAACTGTGACGTTAGCTACGTCAGCTAGCTAGCTAACACCTTTCTATTTGTATAACTGGTAAACGCACGGTGACCCACCATAGCAGCTTGTCTAGTAGGTCTCCTTTTTATCGTCACAAGCGGTTAACACTAGCGTTTACAGTTCACGGTCGGAGAAACGAACAACACAACGGACATATTTACGAGCTCGCAGGAACGCAGCCATTCCGCTGAGTGACCCGGAGGTTCAGTGACACAGGAAGTCAGGAAGTGTGGCGAAGTTGAAAAACAGGGAGAGCAGACCGTGGCTGTATTAAGAGAACAGCAGACTAGCTGCAGGTTGGTTCTTTTATGGAGGACGAAAAATGACCTATTTATCAGGAATAAATACATAAATAAATGGTTAAATTAATGAAGTAATATATATTCTAAAAAAATTACATAGAATAATGTATAATAAAATAAAAGCTGGAATGAGCCTACATTAATAGATCATTATGGTCCGGCTCTGAGACCACAGCAAACAAAGTAAGCACACAATAGGAATCAACAAGAAATTATTTAACAGAGATGAATTTAGTTCAACCAACAAAAATGTTGATGCTAACAAATGAGACTGGCAGGGAAACATAATGCCAGGCTAAGTTGATATTAAAAAAGCCACGCCTATATACAGAAAACACACGCAACACAGCAACAACACACACAAGCCCTGGCCCTTGAAATAACGTTCTAGGAACATTCCCAGAAAGTTATTTCTTTAAAACCTTTATAAAACTTGTAGGGAACAATCCCCCCGAAGGTTCCTAGAAGGTTAACATTGTAAAGCTTAATT
Organism: Sander lucioperca; assembly: GCF_008315115.2. Taxonomy (NCBI): domain Eukaryota; kingdom Metazoa; phylum Chordata; class Actinopteri; order Perciformes; family Percidae; genus Sander; species Sander lucioperca. The sequence continues at coordinate 18,388,526 of NC_050187.1, forward strand.
GGAGTTTTTATACATTATTATTTAATGTAGTAGTAGTAGTAGTAGTAGTAAGCTAGTAGTAGTAGTAGTAGTAGCCTAGTAGTATTAAAAGTGGGGCTGCAACTAACAATTCTTTTCATTATGGATTAATCTGCCAATTATTATCTTAATTCATCTTCAGGTGTCTTGTTTTGACAACTACAATATTCTATTTTAAATTATATAAAACAGAGTAAAAGTAACTTGCATTTGAGAAGCTGTAACCAACACATTAATGACATAGTTGCTTGAAAAGGTATTTAGTTTATTAGGTTGATTATCAAAATGGTTGCAGATTATTTTCTTGTCAATCAAATAATTGTTTCAGCTCTAATAAAAATATTTGGGTTAAAAATTGTAGGCTACTAAACAAATCATTCCCAATAATTCCTCATAATGACAGTAGCCAAAACAGCATTGACTTCACATTTCTGTCCCAGTAGCATTCAAGTAGTTTATTTGTGGTAATACATCAGTCATGTGACAGGTACTCCAAAATGTGTTACCCATTCTGAGTTGACTAAATTGACAGGTGAAATATACATACTCTACAAACAGACCTACACACTGTTACTGCTATCAAAATGTGTGACCATATCTAAATGCTTTACACAATTGTTGGTAAAGCTATCTAAATGTGACATATACAGTGACATTCCTAATCACAGAATCTAATCTGTTCCATATTTACGGTGTTGAGTCTTCTAGCTGGGTGTGGTAGCTCCATAGCTGCTCAGCTTCACAAGTAGGCTGTTTCCCCTTGTTTCTATTAATTATACATCACTGGAATTATTGTCACCAAGCTGATAGTCGTGTGCTACTGCATATATCACACGCTGCACAGCATGGCCACCATCAGCTGCTCATTCGTACTGTTGACTCCGATGTTGTGGTCTTAGCTGTGTTTGCCATAAGTCAACTCCCAGCTAGATGTGAACTGTGGGTAGCATTCGGAACTGGCAAGAGCTTTCGCTACCTGGCAGCCCACCAAATAGCTGCATGCCTTTGACCAGAGATGGTATGTGCTCTTCCAATGTTTCATGCTTTGACAGGTTGCAACACTGTATCTGCCTTTGCTGGACATGGAAAGAACGCAGCATGGTCAACATGGAAGTCACTGCCGGACTGACAGATACACAACTGATGCTGGCAAATGGACCAAAGCAGATCCCAGATGATGCAACGAACATTATTGAGAGGTTTGTCATACTTATTTTTGACAGAACCAGCACCTGCACCACCTTGCAAGAGGGAAGCTATTTCCACAGAAACACTCGTGTAGCAAATCCCACCTACCCGTGCTGCTCTAATGGAACATGTCAAGAGAGCAGTCTACCAGGGTGCTCACATCTGGGGGACGAGACTGATACCAGACCCTGTGCTGCCATCACCAACTGACTGGGGGTGGGTGAAGCCAGAAGTAATGTACAGCTCCACTGGACGACGTTGCCACAAGCATCAAAATCATGCCACAAGCTTATCTCTTGTGGCTGCAAGAGTGGCTGCAGAAAGCGCTGCATGTGCAAGAAGGCTGCATATCAGTGCACAGGCCTCTGCTTCTGTGAGAATGTGCCAGCTGACTCTAACTGTACGTACACACCGCCGCCGACTTGAGCTTCTAAAGATACCGGAAGTCATTCATTTTCAATGGAAGCTGGCTATAAGGTCTCTTTAAGTAGCATAGTTAATGGCTTCAATACATTCACTGAAAAGTGTTACATGGCCTATGTTAATATGTTAACTGTACTAGCTATTGCTAGGGTTTAATCCAGATATAACTATACTATTGCAATTATTTTTTATTTTTTTATTAATCACTTTCATTGTAAAAAAACAAATTTGTCACTTAAAATTGTATGTAAATCATATCTGTGGGGTTGAAACCATGGAAACAGCAGCTTGGGGGTGGCCAAAGTTGTCTATGCCAGTAACCACTGTCAGCCATGGTCATTATATGGTAATTAAAATAATCTGCAGTGGCCTAATATCCATATATCTTTTAAATATATTGTGCTATAGTCCCAATGTTGGTGCTTTTATCACAAAATGAACAATATAGGTTAGCTATGCCGCCCCACTATATGGAGTATTTTACTTTTAGCTAAGGATCTAATAGGCTATGTTTAACAGTGAAAGACCTTCGATCTTCCCCATCTTCTTCGATCTTTGACTTTGGATAACTAAGGGCGTTTTCACACATACCTCATTTGGTCCGGACTTTCGGACTTTTCAGTTTGATCCGAACCAAAATTAGAGGTGTGAAACCTCCCCCGGACCACGGTCCGGATCAAAAGACCAAATTTTGGTCCGACCAAAAGAGGTGGTCTCGGTCCGGACCAAACTGAACCATGGTCCGGTTCGTTTACAGTGTGAAAGCATTTTTTGGATGATTCGGACTTTCGGACCAAATACAAGAAACTCTGGCAGGCTCTCCTTGTGTTACAAGACCGGGGAATAGCTCCTTTAAGGAATAGCTTGGTGCTTAGTGTGTAGGCTACATGAGAGAGTGAGAGTGACGGTGAATGCGCTCAGAGCAGACAGCTGTCGGCTATCAGAGCAGAGAATAGGCCTACATCAGCAGTTTATTTGTTAAGTGGTAGTAAATGTACAGTGTAGGTTTCCGTTTGTCTCTGAATACATTCTCCAGAAAGTTCCAGTGTCTTGCTTCTCAACATCACAACAAAACAAAAAGAGCCGCGGCAGTAGGGGAGAGCAGCAGTCAGCTGAAAAAACTCCGACCCAGAGAGAGGAGACGAGAGGACGGGGAAGCCTGTCTACAAACCAATCAATTATAAGTATCTGGAGACGCAGCTCACGTATGTGATGACGGCAGGACGTAGTTTTGTCACGTATAGATCTTTAGTGCGCTTGCATAACCGCAGTGTGAAACCAAAACTTACCGGATCAAATGTATACAATGTAACAAAAACATGAACCTTGGTCCGGACCTTGGTTCGGACTTTCATGTGTGAAAACGCCCTAAGTACATTTTACTTCTATTTGTTTAGTTTTACTCATAGACTGTATGTTAACAGTCAATGATTTTACTCAGGGCTAAGTAAATTTTGCAACGCAGAAGGTATTTCTCCATTGTGGTATTTCGTCTGAGAATTTCCTCCACCACTGGTCTGCGTGTGTTCGTGTACACCGGTCCTTAAAAACAGGTTTGGGCCATAGACAGGTTTGGGCGGATCATTTGCTTCACTTTTAAGACGGATATTTGAACAGAGAAGAAGAATGCTATACAAGAGCATACATAGGAGGATACTTCCGGTTTTGCTTTGCCCCCAAAAAATCTTTCTCGCTCTTTCTCGGATTTCTTTTAATAGCGTTTTTTTTTTTTTTAAATCATTTCAGTGTTATGAACTATATTTATAATGGCATTTACGTCTCATGACTATGGATTAAGATTGCTTATAAGTTTGGGAATCACTGTCGTATTTATTTTAATATCTCCTGTTTCTAGCGTGGTACTGTAACGTTCGGTTTCTGTCTGCATTAACAAAGTGCAGACTAAAAGAAGGGAAAGAGGAGAAAAAAGAAAAGAAAAGCTTTAAATAGTCTTCGACTTTATGCTGCAGGCATTAAATGTGTGCAGACGTTGGAGGTCGGGATGCAGTGACGTATTCCATCTCGTTTTGTATCTTTGCAGACGGAGCTGAGCATGGAGCTGAGCTGTGATTTGTTGTGACCGCAAACCGTTTTTTACAGCAACGCGAGATTATGATGAGCTCTATGACGAAAGGGCCTCGATGAAATGTATTTATGTTGTGTGTTGGACACACTGGATGCGGTTATCTGTCTTCTAACGGTGTCATCAACTGATTAGTCCGTTAAGCCTTTGGTTGGACATCGACTACTAGTGACTGACTAACGTTACTAATGCTCCTTGATGTGTTGTCGGTTTGACATGAGGATGGTGAGTGTTGTGTCTGCTGCTTCTCGTTTTGTTTTAAGTTGGGAGATAATTCAGTCCAAACAGGCCAGTTTTTCTCTCTGTAGCGCTATAATGGTGTTGTTGTCAGCAGCACCACAAAGCAATCACAAGCTAGCGTTAATTGTACCACGTTTGCTACCATTAATGCTGAGAGATGATTACTGATTACGGTCGTAGACTAGCTAACATTGCTCAAAGGATCACTTCGGAAATTTTCGTCCTTATCTCTATCGAAATGCATATATTTGACACACTTACTGTTTCACTTGTCAGTCAACACTTGAAGTTAATCCAGACATGTATAATTTTTGTCTGAAATAGTTTTTTTTCTTCCTCAAAAAAGTTTCATTACATCAATGGTAAAAAATGGGTTTGCCTGAAACTCAGATTTAAGTTGAGTACAGAGAAGCTCAAACATCCAAGTGTAGTAACAATAAGCACAACACATTTTTAGTGTTTAGTTTTCTATAGTATACCAAACAGGGGGTGTCCTTATCCCAAATCCTGTATTTAATGTTGCAGGCAGATTAAACGGTGATACTGAAAACCAGTAAAATTGTGCTTCTTAATTAATCAGCAGACATAATTAGGATTTGGAGAATAAATGGAGCCTGCCTGCTCAATACAACATCTAATTGTGCTGATATATCGGCATATATTGTGGCCGATGCATACCAAGAATTTCAATACATCATTGTCAAAGATTTGTTTTAAGGTAGTTTAGAAACAGTGTCTCCATCATATACAGTGTTTCCCAACCATTAAATGTCCCACGTAGTAGTTAGCTTGTGGTCAGTTGGTCAAGTCATGTCCTACTTGGCTTATAAAGGGCCATGTACGTTGTAATTCTTACAACTACTTAACTAACATCCGTTTTTGTTCATTCCTCTATTTCTCAGCTAGAGGGAGGCACGTCCATGACACCATGACTCCAACTCTGCCCGTGGTCTTCTGCTGTTGTCACAGGAAAAACTGGTTGCATTCAGCAGCAGACAGCAAACACATCTCTATTTTCCACCCAATTATTATCTTGCCCCAGATGCAATGGAAGGACAAGCATAATGAATAGATACACTACCATCAGACAGCTCGGGGATGGCACCTACGGCTCAGTCATCCTCGGTCGCAGTCTAGAGTCAGGAGAGCTAGTTGCCATAAAGAAGTGAGTATCTGGACAATTGTGTGTGTTTGCAATTTGATATAATTTCCAACAAGTTAGTTAATAGGAGAAATATTTTTCAGAATGAAAAGAAAATTCTACTCCTGGGAAGAATGCATGAACCTTCGTGAAGTCAAGGTTAGTTTATCTTTACCACGTTAGTTTCACACATTTGAAAAGCAAAGCAGAATTATGGAAAAATCAACCCAAAATCACCATTTTTGTACATCAATGCAGAATTTAAGCAATTTAGCGGTGCGGTTGTATCTGTGATTTGGAACAGAATGGTCCATATTTACTGATCAAGTCGATGTTAAATAGTATGTGCCCATATTAATGAACTGTTATACGCATTTGCTGCAACTGATCTCTTATTAAAGGTGCTGTAGGTAGGATTGTGAAGATCCAGGGCTTAGCCAAAAAATGTGAACATCGACAACTTCTCAGTCCCTCCCCCCTTTCCGCTAAAGCCCAAAACGGTCTCCTAAGCCCCTCCCCCCACAAGGGAGAATGAATGCGTGTGCATGAGCAGTGATTGACACGCAGTTAGACACCCCCCCCCCGGCCCTGATTGGTGCATCTGAACAGGTGGATTTTTGCAAATCGCACTACAGGCTGTAGGTGGTGCCAGAGGAGCCAGATTTTTTTTGGGAATTACCTGCTTCATGTAGTTCTACTGGAACATAGGGTCAGTTTCAGCAAATATGACAGAAAGTTAGTTTTATAAGGCTTACCTACTGCACCTTTAACTTGGCTTATCAATGTTGTTATCAAAGCTCCACAAACATTACAATTTTAGAGTTAGAGTTTTGGTTCCATTCTCCAATTTTGGGTCTGAAAAATCAACATGCTATGCTGTATTACTCGCTAGTCTTTAAACAATGTTGTTGGGGAGTGGAACAATAACATAACAGCTATAATAAATGCTGAATTTAGGTAATCATTGCTCTGTCATTTCCTCCACAAGATGTGAGCCTCCTTTTACTGAGCCTTTTCATAAATATGTACATATCTCAAACATCAAATAAATGTGACATGTAATGCTAAATGTTACACATGCCATCAGCTGTTTTGATGCTGCAGTGACCAGATAAACAACATTTTAGTGCCACACCCTGTGACTTTCTGTTTGGGTTGATTTTTCACTTTTTTTGTAGAATAGAGAAGAAACTTCATGATAACTTGATGATATGGTTAATATGCAGTACTATATATTTTTAGTTTTCAAATATGTTTTGTTTTCACACCAATTCAGTATGTTGCTGTCTAAATTTCCTCACAGCTCAAAGTCACACACCAGCTCTAAGAGTTGCAGGTGATTTTTGTGTGCTGTTGGTTTTGAGCTCTGGTTCCCATCCCTGGCCTACACACCCCTTTCCTAGAGCTTGACCTTAACGCAGCAAAACATGTGTAGAACACACTGGTCTTTAGTCCTGCTAATTGGATCATAATTACAGCATGTCACACCATACAATCTCAAATCCCATTACAGCTTTAACCCCCCCTTACTAAAATTTAGCATGGTTAAACCTTTATAATTCCAGTGCATGGGAAAAGTTTCTTTTTCTCCATCCTGCTGTTTATTTTTGCTTTTCAAATTGTAAGAATAAATCCCACCTTTGCAGCATTTACCCCCAAACTCCATTGTGTTCTTACACTAGCCATGTTCTAACATGAAGGTTTTGTTTCATCATAGTTGTAGGGCGTGCTTTTGAATGTGCTGCAGTGACCTGTGTGTTTTGTCCAGCATGGTTAGATTGACTTTTTATTTCTTCTTCAAATTCTTTGTGAATGTATTCCACATTATTCTTTCATTATCGGTTTTCTTTATTCTTTCAGTCTTTAAAGAAACTCAACCATGCTAATGTGATCAAACTTAAGGAGGTAATTCGAGAAAATGATCACTTGTACTTCATATTTGAGTACATGAAGGAAAATCTATATCAGCTAATGAAAGACAGGTGCGTATAGTTGTTATTTGTTGCATTATTAATGCCACATTTAAAACTGTATGTTATAAATGCTTACAGTTTCTCAACCGTTTGACTTTTCTAACTGTTAGTTTCTTGCTGCAGGACTCGATTGTTTCCTGAATCTGCTGTAAGAAATATTATGTTTCAGATACTACAGGGGCTTGCGTTCATTCATAAACATGGTACGTCTGTTTACAACTGCAGGATGCTAAATTAAATGTGTCACTTTTGACATTTTGTACTATTTGGGTCAAGGTGGTCATGTAATATGTCTTTGGTTAGGGTTTTTTCACAGGGACATGAAACCTGAGAATCTTCTGTGCATGGGCCCAGAGCTGGTGAAAATAGCTGACTTTGGGCTTGCCCGGGAAATCAGATCACGACCACCATACACAGACTATGTCTCGACCAGATGGTAAGTTTAAGAGTAAACATGATGCACTGTGTTTAATAGTTCAGCGCACTCAAGTCTGAGTACGCTCTCTTTTTGGACCAGGTACAGAGCCCCAGAGGTGCTCCTCAGATCCACATCCTACAGTTCACCCATAGACCAGTGGGCAATTGGCTGCATCATGGCAGAGCTTTATACCCTCAGGCCTCTTTTCCCAGGCTCCAGTGAAGTAGATACTATATTCAAAGTTTGCCAAGTCTTGGGTACGCCAAAGAAGGTAATGTTTTCCAAACGTGTATGGCAGAATTAAAAGGGCACTGTATTTGTCATTCCTTGTTAGACCTGTGTAGTGTGTGTGTGTTAATATTTTTTTCAGTTACTATTCTGCTACTGCTACTACTGTTACGTCGAATAAAAACAGATTTTCTTTTGTTAAATATGATGTTATGTGAATGCGTAAGATGGCCTGTGTCTTCTCCCTCTAGAATGATTGGCCGGAGGCATACCATCTTGCAAGTGCAATGAATTTCCGTTGGCCTCAGTGTGTTCCCAGTAATCTGAAGACACTGATCCCAAATGCCAGTCCTGAAGCCATTCATCTGATGACAGACCTGCTCCAGTGGGATCCCAAGAAGAGACCAGCTTCTGCCCAGGTAGTGTCTGGCCTACGCTTCCTGACCTCCTCGTAGCTGAACATACAGAATGAAAGCTGATGTTGTTTTGTTCAAATCTTGATGTCTTTACAGGCTCTCAGGTACTCTTACTTCCACGTGGGCCAGGCTTTGGGCACTCCTCAGCAGATCCTGGAGCAGGGCAGGCCTCAGCCAGGCTTTGTGCCGCCACTGGCTCGTTTACAGTCACAACAGACGCTGCAGCAGCAACCCCTGCTGCTTAAGCCTGTGCCTCCCTCCCAGCCTCCACCTCCCAACCAACACTGCTCCCCCCCCAGGCCTCTCCAGCAGATCCAGCCTTCCCCTGTATCTGCAGCTGCTCAGGCGGCAGTGTACCAACGGCACACAGAGCTGGTGCGAGAGCAGCAACCGAAGCACACCCTGAAGCAGGAACAGACCGGAGGAACACCACAGAGCCATCTTCCTTATATTGTTGATAAGAGTCTCCAGAGCAAGGTGAGGCGTGAAACATTATGTGTGTGTATTTACTATATACAGTATCTGTTACTATTATTAGCTCTCCTGAATTGCAAGTATTCCCTCTTTATGTCTTCCAGTTGATGAATAAATGAATGAAGCCTTTACATATAAATGTAGATGTTAAACCTTGGGCTATAAACTTGGCCTGCTATACATCCCTAAAAATGGCAGATTTATGTAAACATTTAATCTATTGTTTACATCAAGTGGTTCCTTACTTTGCTGGTCTTCACTTTGTAGATTGGTTCCACCAAAGGGAGGCTGATAGCCAGAATCTGCCATAATAACTTGTTTCTTCGAAAAAAGGAATTGCGGAAAATATTCCTCGCATGCATGCTTGATGTTGTTCTTTTAGCAAACAAGACAGGAGTCAGAAAAAGCAAACCTACTGAGCTATCAGTTGAAACCTAAAGGAGGGCGGCGGCGCTGGGGCCACGGCACAGGACACCTTAAGGGAGAAGACTGGGACGAATACGAGCAAACAGATCTGACATCCATAAGTATTCTCGGAAAAAGTAACTTCTCCACAGAGAAGTCGAGGCAGGGCGAGGACGCACTGAGCAGGTGAGGCTATGATCTCCCATCAGATGGTAACTTTTAGCAGGGGCAGAATGAGTGCCATCTGCACTGTAATAATGTGCAAACCAAATATGCAAAAAGGCAACCCAACACAAGATCTGTAGCCATACATCACTATTAATACAAGGAGGTAACTCGCGCTACATTTGTCTCATTGAATGTCCTCTGTCTTTCAGGTATGGAAATGTTCTGGATTTCAGTCGACCCCGTGAAAAGGAAGATGCACCTTTAAACCTGAACAAAAGTACAGCCTACCAGGAGCCATTGAGAACTGCTTCTGCCAAACAACATTACTTGAGGCAGTCAAGATATTTACCTGGTAATATATGTAAGACTTCACTTGAGTAAAGTAGATGTTAGTAGGACTAAGAGTAGTCTTTAGTCAAATAAATCTACACCATCTGTGTCTACAGGTGCTTTCACACCTAACCTGGTTCAGTTGGATTCAAATTACCTCTGGTTTGGTTTCAGTACGTTTGGTGTTAAAGAACATCAGCTCAACCACAGGATTCTGTAAGACTAGATGTGTGTTTGCAGGAATTAAAAAGCTAAACTACTATTAAATCCATCTTCTGGCTATGAACTGTCAAGAAAGTGATCTCATAGGCAATCTTTATACAGTACAGTGTATTTAAATGCACATAATTTATTAACCATGGTAAGACATAGGCACGTCAGCACATGGGTGCAGAGATTTTCCCCGATCAGTCAAATTGCAAAGGAGTTAAAACTAATCTATACTTTGGCAGTAATGGTAAAAAACATCTCTTTTTCATCCTAATATTCCTAAAATGATGCCCAGTTGCAGCCAGGAAGCCAGGACTAACAATGCTCATCAGTTTTTGTTTTTTTTGTGAGAACAAAGAACATAAATAAACCCATCAGGTCCAGTAAAGTGCAGAATGACCTGCCATTCACCATAATGTTTACAGCCAGTGTGAACATGAACCTGGCCAGAACTAAAATGCAATGTCTCTTTTTTTCCCCTTGGTCCTTTTTTTCTGACTGGGACTTGTGTTTATCTTATTCCTAAAAAAAATGTATCTTATAATCTTTACTGTCTCCTTCAGGCATTGGCACAAAGAAGAACGTGGCCATAAATGCCAGTAAAGACTCGACTGGAAGCCATCTTTGGGGCAACAGTAGTATTCCATTTGGAGGGACTCTGCCAAGCAGAGGGGCTCACGGTAATCTCCCAGTACATCTTTTAACTTCACTGTAATCTTTGCAATTTGTTGGTATCACTAGCTTCAAATGAATGGATCTGGTTTTTTTTTTTGTTTTTGTTTTTTATTTTAAACTATCAGGTACAAATACAATCCCAGGTGGATACATGCCGTCGTTTTACAAAAAAGACATTGGTTCTGCCGGTCACAGAGGGCACCAGGTTCCTTCAGTGGAATCAACAGCATCAAGTGAGGATGAATTTCAGAGCTTAAAACTTTCTGTAATATTCAGCTATTAATATGTTAACTTATATAAACTTTTATATAGCCCAGCCACCTAACAATGCCTTTTTTAAAAACCTTCAAACAAACCTGTTGTTGTGATACTATTTTAGATTATGCAACATGGCAGTCTGGCCGGAGTCCGATGAACACCTCTACCAACATGTCATTGGCCAACAAGAGCACCCCTCGCTCGCAAGTGCTGCCCCGCCCGCCGGTACAGTCTATCCACGGCCGAACAGACTGGTCTGCCAAATATGGACACCGCTAGTGCCCTGCCTGGAGCTCTGATCTTTGCTCCTAAGAACTCTTTCACCTCCAAAGAGTAGGCCTAGTTGTTTTATAATCAGAATCTGTACATACATCTTACACAGCAATAATTTTGTTTTTCATTATGTGTACTATGGATGTTGTGAGTTGTAAAATATCTTATGTGTATATTTAAATGCAACCGGCCAAAACCAGTGTTTTTATTTTGTATTTCTGTAACATAACTACTGTCCTACAGAGGTTACAACTTCAGTTTTGTATCAGATTTATCACTTAATGTTCACCAACCTGTATACATAATATGCATATTATAATTTTATTAAAAACTTCACTGTGACTAGTGTTTTTGTTTTTGGCTACAACTAATTATTTGCCTCTGGAAAGTTAAGTCGTTTTTGTTTTTAGATGGTCGACTTGTCAGGTAACTATTATTTGTGCATTATATGTTTTTAATGAAATTCAAGGCTATGCTTTGATTTCAGTAAAATGAATATAATGCAGGTGTACTGTACAAATCTGATTTAGTTGTTAACACGTTTTACCCCTTTGGCCAAAGTGAGTGTGATTATTAAATTGACAGTTATTGAGTATTATTAAACTTTTGACTGGGTACCAACATGTTCAACGTGTGTAATATTTTTCATGAAACACGAATGAATGAATCATGAAATTGATCAGCTGACTGCAGGCCCTAAACTTCTTGTATTACTTATCAGTCCATTTTCTGCACCAGGATGAGCACATCAGCCCTGGTAGATGCTGGCCAGCTAGATTAATCTGCTAGAGATTAATCCATCAGCAGTAGCTCACTGTTAATGTTAATATTACATACATGTGTATGTATGTGTAGCCACAAGTCAAAGGAGAGAAAAAAGGAAACATTCATGGCACACCAACATTATGTTAATTATTAACTTTCCATTTGCTACATAGCACCATCTACAGGGGTTCCAGTGAAATAGAGGGAGGAGCATCTCGCTGCAGTCTGCGGGAAGCGGGGCTTGACATCAAGCCCCGCCCACATCCAAGTCAGTCTTTTTTTTTTTTTTTTTTTACCTACGTCGTCTCCCCATACGCTCGAACCATACAGTCTATGGCTCGAACGGACCTAGACGGTAGCAAACCTCATATCCTCTTGTTTCACATTAGATGACAGAAACTGATGTAAGCTAAACACAAACGACATTTCATGCAACAACAGTGAACTGTAATTGGGCCCGTGTACTTTTTCGTTCATTTGATTTCCGACTTTGAAACGAAAAGAGTGGTTCGGAAATAACGTAAGACTGCTCCGGTGAAAGCCTTGTTTTCATGAGCTTCTGGGGCTAGCTGCTAGCTAGCTCGGAAGCTACATCTGATGGAAGGCAGGTTGCTAATTAGCCAATGCTAAAAAGTATGGAAGTAGCCTACTAGTTTCCCCTGCTTTCTATCAATATTCCTCAGTATTTGTCTTTTGGTGTAGTTTGCTAACATGCTCGTAGACATGTAAATGAACTGTTTGCGTGCTAGCTAAGTCAACGGTCAACACCTTTTATATTGTAACGTGAAAGCTCAGGCTGCGTTAGCTTCAGCTAAACCACAGCAGCAACTTGCACTGCCCCGTTAAAATGCAACTTCAACCCTCGGATATAACGGTAATCACGTAGCGATTTTACTGTATCTAAACATCTGTATGTGTGTTCGACCTTTTGAAATACTTAAATTAGGTGTGTTACTGTGCAGGTAATATCCGAGGAGCATCTCGCATGATTGTGAGTTCTCCTGAACCAGACTGAGAGACCATTTAAAGACTCAGGAACCCTTTGCAGGTGTTTTGGATTAATTAGCTGATTAGAGTGGGACACTTTTAGCCTAAAATATTGAACCTTTTCACAATATTCAAATTTTCTGAGGGTTTTCATAAACTGTAAGCCATAGTCATCAAAATGATAACAAATACAGGCTTGAAATATCTCGCTTTGCATGTAATAAGTCTATATAATTAGTTTTACCTTTTAAGTTGAATTACTGAAATAAATGAACTTTTGCACAATATTCTAATTTTTCGAGTTTCACCTGTATGCTTCTGGTTCACCTGTTAATTGTTAAAGCAAAATCGCCCCTTTGTACATTTGGTTGTGACTGAATTCTTGCTGTTAATATGAAAGTCCATAACGAAACAACACACCATTCTACTTTTGAGGGCTAAATTAAATGAAATATGGCTCGTTTTCCGTTTGAACACACATTGTCATCAATATTAACAAGGTTTAAAATGACCCATTTTTCAAATTTGGATATCATTTCAAAATCAGAAATCAGTAGTAACTACATGAAAACTTCACTGTTGCATGAAATATCGTTTGTTTAGCCTAAATCATCAGTTTCTATCTAATGTGAATCAAGAGGCTATATCAGCTTCGCTACCAGGCTGTCTTTTTTTTTTTTTTTTTTTTGTCTTCAAAAAACTTTATTATTCAAGTACAGCTCCATAAACACATTGAAAACATTAAATGCATACATACATACACGACAAAGGGGCGCATTAAATTTACATTAAAGAGGTTGTAAGGCATTGTAAATGTTCAGAGTCCGGATGGCTTTCTTATTTGTCAGTCCTTTTTTAAGGTTTTAAAATATAATTTCATGTCATTTTTAAATTGGTGACTAGCCTATTCGGTTTTCTTTCAGATCATTTACATTTATAGATATAAAATTTTCATATAAAATTAAAAGATTCAAAATAAAAAACATGTCATTTATCCAAATAATTTTCTTCATAGTAAAAAAATTCTACCAGGCTGTCTTGGTCATGGATGTATTAAGAGAACGGTCTTGGTCCGTTAGAGCGTATGGGGAATGACGTAAATAAAAAAAAAAAAAGACTGACTTGGATGTGCGCGGGGCTTGATGTCAAGCCCCGCCTTCCCGCAGACTGCAGCGAGATGTACTTGAATAGAGGGCACATATACACAATGTAAGAAGTGATAAACACATCAGTGGTATAAATTGTGTCAAACTAATAAGCAGTGGTGGAATGTAACTAAGTACATTTACGCAAGTACTGTACTGTACTTAATTGCAAATTCGAGGTACTTTATTTGAGGATGTCCATGCTATGCAACTTTATACTTCTACTCCACTACATCTCAGAGGCAAATATAGTACTTTTTACTCCACTACATCTGACTGCTTTAATTACCTTTCAAATGACCCCTTTCTGTTCAGTGTAAAACATGTTTGAATGTTTTTGACAAACTGAAGGATGAAGTGTTCCATGTGTATATCCAACGAATATATATATATATATATATATATATATATATATATATATATATATATATATATATATATATATATATATATATATATATATATGTATATATTTGTTGGATCTGGATGGCACCTAGAACTTGGTTTCAGCATGTTATGATTTGATATTATAAATAAAATTGAATTGAAATTGTAAGGGTGGAACTATTAACTAACTATTCCTTTTTTGTTAATAATCTGAATCTGCAAAAATAACTAATGTTGTCACAAAACTGTAGTGGAGTAGAAAAGTACTTTAATTACATTAATTTACATTCCAGTAATTATTATTATTATCATTATTATTATTTATTTATTTGTTTATTTATTTATTTATTTTTTTAATGTTTTGTTGCAATATCCGTACTGAAACGATAATTTTAAAAGGACAAATTGAAAAAAGGAAGGCAGACTGCCACGTGCAGCGCCTCATTTGGATGTGCCTGACGCTTTGGAGCTTAACTTCCCTACGTTTCTCCTACAAATGGGCCTTGAGCTTGTTTGGAGGTTCTAGCAGGGAGCGCAGCTACTGGTACACCGAAGGATGGACGTCCGCCGGGGGAACCATCGTCCTCTTCCACCGAGCGCGGGGCTTCGGGAGGGACACACATGGAGCGGTGAGGGAGGAAGGGGACACCCGCCTAGCCAGCCAGATCAGCCGAATAAACCCTAGCGATCAATGGGGTGACAGATGTCGCAGCCAGATCGCCCTCACATCCAGTAATATACGGGGAGGCATGGCGCTTTTAACAGGCAGTACAATACAACCCTTAACTATCACGGTGTCAAATATCGACGCAATGTTTATATTACATAGTAGTACACGTAAAAATCTTGTCATATTTATAACTGTAAACTACGTTGATACTTCGAACTTTTCACTTAAAAAATATTAAACGAACACGGTCAGTGAGTATTTTTCCCATGATGTCTAGCGGCAACATGTTAATTAGACATGTTTCTATTGGCCAGGACTAACCAATCAGAGACTTCGGATGTTTCCCCATCTTTATACTTTCTTCGCTACGCACAGTCTACGACGCTACGTCTGCTGACTTCACCCTGATTTCTCTGCGGGAGCTGGGCCTGTGTATAGGTATGACACTAAAGAAATAGTTTCTGGTAACGTAACGTAACGTGCATTTGCATTCAATAATATGTGCTATTTAATCTGTCTCTTTTTAATTTTAGAGAGTTAACGTTACCGTTACACTTCAAAAATACTATAGCCATGGCTGGGAAAGTTGTGCTGCACTACTTCAATGGGAGAGGGAAAATGGAGTCAATCCGTTGGCTTTTGACGGTTGCAGAGGTCGAGGTAAGTGATGGGTGTGATGATATTAATCCGAAGCTTGGCTGTCTTTCAAGAACCCCAAACTTCCTGAATGTGCTGTGAATGTGTTATGTAATCTCGTGTTCACAGTTTGATGAGATCTATCTGACAACTCGTGAGCAGTATGAAAAACTCCTGAGTGGTAAGCTGGTTTTCAAAAAGGTGTTTACAAGCTAAAATAAACCTCTCTGCCCTGTTTTCATGTCACATGTTTACCTTTTCAATTTGTTTATCTGTTAACGTCAACCCATGATGCAACCTGGGTGAGACATTGTGAGGTGAAGATCTTACAAGTAACATTGTGACCTGTTAACCATTAAATCAATGTTTTACCACTTGGGTGTGGCGCTCTGCCTTACCTGCTGCTGTGTTTCCTCTGCAGATGGAGCTCTCATGTTTCAACAGGTTCCTATGGTGGAAATCGATGGCATGAAGCTTGTTCAGACAAAAGCAATCTTGAACTACATTGCAGAGAAGTACAATCTTCATGGAAAAGATCTCAAAGACCGTGTCATGTAGGGTCCATTTCTTTATGTATTATATTAAGTGTCTTTTTATGACATGATTTTAGTGGATGGACATGTCACAGTAGGCTATGTGCTTTCCCTCAGGATCAACATGTATTCAGAGGGAATATTTGACCTCATGGAAATGATAATGATGTTGCCCTTCAAAGCAGATGCAAAACTGGAACCCATTAAAAGTAAAGCAAAGGACCGCTACCTTCCTGTGTTTGAAAAGGTACCACCATGCTTACTGTACATATTATATGAAATGGTGTGGTCTAATAACTGATAAATCTTGTTTAAAAACCACTAGATGGAAAATGGACCTGTTGATGATTAAATATGATAACTAAACAATATATTATGTCTTTGACAAACATTCCAGGCGCTGTCTGGGCCCATATACCTGGTGGGAGGTAAGCTAAGCTGTGCAGACGTGCAGCTGCTTGAATGCACCCTGATGTTGGAGGAGAAATTTCCTGAAATCCTTGCAGAGTTTCCCAACGTCAAGGTAAATGTGTGAAAGTGACATACTGTATAAGGCAAAAACAACAGAAAAAGATAACTTGTTCCTATGAAATCCAAATATACTGTTAGTAATCATAAGAAAAATACACACTGATTACTGAATGCTCTGTTTAAGAATAACTTTCTGTTTCCCTCCAGGCTTTCCAGGGTAGGATGACCCAGATTCCTGCCATCAGCAGGTTCCTGCAGCCAGGCAGCAAGAGAAAGCCACAGCCAGATGAAACATATGTGAAGACCATCATGGAGGTGTTCAAAATCAAGATTCCATTGTGATAAACTCTGTACATTCCTCACATAGGAAGTGGGAGTTATTCATTATGCAAACACAGCATGTACAACATGTGGATCAATTATATTTGCTGGTTTGTGTTGAGGCATTATTCATCAAAAAGCATGTCATGAATCTATGTAATCTTTCATAACATCACATAGGTGTTTTCAATGTGAAGGTTCTACTAAATAAATGTTTCACTTTTGACGAAAATTTCGAGAATGCTGCTTTGTTTTTGTTGTGTTAATTCAATGACAGAATGTGGATTATCTCCACATAAAAAGAAAACCATTAATTTAAGGATCATATTTGTTTATTTAGTTTTGCTATCATTACAAAAATCACAAACATTTACTTCATTTTTAAAGGTAACATACAGTAGCATGTCAACAGTCAATAGTACACATTTTGTTCTTTAAACTTGGCCCATTTTGTTTTTAGTAATTTGAATATTTAAGATTACTAACGATCGTAGTAGCAGTCTGCAAAACTGAAGTTGTAGTGTATACGGTAAACGCCCTGCCAACACAAACAATTGCGCCCACAAAGCTCACGTGCATAATTAATTGTTAATCTCAAATTATGAGTGACATTCATGCACGTGCTTATATACAAAATCAAAAACTGTTTTATTTATTAAAGAACAGATTTACTGCAATAAGGTTAGACATTAATCTGAAATCTGTTAAACACCCACTGGTAGCTTTTGCAAAGTTTCTGGTCACATGAAAGTTAAGTTCCCATACAAAAGGGAGGACTTGTTCTAGTACGGTAACTGGGAATGCTGTTTCCTTTAAAACAAGGCTGGTTCATTGAGAGAGAGCCCTCAGTCTGGACATGGTTATTCCTCCAGTCACACCATGAGGAGTAGTAACAGTCGAAACACCATCAACAAACTGTAAGAAAGAGTAATCAAAATGTATTAAAACAAGTGTGTTATAACCCATGTGTTCTCTCAATAAACTTTACTGCATGTTGAGCAAGTTGGACTCTGACCTTAGCCCTGACATAATGCCGGCAGGAATGAATTTTCCAGATTTCTTGTATCTCGTTCCCATCACGAATGAGAGGAGTCCCGAGGTAACTGAAAGAAAGAAAACACCATGACAATACCAATTCTCTAAAATATGAACTGCTGAAAATCAATATATTAGGATGAGCTTAGCCACACTCACGCAATAAGACCTTGATGTCTTTTGGGTCATTAGAGATGTTGTATGCACCATAAGCAGAGAACCAACCAAAAACTAAACCAGCCATCAGGGACATCACGCTGCCTATAACGACACAGAGACACATGATGATAATCAGGGTGCACATATGAACGGAATTTCGTTCATTTTCGTACAACCTCAACCTCACAGTCTTCTTTTGTCTTGAGCCTAGAGTAAGTGTTGTGAATATGTTGTATTCCATTCTGTGAGAACTCTGAACAAAGCAACAGTTTGTATCGTAAATTGTAACACTGTTTTCATTGTTGAAGATGTATCTGTGTGAACCAACCTTGAACCAATCCTCCTCTACTCGGGACTCTTTCTTATCTATCTACTCTCACGTCATCTAGGTGAACGGAGCGATCGTTAGAAAATGTATATATCCTTGTGTGTTTTATTAAACCTTTAGAACATTGTGAACTGAACCCTGCATCGCGTCCCTTTGTTCTCTGAGCTCGCCACTGATTTCAGTATCAACTCACAGAGGTCAAGCCAGAAGATGATAGGATTCTGGCGCCTGGGTAGCTCACCTGGTAGGGCAGGCGCCCACATATAGAGGTTTACTCCTCGACGCAGCGGCCGCAGGTTCGACTGCGGCCCTTTGCTGCATGTCATTCCCCCTCTCTCTCCACTTTCATGTCTTCAGCTGTCCTATACAAAATAAAGGCCTAAAATGCCCCTAAAAAAAATAATCTTAAAAAAAAGAAAGAAAGAAAATTTGTTGCGAGGAACAACCAACAAACCCTGATCAGAGGACCTCTGAGACCTGCTGATGTAGGGCTGCAGAAGCTCTTCCAAAAGGCTCCAAAAGTGATCACAAGGATCTTGAACTGGATTCTAAATTTGACAGGAAGCCAGTGTAAAGAAATCAAGATCGGAGTAACATGACACATTTTGGAGGACTTGTTCAAAAGCTTAGCAGCATTTGTCTTCATCTCTGCAATTCATGGAAGTCTTCCTAAGTCAGATGATAAGAGCATTGCAGTAAGACAGGAGGGAATTAATGCATGAATAAGCCTTTCCAACTCAGCTGGGGACACAATGGACCTGAGTTTAGCAATGTTCCTCAGCTTGGTAGAAGCAAGAGCCAACCAAACAATTTACATGCTGGTCAAAACTCAAAGCCTGGTCCAGTAAAACACCTAGATTACAGAGGGTAGGTTTAACAGAATAGGATAGAGAGCCAAGACTTTCAAAAAATATATTTCAACCTTTTCTCTTGTATCCAATAAATCCTCCAATGGCAATGGCTGCAGCATAGCCAAATCCAATCCAGTCCACTGCCATCACAAAGCTGTAAACAGAAGTTAAGTCAAGTATGTTATTCATGTTAAATAACAAAGCTTACCAAAAAAACAAAAACAGACTGGTAATCTACGATAAATCAATTCTTAAACTGAAGCAAATCTTAAGTCAATTTAGTTCCCACAAATGAGCAGCCTAGCTGTAAACTTTTTAGCACAATACTTTACTTAACTAATATTTTAGTACTTTAACCCTGTGATCTATCCGGAAGATCTCTAGGTGTCGCTGTGAGACCTTTAGTGGTTAAAACATAAAACGACAACAGAGGAAGCGTAAAAACAAACAGCCCTACGCCTAATACATCCATGCCCTACATATTCTATTACAATTTACTGAATGCGAAGTACGCATTGTTATCAAATTATCATTATACATTAATTGAATTCGTCTTGGTAAATATTACATACCTCGAGTCCAAACAAATGAGCAGCAGCACTTAGAAACGTTACCTTCAATCTGTGACTGCACTTCCTCGTTACAAATCACAATACGCATGCGCCATTTAGTTCAGACTGTGTTCGCTGACATTTGATAAAGTGGGAATGTAGTATTTCGGAAAATTAATCGTTTTTCTTTGGTTCCCAATTTAAAAAATAAAAAAAAAATCCTATTGAAGTTTTGTACATAGTATCCCCCTGACCATACAAGATATATAGGGTGATATCAGGTAAAATAGGCCATCAGGTAAAATCATAATGGGTAAAATGGGCCATTTAAGGTTTGGGGGTCCCAGCCCCTCTGGAATTTAGAGCCAATGACTGCAAAGGATTTCAAACTGTTGTCATAACTGTGCTTGACAAGTAACAGGTCATTTGATTGGTTTATGGTTGCTATGGTGGGCGGGGCAATAATTCAAATCAAGACTGCACCAGAAAGCTGCATGGTAAGTAGCCTGTCATACCAAATCTAACTAAACTATTATAAGGATGATAAATCTATAAAAAAAAAAAAAAAAAAAAAAAACATGCACATAAAAAAATATGCATAATATCTGTCTTGATGGCATCAGTCAGAAATAATGTTGTTAGTTTGGTATATGAACATATTTTTTGAAAAAGTGATGTTTTTCTTGGCGGCCCAATTTACCTTAACCCACTGAGGTAAAATGGGCAACATGGTTTCAGCTAAAATGGGCCATCATCTGTGTCACTCACAAACACACATACACATGTGTTTGAGTATGTGTGAGTGATTGTGCGTGAGGGTGTGTGTGTGTGTGTGTGTGTGTGTGTGTGTGTGTGTGTGTGTGTGTGCGTGTATGTATATGTATGTACGTGCGTACACACACACACACGCACCCACACACAAACACACTCACCATGACCGCCCAACAGTAATAATGGTAGTAGATATTTTATTTAAAGTAAGTATGGCAAACGAGAAAAAAGAGGGAGAAAGAAAGAGAGAGGAAGTGAGAGGAGACAGGATGTGTGTGTATGTGTACGTACGTGCGTGCGTACACACACACCACCACCACTGACATCAGTTCACTGATCTATGCTGTTCCAAAATGGACTTTTTTTAATTGCACATTTGAATATGTGGGTTTGCACCCAAAATGTTTTTTTTTTTAATGGCACATGAATGTGTTTGTTTAATGCACTTTAAATGTTATGTGACTGTATAAGCAACTGTGTTTTAAAATTAAAATTGATGATAAATTACTATTTCCCTTTGCAGTTTGACTGGCCCATTTTACCTGAAACTGCTCATGCAAAAAAAGTTGGCACAGCTGATGTTTCAAGAACTGTAGGGCCTAAATAATTATATTTTATTACATAATTTCAACACAAAATTACCAAAAACAATCATTATTAATCATAAAAACACATGGAAACAAACGATTTACCAAAAAGTGGCCCAATTTAGCTGATATAACCCTAGAAGAAAGAAATGTAATCTAAGAAATAAATATAATGAAAAACAAGATAAGAAAAACATGTTATAATAACAATATATCACCATTTTACAGCATTTTTAGCAACACCAGACCACATTTTTACCATTTCTTATTTGTTTGATTCGTTGTCTCAGTTAAGTTTTGGCCTGAAATCTGGAAGTGTATTGTTTTGGTCACCATCTCAGAAAGTATGGTCTTATTTTTGAATACTGAGTCTAATAACTCTCAAATAAATTATTCTTTCTCTTGGGTACATATCACATTGAAAAAGCCAGAATTCTTTAGTTGTCTACCAAAAACCTTCTATAATTGTATCTGTAGGGATTGTCAGACCCACTTCGGTGTGCAAAAAGTAGCTACATAGATACTGGTTGGTCCCCTTGTTTAGATAAAGCTGCCATATGCAGTCTGCTGTGTCCACTGTACTTAATGAGGACATGGAGGCAATAAGGTACACAATGCACAGAGGGCAGTAAGTGGGGTGTGGAGGTGGTTGGTCAATATGGGTCCAACAGCAAATTTATTCTGGCCATAGTCTGTCCCTCTGGCAGCTCAAGCCCTCAAACCTGTAGGATTTACTTTAAAATTCTTGCTCTGATAATGAAGTTTCCAAACATAAAAAAAATAGTTAGCCTAACTCCAGCAGTAAACCATTGTGCCAGTAGTATTGAAATATACTTGCATCTCTAATATCTGGGACTGAATAAGTCTTTTAACAATGTGTTTAGAATCAGGACAGTAAGACAAATTTGACTCCCCAAAGAAAACCACTTTATTTCACTCTGACCAACCCATTTCCAGAATTTACATACATAAAAGGTTTCATCGTTTAATAATAGTCCTCAAAAAGTGTAAATCAATGCATTCTTTGAGCAAAATAAGCCACTATGAACTGTAGACAATGTGACCACATGCTCCAGCAGAGCGCTTCAATGCAGCCACCTTGTGGAAAAGAGCCACTGTGGCCCTCTCTAAGAGGGCTGAGGACCATCTCCTCCAAAGAGAAGGCACACATTTCCAAAACCAGTTGGCATTAAATACTGTCTACATAGTTTTCCTCATTAGTTAGTCTGATCTTGTCAGGATAAAAATAACTATAAAATGGCTGACAACAGTCATTTAAGAGCAAGAAAGGATTATTCAAGTGAGGTATTGGAGCGGCATGTAAAAACTATGAGATTTACCGATACCATCCACGAGGAAAAAATATCTCAGAGTAACTCCAGACAAGGACGAGACGGCAAACATGTAAAGTGACTCGTGGGAAAATGCAATGGTATCATTACAGTAAACAACAACAGTGGACAGAGAGTGAACTTCACAACACAGTGACATTTATAATATAAATGGCTTTGAATTCACAGGAACCTGTGATATACGGTTAACATGGCTTTGTCAGCTTTTTGCAAGGTAGATACTTCTGTGTTAGCTGTAACATGGTATTCAAAGTAACAAATGGATATAAAAGTGATGGAACTGTGAATATACCATTATACAAAAAAAAAAAATCAAATTCTAATGTAATTAGGCCAACAACAAAAGCATTAAGTTTCTTTGCGGTCATCATGGTTAATACACCAGGTTTTGGCAATGATTGACATTGGGGTTAAAGCAATATTTATTGGTAGAACAAAGACTCAAAAATGTACAATAGATATTCTTTTTAAGAATATCACGAATAGTGAAATCAATATATTGGGTGTTGGAATTTATATATATTTTTGCATATATGCATAAATGAGTGTTTTATAGCTACATTCATTATCAGTATATAAAATAAATTGATGTCATATGAATATTTATGGTAAACAATGCAGCTGGTGTCATGTTTATGAGCCCCTATAGAGGACTGTATGCTATTCATTTTGTTCGAACGTAAAAACATCACTCTAAAAAGGAGCAAAGTGCATAAACTTCCTAAAAGGGGCTTGGCATAAATAACATAACCAATGCCAATGAGTCAGTGCATTTAAAAATGAATAATCTATCATCAACATCTTTGTTCATCGTTGTTCTATGTCATATTAGAGCTTTATAACTGGCCAATGTTTGATGGAAAAGTGAGCATGCATTAATACTGATTTGGCTAAATGGGGGGGGGCATTACTTTAAGAAGTATATAGCTATTTGTATTTCATAGTAGATAACAAGGGGCATTTTTGAGAATGCCTTCCACCAAATCCACTCATGTTTTCTTATCATTTCAGGCTGCAAATCCAAATAATGCGAGGGAACAAGTAGCACAAAATGCTTAACATTTCTCTGTATCTCCGTTCAGCTTTCAGCTCAAGGTCAACAGTGAGCCAGACACGTAGGTTAAATCTCTGATCCTCTTATCAGATACTGCGCTGCATCTGGAACACACCTTGTGTTGTTGTGATACAGGAAAATGGCAATGTCTCTCCATGTCTTTTGCGCGTCTCATCGTGGCAACCTCTGCCCTGTTCGTTAAGGAAAAGCGTTCACCCACAGCCAGCCCAGCAGAGTGCCGAACACCCAGGTTCTCACGTACAGTTTCCTGCCGTTCTCCGTCAGCAGTAATGGCAGTGTCAGCCCCCCCAAGATCATCACTGATGGGAGGGTTTTAGAAAGGTTCAGAGGCAAATGTTTGCCTTCCCCAGGGAACTTGCATATTTTGTCTCCATCCTCCGACTCGTAGAAATCTGTCAGCAGCCTTTGAAAAGACAGATCATTCTCTTAGGGAATTCAGCCCAGCTTAGAAAAGAACAAGTGTACAAAAGCTAAACAGAACATTGCAAAGATCTGTCTGACAAAAGTTCACGTAAGGATTTTTTACAGCAGTTACAGCACAAAAACTACACCTAAATCACACTGGGGCTTTTTTGTGGCTTGGTTGGTGTTGTCAATGTTGGGCTCAGTAGATGACCATTTTCCATCTTGACTATATTCAAGACAACAAATAATTTCAAAACCATATCACAGGCTCTGGACTTTGTCTTTCACGTACCCCGAGTAAAATGATCTTAGGGGTGCAACTAATGATAATTTTCATTATGCATTAATCTGCTGATTTATTTTCTTTAATAATGGTTAGAGAACCACTGGTCTATAGTAAAGGGAACTGCACATTAGAAGATTTTTTTTAGAAGCTAAGATACATACATGTGCTTAAAACTGGTAGCGTGCAGAAGCAAAACATTTGAAAACATCACTGCAGTTTCTATATTCATTGAATAACATGCAATTTCAAGATGATTAATTGTTCCACCCACACACACTTACCGGTCCTTGATTTCAAACCGCTCGTGCAGCCACCTGCGGAAAAACAGTGGCTCTGGAGGAATTTCCTTTATGTCCACGCGGTCAAAGTGTATGTGGACTCGGGGACATTCTTTGCACAAGAATTCTGTCAAACACAAAAAATAAAGAGACTAAACAAAAACAGGATAAGCCTTTCAGCGAAATGGCACGTAGAGCAAGCACTTAAAATCAACACGAGGTGACAATGATAGATTGGAGCGGCTCTGACGCTGTGATGCCAGGGCTCTCTGATTCATGAGAGGAAAGACTGGTAACGTACAACAGCTTGTTGGTCAAACTAGTGCACCAGAGTAAGACAACCAATCCTCAGACAGAATCAGACCAATGCACAGATGTGATAGTGAAATCAGTGAAGAAATGAGACTAAATCAAGTCAAGTGTAAATGTAGAAATATCAGTCAAGTTCAATTTAATGTCCGAAATACTATGTTCAGAGTTTCAACTGAATATTCATTAGTTGTATAATGTCACAAAAATCAGCATCACCCAATACATGTTCCTAAAATAAAAAATGTTTTAAGTTTTTAGTGTCAAGTCAAAATTAAAACTGTCAGAGGACTAATGAAAGAAAAGGATCTGAGAAGGTCAAGCATAAAAATGTAACCAAGTGTGAACGCTCAAGGCTACACATGTATCCCCAGAGACCTTCAAGTTCCTGTTTCCACAACATGCAATATTATCAGGAAACCGGGCAGTGCGGCCAAAAGAGGAAACTTGATCGAAGTCAGCAGCGAAAGATTATTCCACTAGCGGAGAGAGCACCTCAGTCAGCTGCTGCACAGATTTAAAATCGACCAGACACAATATGTGCCACTTCAATAAACACTGACAACTCAATGAAAGACGGAGGAGGAGGAGGAGGAGACACACAAACACATGAGTTATTTCTGCAAGAAGACACATGAAGCCAACGTCACTCTAAAAAGAAAAAACAACATCTGAGCCTCCACTGTCTGCAGCACATTTGTGTTTGTGCGGAACAATGTTCCAAAACACACTTTAAAAACAACTTCCTGGATAGAAGAAGGAAATCAACACTTTGCTCTGTAGTGACAATGCCTCCTAATCTAAATCATCATTTTCAATAAACTCTAAAGCTGAAAATGATTCTTAAAATGTTGAGTCGTCAGAAAACAAAGAGGAGACCAAACTGCTGCTAAAGAGGTGCAGGGAGCTAATTTATTAACAAAAACACTTGATGTTTGATAATTTGTTATGGAAAGTGTTCATTTAATTGAATGCATTGAATTCTCAATCACTAAGATGTTGTTCGGGTGCCTGTGTGGACTAGTTGGTAGAGCGCACGGCCATATATAGAGGATCAGTCCTCGACGCAGTGTTCGAGTCCGACCTGCGGCCCTTTCCTGCATGTCATTCCCCCTCTTTCTCCTCTTTCATGTCTAAGCTGTCACAATAAAGGCCTAAATGCCAAAAGAATGTAATGCTCATTAAAAAAAATACAATGTTGTTCAATATTGAAATCGAGATACAGAAATATGGCAACTAAATATATCAGCTTCAGTGTTTAGAGAAAACCTGTAACTGACAACGTTTCCATCCACAATCAGATGAAAATACTTAATTACAATTTAAACAGCCATTGAATGAAAAACTACTGAAATACGTTTGAACATGTTCAGTATTTATTTCTTGTGATCAGATCAGACAAAATTAAGAGAGTTGCGTTTCTTGAAGTCTCTACTTCTGTTTTCAAGAAACAAACAAATTTCCTCATTTACAACTTCTGGTTGATGAACTACCGACGCAACAAGAGCAGTAAATGGCCCACGAGGCACTGAAATGCCATTCTGATTTGAATAAAAACTTCCTAACCAAAATAAACCCCTGAATACGCACCTGTTAAACTATAACATACTCTAGGCAACAAACAAAAAACTAATACAACAAATAATAAACTATGCAGAGGGAATTTCATTATACAAGCACTGTAACCTAAGGCTGTGTGAATTACATTATAATACTGAATCTGATCTGCAGAAAAAAACATCTGTCTTGGGAAGTAGGTGAGTAAATTAACATTGCCAGAGAAATAGCATGTAATAGAAACTAAAAATCCTTGCTGAGCTGAAGACCTTTATTTATTAAATATATATATCAGCTCTGGACTCCATAGAACGACAGGGATCCATCGCATGCCAAAACAATTACAAAGAGCAAATATATTTAATGTTCGAACTTTCAGAAAATGTACCCTGGTTAGCATTTGCAGCATAATTTGCTACATTTAATATTTTGAACTTGTCTGGCCATTCCTTCAAAAGTGACAAAGTTCAGTCGATATTATAATTTTTATTTTTTTTTACATGTATTGCTCAAATTCCAAATTAGCTACTGGCCCCATCACAAGTTTAAAAATGCTGTTAGCAAGTAATTGTATACTTTATGTTTTGTCCTTTTTTTTAAATTATTAACCGACTACTAATGGTAAACATTCACAGTGAGAGGTTAAATATATTCAAAGAGATTTAATTTTTTTTTGATCAAACTCAATATTAAGTCTATTATCTCTGCCAACTGACATCAATTGTGATACGAATTTTGGAACACAAGTCACATACTTTACACTAGCCATTCCTCAATATTGTACCATCACATACGTGGAAATGATTCAAACTGTTCATACTGATGAAAAACATTTGTCAGATGTTAAGTTTGGACTCTTGTAGCCGCAGTGTGAACGCAGCCTCGAGTCACTTCCTCTTCCTTCTGAAATCACTAAAGTCACCTTCACCACATGAGACCAGGAAGTGCGTGATGACGAGAAGAATGCTTTTCTATTCGCTCTGTTTTGTTTGCTAGAAACACATCGATGTTTATTCCTGACTGAAACGGGATGTTGTTGTTTTTACATTCAAACAGTGCTCGTTGAGCAACCGGGAACACAGAATAATCAAAAACTCCAAAACACGGAGTCATGCTGTTTACAGGAAGACACGGCTGTTGATGGGTAATGTTTGCTATGTGATTAATTACTGGAGGCGGTGAACACAATGTTGCAGGATTGATGATACAAGGCCTGTGTGTCTTTGGATACACCGATCAACAGAAGATAGAGGCAGACTGCAGCTGCTGTTAACTGAAAAAAACACATCTCCTGCCTTAATAACTGATATCTATACGCATTTTTTAAAAATGTAATCAGCTCCACGGGTTTTTGTACGAGTGTTTTCTTTATGTTGATTCTGCCGGCACTATCATTGAATCTTAAGATAGAAATTAGTTAGCTGGTGGATGGCACGTTCCAAGTCAAGGGAAGCAATGCCATGGACGGGTAGAATTCATTTTTAAATCATTTTTGCGAGGGAAGAGTTATAGCTGTTGCTGTACGGACTGCATTTACACTTATTAGCTGAAATCCAGCTCCTGATGTGGTCCGGCCGATACGATCGCTTTCACACCAAAATACCTCCTCTCGTACTTTAACACCTTGCATTAATGTTAGTGTGTTTTCTTATCCACATAGGATATCCAGATAAATGTGAGGTGTAAATGGGCAACAAATGGAATCATTTTGGTTTTCACCATATTACTGTCTGCTACTGTAAATAGTACAACAGGAAAGGAGCGATGACCGGGCAGAATAGAATCATTCTGGAGTCGACTGGTGAGACTACTCTTCTTCTACTCTGTGGGCTGGCCTGGCTAACTCCCCTGGAGGTGGGCTTGCATTTACACGTATTCCAGCTGCATGTGTCCTGTATGACTTTACACCCTACACAAATGAGTATTTTTATTGAACCCATTAGGACAACAGTTCCAGGTCCAGATCACATTGTGAGACCAGGTTAAATGAAGGAAGCTGTTGAAAACAGATTTTAAATCTTCTTTATAAAAGATGCTTGACTGAGATTCCTACACAGGTCTGCGGCCTGATGCCTGCTTACCTGGCATCGATGGCGCAGGTTTTCTTTGACCAGAGGCGTCCAGCGTTCCCTCGTAGGCCACTGTGACGTCATACACAGCGTCCAGGTGGTCCTGCATGGCCTCGAAGGCTACGTGAGAGGCCTTCATTCTGGGTGTAAGTGTGTGTTTCAGGACAGCCAGTCCTATGGAGAGGAACAGAAGTGATACATGATTTATTAAATTAGATTGCCTGATTAAATACAGGTAATATTAACAGTGGGAACATTAAGCATGCCTTATCAGCCTACACAAGATGCAAGCCATGTAATCGCAACTTCATCAGAGTGAGTGTTGCTGAGAACCTTTGTTACAGGTCATCTTCCCATCTGTGCTGTAATTTTCTGTCAACACTCTACTATCAAAATAATGGCTAAAACCCCTCCAAAGTACCTTAACAATAAATACATATATTATGTAAGAACACAGTAATTTTATGTAAATGCTTGTGTTTTGGTCAGTTACTGCACAGTCTGTTGTTCCCCTGTCGACGTGGCACCACCCTCTGCTCACTAATACCTCACTAATAGCAGATAATGTCATGTGCACATGTTGGCTCTCCAGAGCGATTTATTTGGATTAATGGGGGAAGGTGATATTCGGAGCTGTGGTCCAGAGATAGGCTTAATCTCTGCAGAAATGGATGCAGCTTGTGAGTCGACCCAAACACCCCACTGCCCAAAGGCATCACAATAATCATGTTGATGCAACAACTGTATTTAGCTGTGAAATTGTAAAGCTATATCTCAAATTTACATTGCAGATAAATATAATCACCATTTAAATCAGTTTATTTCACGTCCTCATGCTAAAAAAAAAATAAGCAGAAGAGTCATCTCTTTCAAACTGATTCTTTGTGAGCAATACATTCTCTCTTATTGGCCAGCCACAGGTCCATTTAGTCCTCAAAACTTTGAGCTGCACCAGCTGGAATATTCAATAAGCAGTTTTGGTGGACACTGACCAATTCCTGGCACCACACCAGTAATCCAATGATGATAGAAATTAATATAGTTTTTCTCTACAAAGCTCTTCTAATTAATTCTTCAACAAAAGGGGTTCTAAATGTCCAAGACTGATATCATGGGAAATGCTAGTGTTTTTAGAAAAAGGTTCACTTTTTTGTACAGTTCTGAACTTTGCAATACATGATTCTAATAATGACATAAACTAAAAAAATTAACTTTGAAATAATTTTTAAATCCATATGCACAACAGTAGCTTTTAAGGGTGATCACAGATCACACAACAAGAATGAGGGGGCTGTGGCGAACTATAATGCAGCAGTAGAGCAGTAAATGGCTGCTATCTTGAAAGTACCTTCTTTTGTAGCAAAAGCCTGACTGTCAGCGATCACGTTCTTGAGCTCTGGATTATATCGAGTTCCTTCTGGAAAGATGACAAGGTACATCTGCGGGGAGAAAAACACATGAAATCAAAGCCGTTTGGCCAGAATGGAATGTCTAACATTGACATTGGATTTTGTTGAACAAGAAACTGTACTGAACTTATGGTTAGAAGATACACCATTTTCATCACCTCGTTCTTTTGAATCAGTGTGGATTGCAACTGAACTGAAAACTGAGTTTATAGTTATGTAGATTCAACATACTGCTATATCCCTTCCTCTTTTCCCCATTTCAGGTCAACAATTACCAGGAAGTTGTACCCTTCTGATCATTTACTTTAGCACTGTAGTACTGAATGAAATTTATAAGAATCATTCTTTTTCATTTTCTGCAAAATAAGTAGTTGATGTGCCAATGCAGTAGCAAACTGATGAACCAATGCAGCGCTTCATGCTTCATAATGTATGTGTGATTTACTGGAACCTACAGGCAAGTAAGTTTTACTTTAACAATTTGATTTAGAGTTGATTTGATGAATTTCAATCAAACAGGAACAAAGATGAAAATGTACATGTTCATATGAGTGCACGGATTTGTGACAACTGGTTATGTTAACTTTCACCACTTCACAACAGAGCTTTCATATAGTACCTTCAGGTCAACAGGACCACTTCTGTCTACACATGCACGCACACACACTAATCCCCCACAGTTAAATCCCAAAACAGTGATTAAAAACAAGTCCTTTCAACACAATAACACATACTCCTGCATCCAATATCTGATCCGTTTCATTTCATTGGTGCTGGCGACAGAGGTTCAGATGTTCTGTTAATACATACTTAAGAAACTATTCACCTCAAAATCCTAATTACAAGTAGGGTAAGAAGAAATTTTTGGAAGACAGTATTTTGGACGATTATTGCACAAAGCTCTGCAGTGAATTTAGGTGGTGAAAGTTTAAAAAGCTTGTATTGATCATAAAAATTTGGAAAATAAGGCCCCAGATGAAGACATGATTTGTCTGACGGCAGTAACTCAGTCCGTAGGGACTTGGCTTGGGAACCGGAGAGTCGCCAGTTCAAGTCCCTGTGCAGACCACATATGAATTTGGACTGGTAGCTGTTCACTTCCTGGGAATTGCCAAGGTGCCCTTGAGCAAAGGCACC
Organism: Sander lucioperca; assembly: GCF_008315115.2. Taxonomy (NCBI): domain Eukaryota; kingdom Metazoa; phylum Chordata; class Actinopteri; order Perciformes; family Percidae; genus Sander; species Sander lucioperca. The sequence goes on from NC_050187.1 coordinate 18,419,521, forward strand.
GAACCACCAACTGCTAGGGGCACATGTCATGGGCAGCCCCTTCATTCTGACATCTCTCCATTAGTGCATGTATAGGTCCTGGGCATGTGTGTGGATTTCAGGCCTGTGTGTAATAACTGACAGAGTGAAAATAATGTAATTTCCCCACTGCAGGAACAAAAATCTTAATCTTTGAAGTACTTGCTCTTCTTTGAACATCATTGAAAACTCAACTTCCGTATTAGAGGGGGAAGACATGACCGCATACAGTATGTCAACCTCAATGAGTAAATGTGCATGCCGTCAATAGGCTTATTTAGAACATTTATAAAGTGTACTCACTGGTGCTCCACATTGAGTCTGAGTTAAGAGCTTCTTCTTCATCGCCATTTCATCAAACTTTGCACTTCGTTTCACATAGGCTCCTCCATGCTGAAACAGAAAGATAATCTTATGAGAACAGCAGTGGGGAATGTGATTCAAGTTTAATTTACATCACTACATCCACAATTTACAATGACATCCAAATACTCACACAGTTGCATTACCTGAGAGAAATACCATCCGTACAGCGGGAGCCACTTGAGTCCATCTTTAAGGACGTATCTGACATGGCCGAGAGCACTCTGCCTGATGGCGAGCATGTCAGCAATGATCCAGTCAGCTACAAGGAAAGCCATAGGTAGAGATTAGACATTTACTTCAATCGGTGCTTGACACTAGATTTTGATTAAATGCATTACCTGTACATTGGTGATTAGACAGGTAGATCACATTCTCCTTGTTCTTTGGTATATCTCCATATATAACAATCTACAGAGAAAGCAGGTTGAAGGTATTACAGACTCAAGCAAAATGGTAGACTCATCAGTTTGTAAAATTATTCTACATTAAGATAAAGATTTATTTGTTTTGTTAAATATTTAAACTGCAACAGGGATTTGTTTCCAGTTCAGATTGATTTTTCCCATTTTTACAAAAACTCAACCAGCATAGACCGCAGCTTTTCAATAAACCTAAGAGGATTAATTAAACAGGTCCATTCCAATCTATTCATGTGGCCTCAGTTGGTGGGACAGCACAGACAGTTTATTACACAAATCACATCATATCAGAAATTACATCTGCCCAACAGTTCCAACAAATGTAGACACCCGCAAAAAATGCAATGATCTGCATGGGGTGCTGCATGGGGGTGCATGTAATATTAATTGCAACGTAAAGCCTGCAGGCGCAGCCAGTCAGAGGCAGCTGTCACTTATCAATCAATTTTAGTTATGACTGTGTACTTGTATTTCTATTATCAGAACATATATGAATGGGTAAAATTCCTTATCCTTAATAAACACAGTTCGACACACGGTGACCACACTAACCCACTGAGTTTAGTGCCATTGCCAGATTTACTGCAGGTTTACACGCATTACATGAAGGATCACTCACCTCAACTCCTGTGTAGTTTTCAAAGAAGAACAGGACCATACTCTGGTACATTGAGTACAACCGGTCGTCCAACTTGTGATACACCCTCGCTGGTAAGACAGTTGAGAGTAAACGCCATGTCCCCCATGACAGCAGATAAGCTGGGGCTGTTCCCAGCATGACCGTGGCTGGAAACCAGTACCGCAGCGAGTATGTGTGCACAACAAAGGAAAGCAGCATTTTCCCACCTTTGGCTCCACTAAAGTAACAGAAATCCCTGAAGTAGACTGTACAGTACTACTCTGTGAGCACTGTGAATACGTTGCCTACCCTATCTATCCGACACCACACCTGGCCTACTTTCAGCACACCTGTCCTGATAAGTCAGCATAAGAAAGTGAGAAAGCTGCAGCAAAAGGGGAGTGAGGAGCTAGCTGGCTAAAGCTAATTATAACCTTGTGTGCAAAAGGCAGTTAGCAAAGTCGGCGTAAGCGCTAACGTCCACCCATACTGCAATAGAAAAAACGAAATTAACGGATTAGTATTAACATCTCAGAAGAGCAAATCGGAAAAACACTTAAACCCGAACACTTCCAGTATCGTTAACGTTGTAAGTTAAGAAAAAGCGTTAGCCTACTATTTAACGTGTTTAGCTAGACAGCAAGTTTTACGTTACGCTACATTTGATATAAACTGTCTTCTCTAATGTGGGTACGATAACAGAGTGCAACCCAAACGTCAGCTCAGTTGTTAAAAGGCAAATATGTTCTATTTCTTTCCCTAGTTCATCTTTATCTGGTCAGCTGTTCATAAACTAGCTTCTTGCAGCAAATGTCACACACACGCTTCCCTACGTAATGTAACATCGACGAAGCTGATTGGTCAAATGCCGTGTAGAGGCCAGCCAATGGGCGGGAGCGCATCATGACTTAGATCCTCCTGCAAGTCTGGTCCTGCTTTCCCATACATCCATGCGGCTTTCCCACAAATTACATAGTACATGCATAGTGCCATTTTCAAAAGCAAGTCATAGTGTTTACTTAATTTCTTACAAAAGATTCACATCACATTAATTCCAATTTATAATCTTTAATACAAAATAATTCAATCCGACACGGATATGATTTAGTAATATTTGCAGGGAAGGTGGGGTGATAACAGGGTCTTGCCCATAATGCTATCAGTCATATTGTGCTGACCTGACCTGATACAATTCTTTATTTTACTGGGCTTGGCCTGATAAAGTGGCTCCAAAAGCTGGGTGCAAAGACAAAGAGGCAAGTAAATGTTACAGCTAAAAACTAATTTAATCATCTACTTGGCAAATCACTGTTCTATAGTGTTTGCATTATACTTTATGAACCTAACATATTACACATGCATGTATCAAATACTTTAGAAATAGTAACAGCTGTTTGTCAAAACTACAAATTCTCAAGTAAGAATTTAGTACATTTAAAGTATTGTAGTATATGAGTCATTTTGTCACTTTCCATCTCTGCTGCCTAAACATGACTGATAAGTGTGAGTACACACTGTGATACATCAGCTTGTTAATTTGCCATCTGTCACCCAGTGACACGGCTGAATGGACACTTTTGAAGGTTGATCCATCAAACCACTATGATTTGTCCTTTTCAAAACCAAGTGGTTACTCGCAAATTAAATTCATCTTGTCACAAGTTAATTTCAATAAAACCTGGAAAATAATAAATTACATCACTCAAAAAAAAGTGATATCTGTTTTGGTCCAGAGGGCATCTGCAGCGTGTATACTGTTGCCAATTGCAGATCAAGTAACATTGTTTCTTAAACAACTCTTTATTTGAAAGAACATGAGAAAACCAATGATCAAATCAAATTAAAAAAAGTATTTATTAAAAATGACATCACAAAACATTTCTGTAAGGATACAATGTGTTATCTCCATAAGAGTGTTAAACTGGCTCAGAAAGTATTTTTAAAATCACAGCGTTATGAATAAAAACCAATCCTAAGGCTCACTCTCTGCCTTGTTGATTACATACTAATTTATAGGAAAAAATGCAAATAATAAAGTCTCAACATGCATTATGTAAAAGCAGTTTTCCATGTTTCACAGTAACTTAGGGCGCTGTTGAATGATTGCTAGTTCTCAGCGGTAACATGTTTCCATGGTAACCGGGGACTAAAGTCTTTCAAAACTGAATATTTCAGAGGATTTATATAAAGCCCCTGAATACAAGCAGGATGATAAACCTGCACAAGAGGAACACTGTAAGGTAGAAACTGAGTTTATGTGACCAGGCACAACATAAATTTCAACTCAAGTCGTAGTTATCATATGACAGCCGCTTCAAATGTGTGATACTATCTGAAATAAAATCACAAAAAAATGAGAGATACAATTACTAATGACATAATAAAGGAATTTAGCAATTAACACAGATTGTGTAAAACAAAACGTCTCACCCAGCACCCACTGCTCAGACAGGATCCTGCTTCCCTCTGGTCTCCTGCCGCTGTACTTCCCGATGCAGATACCAGCCTGTCGCACAGTTTTGCAGACTGTTCCTCCACAGAGCTGGATCAGCTCCACCAGACTCTGAGTGGGTGGCTGGGAGTGATGGGATACAAACATGGCTGGCTGGCCTTGGAACAGGTCCTGCTGGTGCTCCCCGGCAGACAGGTGCCTCTGGAGACGACAAATCTAAGAAGAGAAACTGACAGGTAATGACCTTCCAAATTAACTCTTTTCAGAGAGGTACAGTCAGGATACGGTGACGCAGAAGCTGATCATGTTCAGCTTCTCTGTAAAAAAACAAAAAAGAAAAAAAAAAAAACACACCAGAAGAACAGACAACAGCTCGACATGCTGACAGCATGCTCATCTGGAAACTACAGGAAGTTACTTGTCCAAGAATAAATTCAGTCCAATCATCTTTTTTTCTATTAACTCATTGGAGTTTGTAATTACTTTATCAGTTTCAAGTCAACTTAAAATGTCCTGTTACAACATTTAGAGTAAGTTAAACCCACTCAGGTGTTTTCAGTTACTCTGATTAATTAGACCTCTAGTCTGGTTGAAGCTGAAAATTACATTATATCACCAAACTCATCTGCAGGTAATGCCTATTGTTATTCATTCGAATAACAATAGGCATTTTTTTACCTGCAGATGCTTTGACTTGTTATAGTAGAACAAGCACAGGTGTTTCTAATAATATGTCCCTGATTAATATAAGTGTCCCAGTAAGCCATGACAGTGTGACAGTGAGTCAGCATGCACGTTAGCAGGACCCTGAAAGTAAAGCAGCTAAACGGAAATTAGCTGCTTCAGTTTCACGGTTTTACAACAGTGTTTTTCCTGCTGTGACATGTCAAACTGTTTCCAGTAAAAAAAAAAAGGCCCTACCACTGCAACAAAGCTAACAGGAAAGTGAGGGAGCCGTCCGTCAAGTATGGTACAGTATATACACGTCCACAGTCCTGAGAAGAGGCCTAATAAGGCAACATAAGTGAAAACACCTGTGTGGGCGGACTATAGGTGTGTAGGGCCTTTAAGAATTCTAATTATGAGTTGAATTAATGTCCATCTGATTGTTCACTAAATTCATCAAAATAAGTTTGTTCTAAAATGTTACATTGATATACTTCCCAGCATAAATCGTGTGTTTGGATTTCAAGAAACTTTCTCTCTAGTAGTTATAGTGAATTTCTCTCATAAAGATTAAAATAATACTAACCATGATGATAACTTCAATCTGCATAACACCAACCTGGCACATTTACATCATATTGACGTTGATGAATGTGTGCTGTCCCTGATAAATAAATTAAAGGACAATTCCGGCGCAAAATGAACCTAGGGGTTAATAACATGTGTACCGAGTCAAACGTTCTCTGGGATCGGTTTTCATGCTAATTGAATGCGTCTCTAGCTTTAAACAAGTTACCGCAAACCGGTAGTTAGCTGCTAACGCTTGCTTTCGGGGCAGAGGGTAAATTGCTATTTTATACCACTAACAAGGCTCAAAATAGCACCACACTTCAACAGTAGCATAACGAGGGTCCCTACATGTAAACCGAAGCATTGAGAACTCTGTAAGTGTACGGACAGTTTATTAAAAATATAGATTATAAAATCACAAACGCTGTGTTTGAGCTATGTTACTGGTTGCACGGCGTTCGTCGTTCGACTGCTCATGACTGTTTTCCAAGATGGCGCCTGCATGTAAACATGAACGCTACTGTCTTTATCTTTTTAATAAACTGTCTGTACACTTACAAAGTTCTCAATGCTTCAGTTTGCATGTAGGGACCCTCATTATGCTGCCATTGAAGTGTGGTGCTATTTTGAGCCTTGTTAGTGGTATAAAATAGTTTTACCCTCTGCCCCGAAAGCTAGCGTTAGCAGCTAACCAACGGTTTGCGATAGCTTGTTTAAAGCTAGAGACGCATTCGATTAGCATGAAAACAGATCCCAGAGAAAGTTTGACTCTGTACACATATGTTATTAACCCCTAGGTTCATTTTGCGCCGGAATTGTCCTTTAAGTATTCACTTAAACCCAGAAGGATATCAATTGTTAGTCATCACAGCCACCAATTTGAAACTGTGATTCAATACTGAAACTGGCCTGAAGGTGGCTGCTAGTGATACAGCTGAAGCTGTGAGAATTTGGCACGTGAAAAACAGCCACTACTGAAATTTAATAGCAACTAGCTTTTGTTAGTATGAGTAAACATTTCTAAGTCATTGCTGAACTTACTACAGTTTAGTACAGTAGAATAACATTAACTAACTTTAAACAAAATATTCACCACTATTTAAGTTAACCTTTAACTTTAAGGCAGCCTTATATTTTTAGATTTAAATAACACCAAATCCCATCAGAATCCCATTAAATAAGACAATTCCTTGCTCACTGTTGAACTTGCGTACAGGTGAATTACAATGGCATCCTATGTGCCTGGTTTCATTTCAGCAGCACACATTGTTCATAGTGTATTGTCAACTCTGTCTAACTAGATAGCATGTGAATCTCTTTGAGGCTCTGTTTCTTTTTGGGTTTAGTGAGTGATACCCTAAGCTCTCACCACAGGCCTACTCTGTATCCAGCAGGGGTCAGTTGCTAAACTGAAGGGGACAATCTGCTCTATTCTAAAGTTGAATGCCAGGAAACAAGCTTTAACGCTTTTAGTCTTTTGTCAATGTTCACACAGGTTTCACTTAACGTCAAGTAATCAAGGACTGGTCAGAGGGTTCAGAGACAGGGTCAGGTTAACATTAACCCACATTGTGTACTTTAAAAGGGAATGATTGAAGAATATATGTAAGGTCTATTTTGTGAGAAAGGAGGCTTTAAAAACTAGGATAAATACAAAGAATACATTAACAGAGAGTTCAGCAGAAGTCACATTGTCTGCTTGTAGCATGAGGGCATGTTTAGTGGGTGGTATGTTCCCGTCCCTGTGTGTTCAACTGTTGACATTAAAGTTTGAGTGATTCAGCCTAAACACCTGAAAGAAATCAATGTTTTTAGAATGACGACAAGTCCTTCCTCTTTGGTAATGTACCTTAAATATGTTGCATTTCCCTTATACAGTAACTATTACATCAGCCTACTTCCTACAATTCTGTTTTGGTATTTCTATCCAACTGCACAGGGCAAATCTACGGCTTTCCTGTCAGAAAATTAAAAATGGTGCAGTTAACACTAAAATGTGATTATGCCATGGTAAAATGACTATTCAGTACACCATATAAAGCTCAATCGATCTACAATTACTTTGCAGACTGTTAAAAATGGACCATGGTCTGTCTGTATTTCAATGATTTTACAGTTAGTGGGAGTAAAGAGTGAAGCTACTGAATCAATAGGAGATTGTCTTTGATGGAGGCACATTCCTGCAGTATAGGACAAAACATCCTCCTATGTCAATGCCTTTCCTGCACTACACACCTGCAATCTGTTCCCCAGAGCCCTCAGACAGACTTCAGCAAAAACGTGGTTGGAATAATGCTGCAATTAGGGGGAAATGCCCCAAACTTTCCATTTGTGTCTTGCAGGACAGTCATTATAACAGGTAAAAGTTGTATATGGCTGTATCATTATATGTTGTGGGGAGCCAGTTCCCTAATTTTTCTAGAAAAACGTAACCCAAGGGTGATTCATTTTCAGAACCATTTTCTACTTAAAAACATTTTTTCTTTAAGCCACAGAAAAACAACTTACTAATTCAATCTTTTCAGGCATGTTGTCTGAAAAATACTCAGAACATGCCTAAAAATGACAACACTGCCTTTAATAATTCTGGAAAATATCCAATCTTTTTATAGAATATGTATTAGTATTAGGTCTGATCATTTACAGTATTAACAGTCACGCTTGACAGATTCACAATGTGTGGGATCACTTTTTGTCTGCTATTTCAAGCTAGTGTAGACGTGAAAGTTTGGGACAGGATACAGAAAACACCCACGACTTGCCCACATATTCAAAAGCTTTCCAAATCTCTCATCTAACAAGGTAGCCTCCACTTACAAAACTGCATTTTCTTGTAAGAGAAAATAAAGAAACAAACAACTTTCTGATAACTTTTTTTTTTTTTTTATCTGAAAGGGTAAGAGCAAATCATGCTTCATTATACTTATGACTCAGATAGAGATCTGCCAAGTACATTTCATCTAATTCTTGCAAAAACCTACCCTGAAGCAAAGGCAAATAAAAAAGCCTAAGACTATTTTGTGGTCAGAGGTCATCAAGTGGCAACTTTAGTTTGTACCAATAACAGATGATATGAGACTTTGTGGACTGTGAGACACGAAGAAAGACCTGGGAATTTTGGATGGTTTTATAACATTATGAACTTGTGAAATAAATCAAACTGGTGAAAAAAAGAAATGGAAAAAAAGTTCTCAGCAAAAGGGAAAATCAGTAGATTTCAGTGGATTTTGATTTTAATATAGATTTAGCATCCTATAAGAAGAAATTAGGAACATTTTTCTTTTAAATCTCCCATTTAAAGATGCAAGTGTGTTTGTTGTAGACCGGGAAATATTTTTCAATGAATGGGATGGACACTGCTACTATCACAGTGTGTGCTGAATGTGGACAGCTGCATCCTGAGTAGCTGTTCTACTAAAGAAAAAAAAAATGTGGGTATAACAGAGGATATAGTGGAAAGTGTGTAGTTTTGTGCATCTGCTGTTGTGAAGTGAGTGTGCACTGAAAGGAATCTCCACTTCACTGCTCTTCACAGTGAGTGGCGGCAGTGAGGGGGGAGTGGTTTAGACTCACAGTTAGCTAATCAGAGGGGCCACGGGCAGCTCAAACAAGTGGTTGGGGGCTTGATGAGAAGAGCACATGCAGTCTGGCACCGGTAACCTAAAGGGAATGACACACTACCTCTAACTCCTGATGCCTTTTTCTCCTCCTTCCACTGAGAGGTAATAAAAGGAGTCTGCAGAACCTCAAGAGGATTGTTGAGGGAAGACATCCAGTCATTGAGAGAAGATTAAGGATAGGTCAACTGACTTATAATTGTACTAACTTTGTTTTAAGGTAAATATTATATATAGCTATACTATGAAGATGCTGAATGTGGACTTACTAGTTTTAAGTTTCTGCCTTTGTCTGGGGACAGGACAAAGTGCTGTGGGTAAGAGACAATATCAGATCCAAAACGGGCCGTGTAGCTACACCTTTCTGCTGCCTGAGCAGGAAAACTGCCAAACCCAGAGCAGCAACTATAACTATCCAGTTCAAAAGGATGGACCTGTGGACAACGAGGAGTCGGCTCAGAGGCTGGAACAACTGGAGATCATCATGGAGAACAACACACAGTGGCTGCTTAAGGTAAACTTGTGTCACACCCATGATATCACATCAATACATAAGACTGCGATATCAATGACTGCCTTGATTACAGTTATTTGAGAGTGATCGTTTCAGAGGTAAATAGGATGAAGTATACTTAGGTATCTGAAGCAGCATGATGTGTAAAAGGACGTGCTGAGGAGCTATATTTCCTCTACACAGGTGTCACTGGAGACATTCATACTTCCTTACAATTTTCTGGAAAGGAAAAAAGTTAGCATTTTAAAGAAAATCAAACACCTAGTATAGAGCATGAGAATAATTTGGATGAAATGTAGACCACTAAAACGTTTGATGAATTATCTAATACTGTCAGTGCAAAAGGACATGATGGGTTTAATGACTGACAATAACTCAACACAGCTGTCTACACGAGGGATGCATACTTTGCTTTCAGTTTGCTGAGCCATTACTTGTGTGATTGAAAGAAGTGAACGACCTCCCTCTCTTCTCCCTCTTTAGAGTGTGATTACTGATCAGAACTATACAAGACAAGAACACCTCACAACTTGATCACACAATTCCCATCTCGTAACATAAAAAGAGCTCCGATCTGTTCCACAGGAGCGCTCAGAGGGCACAAAAGCTCAAGTGCTGCCTCAGAAATCAAAGCCTGCTCGCAGGACAAGTGAACATTTTACAAATTCCGCATCTGACACAGGTTACATATTTCTTAAATACAAAGTAGGGCTGGGTCGATAAGGTTTTGTACCGATTCGATTCTTTCACGATACATGGATGCCGATTCGCTTTGTATTGCGATTTTCATTTATTGTGATTCTACACGTATTGCGATTCAATAGTATTGAAATTTATATCATTAGACATCTCTAAAAACTATTTGTTTTATAAAAAAGAATGCACATCACATGTCAGTCAGTCAGTCTGACATTTATTTAATTTGTAAAGAAGTACATAACATGTATTTTATGCTTTCGCTCTGTTTTTGCTGGAAATGGAAATATATATTTATATATATTGATTCTCGGGAAAAGAATCAATTTTAAAAATCGTCTAAAAAAATCCCGATCAATCCCAATCAATTTTTTTCCCTACTCCTACAAAGAAGCATTGCTGATTAATGATGTGTCACCAAAGATTTAGCTGTATCAACATAGCTGTTTGTGTTTAAATGAAGGACTCCAGTGCGTTCTTCTGTTGTGCGACTTCACCAAATTAATTTGCACATTAGAAGATAAATATGGGAGAAATCTCAGCTCAGGTGTGATGGTTAAAGTTTCACAACACAAACGTTCTTTCCTAAAGTTAACTTGATACTAGGGGTGCACGATTCAGAAATTGTCACGATTCGATTCAATATTGATTTTTAGGCTCAAGATTTGATTCAAAATCGATTTTCGATTCAAAAACGATTCTCGGTTAAAAAAACAATTCACAGTATGTAAATGTAGTTACTTTTCCAATGTGATTGCAGTAGACATACAATTTAAAAGAAAATAAACAACAAATTAAATGTAGTTTGATATTACTTTATATGTCTTCATACAAAAATAAAAACGTTTGCAACTAAAAACTGCAAAGTGCCAAGCTTTGGCCAGCTTTCAAATACATTTAATTCAAGTATAAAATAAAACTGTTAAATAAAAAGAGCTTTTCGTTCAGAGTTTGGTGGGAGTTTAGAGCATTGAAAGGTTGACTGGCATGTTAGGTACTTTAGGTTGTTGTTCGTCCACGTCTTTAATGTTAATCTCTGGGTGATGGCGTACCCTGGGAGTTCTCAAGTTTGTGGTGTTTCCAAAATACTTAACTTTCGCTTTGCAAAGCCTGCATATAGCATGATTCCTATCAAGTTCCATCTTCCCCTTGAGGTTATAAAAGCCGGAATGTGCCCAAACTCTCGCCTTCAATGAGGATGGAGCAGGTTGAATAATTCTTTCTGTGAGGTTTGCCATTGTTTGCGTCAACTAAACTACTTCTGCTGCACTCGTTCTTCTTTTGATTATAACAAGAGTGCCCAGGCGTCAGTGTGAATTTGATGCAGCACCATCTATGGGAATGTCGAGCTAAACTCATTCAGGACAATAGTATACACGCCATTACAAAATAAAAATAAATAAAAAAGAACCGATTTTTGGAATTCTATGAATCGATTTTGAATCGGTAGAGCTTCAATCGCGATACAAATGTGAATCGATTCTTTTGCACACCCTTGATACTTTAAACTTGATACTTTGCCATAAGGAACAAAACTGATTTGTATGAACTAAAGCACCCAAATATAATACAGATTCTCACTATTAAATAGCATACCTTACCACAGCTCTGCAAAGTGGAAAATTAGCATAGACTTTGTAAACCTCCATCAGTAGGCAAGTGTGCTATGGCCATTATTAGCTTAGCAACCCAGAACAAGTATGTAAAAAATACTATTTAATTATTCAGCCTGATAAGCTGTAAAGTGTGGTAGAGAGGTCAGTTGTCACAACTTATGTCATCACAGATAAAAGAAAGCCACATTTATCCTACAGCTAGACAGTAGTAAAACAAAATACTAAGTAAGTAAGCTTGCTACCATGGGTGCAGCCTTAATTCATTTAAAATCATATATGTAATTATACTGCTGATTAAAAGGTGCATAGGGTATAATGTACCCATTCCATGTTGTGATAGGTTTCTGCTCCCCATTATCCTAAATAGAATTAAACAGGTAAAGGAAATAGGATGGATGGATGATATAGAACTTTACTTAATCATGGTAGTGCCTTTTTTACAGAAGTGGCTTGAGGGATGGAAGAGCTTAAATAGTGTAAATAACTTGAGAAAACAACTAATCGCCACCTAAGTTAGAGGAATCAGTCACTTAAAAGCTTAAATAACTTCACACTGCTGTCACATAAATATTCAGGATGTCTACAAAAAGTAACCGTCCTATGATCCACAAAAATGCTTTTTCTGAGCTTTATTTCAAAAAGATTTTCCAAATCAGTAAACAGTAGACTTCCATCAGGTGTGATTTATCTATTTAAAATAGTCACTTAATTTATCCTTCCTTCCTTTTTACACTGCACCAGCTAATGACAACTGAGGAAAAACAATGTGTTGAGGAACACAGTTACTCCTCACTGACGCCTTTGAGGCGCATGAAGTAAACAACTGATTAGATCAATAACTGTCAATGGGACATCCTGCCAAAATTTCAAATGACAGCCTTCCACCTACTACAGATCCCTTTGTGTATCCAAGAACATAAACAAACTTGACGTCATGAAAGGAAGACAAACAAAATCAGCACTAATTGCAAATGTTACTTGTATTTTCCATAAGAAAAATAATAATAAAATCTGTCTGTTTGGGGTTGCATTGCTGACTGATGAGTAAGTAACAAAAGTGATTATGCAAACTTACTGCAGATGACAAAGATATTAAACTACACTGGTTTCCAGTTGCACACACATGTCATACTGTCATGAAGGATGTAACTCCTCATTCAACACTTCCATCCTGTTTACGAGTCGTATGACCCGATTGCCACTCAGGAACACCATGCAGGAAATAACTTAATGATTGGTCTCGGTCTAAATCTGGCAATACTGTAAGGTAGATGAGAACAAATCTCGTAAAGATGAAACATTGACCATTTCACATCCTGAGGCCATCTATGCTCATTGTATTATTCCTATGATTAAGAGGTTTGATATGGGCAAGGTTACATCACAACTGTAAATGTTTTTACCATGCATAAGTCAAGATGATATAAATAAATAAATTCATTTGTTTCAAGATTCTTATTATTAGTTCGTATTGTAATATTACTTTACTAAGAAAATATTACAATCTATTACTTTCCACATTTTGACCTTCAGGACAAAACAATGATTTTCATGTGTGAATTTAAAAGAAGCTTTTAAATATATATTTGACACCATATGATAAAAAACTATTTAAAATACCTCGTCATGGGACAGTTCTGTTCAACTTCATCCTTGGCTCTATTTAAATAATTGAACAATGGTGCTTGATCAGAAATCTCTATTATAGCACCATCAATATATTTCCAAAACAGGTTGTTAAAGGTTCAGTAGAAAACAAATGTAAAAATAACCTTTTGTCATATTTGCTCACACTGTCACTTACAGTAGTACACGAGACAGATAATCTTAGAGAAAAGCATGTTCCTCTGCCTCCTCCTAGTGCTCCTAATGGCATTTGCAAGAACAATCTAATCAGTGACTCTTTAAAACTGTCTCAAGCTAATTCTCTTGCTTCTGTGCTGCAGCTGGAGAACTACATACAGGACAGCATGAAGCAGGACATGGTGCAAATCCAACAGACTGCTGTACACAACCACACAGCTACGATGATTGAAATTGGAACAAACCTGCTGAGTCAAACCGCAGAGCAAACAAGGAAACTGACCAATGTGGAGGCACAGGTGAGGCTGTATTGCCCGCTACTTTTAGAGGCTATGCAACAGGACTGTCAAAACAGTTTACACATAGCATAATAAGCTTCTTAACAGAATAACATGCTAATGTAAATGTGGCGCAAGTTGTTTTTTAATGACATGAATACATGTTTAACATTCCTTTGTTTCCATTCAAAGATGCAAGCCTAAGTGTGCTCTGCGATACACTGCATTAAATAATGTAAAAGAAAATATGCAGAGGGAAAAACAGGCATGACTGCGTCAGTTTATTATTGTGGCTACACGTCAATGACCTTATGTGAGCCAACTGTACAGCATTTCCTGTTATTAGCACACTCGTATTCCCAAGAAAGGGTCTATCAGTTTGTCACAATCAGACATCCGTCTGTTCAAAGGCATCAACAGCTCCATTGGAGACACATAGCTAGGATCCATGTAAACAACCTGCTTTTTGCTGAGTTCAGTTCCTCCGAACTGGGAAATTAGAGGCAAGGTCCCTAACCGCAGAGTTTAGTTCAATACGTCTGTCTGTGAAAATAGGTGGATTTTGAATGTTTCCCTTGTTCAGGTATGTCTGCTGTATTGGAATTTGGTCGTTCTTTCCTGTCATGTTTTTGCCTTTTGCAAATGGCTGTTTGTTGTTCACGCTAGAGGTGCAAACTGGGCTTGTGTTGAACTTGACCCACTAATAGAAGACAGAACTGAATATCCAAACTATTTTGACAAATTGATTTTTATACACGTTTATTGCTCTTTTGCCATACCTTCTTCTATGTTACATGCTTTTTTACTTTCTTTTTTCTAAATTGCTGCAAGTCATGTTGTTATTTGCATACTGTATTGGAGAAATGTCAGATGCAACTTCATAATTTCACAGTAAAATGTCAATAGTAGAACACAACCTGTATCTAGTTGTGAGTTAAACTTGAGACCGTGTTGTGTTGTGTGGAGAAACAAATAGCATTATTGGAGGATCCTGAGACCTTCTTGATGCTAATGTGAAGTACAAAGTGTTTATATCACTCAAGAGCATTTAGAAATCTACTGATGGATGAATGGACCATTTTACAAGATATCTCTTGTACACAGCTTGACTGAACTGCTTCGCCTTGTTCTTTTGTTTTTAGGTAATTCATCATACAACTCGACTTGAGCGTCAACTTCTTGAAAACTCCTTGTCAACTAACAAGTTGGAAAAACAACTAATTGTCCAAACAAATGACATCAGCAAGCTGAATGACAAAAACAGGTGAGGACATCAAATCGCAACATATCATAAAATCACAGGCCATACTAAACTGTACAGTGTTGTGCTAATGTGCACCGCTGAACTTGTTACCCTCTTCCCAGCTTTCTGGAGAAAAAGGTGGAGGAGATGGAGGAGCAGAGGCAGGTGGAGCTGAAGATGCTTCGCGATGAAAAAGAGCAGCTTCAGCTTCTAATACTGAGGCAGACCTCCATAATCGGCGAGTTGGAGCAGCAGCTGCTCAAAGTCTCCTCCAACAACACTGTACTGCAGCGTCAGCAGCAGGAGCTACTGGACACCGTGAACAACCTCATTCACACCATCTCTGTCGGTTCAGCTCGAGGTGAGTCCGCACTTCAGGTCATCATAACCTCTTTGATGCACTCTTAAGTTTTTATTCATATTTGTAAAACACATCCATACTTGGGAACTGCCAACCACAGTCTGCTGTAGCCACTTGAAATCAATTTAACACCTGCACAAACTAATCCAATCAAATGGCCCTGCAACAACTTTTTTTTTTTGAGGCCAATATGTGTTGTTGTGCAGTTGTCATGAATTACACAAAAGATCACATAACTTTAATTACCACATGCCTCACTGTAAAAGCAGTAACACTGAAGAAATGAATGACCTTTTTTTTCCCTCGATGTGAACTTATCAAAGGAGGACGGTTAAATGCCATACAATTGTGTGTCAAAATAACAAGGCTGATTTCTTCTGCAGAGAGCAAAACTGTCATGATGCAGGACACTCCTACCACATTCATGGACTGTGCTGCTGTCTTCAAGGCAGGAAACACCCAAAGTAGAGTCTACACTCTCACATTACCCAACACTACAACAGAGGTTAAGGTACAGTAATCCTGTTAAATTGATACAGACTTGGCATGCACTGACCCATCAACACTTACTCAATCTTGTAAATAAAACCTCTGGAAGTGCTCAGTAAACAGTATTGTGTTTGAGGGCGGGGAAGTTAAATTAAAATGTTCTTAGACTTCCATTAATGATGTGCATGCTTGAGCTAAAATGGTGATCTCCTTAGAAACTTTTCAGTTAAGACTTGGACTTCAATTCTGTGTACCTTCCGTGCAACTTAACACGTTTTGAACAAACTCAAATAAGACAGCATTGTCAAATTATAAATGAGCATCAATTCCTCACAAAGAATTCATTTTTAACTGTAGCAACTCCTTTTTCCTTGTGTTTGAAGGCTTTCTGTGACATGGAGACAGAAGGAGGTGGGTGGACAGTACTACAAAAACGCTTTGACGGCCATGTTGACTTTCACCGTACGTGGCAAGAGTACAAAAAGGTAAAAGCTATCAAGAAGTAATTCTTCCCTTTAAAAAAATATAACCTAGGCTACGGTTTTCATTCCAAATGCAATTCATTCCAATACAGTGAGCAAATTTGGTTTTGGCCATCAACTGAGAGTGATTTAAAGGCCTGGTGATTGTACTACAAACACAGAGCAGTGCATCTGAAACTTAAAATCTACAATCAAAAAGAGGTCTAGATGAGTCGCCAAAATAGACCAGTATTGCCAATGCCAAATAGGAGATAAATGAGCCAACGCCGTGCCAAAAAGAACCTCAAGTCCCTACTAAGCAATCTTTACCGAGGAAAGCATTCATGCCATTTCCTTTTTTCCTACCACAATGCAAGTTCAGTAAAAACTGGCATACTTTTTTATCAACATCTCATTGGGAATGTGAATATTTGTTTAACTGCTGAAAGTATCTTCAGTATTCTGATGAAATATTTTAGTTACAGGGAAAATAACGTTCAGTGTAGTAGCCAAGAAATGTACATGGTGGTCCTCTGTTTGCTGTTTTTTTTAATGGAAAAAGCAACCTACAAGCCCCTCCTGCAGGGGTTCAACAAAGTTTAATTGCATTTCTTTTGTGACTTTTCAGGGGTTTGGAGATCCTTCAGGTGAATTCTGGTTAGGAAATGAATTTGTCTCCACACTGACAATTCAACAGTCCTATAATCTAAGGATCCAGCTGAGCGACTGGGAAGGAAACTCTGGATTCTCACAATATGACCAGTTTTCTCTCGACAGTGAAGCACAAAATTACAGGTACGTTGTACTGACAACATCAAAAAAACAAGTGGGTCGGGGAGACTGGGTAGCTCACCTAGTAGAGCGTGCGTCCCATGTACAAAGGCTCAGTCCTCTCTGCAGCGGCTACGGGTTCAAATCCAACCAGCGGCCTTTTGCTGCATGTCATTCCCCCTCTCTCTTCCCTTTCACGTCTAAGCTGTCCTATCAAATAAAGGCCTAAAATGCCAAAAACAAATAATCAAATAAAAACATAATGTGGGTCAGATGCTTGGTAGCAAATACTGAGCATTTTGTTTAATTTCTGTTTTAAGTCAAAAATGTACAGCTCATGTAGCTCAAGTTGTTAAGGATAAAGAAGTCCGAAAATAAACCACAGCCTCAAAACTTAAAGCCTTGCAATTATTATGAAAGAAGAAGAAATTAAAAACTATGTTAGTGACAACCTACAGAGGCAATAGTCCTTAAAACAAGATGCATAAAAATCATCTCCAAAGCACCACATGTAGTGTAATGGCAATCTATTTTATACATAGATTTCTTCCCAAAGCTAAAAGCATATAAGCTCTGGTTGTAATTATTTCATCATACCTACATTTTTTCCATACTTCTAAATCGTCACCCACATCTGCTTTTTTTAAGCAATTCAAATAAATATAATAATGACGATTCAGTCAGATTATCAGGCTAGTTCACTACAGTTGGTTCACTGACAGGCAAGATGACACCACATTAATGGACACAGTGACAGTGCTGAATTCACTCTAGTTATTAAGTACTAACATTAATGTGCAAGAAGGATTAATTCTACAGTCTTGACTGATAATGTATTTTGACAGAGTGTCCTTGGACCGTATCACACATATCTCCAGAAACCTACTTTTGAAAAAAATAGCTCAAGATAAATGCTGACCTCCTAGTTTTACTTAAAAGCAAAACACATTATAGAAATTCCTCTAGATGGTGGTTCTTTGCTGTATCTATTTCCTGATACTGACGTACTGGAATCAGCCCCAAAAAAAGGTAATAAACTGGCCAGTGTTTGAAAAATAGGAAACACATAAAATGCTTTGGTTTTTGAACATTAACTTTGCACTTCTTGGCAATAACACAACATTCAGAAGTATTTTATTTTCCAAATCTAAGCTGATTTCAAGAGTGGAATGGATCCTTCCTTTGAATTTGAAAAACAAAGTTTGAAATGCTCCAATTCAACACAGTTCTTTTTAAGTCTACTTGACTATGTCTCCAGTTAGTTGGCTCAGTATTTCCAAATAGCTCTTACAAAGAACCTTCACATAATAGCACAACACAAATCCTTTGGGGAAAAAAACAAAAATAGCATGACAACATATCAAATTGCCAAGCTGCTTGTGAAAATCACAAGCAGAAAAATCAACAAAAATGAACATTACTGTATAGTATTGAACAAAACTGTAATGCAAAATGCACACACTTCAATCCTTATGCCAAAACCCATTTTAGACCCAGTACTAGTGAAGCTGTGGCCAAAGAACTGTATAAGGGAGTTGGACGTTGCCTTTTGAGGAACAGCAATCACAGTCTTCCTCCTTCATTTTTCCTTTTCCATTCTACAGGATACACCTTAAAGGCTTCAGTGGAACAGCAGGCAAAATAAGCAGCATCGGGCAGCCAGGAAGTGATTTCAGTACAAAGGATGCGGACAACGACAAATGTGTTTGCAAATGTTCACAACTGACAACAGGGGGTAAGAAACACATTTTTGTAAATAACTTGAGCTTTTGAATAATTGTGCTCGTCAGGAAAATACAATAATCACGTTGATTCGTGATGGCACTTGTTGTGGAACAAATTCCAACCCACACAAATCTTGGAACTCAAAAAAAAATTCAAAATATTCAAGGGGCATTGTAAGGGCTCCTTTACTTTTGTGGCCAGGTCAAAGAGCACAATTAGCTCAAAGTTAATCACTGATCAACTCATTGGGGAATTCAGCGCCTACAATGGCTGACATTCACAGCCTGGGAACAGAGCTTTTCCCTCTCTCCTCTTGTAGTTTAAAGGTCCTCCTCCATTCCCTTGAAAGTGACTCCACTGCCAGAAGTTTGTCTCCCTCTGAATTAGGGTCTGCCAAGTGAGCATTAAAGCATGAAAACCCTAACCCTCTCCCTTTTTCCCATGAGGCCTTTCTCACAGGGGATTTCATATGCACATTATGCACAATCATGACTGACACTGACCTTGTTAAAGAGTAAAGCAGAATCTGCTTTGAATTAATTTACTAAATCTGTATGAAACCATAAGTATGTTAAACCATATTACCAGCTCCAATCATTTATTTTTAACTGAAAGATTAGATTTTCAGGTTTACTTGAACGCTGTTTACAGATATACATGCTATTCCTATGGACAACGAATGACAGCCCAGTTGTTATACTCAAATTAAAAGGGGTATGTGTCCACGATAACTGACAATCTCTATGATGACACCTCTACATAAGAGCAGTAGCAATTTTACTGTCATATCCAATCAGATGCTGTCAAATGTGAAATGCCTGCCTTGACACCATGACACGTATTTCCACTTTTTAACAAGTAGCTTCTAGTTGCTTGTGTGATGACATAATGACATGACATAGATTGAGCTACAGCTAAAGTGCAAAACAGTTGAAAAGTGCATTAATGCTTTTCATTACATAGATTTTTCAAGCATTATTGCTTGAAAAATGTAATTTAATGCTCATTTGTTTTTTTAAATCTCAACTTTCTCTATTGATTCTATATAGTAGATGTCACAGCTTTTTAACGGTTCAGGTTTTATAAGAGTGTAGACAGTCTCCAGATGGCACAGTTAAAAAAAGCCTGCCAATACATTGAAAGTCACCACAAGAGAACAAAAAGATGGTTTAGCTCTGAAAGGGGCTTTGCAGTTTGAAAAGTATCCTATAGCTATGTACAATCATGCAGCTATAGGATACAATGTATCCTATAGTGACAAGTGTGAGTTTTTAGCCCACCAAACTACTTCTTAAAACAGGTTACCATATCATACTATAGAAAATACAGCAAACGCCATCCCTGTTATACAGAGTTGCATGCATTATCCTCTTTGATAACATTACATCTAAATTTACGTTTGGTTTGATGTTCTAGGTTGGTGGTTTGATGCCTGTGGTCCGTCCAATTTGAATGGGATGTATTACCAACAAGGCCAAAATTCAAATCGCTTCAATGGAATCAAATGGTATTACTGGAAAGGCTCGGGCTACTCACTGAAGTCCACTACAATGATGATCAGACCAGCAGACTTCTCGGGTTCCCTTTGAACTGTCACGCTCAGATTAAACAAAGTGGGAGGGAAATTCTGCTGACGAACAGCAACAAACAACAAAACCAAAAATAAATATTCTCAAGGGAACCAAAGCACTTCATGAACATATTTTTACATACCTTTGGAAAGACATATTTTGTGCATGTTTATGTGTACAGTAATTTGAAATAGAGACTGACAAAATGACAAATATCTATACTGAAAATACTTATGACTGGTATGTATAGATAATTAGGTATAATAATTACATTGAGTAATTACAGCTAGCTAACCAGTCAGAAGAGGCCAGAGTAAATTGTGACATTTAATCTAATGTCTTTAAAGATTGTAATGTCCAAGCACCCATTTAACTATGTTTTAAATAATAGCTGCCTAAGTCATTGTAAAAAAAAAAAAAAAAAGAAGAGACAATGGTACAACACAGAAAAACTGGCTCAAAGTGATTATGATTCTGTTGAATGCCTAAAATGTAAATGCAAATGTAAAAAAATGCCACAGAAAATGTTTCTCTTACGATGCTGTTTTTCTCCTGAGAATGTATGTGCATTTGTTGTTTAATTTATATGTAGATTTTAAGTTTGATATTTAACATTATTATATATGATGGAGATTTGTTAGTTTGACATCTTGAATCCTAGCTAGTTAACAATGTTATTGCACATAGGCTACACTAAGTGGAATTCTTTTAATATAATTCTGCAGCACCTTCCCACTTGCTCATGCATGATGATCTTTTTGCAGTCATTTTTATTTATGCAATCTTTCTTTTAAAGCTTCAAAATCCTAATTTATGAAAAGGTTTTGGAAGTGAGGAAGCTGAATTCCTCACCAGTAAACACTGGCTTTAGATTTGTTTTGGAGTGTATGACTGTAATACTCTACCAGCTGTTAAATACCTGAAGTTGAAGACTAAACATAACCACAAGGCACAGAGCTTAAAACGTAAGCTCTAAAGTCCTTCTCAACAATATTTCTGTTTGACACAAAAGTGCCAGATCACCACAACTTTTTCAGCAACGTTGTATCACTTTAAGTACAAAATAAAAAAAAATGAAATGCTCAAAAGTTGCATTTTCTATTGTTGCTTTAAGGTCACTAATCACAGTTTAACTTCACATTTCAACTCTAACCACCAAATCTTCAGAAGAGCGATATGGGCAAAGTTAATAGTGGGCAATATGGATCAAATCTTTTATCACAGTATATGTTAATTTTATAGTGTGATATTGATACATGTTGTGGTACAGTCAATTTGGGGTTGTTTATGGATAAAACAGCCACATGGGAATGTTCTGTTTTTGGCTAATTCAGCTAATTAAATACCTGACAAATCAAGGAACAGTACTTCATCAGATTAATATAAAGATCAGTCCAATAAAGCCATAAAGCAGTCCTGATCATTGTTTGTAACATATCCCTTAATGGTCTTATGCACGGATATAAAGGAAAAGTTACAGTAGAACCTTCATTGTCACAAATGGTTGAGTTAAAGTTAAAATGGCAATCGGCAAATCGGCCTCATGTCATATGTAAGCTTCAGTCTTCGGAGGTCATGCATCATTATTTGAACAGAGACACATCATTTTACGTTACAAGATATCCAAAAGATGTGAAAACAATATTATATAATATATAAATAATACTAAAATCAGTTTCTATCAATAAACCTGGCAACATCTGAAGGCAACATCACGCTCCACAGGGCACAGGTAATAAATAAAAGAGGGAAGCATGTGGTTGCCAAACGCTGGAATGCATCCGTAAGTGTAAAGGAATGACAAACAGCCATGGGGACATAAAAAATACTTTGTCACAACAAAAGCCATCATGCAATTTCAAGAGGAAATGTGTTGAAATGTGTCTGCATCAAGACCCCACGTCTTCCCTCACAGTGGCAGGAGCGGACAGTGATGAGTTCAGGAAGAGGCAACATTCACAGTTCACACAGGATGCTTCGGGAAAAACAAGCGGACTGAAAATGGATGACTGGCAATAAAAATTAGCAGGTTTCCGTCCAACTTCCTCGGGTTTGCTTTTACAAGCCTTTATTAGTTTTGTGCATCAAAATGGGGCGTTCCAAAGATGACTTATATGTAGAAAATCATTTATATAAAGAAAATAATTATAACTATGAAACTGAAGAAATGTAAACCATTGTCTTTAAAAGTATATTAAAGCAAAATTACGTAACTTTTTTACCTTAAAATAAAAGCTTCTAAATCATTTTGATCTTACTCTGACTTGTAATAGGGAGAATGGTGCCTGTCATCCCCACTCTGCGTGCCGATCGCCTGTTTTCGCATGTAAAGCTTTGTTTATACTCGTGCAAGACACCGTGGCACTGGCCTCCGTAGATGGTATGTGAGCTACAAGCATGCACCGAGAAGTTTATGCTCAACACATTGTTCGTTGCAGTATTCTCCGAAACATCAGGGGGCGACCAAATAAAACAATCTGTGAATAAGCAAGAAGTAGTAGAGAAGAAGTAGAGAGTGGAAGTAAAGGAAAGCAGTCTGTCTGGCAACAGTAGTAAACAGATCCATGATAAACACTGACATACCGCCAAACATTGCATTTGTGTACTCCAATTATTAACGTTACTGTCGCTGATCTCCAAGTCAGAATTACTGTCTGCTTCTCGATGTTATGAAAACTCTTTCCATTAGACAATTTTTAAGCTTTGACAAAGCGTTCTCATGTTTTCCCACACACCCTCCAGCAAAATGCCTTTTTCTTTGCCCAGTGTATTGGCTCTCTCTTACCACATATTTAAGGCTATTTAGTAACTGTTCCTTTGGTCTGTACATGAAGAATCATTCAGATGTTTGTACAGGCGAACCTGCTCAGCCAGTCTTCCCAGCCAAACCGTGTTATAATGGAACGTGCAGGAACGGGCTGATTGCTTGACCTGTCATATTGCTGCTTGTAGCTTTCTCCAGAACCACTGTACAAAATTACTTACAGAATAACCCCAGAACACTTATATGCAATTCAATATGCAACCCCACTGTATACTACTGACTTGTACTACTGTATACTTCTACTTCAGAGGAAAACATTGTACTAATGCATTTAGCTGACAGAGAAATGTTACTGGTTACATTGCAGATTCAGATTTTACTGGAGTGTAATTGGAGTGATTACAGACATGGCTTATGGCGGTGAGCCATGTGCCAGACTGATCTCATGAAGTGGCGTATGTATGACAAGCCAATTCGTATGCTATTATTGGCATGTTATCAAGATGCATACTCGCTTTTTAGCGTGTTTATCAACGCCGTTTGGCCTCCATTGACTTACATTACCTTGGGATTACGTGTGAATTGACGCTGTAGCAAGTAGCATTAAAGGGCGAAAATCCACGTAGGAAGGTTGGTCGGGGTGGAGGATGTGTAAAACACAGGACTTTCACCCAGGAGAGCGGGGATCGTGTCCCACGTGTGACGTTTCCTTTGTGTCCCGCATGTGATGTTTCCTTTCCACGTTTGTTCTTTTCCTAAACCCAACCCAGTTTTTCTTTAAAAAGAACGTTTCCTAAACCCAACCGTAGCCTCGCGATAACACGCCACATGGCTTTAGAAAGTGGCGTGTATGTTTACGCTGTGATGTTGCAGACTGCCGTCCGCTGTATACAGCGTAGACATACAAGCGGATAGCTCAAAATGCATACAGATAATACGCCACTGGGCTTTAGGAAAGTGGCGTATATGTTTACGCGAAGTCATGATGTCATGTTGCATGTGCCACCCATCCAGCCTCCAATCAGCAAAAATATGCGTTAATCAACCACCAGAATCAGACCGAGTACAGAGAGAAGTGGTGTGTTGTTTAATTTAACACTTCAGCACAGATATTCATTTCCAAACAGGCATAACGGCTTGATGGTTATAAAGTAACATTAAAGTATGGATTTAATTAGCACAGGTATTTTGCCGGTGGTACGGTTATTAGTGTTATAAATTGGCACACTTACACAACCTAGTCTGAGTGAGACAAAGGAAGACAGCTCTCTTTGCCCGGTCAGGCTCCGAAATGACGTTATCTTCTGCCTTCTGCTTAGAAGTGGTGAATTTACAGCTCACAGCAACTTAATACAATATAGTGTTTGGCTTTTGTTTGATATCTCATGTTGGCAAAATATGCCTTTTTAGTGAGTTTCCTCTTAGCGAAATGCTCTAAGTGAATTTAAGCTGGGCTTTTATTGTGAAGGGTAGACACGGAAGAGCAAGCGTTTGACAGCATTTTTTTTTTTTCTCAAGCTTTAGTGTGGTCGTTTAGTTTTATTCACCTTATTATCCAATATCCAACACTGTCCAAACTGTTCCAAAATCCAAACATCAAGTTCATTTGGTACCCAGGAAGCCAAGTGTGAAGTAGATCGGATGAACGGTTCTTGAGATATTTTAAAGGACAGGACACGAAAGACATGACGTAACTTTTTGGCTTGCACACCTCATGCTGGGAACACCATGGCGACCATAAATCTACCTTAATTTTGCCAGATAGGATTAAATTACACTCTCAAGCTGTATGAGCACCAAATCGCAAGAAACATGAATGTTACACAATGTTGCCTTAATGTGCAGCTCTAACTTAAGCTTGGTATTTGTCCAGGACTAAACTGGCGGCTAGAAATAAAAATAAATCCATATATTTACAGGCTTAATTTTGTTACATTTAGAATGGATTATATAGGCAAAGGCATCAATATTAGAGTGTAATGCATTGAAAAACTCCGATATGGCCATTAAAACAAAAATCTGATTGTTTGCACTAATGGAAAACATAATGAGGTTTATAATGAAATTGAATGCTGGTAGTATGTGTGTCGTGAACACTTTTACTAGTACTACTGCACTAGTAATGAACTCACCTGTGCTGCAGGAAATTGGTCTGAAAGTTCATACGGTTCCTCTGGAATCCACTGCCTTTGCTCCAAACACCAGAGGATCTACTCAGGAAAAATGAAAATAAAAGATAGTAGAACACTTTATCATCATTTAAAATTATATAATGTAATGGCTTTGAAACATACAAACTACATACCCATTCAAAAGACAGGATCCAGCAGCCACGAGCTATGCCCAACAGAATATTGAGAGTCCGCCGCTGACCCCCAGACACCACATGAGTTGTGCTCTCACAAACTCGGTCAACGATTGAAAAACCACCCAGTGCCGTCACCACCTGAGCCAATGTGTGCTGCTTCCTACAAGAGGAGAGTAGAGTAGAATGCATCCAACACAAATGATTTAATTAAGACATATTTTTACCAGCTTTCTCGCCCGTGCTGGTGACATTTATCTTAAGACAAACAGTTCATGTTTGTACTTACTCAGTGGGCATGCTTGTCATGACCAATGTTCTCATAGCCTGAAACAAAGATAAACACACAAAACTTAACCAAATATTTCTTTACTTAAATGATCATGGACACTTGAACTAATTCTGTGTAGACTTAATGTAATTGTAAGCAATTAGACAAAAGCTAGAAGTGAAATCAAATGAAACCATTGCACAATATGTTTTTGAAAATAAATGAGTTTATGTCTGTGTTCAATGCTTTCATGCATTTTATTTTTGTGGAGTAATTCTAAGCCTTATAGTGTGTTCAAGGAACCCCTTATTGTATTGTGTCACAATATCCACATATTTGGCAAACAATTATTAATTCATTATTAATTATAAGTGGAGCCATTACAGAGCACAGATTTTGCTTGATTTGTTTCCTGGCTTTTGTTTGTAGAAGCAATGATCACAGAAAAAGGAAGTGAAATCTGTGAACTTTATGTGGAACAAATCTATACTTTAAAGTAGCCAATAATAGATCTTTTTCACGGCAGACATGTTGACATGTCATAGTAAGAAAAGCACAGGTGTATTCAAAACCATTAATGATGGCTGCATTCCACTTAGGAGATCTAGTCCCTGGTGTTGTGCATGCTGACTCACTGAAATAGCTTACTGGGACACTTGACGGAACTGAGCCATCGTTAAGATTATCATTTTCAGCTGTGCTTTTACTACTAATGTCTGCTGTGAAAAAGGTCCATAGAGTTATCTATAAATAAAAACTGTTTCAAAACACTGGGAAATGTAATGCATGTATGTTTCTTTTGGGTGCGAGTTTGTGAGCTGGTTTGAATGATACAGCACTGAACAGGTAATAGGATAATTATTCAACAGCAAGACAGACTTTCAATAACCCTGCCAGATATATAGTTACATAGAGACCAAAAAAATCAAACACCCAAGCCATTAAATGGAGAAAAACATATTCAGAGCCACTGAAACGGAACAGTAAATTTGTAACCTGATGACTGTGTTCCATCCAGCCACGTACTTTGGCCCCAAGATAGCAAGTCATCATCGACACAAACACCTGAACAGCAGTTACATACAGGACCACCGGGCCCTTTCCTGGTACACTCTGATATCTGGTCCGCCAGCTGGAAGTCAGGGGTTAAGGCCTGCTGCACACAGTGGTGCCAAAACAGCCCACCGGTCCCTCCAACACCAGTCACACATCACATTATCCTTGATAAGCAAGTTGGGAATTCATTGTGTTGGTTATCATCACTCCATGACTGCTACTCATCGGTTGTCCTGACAGACGTTTTCTTCAAAAGGAAAATGTTTTGATATAACAGTTAGTTAATGATCGACAACAGGGATATTTTCCTCTAACACTACAGCACTGCCAAAAGGTGACAAGAAAATCTGTTCATTTTGAGGTCTTTCAAACTTAGTCAAACAACTAAAAACATGAGCAGCTATTCTAAATGTTCCTCAAAGGGGACTTTGGCTTATCTTATAAGTGGACATGTTCTGGCAGAGGCACAAAAAAAAGGCATTGAAGAATGAGTTGGACATAATGAGTCTTTGACAAAGAGCTGGTGTGAACTGCGGCATGGCCTCTGAGGACAAGCGCTCCCAGCACAAATGAAAGAAATTCTTCACTGTATGAGTAGGTCTCCTTGATAACTGCTACAGTACTCCACTTTACACAACTAACAACTAAACATTGACTGAAAATACCATGGGCACATATAGTAGCTCATGTCAGTTAACATTGGTGAACAGTCTAAGCTACTTTTTCTGACTTTCAGCTATTATTGAAAGAATCTTACGCTTAAAAGGATTCATGAAAACTTCAAGTACATTTTTTTGAGTCTAACAATCTCAACGGCAACTGCACAATTGCACTGTATTCACCTAAAGTCAAGCAACATGAAATATATCATGCTTACCATCTGCACTTTCAATAATTGGTAAACTATGCGGATGTGACCTTCGAGAATGTATCATGAATGGGTTCACCAATACTGCCTCACATTTGAACATGAATCTATTATCAGGATCTTTACAGAACTAAGAGAACAACTACAACCATCTCTGTAATCAGGCTACAATAAAGTCAACCCATAACAGATCCCTGGAGGAAATGACATCATGTTTGGCTTTTTTCAGCTTGTTGAGGTTACCAGCGTAACGAAAACAGAGCCCAGGTGCATTTCACAAGCAAGGAAGTTGTACACTGCCATCACAGAGGCAAAACACAGGAAACCCTCAGGACCAGACAGAACCTTGTGACTAGATGCGTCAAACACCTACAGCTATGGAAGTTTAAGACCTTATGGAGGAAATACTAATACTAATGCTGATGCTGATGATAAAAAGGACTGGCACACACTTTACTGATGTTTTGTTTACTTCCTGAACTTCCTATAATACAGAAAACCATGTCAGCACATATTCTGCAACTACACTAAATTTGGAAGATAAATAAAGGGCAACTTAAAGTAAATAAAGAAAGTGTGAAAAACACAGAGAAATGTGTCAACTACATGCAATTTAGCTGGTATTAAAGCACAACGCTGGACAAATGTATATACATTAGCAAACGGGAGATTTGTAATTAAAAAATGCAATGTGCAATCCCATGTCACAGCAATATCCTTAATGAAGCTTCCCAATGGTGAATTAATACTCAGAACAACACAATAGGAAAAATGTACCATTAACATACATTATTTCTATGGAAAACTTTGAGTCAATGCAAAAAAGTCTTCAAATTCAATCATCATAATTTACACTAAACATTAAAAACAATCATGTCTTTTACCTTTGTTTTGTTAACCATGTTCTGAAGACTCAAGCTGACTTGCTTATTGTGATTTTCTTCTTCGCCTTCAGAGGGGATCTCTGTTAAAACAGCTGCAGCTGTATGTGCATTTCCCCTACCTACATTTGAAAACAAGAAAAACAATTGAAAACTGGGGGGGGTGTCACTCAAGCTATCACACAGGAGGTGCGTTGTGTGTGCGTGTTTATCTCTCAATTTACACCTGGCTACAAACAGTAACATTAAATTGCAACATTTTTAAACCAATTACTACCACAACTACAAAAAAGTAACAGACTATTCACTCAATTTTATTAGAAATTAAATACATTCAAATTAATCATTATTTTAAAAGGACTCAAATATTCGCAGGTCTTATATATTGTTCAAGATAAACACATTTTCAATAAAATGTTAAATAAACTCAGCTTCAAATATATGAGGGAATATTATCAGTGAACGTAATAATTCTATACTACATCAGCAGCTCAAAAGAAGTACAATACGTACAATCTGCAATTGACATGCCATCAAAACAGCCACATCACCACCAAAATGTTGAGAACAGCTACTTTGCTCAAATTAGCAGGTCTTTTAGTACATGAACTAATATTAAAATCAAAGTTTTTTAATGTTTGGGCAAGTTGTGAGGTACACACACTGGACATGTTGCCAGTCTATCACATACTTACAAACAAATTCACATTTTCGGGCAAATAAAACTTCCAATTCACCTAACTTGCATGTCTTTGGATTGTGCGGGAAAACCATAAACCAGAGGAAATGCAGAGGCATAGGGGAGAACACATCTCAAACTCTCTCTATATATATGCTGTATATATACACACACGTGTGTGCATATACATCAAACTTATGATCTAAATTATAAATTAGGTCTTCAAAAGACAAACATTCAGAATATTACGACTATTCATATGAAAAGGCCTTATATATTTAACATCACCTTCATGAGTGAAAAAATAATTATGTTGCAAACATTTTAAAACCACAGACATGACCCAGGGATTACAGCAAAATGTACAAACCTCCACCATTGTGAAAGTTCACCGTTAGTAACATTTTTGTTTTGTTCAGTTCATAATGATGACAATAAAGGAAAATTGTTACATGTTCTAGCCTTACTACTCACTTTCTAAGGTATGAGAAGGGACATTGACATCAGAGTTTTTCTGCAGCTCTGATATTGTGTTAGTGAACATTGTTGGTTGTACTGATGTAGATGTTCTTCTCTGCTTCACTGTATCACTTGTAGTTGTTCTGGTGCTTGTAAATGGCAAGGTGCTTTGTCTTTGCCTTTTTACCACTAGTGTTACATCGCCACTTGGACTCTCCAATGCAGGCAGAGATTCTTTAACATCCTGTTGTGGATGACTTTGAGGCTCACTGCTTGCATCAGACTGCTGACTTGTTCCCAGTTTCCTCTTCTTTTTACGGTTAGTTTCAGATACAACGCTTTCACTACTCCTTTGTTTTCTCTTCTTTGGGACAGAGTCTAACTCAAAAGGAATCTGAATGTCTCTCTTCATGGGTAGATTAGGCAAAGGTAATCTCTGGTGGTGGTTAGCTGGGGAGAAAAAGTCCTCAAACACATCATCTCCATCAGTGGAACCTGAGGCAACAGTTTTAGGGCCACCAGATAGAGTGAAAGATCGTACCAAGGCAGAAATGGATGCTCTGGCTCGTTTTGGTATTTTCTGCAATGGGGTAGCGGTTTCTTTTGACAGTTCAACTGCAGCATCAACTAATCTGGCTGGTGACGAGAGGCCACTAGATGCAGCTTCTGAACAAAAATGGGTCTTAGTCTCTGTAAACGATTTAACTCCTTTCATTTTTCGCATTCCCTTTTCAGATTTGTTAGGTGATGGACTAGATGATTTTATTTGTGATCGCCTTTTTTCTTTATGAAAGTTTTTGCTGTTGTCAGATCTCCTATCCTGGCAAGGACTTTTGTGTTTCTCTGCTGGCTTTTTTCTGACTGAGGTCCCTATTGAATCTTTTTGTTTATTCCCTTCATCGTCCTCTTTGTCGTTTAAGTCAGGAAATTTCACGGAGCTTGAAATCCTTTTTGGCACATCATGGCAGGGTGAGAGCCATGGCTTTTTGGAGCCTTTCCTGTGGCGTTCAAGATGGTCATGGTCAGTAGCATCAACTTGTGTTCTCTCTTCTTCTTTATCAGGTGAGTAAACAGGTGCAGCAACAGAAGCACTGGATTCATCATCCGACTGGTCATCTATATTAAGGAAAAATAATAATAATTAAGGGTTCTGTGCATCATTTAGCCATATTGTATTTATTTGCCAGTGTGTTTGGCTGTATATGCAATGGCCTGAGCTATATAAAACCACTACCAGCTGCTGCCATTTTAAATTGTTCTTAACTTCACAAATTGTGTAGAGCCAAATTTAACAAGAGGCTTGTGAGGAGCTGCTCGTATAGCAAGTTAAAGAGACCACACGCAAGGCTGCTTGGTGCTGTCATACTATGTTTTAAAGCGTTTTTAATGTTATTTCTTTACGGTTTGCAAACATTCACCTCATTTTATGAAATTGAGCAAAAACAAATATGTAGGATGATGATGATATACTCCACAAGAGCAAAGATTCAACTTCAATATTTCGTATATGGAAACAAATTAAATCGCACTTTACCCACAAAACATTACCCCTTTCTTTACCAATTGCAAAAAACCCATCCTTTGCCCCTTCTAATTTAGATCAGAATTTAGGATTATGTTGTATCCGTGACCTGTACATGGAGGGTAAATTTGCTTCCTTTACACAACTACAGACAAAGTTCAAACTACATAGCAATAATTTCTTTAGATATCTACAGGTCAGAGACTACACCCGAAAACTCATGCCAGGTTTCGAGACACTACCGCAATCTATGCTAGACGAATGTTTCACTATACTATAAGATAAATTTATTTCTAATATATATAACAAACTACAAACAATGTCTTCCCCCTCGTCCAATAAATATAAAGATAATTGGGAGAAGGACATGGGTATCCATATTCCTGATGACATCTGGGAAGACTCTCTGAGATTCATACACTCCTGCTCCAGTAATACGAGACATTGTCTTATACAGTTCAAAATTATACATAGGCTTCATTTTTCAAAACTAAAGATCCACAGCATTTTCCCGAACGCTTCATCAAGCTGTGATAAATGTCAGTCCCTCAATGCAACACTTTTTCATGCCTTTTTTTCTTGCTCTAAAGTCACCAACTATTGGTCTGATGTATTTGATGTACTGTCAAGAACTCTTAAGACTATATTGTCCCCGGAACCATTGTTGATTATCCTTGGCACATCACAGTTATTTAAGAAATTGACTTCAGCCCAGCAGCGGTTCATCTCCTACTCTATTACTGCAAAAAAGTTACTTCTAAAGTCATGGAAAGGGCCGACGATACCCACTGACAAAATGTGGCTCCAGGATATGTCCAATACCTTACATTTGGAAAAAATTAGATATTTGTTAAAAGATAATCTCTCAGGTTTTTATAATATTTGGCAACCCTTCATAGACTTCTTACAATCAGTATCTGTATAAATACTTACCTTCTTTCATTCTATTTGTATAAACTCTTATTTTACTTATTGCTACAAAATTGGTGTTCTACTCTCGCAATGTTTGTTTTTGTTTCTTTTTCTCTGTTCTGTTTCGGTTTATATGTACATTTATACAAAAATACTTGAGCCTCTCTTATATTGTTGATTGAAAATTGTATAATATATATATATATATATGCTCAATAAAAAAACTCAACATAAAGATTCAACTTCAAGAAGCACTTGTTAAGGTACTAAGTCCAAGTACAAGTGCTATCTTGGATTTTAACACATGGGTTCATCTGGCTTCATCTCGTTGCTTAACCTACCAGCTAACTCTGGAAATATGCTTGTAATGTAGATTCTAAATATTCAGACATATGCAAGGTTGTCCCTACCATTATAAGGCATAGGCGCAGCACCCAAGCCATTTTGGGCACCACCTAAGCCAAATGAATGTAACTAAATGACTTTTCTCAGATCTAATGATTGTAGTTGGTTCCCAGTGGACTTCTTTAGCAAATTTTGTCTGTAAGCTTTTTGAATGTTATTTATCTGATTTCTCCCCCCCCCCCAAGCAATGCAATTATCCATAGATCAGTAACACCACATTTTCTTACACATTAATTTGAAGACGGGTGGTGTGCTCCCAAGAGAAGGCTTCAGCCCAGTGGGTGAGCAGGATTCAACCATTTGAGAAGCTGAAAGACAGTGATATAAATGTGAATTTCTGTTGTTTTAAAAGTACTGAAATATTTTTAAGACCTTGTCAGGTCATCAGCCTGTACAACTGCTGCTGCACAAACCTGTAAGTGAGAGGTTTTCCCGTTTCTCTTTCATGTCTTTCAAACGCTGTGCCATATAATCTGATCTTTTTAACGCAGGGCTATAGACTATTCCATTCTCTTCATCAATAAAGATGGGTGACACATCTGTAACTGTGGGTAAAAAACAAAGGATGTAGTTTGTCATTTCACATTTGTTTTTTAAAAGTTTCTAAAGGTGCAATAATCTCTTACCCAGAGGTTGTTTTGGAGCTAGGTCTTTCATCAACTTGTCTAACTTTTTCCTCATGCGTCTGTCGTTTTCAGGTGTCCTCTCTGGAGAATCTTTTGGCTGCATGCAACGATGCTTAACGTGAATCAAACAAAAGAAAAGTTTTGAACAGGTAGTAAATATTTACACGTTTGAATACTTTTAAGGTCTAAATCACTTAAAGTGCTCATATTATGCTCATTTTCAGGTTCATAATTGTATTTAGAGGTTGTACCAGAATAGGTTTATGTGGTTTAATTTTCAGAAAACACCATATATTTGTTGTACTGCACATTGCTGCAGCTCCTCTTTTCACCCTGTGTGTTGAGCTCTCTGTTTTAGCTACAGAGTGAGGCATCTCACTTCTGTTCCATCTTTGTTGGGAGTCGCACATGCACAGTAAGTACTGCTAGCTAGTCAGTTGCAGAGCATTAGGGAGTGCCATGCTAGCAGCTAGGCAAGCATTATAACGTGTGTTACAAAGTGAAGCATGTTCGTCACGGAAGTAAAGGCTGGACTACAATAGAGCTGTTTGGAGCAGTTTGTGAACAGTGTTTTCTCTGGAAGATGGTAAGACCCTTTGGGGTGGACTTTGGGCTTTTTCACTTTGTAAACCTATAACATGCACAAAAAAAGATATATAACACAATGAAGGAAAGGGGAAAAGCCAAAGAGCATAATATGAGCACTTTAAAGTAAAAGGCCATGTTCTCACTTTGCTTAAAAAGCTGAACAATGGACAAATTGCTTTATCACTCAGTCTATGCAACACTATGACATTAAGATCAAATTCACTGAATTTATCACAGCAGTGAAATATCACTAAGATTTTTTTTTTTAACATAAGAGGCTCCCAATAGGTTATGATTAGTTGAAAGAAGCCATAATAACAGGTTATATTCACAAGCTGTTTGTCTACATACTGGTTCCAGGTGAACTGGTAAATTCACACTAGCTTCTTTTAGGGCAAACTATCAAGGAAAATGGTAGTGGTAGTGTAATTAATCTAAACACTACATTTCGCCGAGGTTCTAGTTCTAGGACTTGTGTGGATTTTTCTCTATGGTGTATGGTGGTAAGACAGTGAAATGTAAAAAGAGATGGAATAAAATAAAAGGTATTGCATTAGCTCTTGTATCGTGTATGAATTACACGATACAAGTGACCCTCGGTCAGTGACCCAAAATCAGCACAATGTATGGCTCGACGAACAGTGGTCCAACACTGATTTACAGTGACAGCTTAAACTGTGACACCAACATTAACATCTTATGTAAATCTGACTCCACTCACTTTCTTGTTCTTCAACAAAGGATTGCTTTCATCATTAAAGGCTGGATACAAGTCTTCATCCACACACACACCGTCATCGTAACATCTGGACATCATTTCACCAAGAATAAGCCACATAAAGAGATTCAAGAAATGATTTAAGAAACCATCTTGTAACACTTCGTAACTATACAATCAAAACATATCACAGAATTATTAAAGTTACAAAGTACACAACTTTCAGTGTTATTCTTACCTGCCTACCCAGAGAACAGAGACAAGCCTCACACCACTTTTCTTGGCATTCCTCCATGTAGCCGGGTGACCATTGTTAAAGACTACATGTGTGACTTGTTTACTGAATGTTTTTGATACCTATAAAAGAAAATACATTTAGGTTTAGCAAAGTATACGCATCTATGGTCAGTACAATATAGTGCAAATGTATCTATGTGTGCTGCGGTCTCACCTGGGCTCCCATTTCTTGCAGCTGCTGAACGAATGGTTTCGAATAGTTTGCCGTTTTGTCTGATGACCACACATCAACATAGGCAACGACATCTGCAGACACATTGAACACAGTCATATGCGGACACCATAAGCCCTAAAGTTCAGCTTAGATTAACTGCAGTAAAACTAGGATGATGTACAATACCTTGAAGAGCTGAACACTTGTTGGTTGTGGTCATTACTAGTCTCTTTAGATTCACCTACACAAAGAAAAACAAGCAACTCATCATATTTGTCACGCTGTAATTTAACTTCAGAAGGGAGGCTTCTGATCTAAAGCTGTGCTGCTTTCAACTTGTAATGCCACTGTACTGGAAATTGAAAGTCTGGTCTGTATGAACACCTGCCTCTACCTGCATTATTAAAACACATTACCGTACTTATTTCCACAATCTATAACATGATGTGTTATAACTTATATATCCATGCAATGTAAATCCGCATCTTCCTAAACTTTTGATAAATAGACATCCTGTCACTAATCTAAAATTGCCCACATTTTTTCTTACAATATTTTTCCAAAGATGAAGCTGAAAAATGAAGAAGCAGTTCTTTTACAAATGTCCTATTGCACCAAAAGTTAAGGATATCCACTTTAAAATTCTTTATGGAATATATCCTTTCTGGGGAATTTTCAAAACGTCGTTTTGGTATAGATGGTAACAATTTCTCATTTTGGGATGTACATATTGAAACAACTTAACATTTATTTTATAAAGGTAAATGGGCTTATAACTTAACGTTAATAGACAAACTTAAACGTGCAGAAAACCCCTAACAGGTCATTGTTTTGTTTTTATGTCATTGCTTGTCTTGATGCTTGGAAAGAACTTTTTAATTTTGTACTATACCACTTTTGCTTGGAAAGAACTCGCTAATTTCAATATAGTTTGTTAAAAAGTACTTCTGTATTGTGGTCTATTGTAAATGAAATGACTGAAACGTGAAGAGTTAACATTAGCTAGCTAAACCACCTAATGTTAGCTAACATTAACGTTAGTTACGTAACAAGTAAACGAGAATCAATGACTGTAAAGGTTAACTACATACGTTAGTTAATGTGTACGTTAGTGTAATAATAAGTTAGTATTAGCAGTACAACACGGTGAATACAGACCATTGTTTTAATAATTGTCGTGCACTTACTTCTTGTGGCTGTGAGATTTAAATTGCGCAGTTCCCTAACTGCAGTTGTTTAATTCACACCGGTTCGCGCGCGCAGTTTGTGATGCAATGCATTCTGGGACAAGGGCCATCATTGGGTGATGGGTAACAAACGTCACTTCCGACCTAGAAGCGATGGCAAAGGGACCACGATGCGGAAGTGAAGCGTTTCTGTACAAAAGCCCCACCTAAAGTTGGTGTTGCAGTCCGCCAAAAAAACACAAAGAAGAAGCGAAGCTCTCCTTTCTTCCCGCTCTCAGTCGACCGGCTCACCATCAGCTACTTTACTCTTGTTAGTGAAAGCTACACTAAAGATGTCTGACGAGGGTAAATTGTTCGTCGGAGGACTGAGTTTTGATACCAACGAGGAGTCTCTGGCCGCGGCCTTCGGCAAATTTGGAACCATCGAAAAAGTAGATGTGATCAAAGACAGAGAGTCAGGCAATTCTCGCGGTTTCGGCTTTGTGAAATACGAGAATTCAGAAGATGCAAAGGATGCAATGGAAGCCATGAACGGCAAGACGCTGGATGGTCGTGCTATTCGGGTGGATGAAGCAGGAAAGGGTGGTGGACGCTCCGGAGGAGGTTTCGGATCGGCCCCGAGAGGACAACGAGGTGGATACGGCGGGCGTGGGAGAGGAGGTGGAGGATACTATGGAGACAGGAGTTATGGTGACAGAAGTGACCGAGGCTACAGTAATGAGGGGAGATATGGTGGTGGTGGTGGCGGCGGCGGAGGTGGCTACAGGAGTGGCGGATCCAGAGACAATAGGGGTCAGGGTGGATATGGATACCGTGATCAACACGACTATGCGGAGTAAAAATCTCCCTGATTCACGATCATTCCTTGACTGGCTGTATTTCAAAGATGCGCTCCTCAAGAAAAATGTCCACGTGTTATTGCTGACCTTAGTTTTTGTAGTTCTCTTGTATTAACGTTAGCTAAGCTCAAGCATCTTAAAAATGTACCCTTGATTTTTGGTCATTCCTCAATAAACTATGTTACTAATTACAGTTCAAGACTCATTATATTGCTTGATTGGGCATCTTGATTCATCAAAGGCCGTTTGGTAACTGCATCCGTTTAATCTGGTTACTCTGGCAAACAACGGCTGTAGACTTTTGTTCAGCACGTGTTGATCCTCCATTCTGATTTTTTTTTTTTTTTTTTTTTCCATCCTTATCACAATGGAGGATCACCACGTGCTGAATAGAGTCAACCACGTGGTATATATTCTAATTTGATTTATATTATATAAATATCAAATGAATGCTATATTTAAAAATAAATCCAGGACAGTCATGTCTGCTGGAGCTTGCTTTAGTGTTGGTGAGGGAAGCAGTTGAGATGCTCCCCTTTGTGATTGGGTTTGACTTTGGTTTAAATATATGGCAAGGTTATTTAAATATGAAAAATAGGCTACAACCAATCTTTTCTCCTTTTAGTCAAAAGGGCCACACATCCTAAAACTACATTAGGCCTATACAGGATTTTTTTCCAGTTACTTTTAACTGTAAATTAAGTATTTTTACATAGTAATTTCAGACAGAGGGGAAATAAATAAAATCTTATTTTCCCTCTGTGGCTGACCTACCTCTAAACTGAGTGAGGAATTATTCATAAACAGACTTTTGGGGAATTCTATGCCTACTTTTACTATTAAAAACTTAGTCTAGCTAAGCCTCCT
Source organism: Sander lucioperca (assembly GCF_008315115.2). NCBI lineage: Eukaryota > Metazoa > Chordata > Actinopteri > Perciformes > Percidae > Sander > Sander lucioperca. The sequence continues at coordinate 18,457,174 of NC_050187.1, forward strand.
GTGTGTATTTCCCATAAAGAGGGAATTCATTTCATACTGGTGAGCTACACATCCAGTGGCCTGCTGTTCATGTAGTTGCAATTAGCAGCATTCTTTAGTGTGTGCAAGGTATCTTCTGTGATCTCAACATGTGCTGTAAAAGAACTCATCTTGTTTAAGTGATCAAAAATGTAACTTTGTTTCCCCAAAGTGATATCTCAACTGGGAACAGTTTTGAATTTTATGTTCTTTGTTATAATCAACTTTTTTCTTTGTCAGTTTGGCTTCAGGGAGCCTATTAAACGGATTGTAAAAAAGGGAGCACAATGTTAGAATGTAGTCACCTGAGAAGTCTACTTTAAACCTCGACAGTGAAAGAAAACCTTTTGAAGAACTATCATTGCTATTCTTTCTGTCTCTCTTGACAACCAAATTACTATGTAAAAATGACTTAATTTACAGTCAAAAGTGGTGGAAAGGATTTTTATTATAGGCCTAATGTATAGTTGTATGATGTGTGGACCTGAGTTTGGATTCTGTCCAGACTCAAGTTTTCTGCAGTTAGCTTGGAGTGACTTATCTAGATCATTCAAAGGCTAAAATGACATAAGATGGTGTGTGTGTAGCCTATTGTGTGGTAGGAGTCTCTCAACTGCTGCCCTCACCAACACTGAGCAAGCTCCAACAGACATAACTGTCCTGGATTGAGGTTGAACTTGTTGAAATATGGTACCATGCTAACGATTTCAGGTGACTTTTTCAACTTCTTTGGTGTCCAGATACAATTCATGTTTTAACAAATACAAGTTATTATTTTTTCTTACTTCTAAAGACATCTCATTGTCTTTGCCGACAGGCTGCCTCAGATTAGTCAATTTACAATTTGCATTTGACAGTCTTTACAGGTTGGATAGCTACATTATTTTGGGAGACAAACTATCCAATCTTTGAAAGCATTAATTCTAATTTGCCTTGTGTTTTTTTGCCATGCAGAAAAAAGAACAATTTGTAAATATATTGTTTGATACAGAGAAAATAACAAGACATTTGAGGTAGTGGATAAAAAAAATCTTGTTTTTTTGCTAATATGGTAGTCCCACTAATTTGATTATTAAACCAGGAACATATAGGCCTACATGACTACATTGGCCTACAGTCTCTTACATACATGCACAGTCATAAGTGAGCATTTGGATTAGGTAGATAAACAATGGTATGTAATCTATATGTAAACAGGCCTGAAGTGTCATGGAAGATTTGAGAATCCTTCCCTGTGCCAAAATGATACACAATTTAATATCCATTAAAAGCCAAGTGTAAACACATTTAATGTTATTTGGATATTTAACTCATCTAAAGCAAATTTATAATTTAACGATGTTATAAACTCTTACATTTTACCTCAACGTCACATTTATCACACAAAATGTTTTTCTTCACTGTAGAAGCTCACATTGATTTCACAGTACAAATGTCATAAATACAAAATAAGTAATAAAATGTAAGAAATAAAACAGCAGCACTACAAAAACCAACATATAGGAAAGTCTCTTAACAGTTTGTTGGTCTACCACAAGCCTCGAGAACAGCTTCAAACAACACCTTTATTCCAAAAGATATTCCGCCATTTGGTGTTTTGATGATCGTAGGTTGGTCAGTAGCTCTCTAAAGTCACAGTTTAATTGATGTCCAACAGGTCACACGTTCGATCAGTTCCTGTTAGTATAAAATGGTAAAATAAAAAAGCAGCATACTGTAATGAATAATATTGTATACAATTAGTAGGAAGCGTTTAATAGGGACACAGCAACAGATTAGTTTGAAATGAGACATTCCTTTGAAACGTTTTTTTCGTAAATCAACACACTCCTTACTGCTGCTGCTGAATAAGATAAATCAACATTGTACTGCACACTTTAACTTCAAACCACTGACAAAATCGCCATTAAAGGTAGAACAAACAGCAGAAGTTAGTCCTACAACTGTACAGTGTACGGGACTATACCCTAATACAGCAGTATCCTTCAGGGTTGTCATATCAAAGTCAAACAGAGTTGCTCCTGCAGTTGAGAGGCACAGAGGTGCGGGACACTTCCATGTGTACAGTGGACATGGGGAAATGCTCACACTCTTCCTCTAGCTGGCTGCAGCGGCAGTGCAGGAGCACGTCTCTCACCTCCTGCCGAAAGTTGGAGTTGAGGAAGCCGTAGATGATGGGGTTGATGCAGGTGGAGGACATGGCCAGCAGGTGGCAGAGGGAGAACAGCAGGTTGTGGTGGCAGATGGGCAGAGCCTCCTGGTTCCAGTCTGACACCGCGTTGAAGATGGTGAGCGGCAGCCAGCAAAGAGCAAAGGCTGTTATGAGGACGACCAGCATGATGTTGATTTGGCGACTGTGGGTCATGCGCTGGCTCTCTGGGGTCCTGGTGCGGTCCAGCATGTCTTTGCGGTGGCGAAGGCGCACAAAAACTCTAACATAACAGAGCAGGACCAACAATAGTGGACCACAGTACTGGAACAGCAAGAGCCATGTGGTGTAAGCGAGCCTGTGTTGCTGGGATGGCCAGTGCTCCAGACAGACCTCTATATGTGGAGAGGTGGGGACATGAGAAAAGAGGTCGCGGTATGAATTTGGAAGCGCAGATGCGTTTTTGTATGTGTAGGAAACAGGTTGAGGTGGAGATGCATTGGGATTAGCCTGAACAGAGGCTTGGTGATGGAGTGGAGACTGGTGCAGGTTCACATTGGTGTATGGCTCACTTGTGAGTAGCTGAAAGGCCAAGAAAGGTGAGGAGGTGAAGCAGGCCAGAATCCAAATGAGAACGACCACCATGTAGGCCTGAGGAATGCTTGGTTTCCACCCAGAGGGGTTAATAATGAGCTGATGTCTTTCCAGAGCGATGAACACCAGAGACAGTACAGACACCGTAACAGACGCACACTGGATGAACGGCACCAGTCGGCATAACAGCGCCCCAAACACCCAATGGTCCATTAGTGTGTATATGACAGTGAAGGGGAGGCAGAAGACGCACACTAGGATGTCAGAGAATGACAGGTTGCAGATGAGAATGGCAGTGACGTTGACTTTTTCTCTGCGACGGGCGATGATACAGATGAGGCCGATGTTCCCCACCAGCCCCAGCACCATTGTCATGCTGTACCACACAACTAGACACGCTGTGAGGACAGGAGACATAGGGCACTGCTCATAATGCCCGAGAACAGCGAGGTCTGAGAGGAGTTGGGTCTTATTCCCCAACCACTCCTGCACAGACTCATGAGTGCTTCTTCCCTCCTCCCATGGTAAGGAATGTGGAGAGGTGGAACTGTTGAAGGGCAGAGGCAGAGCTGTCGTTGACGGAGAAGACTGGCTCTCGTTGCTACTCAGGGACATCTCACCAGGACCTCTATGTCATCAGCCCCCAGGATCAAACATGCATCTTGAGACAGAGAGAAAGCACAGAGGGAAACAGTAATCACTTGCAAAGCAGTTACTCTTATAGTCAAAGGTTCTGTTCATGTGGAATTGATACTGTTGTTCTGAGAGAAGCAGAGAGTGAAGGAAAGGCAATATCCTATCATATCAAACATCCTATCATATTCTATCCTGTGGCTGAGGAGAAATAAAGCTTAGGAAAGATGCCACGTGTGAGGACTTCTTTCTAAGTCACTGTGAGATTGTGTTTAGGAAAGCATTGTCATTAAAACATGCCCTTATGTTCTATCTTTAGCCATGCTAGTGGCATGTCTGTTGGGATGACAATGTCGGTTTGTCTCAACAGCTGTTTAATGGATAGCCATGACATTTTATTAGTTATTCATGGTTCCCAGAGGATGAATTGTTATGACTTTGGTGAGCCTTTGACTTCTCTGACTTTAGTGCTATCATGAGGTCAACATTTTAATTTAATGTCCAATACTTTGGTTTATGACCAAATAAGTAAAAACTAATGACTTTCCCATCAGCACTCAACTGTACTTTGTGTTTAAGGCTAAACCTGCTAAACACAGTACAACCTCAAGGAAGATGTGAAGTTTACTTGTAATTGCTCTAATTTTGTGTTGATTGTCCACAAAATACACTTACAGAACATTACACACCATAGTGAGGTATATTATGAGACATTTTAAACTGTTCACACAGTTTATAATATGCAAAATGTGATTATAATTTACACACGGTAATTTGTTTGCTATAGTTTTAGTATTTTGTACTTAGCAATACTGCAGTTGCACGGAGTAGTTTCAGTTCTTGGGCTTAACAATCACTCTCTTTCTCTTATTCTTTACCCATCTTAAGACTTGCCAGTTCTCCTCCCTCAAATGAACCCTCCAGTCAGGTTTCAAGACTGAACATAATAGCTAATGACAATAAAATTAATATGCATACATTTGCACAGAGCTTTCTATTTGTCAAGCAACAATGATTTTTTTAGTATGCCGGAGTGAAAGGGTATGACATTGTCACAATCCTAAAAATGGATTCTAGCTCTCTCCCCTAAAACCTCTGCCATGTGAAAACCAGCATCGCGAAGAAAATGAGCCTGTCATTTTCCATTAACGGCACACACACTTCGCTATCAGTCACTTCACACTGCATCATTACTAACCTACTCTGTCAGTGTGTTGAGTGAGCTGCAGGCAGGGTGATACAACATTGATCATCCGTTGTTCAGTGATGAAAGGCAAGTGTAATGTCACCAGTAACCAGATGTAACTAACAGCTGTAACAAACAGCTGTTAACATGCAGCTGTACCAGAATGGAGGATCCATAGACACCAGCAGGAGAAAACGGTTAAATTTCCCAAATAGGCAAATATGGTCCTGTCATGTTGCAACGATGTGACACTGTAGGATGCACATCCAGCAAGTAGGTGTGTCATTATGATCGTCCCATTCCAGAGAAAAATCTCTGCAGGATAAGGAACACTGTGACCTGACACCGCTCTGTCCATCATATTCTTCTTTTCTGCCTCAGCAAAGTGTCCTCCATCTCTGAGAATAGTGCTCTCTGACAGAGAAATGAGACACTGGCTGACTGTCATTTCCCTTCAACCAGACTCACCTTGATTCTCTCGTTTGTATTTTTCTGAGAGCAGTCATGCTGTGCTACAATGGGTTTTTAATTTTTTAACCAAAATGGTCATTAATGTTTTTCTAAAATTTCTTCTGTAGTAGCTTCCAATAAAACATTTTGTAACACTGCATGACAATTTCACTTTTCACTATCTGCCAAAGAGTCTCTGTAGCAATATCATGCCATGTTAAGATGGTACTCTTTATGACTGCATCATTGCATTAATACATGTTTCCTTGTAGTATAAATAAGCAAGTTTGAAAATGGAAATCACAAGCAGACAGCTTGCATACTGTATACGTATGTGCTTGACAGAGATTCAAAGAGAAAGCCCAACCTCTAAACTCCCCTCTGTGCAGTCACTGATTAAAAATCTATTTATAAAAAATGTGTATCTTAAAAGATGCTTACTGTATTAATAGTGTGCTTGAAAAAAAAAAAAAAAAAAGAATCCCCCCATTTCTATATTACAACTTCACACCAGACCACCACTGAATATTATCACTTACTGGATTCCGCGTATGAATTCATTTTGCACACATACCCAACACACTCCGTCAGTTTGACTATTCAGAATACATTTTCTTTCCTCCTGCATGTACAGGAGCAGGATAACAGGTGGGCACTGTAGTGTGCTCAACCTGAGATGATGACCCAAGCCTAATTTTTTTTCAGCTGGGAATGTCAAGACACTATTATTATGAATAATGTCATGAGATGGGATTTTCACACAGCAATTGCAACATTAATGCATGTACATATTTTTTTCCCCCTGGTTTCCTGTTTATTCCAGATGTCCTGCTGAAATCGGATGCATATTCTCAAAAATACCTTTTGTGTACTGCTATTGTTTCAATGTATCATTCAAACATATTTGCAATAGTTGAGACATACAGTATACTTGCATATCTGTGGACACTATACAAGCTGACAGTGGTGAAAAAACACAGCATTAATTTTATAACTGATTAACAAAAATAAAAGACACTGACCTTTGCTGACAAAGATCATTATTGTGCGTTACGGATCATTATTGTGTGAAAAAAAAAAATAGAGCACTCACATGGTGGGTTGGCTGGAGTGTAGTGTCTCAGTGATGCCAAGATGACAGAGGAAACAATGCTCTGAACAGGTATGAAACCACAGATATGAGAGTTGGAGAAGGAGCTGAACATCACAACCACCAGAACGTTTTCTGTCAGAGACAAACAGGGAGGGAAGCACCCCTATTATTGGGCAGTTAGAGCCTTCTGGGTGCCAAAGACCCTCTGAGCACTGAGCTCTGCTGTCACACAGTGGTGAATTTGTTCAATTACAATGCTAAAAATGACACCTGCTGTACGTGCTGTTTGTCTTGTCTGACTTCATCACCACCTTGGCAGAGCAGGCATCCTTATCAACATCCAACTCACAGTCCTCAGAAACGTCTAATGTGTTTGCATCAGGCATCCTGAGAGACAAAAACGAAGATTATCATGATGAAAAGAAAAATAGAAAAAATGATAGAAAAACAGTCTTCAGAAAAGGGGCCGGGGCAGTGTATTGAAATTATGAATTGGCTAAAAGGAGGGGAGTCTTTCTTTTGTCGTTTATTGTTTTTTTTTTTTCCCACTTCAAATTTATATTTAATTTCAGAATTCCCTTGCACTTTGCTATATAGACAACAATACTGTCTTTGTATGAGAGCTTTATTATTATTATGTTTATCTCTTCATGGGATTTGTTGACAATGAGGAAAATATAGGATACCACCGGCTTTATCCTTAAAGGTCACACACTCTATAGCAGGGGTCACCAACACGGTGCCCGCGGGCACCAGGTAGCCCCCAAGGACCACATGAGTAGCATGTAGAGTAGCAGAAATCATTAACGTGATCAGTGTCTTCACATAGATGAGTATCATTAATCATTAATAATCATATATAACTAAAGGCAAACTGAGCAAATTAGTTATTTCAGAAGAGTGTATCAAACTGGTAGCCCTTTGTATGACTCAGTACCCATGAAGTAGCTCTCAGTTTCAAAAAGGTTGGTGACCCCTGCTCTATAGTCATACTGTAGTTGAAGAAAAACAAAAAAATAGTAACACTTACATTCAGTCACTAAAAAAGTTGAGCAAATGCGTATAGACGCCTGTCAGTCATCCCAAATCCACTCCAGATCAATCCTTCTTTCCCTTCTTTCCCCAGGAATCACCGTACGACTGAGGTAGAAATTAGACATCAGTTATCTGTCATGCTATGGATGTATTAACAGAATGTGCTGTAGTCTTGCATTGCCAGATCTATAACCCTACTGCACAGTTGAAAATGGCACACCATATATCAACCAGTGTGTTTTAATAGTTGCCGTGCCCGTATACATCTATTTGATTATTCACTCATCACTTTATTTATTTATTAGTGTATTTGATGATATCATTCAATTATGAAGTCATAACTTAAATAATTACCTGCTTGACACGTCATCATGAATAAAAAGACAGTGAGTTTGTTCCTGCTGTAGTACTCCATCAGCAACTCGGACTCATGGCTGTATTAAGAGACTGCTCGGACTGTGTGATGGTGAGAAACTAATGTGACACATACTTTATGGGACAGTGAGGTTTAAACATAGACAGTATATAAGAAGGGTTTAAATTGCACAATTTCTTTAGTTCGCGCGTGCAGTTTGTGATGCATTGCATTCTGGGACAAGGTCCATCATTGGGTGAACGTCACTTCCGACCTAGAAGCGATGGCAAAGGAAACATGAAGCGGAAGTGAAGCGTTCCTGTATCAAAGCTCCACCTAAAGTTGGTTTTGCAATCCGCCAAAAAAAACACAAAGAAGAAGCGAAGCTCTCTCTCCCCCCGCCCCTCTCAGTCGACCGGCTCACCATCAGCTACTTCACTCCTGTAAGTGTAAGCTACACTAAAGATGTCTGACGAGGGTAAATTGTTCGTCGGAGGACTGAGTTTTGATACCAACGAGGAGTCTCTGGCCGCGGCCTTCGGCAAATATGGAACCATCGAAAAAGTAGATGTGATCATGGACAGAGACTCGGGGAAATCTCGCGGTTTTGGTTTTGTGAAATACGCCAATCCAGAAGATGCTAAAGATGCACTGGAAGGAATGAACGGAAAGACTCTGGATGGTCGGCCTATTCGGGTGGATGAAGCAGGAAAGGGCGGTGGACGATCCAGAGGAGGCGGAGGATCGGGCCCAAGAGGACGAGGTGGATTTGGCGGGCGTGGGAGAGGAGGCGGAGGATACTACGGAGACAGGAGTTATGGTGACAGGAGTTACGGAGATAGGAGTGACAGAAGCTACGGCGACAGAAGCTTCAGTAATGAGGGGAGGTTTGGCGGCGGCGGCGGCGGCAGCCAGTACCGGAGCGGGGGTGGCGGATACAGAGACAATAGGAGTCAGCCTACATATGGTGACCGCTCTTCATATCGCGAACAACACGACTATGATGCTGAGTAAACGTCCCCTCGATTCAAGATCGTTCCTTGACTGGCTGTATTTCAAAGATGCGCTCCTCAAGACAAATGCCCACATGTTATTGCTGACTTTGTAGTTATGTTGTATTAGCTAAGCTCAAGCATCTTAAAAATGTACCCATGATTTTTGGTCATTTCTTAATAAACCATGTTACAAATTACAGTTCAAGACTCTTTACCTTGCTTGATTGGCCATCTTAATTCATCAAAGGTAGTGTGTTAACTAAAAGACATCTTTCATCTGATTAGTAAATTACTGTAACGTTTTAAACGTCCCAACAACGGCTCTCCACAGGGCTTATCATACAGATAAGCCCACAGGGCTTATCTGTATTATTGATACATCGATGGGGGCTCGTTTTTTCCCTTTTTCTTTAGTTATTTCCCCTCAGTCTCTTACCAGATTTTAAACTGAGTGAGGAAATAAATCAAATTACTCCATAAAGACTTAGGGGATTTTATGCTAAATTCCCTTTACAAACTTAGTCTAGCTGAGGCTCCTCTGTGTTGCAATTTAATTACCAAAACAGTGAATTCCTTTCAGACTGGTAAACTACACAACCGAAGTGGTCGGATGTTCATGAAGGTGCTGAAAGTATCTTCTGTGCTCTGCTCAACATCTGCATGTTAAATGTGCTGTAAAATGTATCTTGTTAAAGTGATCGACAAATGTAACTCTGTTTCCCCAAAATAATGTCTCAACCGGGAACAGTTTTGTATTTTTTTTTTTTTGCAGAGTTCGTACAGGTGCTGGCCATACATACACGCATGTAAACAAACCGCTCTATAAGGGTTGTAAACAGTAATACTAAAGGGCAATGCAAAAGTGCAATGGTGCTGGAATAAGTAGGCTAAATATTAATATAACAGGTTGCTTAGCCTATATATCTGAGCTAGGTGGATATGACAGTGAAAATGAACATTACCTTTAAATGACATCGCTAATAATGTTAACGGTATGTTAGTTCCTTCCATGTATAATCGTCCTTTGTAAGGCCAGTTTGGAACTGGTTAAGTCCTCTGAGGCCAGGTTTGGAACCTGAATTGCAACATTTTATTTTCATCTTTTATCTGTTCTTAAAACATTTTTTAAATCGTTTTTAAATGCTCTTTAATGTTTTATGTAAATCACTTTGAATTGCCCTGATGATGTGCTATACAAATAAAGCTGGCTTGCCTTGCCTATAATAATAACTACTTATTATACATACTTCCGACAACTGAAGATGTAACAAACGTTGACCAAAGATGCTCTATAGATCTCGCGATAATTTGTTGCTGATGCAGAAACAAGTCTCGAACAGAGTTAATTTTCTGCTGATTTATCCGTCTTTAATAAATGCCATGTTTGAGTCGTAATGTTACACATGGATCCAGTTTACTTCAGTGACTATGGGCGAGTGGCGCAGTTGCGAAACCCACGTGACCAAATACAGGAAATTACCCGTTGCGCTGTCTCGCTTAAACCATAGGCTGTATTCACAGTCATTGTTCTAAAACATATAGCCTACATCTTGATCATGAGTGTATCTTATTGACCTCGCTACATCCATATTATAAACCGTCTCTGGTTAAACTAATGCATAGCCAGTTAGCGGCTTACTGAGGTGACTACACTTTACAGATGATAATATAGATAGAAATGTGAACTACAGACACCTGTCTGCGCTATCACTCACTCACCATACCGTGGGTGTTTTGGTTCCAATTGTGTGTGGATCGTAGCCAGCAGAATAACATTTTTAGGTGTGCTTACTAGATTTTGTTTTTATGTTTTAGGATAGTCTACTACTCACATTCTGGTGTAGGCCATCAGAAATTCATAGGGAATATAATTAAATATCATTTCAAAATATAAATAAAAAAATACTTACATTCAATCATCTTATTTTTATTGACTCATAATGATCAAATTAGATTAATCAACATCAATAAACAGTAGGCAGTAATAAAGTACAGTCATTTGTCACCCTTCTGTAGAATGATTTTGGTTGTTTATAGTAGGCCTACAATGACATCTGATTTAATGTGAAGAAGTGAAATAGTCAGTAAATACATATGTAATTTACCACAGCTGTAATGTGCTGGAAAAGCTTAATTGATTTGCACAATATTTTTTATGCATTTTGTTGAAAAAGGCTTAAAAAGCTGACTGACTGCCTACCTATTTCAATGTTCTCTTATTTTACACATTTTCAGTAAAGATGAAATTTCAGTTATTTGTCTATTGATTGTTTTATATTGGCTCAGCCAAATTGACTTCCCATTCTGCGCACTGAGCTCTGCTGTCACACAGTGGTGGATTTATTCAATGACATGCTGAAAATGACCAACTGTAAGTGCTGTTATAGAGACATAAAGCAGGCAAGAAGAAACAGAGCTGCAGCGGGATTTTAGGTTTAATCTTGTCAGTGACATTTAAAACATGAAAAACAAGACAAATGTTGATTAGTCTATGTTTATTGGTAGTTTGTTGTATGTACACAAACTAGTTGATAACATACAAACAAGATTAAAGACCCTATAACCTTGGACTTCAGTTGTCCCTAATGTGTACAGGTCACTTTGTAGTGTGTTCAGATAGGGTTACACTCCTTTGTCTTGTCTGACTTCATCACCACCTTGGCAGAGCAGGCATCCTTGTCAACAACCAACTCACAGTCCGCAGGAACGTCTACTGTGTTTGCATCAGGCATGCTAAAAGATAAAAAGAAAGAATAATTTTAATAAGTTTAAGTCTTCAGAAAATGGCTTCGAACAAATTAGGGACTATAACAAAAATTATTAGAGATGGGGGGGGGGTGCAAGAGATGGGTCATAAATGAAACACTATGCCGAGGACAATATTCCTGTCTCTGTCTCAGAGCTTTATTTTTTCCATCACAATCAACTAGTAGCTTTATAGGACCAATATATCAGTTGGGTGAAACACAGAATACACATACATCTTTTATTTGTTATCATTCATGCCAAGTGTTTCTTTAATTATAGTAGGCCCCAATACTTCTCATACAGTTACTTAGAAAGTGGCTGGAAAATGTGTAATGTAATAAATCAAAGCATGAAAATCATACTTGTTACTGCAGCTCAAGCCCTCCCTTGTACAAGAGCACGCCATGCAGTCTCTGTTCCATTCAGAGCCAAAATCGTGCTGCTTTCCATCCTCATCCACACACCCTACATGTAAAAAAATAAAACCAAAGTTCAGAGGAGCTGTTGAGCCACTTATCAAGCTGTGATAAATGTATGGCAGTGACTGTGTGAGTGTATCGATGTGTGCATATACTGTAGGTGTGGTTTTGAGTCAGCAGGTAAACCAGGTAAACAAACAAACAGCTAAATGATGCATTCATAATGAAGACATAGATGAATAAGGACTAAATAAGAGAGTGTCCTATATTCAACACTTTTAAAACTCATTTAAAACAGTGGCTTCTAGAAAACCAGAGATGCACTCATTTTTAACAGTCACACATTTCTTTACCCATACACTTTCACTGGTAAATCAAATGCAGTATAGAGGTGGATGAATAACATCTTTGTCATGTATGCATCATGTATTTTTGTTTTGTTTTGCTTGTTTGTTTTGTCAATGTCACTGTTATGTGTACCTTTTAATGTATAGTGAATGAGCGCTGTATGATTGCTAGTTGTCTCTGTTAGTCTTATGTCACCTGCCTATAGGGACTGCAGATGGAAAGTAGTTATTTTAACTAATACTGGCATATTTACATGGTGTTTTTATACAACAATGTTCATAAATATGCATGGTCCCTATCAAATAAACCAATAAAAAAAATAAAATAAAAAAAAATAAATGCTAGTTTGTCCACCTTCCTTCCAACATAGCAGAGATAAGTTGCTGCCAAACTGTTGTTATATTCTGTCTCTTCCAAATGTTGTCATGTCGACTCACCCTTTGGAGGGTTTTTCGGATCTTTCAGCTCTAACTTATGGAAGAAGCCATCAGAGTGACACAGGACAACCAGTCCCAGCAGACAAAGAAATACATGGAGAGAAGCCTAAAAGAGTAAAGAAAAGACAAGATCTGTAAACATGGTGCATGTTTTATAGTCCCTGCAGTGTATTTACACACTTATTTATCATCCTTTTAAGATCTTCTAAACATGGAAAGGAAATGTCTGGCTTTTATTCATGCCTGTTTTGTCTCATACTGGTCAGACAAACCAATTATTTTATGTGAAAGAGACTAAAAATGCCAAAAGGAAAACATGGTTTACCGTTAGTATCAGTAGGCCTTTGCTAGCATTGTAGCTATTTGCATGTTTAAGTGATTTCTCATCATTCCAAATCATTCAGTTCTATACAAAAGGGCACTTGAATACATTTACATGCAAAAGACATTTGTGTGCAACATACTGCATGTACAAATAAGATTGATGTCATTTAGTCTGCAGGAGATAGATTTGTAAGGATTTGATTCACAGTTTACATTAAGCAAGACTAACTAGTCTTTAAACCACTTAGAAGTGTTTGCACCTTATCTGCAGTATTTACATTTGTGTAATAATCTTAATCATTATGTGAAGGAATCACCAGTAACATTATTTACTAAACCACTTTTGTTGTTGAATTTACTTGCTGAATTATCTTTTACCACCACCACTAAAACTCCTACTACTATAAACAATAATACTATTAATAATAATATAATAAATGGTGCAGAGGGACTAAACTTGAATCCTGCAGGAATTTGAAGGTAACTGTACATTACTTAAATTTTGGCCGTAAAATATAAAGTACAATCTGCAATTATGTCTTTAAAGTCCAACATATCTATCCATATCTTGTGTAGCATATTTTATAATAATAACAAAGTCAAACTACAATTTAAGACCTGACTTTACAAATAAAAGACTCTTATTCCTAAGCTCTACATGTTCATGGCTTCTCTAAATTATCAAATACGTACCATCCTCAGATGTGAAGTGAGCCGGTCAACAGGAAGCTGGTCTATGTGAGTACTCTCTAACGGAGGCTTTATATTAAGGTGTGCACCCCTGCATATCTTTATTGATAATATTTGAATAGTGATATGACAAATAAATGTTTTTATCAGATATTTGTTCTAAGGTGGGGAAGAGAAGCAGGTATGTTGATATTAAAGGCACACCTCAGTGAATCATATTGTATTATTACTAATCTACATCACTACCTAGACCACCATTTGCACTAACTGTATAGTCTCTTCTCTACATTCAGCATTTATATTTCTGCTTACTGTGTTATTACTGATCTACCTCACTTAATAGACCGCGACTTGCACTAACTGTAAATTGACTCTTCACTACACTTTAGCATTTATCTAGACTGTCTATTCATATATATATTGTGTTATAACTGATCTACGTCACTAACTAGACCACTAGATTAACTGTTTATTGACTCATTACACCATTGACTCTTTACACCATCTCAGCAGTGTATTGACTGTCTGTTCATGTATTGCATATCCATCGACTTACTTACACCTCACTGCGTACCGGCATTTGTAATGCCCACTTAATCTGCACTCTATGTAGCCTATTGTATTCTGTATTGTATTCTGTATATGTATATTGTACTGTATTGAATGTGAAACTATACGTTGTCCTGCACGCCTATGCTTTTCTTGGCCAGGTCGCCGTTGCAAATGAGAACCTGTTCTCAAAGGCCTACCTGGTTAAATAAAGGTTAAAAAAAAAATGACATGTTGACATTTTATCTGAGGTGTGCCTTTAATATCAACATACCTGCTTATCTTCTCCACCTTAGAACAAATATCTGATAAAACATACAGTATACATTTTCCCCATGACAGATACTGCATGTTGTTTTTAAAAACTCACAAGAAATCTGGATTTCTAATAATATGTATAATTGATTTTATTGAAAAAATGCAAAAAGCAAACCCATTAGTTAAAAAGCAGCCAAGGAAGTTTGTAAAAACTGTTAACCTTATCTGTAAACTTTTATTTCTGAGCCAAAAGGCAGAGAAAGATTAAGATTATTAGTTCATTACTAAGATCATTATTAAAGATAAATTACTTGCATTGCAAATAAAGCCGCACATTGTAAACAATTATTAAAAAGATATAGTTTGGATCAACCATGGCATAGTAAACAATATACTTTTGAAACTTTGTAATCCAAACAGCAAGTCTTTGTACTGTGCAACAGAGGAAAACTCTGAACAATAAAACTTCAACAAAATCCATCTTCATACATTTCTATACTCATTACATAATTAACAATCTGTAAAAAAACAACAACAGAGCATCAAATTAGGATAAAGAGATAATTATACTAAGGACTGATTGGCAAAACTGAACAATACAATACATGTTCAGATATTTGGTTGAGTTTAAGTGTAAATGTAAAAAAAAAAGCTACACTATCCATAGGACACTATGTAGAGTTCAATTTATGAAGTGTAAACGAAAAAACAAAACAGTGACTGAAACAGAGCTCTTTTTGAGGAGAACAGGAATTGTTTTTTCTCGGTGCACATCAAAAGAAACAATTGCTCCTTTGGCAGTAGTCACCAAACGTGTCAAATCTCTTTGCAGCAAAACAAAATGTAAACTGTCACCACAACAACTTCCAAAAACCCACAACTACAGTACCAACCTGCACTACAGCGGTGTGAACCACGATCAGTTTTTCACTGTAGATGTTGAGTGAAACTAACAACCCAAATCACACGTGAACCTTAAACATCTCCAAAGTGGAACATAGGCCTCATAATACACTACATTTCTTTGTTTTACTTGGCAATACTGTGCAGTTAACTTTAAAAAATAATAGTTTCATATTTTGGGAAATAAATGTATTCGCTTTCTCATCTAACTCTGAGATGAGAAGATCAATACCACTCTCTGAGAGTGGTATTGATCTTCACATCAAACTTTTGGCAAGAACGCAAATAAGCATATATCCCAAAATGTCAAACTATTCCTTTAAACATAAGATTATTTGACAAAATAAAAAACATCTATTTATACAAATGGGGGGGGGGGACTCCCGCATAATACACTTATAACCATCCAAAGATAAAAAGCAGCATATCAAGTAAAAAGTTTCTCATTCAGGTTTTAAGATTAGAGTCCATGCGAATTGCAGCTTCTGATCTTTAAAAGGCTAATCTATCCAATCAGAGTTTTCATGAAGGCTGGTTTGTTGAAGGGCCAGTGATACTGGTTGGGGACAGGTCCGTTGACATTGCACTCAAAGAAAGAGAACATGGGGAACCAAATGCGCGCCCTCCTGCTCTGCTGGTAGGCTCGGGTGTTGGCTAAAGTGTGGTAGTAGAGGAAGAGGCGGGTGGTGATGTAGAAGGCGATGAACACGTCGATGGAGTAGTGCTCGTGAGCCGCCAGGATGAAGAAAATCCCAAACAGGTTCAACACCCAGGAGATGGTGTGAATCAGATTCCAGGTTCGTGGAGTGTCTGCAATTCAAAGGAAACATTAAAGGATAAATATAGTGATATATATTATATTTCTTATTGTCAACAAATCCCATGAAAAGATCAAAACAAACAGTGAATTGATCCAACTAACAACACTGTAATTTATGTTGAATCAATCTCATCTACACATTCCTGCTGACTTGCACAGCAAATTAATTAATCCATGGCTTAAAGTAGTCCCCAACAAATTTACTCACTAAACATTACAGTGTGCAGCATACCCAAAGCCTGATACAGCTTATTCCTCTGTGCCATGGAGCTCTAATGTCGCCAAAGAACAATTAAAAACACATCAGTGAGTCTCATAGGCCCCCTTTACACCTGGCATTAAAATGTGTTTTGGGTGATTGGATTGCAATTGGTTAGTGCTAGACCACATGAAAGTACATGTGTAAATGCACCTAAAACACAGGACGGATTGTGAGTCGATCGGACAAACCACAACCAGAGGTGGTCAGGGATGCTTTGTTACCACATTAACCACAAGTGTAAATGCAATTGCGTTTTTAATCCACATACAACAACTACCAGCACCGGCCTCTAACAGGTCCGGACGCCGGGAAGAACACAACTTTCAGCCCAGACACCGACGATAATCTCCATGCAGCAACAAGAAAAAATTCCCTTTACAGAAATAAAAACATAAAAAAATAAAAAGCATCACAGTGCAGCCCGGTGCGGTGTTAGTGCTGGGGGCTGAGGTTAAGGTGCTGGTGAATGGTGCATCTCCAAAACTGCATTTCAAACGGTCGACCTCAGCAATATTTCTATCCGTCCTGTGGTGTGTACTGTTTATGTAAATTACTTAAAAGGATTTCTTTAATAGGAACTAATTGGCTTGGCTTCAGAAAGTATTGAGAGATGGACAAACACTACTGTTTTTTGTCTTCAAGGGATTTGTTGACAATAAGGAAAATATAGGATAGCACCGGCTTTATCCTTTAACAAAGGTCACACATACTCTAAAGTCATACTGTAATTGAGGAAAAACCAAAAAAGTATTGACACTCACATTCAGTCACAAAGAAGTTGAGCAATGTGATAACAACAGTGTGTCCACTGAACATGTAGTCTCCACACGTTTGGACGCCTGTCAGAGTCATCCCAAATCCACTCCAGATCAGTAGCGCCCTCTGTAGCTTTCCCCAGGAATCCCCGTATGTCTGAGGAAGAAAAGACATCAGTTATCTGTCATGCTGTGAATCACACGAATCACAGTAGGAATGCTGAGTCAAGAATAAACTGTAACACTGACAATAGCAACAAGAATGAATGGCCACTCCACAGTTGGCAAATGGCAAACTTTATCTAATCTGCACATAATTTTCCCACCTTACTAGCACACTTCAGGTGCTGCCCAGGCACAGAGAGCGAGGTGACAAACATGGTGCAACAACGAAGCAAAAACACAGTTCCCATCAAAGAACACAGTCGTCTGAAGAGAATGGACCTGAAATAGAGAAGAACATTCAAGGAATTAATTCCTTGCCCAAAATGTTTATATTTGCATGCCAGACACCTTGTGTTTTAGCGGTGATGTGGTCTTCTTGCACATATTATTATAACACAGTGGATTAGTGATGGGAATACTGGAACGGTGGACTACAGTACCTGTGTTTGTGGAGGAGCAGGATCAACAGAAACATGTAACACAGGATGAGGCCACAGGCCTCAGCCATTGCAAAAGCCCAGGGGATTCTAGGAACACTGCCAGAGTACAAAAACATGTGTATTAGTGTGCAGATTAGATATGAGTGCGAGAGAATGTGTACATGAACTTTGGAGTATGCTCAACATGCACTGGATACATGCACTTATACCTGTCCAGAAATATGTCAGGCAGTGGTGGGTACGTCCTCATGTCCGGGACACGCTCATGTACGATGACCATGACAAAAGATGTGAATCCAAACACAAAAAAGACATATATGGAACTGATGATCGTCTTCCACACCTCTGGGTCCAATCTACCGGCCAGGTGCTGCCTATACCTCCCATTGGAGTGTGTATGACACACTGCAGCTCCTGAACCGTATCCAGATCTGTGACCATTCCTCAACCTCAGCTCAGTCCCATTACGCAAGCCATCCCCTCCGTTATAACTCCTGTCAGCCTCATCACAGCTCCACTCGCCCCCTGCAGCGCCCACCGAGAGCCCAGCAGGGAGACTGTCTGTAGGCAGGAGACCCTGCACCTCCAGCTGGGCCTGGTTCTGTTTCTGGAGCCGGCGAATGGCTATGGTCAGCCTCTTGATGTCTCCCAACACGGTGAGGCCCAGTGGAGACCCGCGCAGGTCAGCCTCAGTCAGAGCCAGCAGGCTGGGGCCATCCAGGCGGTGCTGGGCGCACAATAGCTCCACATACTCCCCGAAGCCTTCTTCCTGCAGCCACTGGGCCACCTGCTTACAGCTCCAGGCACTCACACTGTCCCCTGCCGGTGCCATGTGACTGCAGATACAGACATGTACAGTATTAAGTCATCAAAAATGAAAATCATTTTTGATAATTACCACTTCTTTCTCCACTGTGTTTTCACCTCTTGATTTCATTACTGTCTTTGTCACTGTCAGCCCTGTTGTTTTAATGCAAAACTGCCTGAAACTCACCCATTGTCATTACTATTCAATGTGCATACTATGACAACCACTTGTCTAACTGTATATAAGCCAGGGCTGTGACTAACAATTATTGATTAATCTGCAGATTATTCTCTCAATTAATGAATTAGTTGTTTGGTCTATTAAATGTCAGAAAATAGCAACAAATGCCCATCACATTTTTTCAGATTCCAGGTGATATCTTCAAATGTCTTGTTTTATTAAGACATGAGTTTACAGTGATATAAAACAGAGAAAAGCAGAGCAAATCCTCACACTTCACCTCACCTTATTTTATCAACTAAGTAATAATCATTTAATCAAAATGCACATCACAATTTCCCAGAGCCCAAACTGATGTCTTCATTCAACAAATCAAAAGTCCTTAAATCAAAAGCTATAAAATCTACAATATTATAGCTGAAAGGATTAGTCAATTAATCAATTGTCAGGACATGTATCTGGAAGTATTTTGATAATAAATAAATCATTTGACAAATTTTTCAAGCAAAAACTCCAAGCAATCTATTGTTCAAGCTAATGAGGATTTTGTGCTTTTCTCTTTTATGTCATGTCAAACTGAATATCTTTGGGTTTTGGTCTGTTGGCCGGAGAAAATATGTAATTTGAAGACATCCCCTTGGGCGCTTGGAATTATTGACTGACATTTTTCACATTTTTCTGACATTTCATCGACTAAATAATGAATTAATAATGAAAATAGTTGTTAGTTTCCGTCCTAAATGATATAAATCAGAGAAATGAAGCAAACCATCACATTTCAGGAGCTGAAACCACACAAAAAATGCACTTTTGTTTAAAAAAAGACAAACAATAACACTATAATACAGTAATACATACTGTGAAGGCATGCATGTGGCAGAAATGATACACTAGGACTGCTACTAGGGATGCTGCTGTGGGGCAGCTTCTTTGTGCTCTTATTCGACGTGACCCAGCACTACATACTACCGGCTACTTAGGGCTATTACATCATCTATGTGGTCTGTGACTGTACAGTAAAAATATTCACTGACACCCCGATCCACAAAAAGCAGGCCTATGTTTTACAGTATGTCTCAAACCAAACAAACAGGAATTTAAACTGACTTGAGTGTGAACATCCTCTCTGTTCCATAGATGTCATTTTATATTAAAACAAAAACAAAAAAGTGAGTCACTAACCATCCACAAAACAAGCAGAGTAAGTACGATCCTCTCCCACAGACAGACTCAGGTACTGATGAACAACACTCTGCTTTGTCTTTTCCTAGTTTTTGCCCTTTGACCCTCTGATAAGCTCACTACAGGGCTGCTCGCCCTGTCGTCCTGACTGCTTCAAAGGTCTGCAAGGCTAAACCAACATGACTATTAGCTGCTGAATGTGAGCAATAGTCTACATGCTGACTGAACAGCAGATACAGACTTCAAATTACCCAAGTAAGCAGCTTTCAGTTATTAGCAATAAATGAGAGCAAGACAGAGAGAAATGACAGCACTAGGTTTATAAAGGATGACTACTATAATATATCTATAAATGCTCCTACATAAAGGAGCCAGTATTTTCATAGCTGGTTAGTACTTAGACAGTTACAGTAATTGAGTGAGCAGAATTATAGAATAAGTAAGTCTGCTCTGTGTTTACTTACTGGATCTGGGAACTACGACAATTTAAGGGCTGCAACTAATGATTATTTTCTTTATTAATTGATTATCCGTCTGGTCTGTAAAACGTCAGAATATTATGAAAACAGTCCAACACCTCAAAATATTCAGTTTACTGTAATGTAAAAACAAGAAAAGCCACTAATCCTCACTAGAGATGAAACGATTAGTCAATTAAGCTGCAGATGGAGAAAAAAAGTGTTTTAATCATCGACAAAACCATTTATTCGAGCAAAAATGTAAAATATTTGATGGTTTCAGCTTTTCCAATGTGAGATTTCAAATGAATGAGCAGACAAATCGATAAAAAAAGTAATTGTTAGTTGCAGCCTCATATTTATATTTCAGAAACTGGAACCATAAATAAAATATAAATGACTGATTAAAATTGAAATCGATCGATCGAACTGTTAAAGCTCTATTTAAAATATTGTCCATATTGTTATGCAATACCAAAAATATCAGTTGAAAATGGCATGTCCCGCCTTATTCTGCCTCTGATTGGCTTACCCTGACAGTCTCTAACCCTAGCCAATCCCACTAGCCTAAACCTGACCAACCAAACCAACGAAGTCAACAAGTACTGGCTAATCAGAGGGGGAGTAGGGCGGGTCATGCCTACACCATGCCTACACCATGCCTTCGCCATCCTAGGAAAAACAATTTGCCGTCCCTCACGGCGCTGAGCAAAGCAAACAACTGTGAACAACTGGATATACTCGTATCTCATTCATCTAAAATGCATGTTTGATGTTTTCACGTTTCAACACTAAGCAGTTAGTCCGATCGGTGGTGAGTTGTTGCTGTTCGTAACGACAGATTCATTTGGTTGTTCTTGGACGTGATGAAAGCAAGACAGAAAATATGAACAGCAGAAAGGGCCGATAGGTCGGATCATCGTGTTTAGTCAACTCTAAACGTTACAGTTATGGCTGAAAATGACAACAGAAATAAACAAGTTTGCCGATTTCTCCGCAATTTAAACCAACTGCCTACTCGGAAGTGATTTTTGTGTTAGCGCGACGTCACAGTGTTTGGTCTTTTGATCAATGAAGGTTTCTCTTGTCATTCATTAGGCTACTCATTTTTTTCTGAGCGTACCACCCTTAGATTAACAGTCACAGCTGATATGACATCGCACTGATAGCATACTGTTTCAAAAATAGCAGGAAATTAGATGGTGTCAATAATCTCCCAATAATCATCACACCAATTGAAGTTTGTTGTATAGGCCTACCATCAATAATGCAGATCATATGGTGAGTAACTGCGAGTGAGTAAGGTGCCCATACAGGACAAATCCAGCTAATTGGCTGATGATTAATATAGGCTATTTACATGTCTGAAACCTAAAGCAA
The DNA here is from genome assembly GCF_008315115.2 of Sander lucioperca. Taxonomy (NCBI): domain Eukaryota; kingdom Metazoa; phylum Chordata; class Actinopteri; order Perciformes; family Percidae; genus Sander; species Sander lucioperca. The sequence continues at coordinate 18,478,808 of NC_050187.1, forward strand.
CTTACCTGGGTAGCTGCTGCTCCGTTCCCTCAGAAAAAAACTATTTTTAACTGGCCTCTAGATGTTATTGGCAACATCCTGCGGCTTCTCTGCCCATGTCTTTTCTTGGGGATTCATAAGTGCCATGTCAGCTTGTTTGGCTGGTTTACAGTAAGTCACAGTGAGCAGTGACACAGCTGTGAGAGAGAAAGCCCTTCAGTGTGTGTGTGTATATGTGTGTGTATATGTGAGAGAGAGAGAGAGACACACAATTTGACAAAGGGGTCATAGTCTGTTTAACACAGGACCAAAAAGCAACGCCAGACTGCTACATTTCAGCATGAGATCAGCTCTGAGCGATTCGATTCCATCTTTATGATGGTATGGAAAAGTTTAAACATTATTTTCTTCACATGAACAAAACAGTAGAATACCCTTCAACTTTGTATGAGAACAAACAAGTCATAGGAAGTACATTTAGTAGTTTCAAACTTACTTTAAAAGATTATATTAAACAGCAGTTGCCTCTTACCATAAATCTACTGTCACTGTGCTGGCAGAGGGTGTAGATATGGGTGTAGATGAGCTGTCTGTTTAGAGAATTTCATGGCCAACATGCTTCTGACAACTAGGCAACACCAAACAGGAAGAGACAACAATCAACAACACCAGTAAAGAAGAGCTATTGGGCTCATGCAGGGCTGCTAGTAAAACCCACACTGACATCTGCTGGTCACCTTTAGGTAAAACTAGGGTCTGTTTACACGTTACGTTTCTCTAGATAAAAAATAAAAAGTAGATTTCATGGACTATTTGGTTTAAATTTGACAGCTCACGGACAAGCACAAGCATAAGCAGTGGTTTCCAAAAACGGCAATGTAAAAACACATTTCCTTAAGTGAAAGTTTGGCTGAGAGTCAATGCCAAACTGGAACACCTGTTTATGACAGTCAGAGGCTGCAGCAACCAAAGCAAAGGCAACAGACAGCAGGGACATAACAGAGTAGTTATACACCCTATAAACTTAGAAATGACAGATATTAAACCAATCTCTGAGGTTAGATGTGAAGACTCTGAGCAGAGAAACATCAGCGCCACAAACCCAGTAGAGGAGGAAGAGTCCACATGTGCGACAAAGGATTCAAAGAGGACGTGGGCGATCCCGTCTCTCCAGGAGCTGGAGGAACTTTTACATTCTGCTCCACGCTCCTGTCGCCACGGAGATGAGGTGTGGCCAGACCTGTATCTGGGGGACATGTGAGTATCCTGCGCTTTATTTCAATTCACCTATATGTGTCTGAATTGTGCATCAAATGTGGTATTTGTGTCAGGTTTATGTCTCATGACAAGCTTGGGCTCTGGCAGCTGGGCATCACTCATGTGCTGAACGCAGCACATGGGAAACTGTGCTGTAAGGGCAGTGATGATTTTTATGGAACCACAGTGAAATACTACGGCGTCCCAGCCAACGACCTGCCAACATTTGACCTTTCACCTTATTTCTACCCTGCTGCTGAGTTCATCCACCTGGCTTTGGCATCAGGAGGTACCATACGCTGCCACAACATGTTTTCAGAGGTGATACTACATAGAAACAGTTGCTGTGGGGTTACCTGTATTTTCAGTGTCTTTGTTTGTGTCTTTTAATGATGTCAAGGAAAGGTGTTTGTGCACTGTGCTGTGGGTGTGAGTCGCTCAGCTGCGTTGGTCCTAGTCTACTTGATGATTCATCACCACCTAAGTCTTCTGTCCTCTATACGCTGTGTGCAACAAAAACGCTGGATTTTCCCAAACAGAGGCTTCCTCCGACAGCTTATAGCCCTGGACCGAAAACTGAAGGATGAAGGGTTGAATGAGCCAAAATAAAACAAAGAAGGGAGCAACCCTACGTAGTAAATCAATAGGATTGTCGTCCCTTAGTCTGCAGAAGTTAATGTCCTCATTCACCATGCAAGCCTGTCTCCATTTGTACCATTTACTGTATGTATGCACTAAACAGTTCAACTGTGTCCATCCCTCCCCTCCCTTGTCCTCTCCTGATGTGACCTCAGTGGGGACAGAGAAAGTTCCCTGTCTTTTCCTGCTGGACCTTTGGCATCAGCGAACAGACTAATCAATGCAACAGCAACACCATTAAATAACTCTACATCCAGTCGGAAAGAACTCACTGAACACAGAGAGCTAATTTTGGAGGCATGCTCCATTCAAACAGCCACCTGCTGTCGTCTCTCACTGAGCTGCACACTCTGGTGCTGAAGGGACAGTGGACACAGACAGTCTGTTGGGGGAGCACTCTGTGTCCGAGGAGAATGTCGGGGAGCAACCAGCTACAGGACCTAGTGCTCATTAAAGAACTAGAGCTCATCTTGGATTCCTGCACACTGGAGCTCACACCAGTGGATGAAGTCTGGCCCAACCTGTACATAGGAAATGTGTGAGTGTCTTGTGTTTGTATATCTGTTGCAGTAACCTCCATGAGCGCTGCAAGAGATAAATTGATCAGTTTTATTAGCTTGTTAAAGTATTGAACCTGTGTAACTGCATCTTGACTTCCCTTTGTTTGTCTCTTTTCTGTGTTTTCCAGGGCTGTGGCACAGAGTAGAAAGAAATTGCATAAGCTTGGCATCACTCATGTCCTGAACGCAGCACACTCCAAGCAGGGAAGCATCGGTGACCAGAGTTTTTATGGGAACACCGTTTACTTTGGCATCCCAGCAGAGGATTCTGACTGCTTTGACCTCAGTCAGTACTTCAAACCTGCAGCTGACTTTATACATAAAGCCCTGAAGAGCAAAGATGGTACAGTACATGAATGTGACACCTGCTGTCCCATCAAACCTTTATATTTTAGCGGTCTCACATTGTCTCTATTTCCTTTCTCATTCTCCATCCTGCTCTACAGGAAAAGTGCTGGTCCATTGCATCATGGGCGTGAGTCGATCGGCCACTTTGGTCCTGGCTTTCTTCATGTTGCGACAGCGTCTTTCTCTGAGGGACGCTCTGAGGCATGTCGTCCAAAAACGAGCTATTTATCCCAACCGGAATTTCCTGTCTCTCCTCCTCAAACTGGATGAACAACTAACACTCAAACGGAGGTTGTGTCCTCTCCTCTGACATTCGTCTTTGTCTTTTTTCACCTTCTCTAAACTCCTTCATCACATTAGATCTCTCTTTCTTCCCATGTATTACACTCCACTCTAATCAGTATGGACAATTTCTATAAATAATCAGAACGTGTATGATGTAGTAGAGGTGTGAGTTTGACGGTGGTGAACATTTAAAGTCCATCTTTTTATTTCTATGGATCTAAGGTCTACTTTTCATGTACGAGTTTATCTTCCGGGAGCAGCAATGGTCATGCGTTGTGTGAAATATTGTAAATATCTAATTGTCATATTTCGCTGAGGTTTGTTTTTCATATTAAAAATGTATTCAACTATAACCTGTCAATGTTGTCAGGCATGTGCACAAGCTTTTTAAATGCAGCTTTATGACTCATTGTGAATCACCATTAAAGATTTATATCTTTTTGAAATATTTTGCATACAATTGAGAGTGGTAAACCATATTTTTAAATATGTGTTTTAAACATGTATGCACATTACACATTTTTGACAAAACATAACTTTGAACAGTTTGCTTAATAAGGTGCCATGTCATTCTTCAATAATCCCTTAGATCAGAGTTTGTTTTTTGTTTCAGCCAAATTCTTTTGCATTAACAAAGACATGTCTTCTCTGGTAGCAAACATTTTAAATGATTTTCATTTAACCAATATCTTATTATCTATTGCCATACCATTCTAACAAAAACAGGCATTAGACTGATATTGTGCCATAATTAAAATTACATTTTCACAAAAGAATTCTTTGGTTAGGTGAATAATCTCAACTTTCTAAACAGATTTCAGTGTAGTCTCATTAAAACCGAGGGGACATATGAATACAGTAACTAAACATTGGATATATTTTAAACTAATGATAAAACATAGTGGGAACCAATATTACTATATAACTCCATTGATTGAGTTTTCAATTAATTTAAATTCATAACAAAAGAAATGTGGCTTGAAGATTTCTTTTAACCTGGAACTGACATCATGTTAACTGTCACTCTTGTTCTTTACAGTCATCTAAAGGAGCAAAGAGAGTGCTGTACTTACACTTACTTATCCTTTATACCTTGTTACAAAATGCAACAAGCATATCCTACATTTTTGATTTATGGTAAATAATTCAGTATGATGTAAACACAACAAATGTAGGTAGCCAAAAGTTAACACGTCACCGGTGAATGTTACTCACACCCTCGATCATATTTCTTAAAGGAGCAGAGCGTTACTCTGCAACATAGAGACCCCTTTAGCACAGAGTGTATTACATAACAGTCTGTGGCCATGGAAACTAATGGCAAGTGAGCCAATGTTAAAGTTCAAAGGATAATACCACATTGTTCATAAGAATGAAACTACAGGCATGTAGTCAAAATGGATTAAATGTATTTCAAAGTGCTTGAACTGCTGATAGACACTGTACATTCTGCAGGATGTTTTGTCACTAATAAGTGTATGATTACAGAGTTATTAAAGGAAACAGTCATGTGGGTGTAAGTCTTTACAGAGAAATAAGAGCAAGCACGGTAGGAGAAGAGTTTGCACTGTTTTAAAGTGAGGTAAGTTCATTCACAGAGGAAACAGGTTAATGTGTGTTTGTTTGCTCAGTCTGTGATTGTGAGGTCATTGTGAGAGGAATATTGTTAAGAAAGGCAGCAGTGACAGGGGAACTTTGTAATTTAACAAAGTAAACGCCTTGTATGTGCTCTTTGCCTGTGTGTGTTTGCCAGTATGTCTCTCAGGGATCCACCGTACGAACCTCCTTCTGTCTCAGAGCTGCAGGAGTTCCTGCTGGCAGACAGACGACCTACAGGACATGTCAATCAAGTCTGGCCTAACCTTTACATAGGCAACGAGTAGGTTTACACACAATGCACACATATGTCTATATAAACATCCTACATTTATAGAGAAGTGAATGCATGATTGTGTTTCAGGGTGGCGGCTCGTGACAAGGACACTCTCCACAGTCTGGGCATAACTCACATTGTAAATGCTGCTCACCGACCCACCAACCCTGACGCCGGCCCCTGTTTTTATGTCAACACTGGCCCACGTTTCTACAGAGACATGACAGTGGATTATTATGGGGTGGAGGCTGATGATGCAATAGAGTTCATCCTTAGTCCTTTCTTTTACCCGACAGCACGATACATCGGAGCTGCACTGGCCATAGGAGGCAAGTCAGTCATCTAAGTGTGTGTGATTGGATTTACACTCAGTGGCCATTTTATTAGGTACAATCTAATGCAATCCAATACAACTGTTCTGCCATAAAGTCTAATTTGATGATGCCTATAATGTTTATTTTATCATTTCAGTCCTTACTGATGATGTTGTACTGGACTGCTTTATACTGAGAGGTGTTTCTAATACTCTGCCCCCCTCATGTATGTAAATAGGGAGGACAAAAAAGAAGAAGCACCTCTTAATATAATGAAGTCCAGTACAACACCACCTTTCACTATGATCTCAGTAATAAACATATAATTGAATTGACACATTTCCGACAATGTCAACACAAACTAACATTATGAGCTTTGTAAAGATATATGTAATGGCAAGTCTGTTGTATTGGATTGTACAGGTGTACCAAATAAAGTGCATATTTGGCTGCATATCTGGTGCTGAAGGTAACAGCAAATGTCCCTGTCCCAGGACGAGTGTTTGTCCACTGTCTGATGGGCGTGAGCCGCTCTGCAACATTGGTGCTGGCCTTCCTGATGATTGTTGAGGGCCTGAGGCTGCTGCAGGCGGTGGCTGCTGTCAGACCGCACAGAGACATCTGTCCCAACCCAGGCTTCCTACTGCAGCTCCGCAGCCTCGACATGGGCCTGGAGAGGGAGAGGAGGAGGCGACGACAGGCCCAAACACTGTAAAGACACCCCCAGACACACACAAAGCCATACACATCAACATATGCACACAGACACACACAAATCTTTATTGCTACAGAGGTCAACCCCAGGAGGAGAACATACCATATCTGACAGACCTAAGGCAAATTCTTTGGACCAACAGGAAGCCAGTGGCACCTGTCAATCAAGTCTTCAAGTAGATTTTTCAAGTAGAAAAATCACAACCAGCAGCTTAAAATGTTGTGAAAAGATATTACAATGAATCAGGTTTCTTGTGGTGTGTGTCTGCAGGTCTGTGGCGCAAGGTAAAACCACACTCGTCTACGGGTGCAACTCACATACTGAATGCTGCAGCAGGTCAACACCGGATCAACACAGGTCAGAAGTTCTAGTGACCTCGAAGTGGAATACCACAGAGTTGAAGCTGCAGACCGTCCGGAGTTCAACCTCCGACTTTTCTTCAACCCTGCTGCACAGTTCATAGACAGTGCTCTAAAGAAAAGTGTTTTGACAGCCAAAGCCAATTCATAATGTGAACTACTAGATTAGTTCCTGCTTTATTTGTGGGTATACTAACTTCTAAACATATTACTTTATGTTGAATGTTATCTATTTAGAGCTTTCAGCTGCACAGGTAATTGGTGATAAAGAGAGCCAACACCTCCTCTTCCACCTTTAGATAACTAATCTTTATTCTAAAGACATTAGAATTTCATTTCTGCTCCCTCATCTACCCTTGTAATCCTTTCTTTTAATTTAAAAGTAGGAAAAGCGCAGGTGTACAATACAATTAATGATGATTGAATTCCATTTAGCTGCTTCAGTTTCACATGAATGTCACAGTTTACTGAAGACACTTGAATAGAACAGAGCCATCTTTAACGTAATTAGTAACACCTGTGCTTTTCCTACTTTGACAATTCTGGTAAAAAATTTGACATTATAACAATTATTTTGTAAAAGTGTAGTACTTATCCATGTATCTTCCAGGAAAGGTGTTTGTGCACTGTGCCATGGGTGTCAGCCGCTCTGGTCATCTGATGATCTGCCAGGGCCTGTTGTCAACAGAGGCCATCATCGCTGTGTGTCTGAACCGGGACAATGGACCCAACTCTGGATTTCTGGAGCAGAGCCTCAGTTTGCAGAGCAGACAGATCACAGAGGAGCGTGCTGACACATCATGACAGAGCATGCCCTTTCACCTTTGCCGGGCACCTGTTTTGTTTGTATCCACCTCTTCTATAATAACAACATACAATCTGATCATCTACAATCATCTGTTACAAGAAGTCTCAGTCTCATATATTATCTCTACCCCACGTTCAACAATCAGTAGACTATAACAACTTAATGCTTTAAGTTTTATGTCCCCAGAAATAACTCTCCCCACACCTGTTCACACACAGTGACATTATGTTGACAATAAAGCAACATGCCACTACTATTTTTTGATCTGGCATTGTTTCATGATTCAGTGTGTTTCTTCACCATATAGCCTAAAAGAAAGGGGCGACATGGTGAAGAAATACACTTAGGACTCAGTTCCCATTATGAAGGCTGTGAGAAAGGGTCTCTGGGTATGTGTGTGTCACGTTGTTGAGGTCAGGTGTTGCAGACCAACTGCCTAAAAATATCATCTTAACCACAGAGCAGTTACCATTCCAGATCTGGATTTCAGCCTTCAGGCATACTGCAAAGGGAGGTCTCTGTTGATACACACACACACACGTTTACTGAGAAAAAGTTGAGGTGCTGGTCTGCGATCCTGCTCAGGAACGGATTAAAAGCTTTAAACAGTTATAAGAAAGAGGTAAGTCATTTTTTTTTAAGATAGTACTTTATGACAATCAGCCTGTAGAGTAGGAAAAAAATTGAACAAGCCATCAGTGTATTTTAAACAGCCAATATTGTGAGTAGATCACAGCCCTGAAGTGACCACAACCAGCTTTAGTTCAGGGGGCATCAGAACACTGTTTAACTCTAAACCACTCAATCTGAGAAAAATGTGTGTCAAAGGTTTGATATAAAAAAGGAGCATGAATGTGCAGCATGTGCCTTGCGAAAGTATTCGGCCCCCTTGAACTTTGACCTTTTGCCACATTTCAGGCTTCAAAACATAAAGATATAAAAATGTAATTTTGTGAAGAATCAACAACAAGTGGGACATATATTGGATATTTCAAACTTTAACAAATAAAACACTGAAAAATTGGGCGTGCAAAATTATTCAGCCCCCTTAAGTTAATACTTTTAGCACCACCTTTTGCTGCAATTACAGCTGTAAGTCGCTTGGGGTATGTCTCTATCAGTTTTGCACATCGAGAGACTGAAATTTCTGCCCATTCCTCCTTGCAAAACAGCTCGAGCTCAGGGAGGTTGGATGGAGAGTGTTTGTGAACAGCAGTTTTCAGTTCTTTCCACAGATTCTCGATTGGATTCAGGTCTGGACTTTGACTTGGCCATTCTAACACCTGGATAGGTTTATTTGTGAACCATTCCATTGTAGAATTTGCTTTATGTTCTGGATCATTGTCTTGTTGGAAGACAAATCTCCGTCCCATTCTCAGGTCTTTTGCAGACTCCATCAGGTTTTCTTCCAGAATGGTCCTGTATTTGGCTCCATCCATCTTCCCATCAATTTTAACCATCTTCCCTGTCCCTGCTGAAGAAAAGCCCAAACTATGATGCTGCCACCACCATGTTTGACAGTGGGGATGGTGTGTTCAGGGTGATGAGCTGTGTTGCCAAACATAACGTTTTGCATTGTTGCCAAAAAGTTCGATTTTAGTTTCATCTGACCAGAGCACCTTCTTTCACATGTTTGGTGTGTCTCCCAGGTGGCTTGTGGCAAACATTAAACACTTTTTATGGATATCTTTAAGAAATGGCTTTCTTCTTGCCACTCTTCCATAAAGGCCAGATTTGTGCAGTATACGACTGATTGTTGTCCTATGGACAGAGTCTCCCACCTCAGCTGTAGATCTCTGCAGTTCATCCAGAGTGATCATGGGCCTCTTGGCTGCATCTCTGACCAGTCTTCTCCTTGTATGAGCTGAAAGTTTAGAGGGACGGCCGGGTCTTCGTAGATTTGCAGTGGTCTGATACTCCTTCCATTTCAATATTATCGCTTGCACAGTGCTCCTTGGGATGTTTAAAGCTTGGGAAAGCTTTTTGTATCCAAATCCGGCTTTAAACTTCTCCACAACAGTATCTCGGACCTGCCTGGTGTGTTCCTTGTTCTTCATGATGCTCTCTGCGCTTTAAACGGACCTCTGAGACTATCACAGAGCAGGTGCATTTATACGGAGACTTGATTATGTGGTGTCTTAAATAGTAATGCTGTGATGCTGTATGAAGAGGAATCCGCCGACACTGTTCTTGATTATAAAAAGGTTTATTACAAGCAAAGATTCAGCATCAATTTAACAGACCCATGGATATCTGGAGAGACGACCAGCCCAATCTTCAAATTCTGTCGCTCTGCCTTTCCTTTGTGTGAGCAACGTATATATCCTATGCATTGTATCAACATAGGGCGTGATATGTGTGAGTACATGGTTCGACACAGAACTTAGCCAATCAATGCCTGTTATCTGGCACAACTCCAAAAAAGGTCTCTTCTGTCTTGGGGGGACCCCTACGCAAAGTTTATAGAAAGTTATAGAATGGTCATATACTACAATTACACACAGGTGGATTCTATTTATCATCATTAGTCATTTAGGTCAACATTGGATCATTCAGAGATCCTCACTGAACTTCTGGAGAGTGTTTGCTGCACTGAAAGTAAAGGGGCTGAATAATTTTGCACGCCCAATTTTTCAGTTTTTTATTTGTTAAAAAAGTTTGAAATATCCAATAAATTTCGTTCCACTTCATGATTGTGTCCCACTTGTTGTTGATTCTTCACAAAAAATTACATTTTTATATCTTTATGTTTGAAGCCTGAAATGTGGCAAAAGGTCGAAAAGTTCAAGGGGGCAGAATACTTTCGCAAGGCACTGTACAACAGAAGTGTACTGTAGATTGAAACTAAGAACGTGGAGGATCTAAATATTAGGGGTGTGCAAAAAAATCGATTCACATTCGTATCGCGATTCAAGCTCTACCGATTCAAAATCGATTCATAGAATTACAAAAATCGATTCATATTTTTTAATCTACTGCAATCACATGGGAAAGGTAACTACATTTACATACCGTGAATCGTTTTTTTAATCGAGAATCGTTTTTTAATCGAAAATCAATTTTGAATCAAATCTTGAGCCTAAAAATCGATATCGAATCGTGACATTTTCTGAATCGTGCACCCCTACTAAATATCTTTGCAAATGGGCATGGAAAAAAAGTTCAAAGTTAATACATTAATAATCTAAATCTGAGTTAAACTATTGCCTTAAGAGGACATTTTAGAGGGCTTTAATTTTCATGTAACAATGTGCAGACATTTTTTTTCTTTTAGTTTTTGATTACATTCAGGGATGTGTGTATGTTTTCTGGCCAGCAGAGGTGAGCTATGTCCTCCTGTGTGGTGAAGTCCAGAAGCAGGAACCCATACACAGCGGTGCAGGTTGACCCAGACAGTGACTACATCACACCGGGAACATTAGACCTGGAGCAGCTGTTCTGGACCGGCACCGGGGCTCAGTATGCACATGTCAACCAGGTCTGGCCCAGAGTCTACATCGGGGACGAGTGAGTAAATGCACAAAGAGGTGGTTTCATGGTTCTAATGACAGCTTCATACTGAGTCTACTGTATGTGTAACATGAAAACAGGAAAACAGCTCTGGAGCTGCCTGGTCTGAGGGATCTGGGTATCACACATGTCCTTAATTCAGCAGAGGGAAAGTGGAATAATGTGCTGACTGGTGCTGATTACTACACTGACGTGGACATCCGGTACTATGGTGTAGAAGCTGATGACAAACCTACCTTCAACATCTCCCAGTACTTCTGCCCTGCAACCCAGTTCATCCATGAGGCCCTCAGTCACCCACAGAGTAAGTCCCAGGGGAAAAAAAAACTTTTAACTGAGATCATTCTCTGAAGAGGCTTGTATGTTTCACTATGTTTCTAATGATTCCATCTATCTTTACTTCATTTGGTTCTAGACAAGGTGCTGGTGCACTGTGTGATGGGTCGGAGCAGGTCAGCAACTCTGGTCTTGGCATACCTGATGATGAAACACAGCTTAACTGTGGTGGATGCTGTTGAGCATGTGCGACAGCGCCGCTGCATCCTGCCCAATCATGGCTTCCTAAAACAGCTCAGAGCCCTGGACATCACGTTACAAGAGGAGAGGCTTAAACAAAAAATAGAGATGAAACACCAATAATGCACAATAAATAGATAATATGCCCGTGTTTACTACTTCGATTTTGCTTTTGAATCTCTTAGGTATACAAAAATGTTCAACTGTTGTATCATTAAACTCTGTTTTGTTTTTCACAACTGCGTCATGTAAGAGTTCAAATGTCAAATTGAAGAATGGGGTGTCCTCAGGGCTTAGTGATGTTTTAAAGCAAGAGCGATTTTGTCTAAGTGTGTCTACTGTAAGTGTATGACCAGATTTCAATGAGTGAGGCACACAGAGTAGGTCCTGACACTTTCAGATCTACAGTAGGACATGAGGGGCGAGAGCTAAGAAGCCTAAAATTCATTCACTAATTTGACTAAGTTGACTTGAAGCAAATTGTTGTACCTTAGATTGGGTACGTACTGTAGATCGCTTACTAAGAATTATCTTTGATTAAAAATATATATATATATATTTTTTTTTAAAGATTATTTTATGGGGCATTTTTAGGCCTTTATTTCCACAGGACAGAATAAGTCATGAAAGGGGAGAGAGAGGGGGAACGACATGCAGCAAAGGGCCGCAGGTCAGAGTCGAACCCGCAGCCGCTACGTCGAGGAGTAAACCTCTATATGTGCGTCTGCTCTACCAACTGAGCTAACCCGGCCATGATTAAAAATAATTTCTTAGGATTTAAAAAATGAATAAGCAAAAAGATCATAGCTTTAAGTTTTATTTGTGATTTTTTGTGAGATGGGTAACTTGAGAGTTAAGACCAGGAATTGTCAAATTATGCTTTTTGGTGATTTTGAACATACAAAAATAACCACATATTCAACAGAGAGGGGCAATACGAACAGATAGTTTCAAAACACGAGAGTATTCAGAAAACTTACTTTCTGCTCACCATGACATTTTTAGAGTACATCTATATTCAGGATAATTGTATTCAAGTATTTAGTTTGTGGTCTGTTGCACAGACCACAAACTCAGGTTAATACAAGTGGCTTGAAATGTTAGGCCCCATATCACCAGTGTGGCCTGAGCCTTAATTTAGCTTATGTTTTTGATTTGTTTCCCTGATTTCTTTTGTATCGCCCATTTGCCAGTTGTACCAGTTGTCGCCTGACAAAAATATCAAAATCTGATGTTAAAAAAAAACATATTTCAATTACATTTCCATCTGATTTAGCAAAGCGGACAGTGCTAAAGTTGGATTACATGTTGATACTGCAAGAAATCAACATACACCCAGAAAGAACATATTATTTAAAAAATAAACAGGAGGAAAAGTCAGATTTAATACCCACTGTATTGTAGAGACCATTCAAATATATCTTTCTACCTTACGTGCATTTTAAAGATGTGTCCATTTCCACCCCTATAAGCCACTAGTTGCCTATAAAGACAAATGCAGGTTCACATAACACTTGTGGCCTCTGCAAACTTTGTAACATTTACAGATTAAGGAAAAAAAGGCACTCGTTACTAAAAGCACCTGCCCAAAAAACAGTGTGAGGAAAAACAAACTTCCACAATGTTGAAGGTAACTTCTGAATATAATTGACACAGTAAAGCAGTCATCACAGGACTAAGTGGGCAGAGGCTTTGACACATTTAAAAATAGTGCAATTCAAATAAAAACATTTGGTTTCATAACTGGCCTGTTAAATTAAATCTACACAAATAAAAATGAATAAAATCAGGAATAATGAATCTTTAAAAAAGTCTAAAACAAACCACAACTGCACATTTCAATGCAGTATCCAAATCCTCCATTGACAGTGACATTTTATGCATTAGTCCTTTGTTTTTATATAATGTGTCCTCCCATTGTAAAATTAGCTTTGATTCTGTCTCCAAGGGGAAGAAACAACAGACTCTAGAGATGTCAACACGAGAGCTTGCAGCAGTCTGATGGGCGTCAGTGCAGCCAGACGTTGGCAGTGTCAGAGCCAAAAAACATTTAGAAACAAAAACAACTGTCCATGAAAAGACATTTCCCATTTAGATCCTTTGTGTAAAGCAAAATTATCACTTCCTGGGATGTTATCATAATTCCTTTATGGTCATTTATGTACAGGTGTATATATAGCCAAATCTCCATTGGCTCTTGGCTGTGTGATCCTCTGGGGGTCCCAAGTGGAGAACAGAGACAGGCACACATGTCAGGGGGGCACCCATCTAACAATTGGAAGGAAATTATCTGCGGATGAATTGTGAAAAATAACATGGACGGGTGGCTGATTAGAAAGAAATGTGGCTATGAGAATTGAGGGTAGTATTTGTAGAAAACAGTGGAAATGATGGGTTGCAGTTGCGTATGGCAGGTTGTATGGAGTATGAGGTTTCAGGCTGAAGGACAGTTGAAGTCAGGTTTTTCTGGGAAGGTGCAACCTGCTCGTCTGATGATGACGTTGGCAGCGTAGTGTGCTGCCTTCACACACTGATCCAGTGGTTTCTCCTGGACCAGCTCAGACAGGAAACCTGCCACACAAAGGGAAACAATTTGAACAGAAACCCGCAGAAAACACAGGAAAGACAAAAAGCAACCTGGAAATGTATCAAATGAAAAGAGAGGACACTCTTACCTCCTACAAAGGCATCACCGGCACCATTTGTATCAACAATATCCTTGGGGTCAATCTTCAGTACAGGGAATGTCTCGATCTTGTCACCTGAACAGACACGTGAAGAAAATGTTACGTCTGCAGTATACTTCTAAGAGCAGTTTAGAGAATGAGAGAAATATAAGGAAAAATACAAAATCTTACTCATGGCCATAACAGTATCATCCTTCCCTTGGGTGAACACTACAATCCTCTGTCTCTTTGTGTTGTCTTTGGGCAAAGCCTGGGCTTTCTTTGCAATTTCCTTAATGTCCTTAGTCTACAGACAAAATAAACATTAACACAACCAGTTGATAACGCACAAAATACATGAAAAATGCAGCACTAATCATTTGCAAATACTAAAAGAGACAGTGAGTCAGTACACTCACCTCGAAGTCTTGCGCTTCAGCGAATTCAACTGCCTCCTGAAGAATAAAAATAAGATTGTGTTAGAGGTAAATATGAGCTAACCATCAACATCTGGTGGACACAAAGCACTGCACAAGCACATGCAGCCATCTGAAGAATGTACTGTGAAGGTCTGGCTTACGGTCTCATTGCCGAACAACACATCAACGTAGGGCATAACCTGCATGAGGTTATCCTTGAAGAACTGGCAGATGAAGGGCGCCGAGAGGTTCAGGCAAAACAGCTTGTTGTTTTCAGACGCATTCTTCGCCACTTTCAGGATGGACTCCAAAGAGACGGTCAGGAAGAAACCCTGGAAGCAAACGGTGACATTGGGTCAAGACGGATCTGATTTTCAAATCTTGATGGGTTTCAATGAATCACATGGGGTAAGGTCTTGACTGCACCAGTATGTCCGGAAATTACCCTGTGGGTCCTCTGGTGGTTACCCCGAGTACAAAGGGAAAGTGACAGTACGTCAAGTAAATGGCACAACACACCATATATTAGTTTGGTAACTACTACTTACAGCAATATAGTAGACTTTAGCTTTTTCCACCAGCTTCCAGTTTTCTTCCAGGTCTAGATGCTTGTCCTTCTTATAACAGTTAGCAGCAGCTAGGTTAGCTACCAGAGACCTGAGAGGAGGAAGTAAAAAAAAAAAAGAGATGAAGAGTTATAGACAGATGAGATTATAATGAATCAACATGTGCTTATTATTATTATTATTAGAATTACCCACCTGTTATCTCCAGTGATGCAAGCAGCACATGTCCCTGTGGGCTCTTCATCTTGCTCGTAGTAACGGGCATCGATGTGGGCCTCCTCAGACTTCTGCTTCAGGATCCCTCCAAACTTGTCTTTGCCAATGCAGCCAAAGAATGTGCCCACATTATGGGGTTCTTGGATCATCCACTACGGACAGCCACAACAGCTCTGATCAGCATCAGTCGATTAACTCTACTCACTGTGGCCAACATTCACAGTAAGAATTCAGAGCACTGATGTAGTGACGGAACAGGAAGTTAGTGAGTTTGTGTGTGACTGACGCACTGACCTGAGCAATCTTTATAGAGTTCTGTGTGGCTCCTCCAGCGTGGTACTCAACTTTAAACTTCTTCACTAGCTCCTCAAATCTACACACAGAGACAAACATGTCATTCCCATAATTCCATATTTCCAAGAGAAGATTCAATTAGGTTTCATAAAGTTTGTTTCATTCTTGTTCACCTCAATATGTTTCTTTGTGGTGCTGGCTAAGTGCCTCAAACCTCACAACACACACAATGTATAAATTATTTCACCTCACATTGTTTTTATACCGCTCCTGGAAACAGACAAGTTTTATAATTTACCCATAGATTATTTGCTATATTACATTACATATCAACGATCAGAAAGGAGCTGGATAAAGACAAAAATCATATTAATGGCTTCCCTATTAACCGAGCCTCCACTTACTGAGCACCTGACATTACTGACTCTAAAGTTGGGAATCATGAGTACAAATCTTCCCTTACATAAATTATTCATATATGGAGATGTAACTGTCTTTAGTGGTTGCATTAAAGTTACCTCTATCTTTTTAAATTGAAACACCTGGCTATATCAAATGCCATCCTCAAAAACATGTTTAGTGTAAATGTGAATATCTTACATAACAAGCACTATTGCAAATGTAAAATAGATATTACTAGAAAACTACCTGTTCTCATAATTATAACTGTGGAGAGTCATCAGTTTAATCCTCTCTCCCACAGTCAGTCACACACGCCTTTCTTATCTCCTGCTGTTAAATGTTTGCTTTCTTGCTCAGAGGGACTGGGAGGTGAAGTGTCCTGCTTTGCTATTGGTTCTCAACCTCTCTGTGCTGGATCTGCTGCTCTGCCATTGGCTGTCTTTAACGATACAGAGGTCAATGGGGGTGATTTCTGGTGTGCGCCTGTTTTCACTGGCCTGCTCCAGAAACAGAGAGGAACAAACTCTGTATGAATTTAGACATTCATTTTCTCCCTGTACAGACCACAAACCACAGCCTATACTGAAAAAGAACTGTTGCAATATAGAAGATACGAACAGTGCTTTGTGTTTGTCCTCTGCCAGGATCTGGTCATTGGGTTTCAGAGTGTATCTGCAAATAATTAAAAGGAGAAAAAAAGAGGCATTAGTTTCTCAAAGTCATCGGAAACATATACTGCATCAAACCCTTCTGTTTTACCCATCTAACCCTGCCACTGTTTTATTCCATAAACAAACTCCACAAATGTGTCTAAGGAAATAAAATACACAACAAGCATCTTGATTATGTGTTTATGTTTGTGTGATTATGTATTATTGCAGAAACAATGTTTCCACAAAAAGTGGTGCTGCCAAATGGGTTGTTCCCTCCAGTGGAAAATGTAATGAATGAAATAATTTAGTCATAGGTAGAAGCTTTGAGAAACCCTGTGCAAGTGCATTTTGTTACTACCTATCATCCCCACTCAGTCCAAAACAATATGTTGGTTAATAAAGTGAAACAGAGTCTAGTTTCCTCAAAACACAAAGGTAGGTTGGGGCTTAAGGTGCAGCTTTAGCACTGCTTTATTCAATGTGACTGAATTAGAACTGTGGTTGGTTGGTTTAGCTCTAATCCTGGAGTTTACGCAAGGGGCTTGAGAGTGGACTCTGAGCTGGAACCCAAAGGAGCCCTTTGCCCTGGTCAACTAGTGTGACAGAGCTTGGACAGACCAGAAAACCGCTGCTTTCACTGTGTAGGTTTCCACTACACAGTAAATAAATAAAAAAATAAATAAGTAAGCAAGTAAGTAAATAAATAAGTAAAGTAAAAATATTTTAATTATTACTGCTTTTGCAGGAACCCCATAACCTTAGACTTCAACTTAAAAAGTGGATTGTTGAGTCACACATTTTGTGCTCTGCTGACTGCACAAAATGTGTGTCTGCTGAAAAAAGAATCCAGATATCTGTTATTTATTTGCCTTTAAAATTCTTGAGGAATTCAGGACCATAACAAGCTGATGACAGCACTTTCTTTAGGTCACAAAAATCTTATTCCATTGCTTTAACTTACTTGTCCAAGAAGTCTTTGTCCACTACAGCAGAGATGTCCAGTAAGGGGTTTCCCATCCCAAAGAGTGAATTAGGGCTGAAACATAAAGACGAAGTGTTACAACAAAAAAAAGCTCTACATGGCTTGGCTTTAACATGACAGCACAGAGCAGCACTAGCTTCCTTTTTAACCTCTATGTAACAGTAGTATTTTTTGGAAGAGCAAATAGCCCTCCTTTCAGCACAGTGTAGAAAGGAAAATTTTCAATGTGCAAATCATGTTTGGTCACTCCACTGAATGAGCTGGGTTTTTATTCCAGTGTAGACCCTTTATTTGCAAAACCCACAGTTTTGTTTCCATGTGACTTTAATCACATGACTTAAACCTTCCACTTTCACAGACTGAGAAGCAGAAATAGCACGTCTGAGAGAGATAGTTTAGAAACATGCATGACTCATCAACAAACATTACAAAGAATATGGATGTGGTGGTGGCTGAAGTCTTTACACTGGCTTTCTGTGCCTCAAAGAATTGATTTCAAAATACTTTTGCTAGTTTATAAATCACTAAACGCTTTAGGGCCAAAATACATTTCTGATCTGCTACTGCACTATGAACCCCCCAGACCTCTCAGGTCGTCTGGGACAGGACTGCTCGTTGTCCCCAGAGTCAGAACTAAACAGGGGGAAGCAGCGTTCAGTTTTTAGGCTCCACATATCTGAAACAAACTCCCAGAAAACTGCAGGTCCGCTGCAACTCTCATTTCTTTTAAATCAAGGCTGAAGACCTATTTTTTTGATGTTGCCTTTCTTTAAATAATTGTTCATTTCTTAAACTGAAGTGGCATTGTTGAAACTGTATGACAATCTATATAAGCTTATAAAGAGAATTAAAAAGTAAGACCGGTGGGACCAGCCTGTTCTGGGAACAGCAAGGATTGCGCTTGGATTACGTGTATAGAGCAACGGCTTATACATTGTCCCATATTGGCAGCCTAAAATCTCCTATTTTATCTGCTTTTATATGTTGAACTGTTTTTCACTGCTCTTTAATGTTTAATTCTTATACTGCACTGTAACTTTTGTTCTCGTATTGTATCTGTTTTTATGTAAAGCACTTTCAATTGCCCTGCTGCTGAAATGTGCTATAGAAATAAAGCTGCCTTGCCTTGGTGCTGCGGTGAAGACCCAGTCAGTCATGTATGTAACCACGTTATGACAGTCACAGCAAGGCAACATCAGGACAGCTGTAGGCCGCATGTGTCTCTGTGTTTGTACAGTCTGTTCTGGCTTGGGGCAACAACTGAACCCAGAGCTTGAATATCATAGCAAATAATAGTCCCGAGATGCCAACAAACAACATTTTAAAACAGCACAACAACACTTAACTTTGTGTCAACACATACACCGGAACTTACACATCAGTAACCACCAATCATCCAGTGGGTTAGTCTACAACGTTTGCTTTTCTATAAAGAAATACTGAATGATCTAGTACTACTGCAAAAGCACCAAGAGATTGTGGTAGCATCATGTTAATAATGTGTGAACTCAAATCTGTCTTGGTGTCATCTTCACTCCTGAATGTTAATCCTTGGTGTGACCACAATTTTGTCTGTGTTTCTGGGGAAAACCCCAGATGGTGAAAGTCTCTGAACACAGCCTCTGACATACGTCACCTCCACGTGAACATGTACTGGCATATGGTCAAACCTTTCTTTCTACACTCGCCTGACTAAGATTGAATGAGGCAAAAAGAAGCAATGAGGAAGAATGTCTTTTAAAATAAAACAAAGCATATGGAGACGTAGTTAAGCACATGGGTTTTTTTCACTGGAAAACAGAAGATGCATGAATAGACGCCACACCCTTGCTATCATTTCCTACAGCACATATGCCAATATGCAGTCAGAAGATTACTGGGCTTGTGCAGCCAATTACACTGAACCACAACCCATGTCTGCCTTTAGATCAATTCTCTATGCCAACGTAGTCTTACCTTGCAGAAGACATTGTGTTCCTCTCTCTGTGTACCTGACAGACTTGTTGAGCAACCTAAAACCGGCTCAGAAAGAGCTAAGGATTTTAAAACTTCACAATTTCAGCTCAGTGTGCGGGTAGATCGATTTTCCCCTGCAACCCCAGCTCCTCCTACTCGGGACTGACTGATTGGAGGCATCTCGAGGAGGAAGGGCCAGAACAGTCCGCCTGTCTGGTGATTGGCTTGTCTTGCCGACCCCAGGCTCAATCCACTCACTTTTACTCTTTTGGAGCTAAATTACATCGTGAGAAGCGTGCTGATGATAGTTGCTACTGAGATAGCATGATATTACAACAGCAGATTTCAGTTGAGTTGAATATGCGCAATTCGCCGAGTGATCCACCGTGCCAGTCAGCTTTATTCAAGGGGGGACATCAAAACATTACATTTCACCAACACGTGAATCCTTCGCAATTCATTGTTTGGGAGCTGCTACAGGATGGCCCAGTAAGATTTCTTTACAGTAATCATTGCTAAACCAAGCAACGGAGCAAACCCTTGGCACTGAATGAACGTGTCCGGATCAGTCCAAGTATTTCTTTCTGCAGCTTTTAAACATGCAGGGGCAGGTGGTGGTCATGTTAAACTTAGATTAGATATTGGCACACTTGCTAGGACGTTTTTAGACAACAGCAGTCTACACGCTCCTGGCCTAGCTAACGTTAACAATTATTGGGTATACGTCAATGGACTTTACACCGGTCATTATTGATAACGACCGATCTCTTTTCCCCACCGTGGTGGTTCATGCAGATATTTAGTAGCCTGTAGAAACCCACTTTTAAAACATCACTCACATTCCATTCACGCATTCATAATGCTTACATTGTAAACTAAATATTTGCGCACATTAGCATTCAAACAACTCCGAAGAGACTCGTGTCTCCTCGCACCGCAGAGAGGCAGTTTGTTAGCTTATTTTTCTTTGGTCACCTTAGTTTGGCAGAAGTCTTTTTGCTCGGATACTCTGTCTTCTCCTCCTCTGAAAGTTTTTGTTTCTTTGCTTTTGGTTCTCCAGAAGCCATGGCTGACAGTGCACGTTGCAATCACCTCAACCGGTGTGAAAAGGCGGCCGTGCTCGTGCTGCTAACAGAGAGTTAAAAAGGACGTTTATTCTCCGGAGTAAAGCCTCGCAGGCAGCCGTTGCTTCCCAAGGCCGTACGTGTGACGCCTTCACAGAGCTCCACCAATCAAACGCCTTAGGTTTGGCTGGTGTGCTATAACTTGCACAAAGTGTTTTACATCTCAAAAGTTCATAGAGTATGCATCTTTGGAATTAACATTAGTTCATTACAATACAGCTGAGAAAATATAGATTAAAAATAAATACCTTCTGAATACTTTCCATTTCCTATACTTTATGTATATTTTTTATCCTATGTTGTGTATTTGTGTTATTCTGATGTGTGTACATTTTTTTCTTTGAGCTGCTGTACCACAGGAATTTACCCAATGTGGGATTAATAAAGTCTATCGTATCTTATCTTATCTTCAAGTAAAATGACTAAATAGTAAGTGAAAATAAAATGTTTATTTTAAAAAAAAGTAACAAAACAAAAGATAAAGAAAACCTCTAAAACCCACTGTACACACTATCCAGCACCATACAGCAGAAAGATAAAGTTAGTAACTAGCTGGTAAGATGATATGGTGGAGCATTTAGCTTGGGTAAAGACTAAAGAGATAAATATTTCCCACAGGAGATAATTTTACTTTGTAAATTGTTGCACGTCTATCTGGTGGATCTCAATTTAAGATTAAGTCAGTGCAGTACTGTTCCAGGAATTATTCAGCAAAGTATTTCTAAATGAAGTTGAAATACTCGACAACTTGTTTCACTTTGGTTTTTGCTCACTGCAAGACTACAGTTTGGTTATCAAATCTAGTCTTTTTGCATTTTTACATCTGAAACCTGACATGAAGGTACATTTTAAGTACTCAATTAAATGTGAGGTCTGCTTTGGATGAAATTAAATTTGGCTGTTGGAAGAAGCCTTTAGAAATCTATAAATGTGTGGTATTCTGAGGATCTGCACCATGGATGTATTATATACATGGATGTAATGATTATGTACCTGCACGAACACCTGAAAGGCGACACTCAGGGCTACAAAATCCCAAGCGCTCACATACAGATCAGCTGCCCGCAAAGATTGCCTGATTATAAAGTCCGACACTTTGCTCTAAAAGTATCGATCAGGTTGACACTAGAGTTGGTATGTATTTACACCGTCTGAAATTTATTTTAATACTTTACTAATAGTATTTGGGCCTTGTTATTTTGATTTATAGATATGTACTCGTGACTACGTTGTGTTTACGTGTGCATAGATCTGCAGGCGTCTCTTCAGCAACTCAGGCAATTTCTGGCATACTGGCACCATATCCTGCAATATACCGGAGTTAGCAGGTAAACTTTAAACAATACGTTAAACTTTGTATACATCATCCTCTTTTAAGAGGATTTATTATTCTCTTATTATTATTTTGTCTTAACATTAACAAACAGATGGTAAAACATGTCCGAAGTTATCAATCAGTTTGCTAGCCAGCCGGTTAAGTTACCTGAGATTAAAGTTAGTTTGACAGAATGAAAGTAGATACATGTTGACAAAAGTGACATTGCTTTACATTTAAATTTGCATTGTTTTGTTTTGGGCGCAATGAAATACTTAATAAGGAGTTTTACGTTTTTAAAACCTCTCTCTATCTGTCACTACAATAACCTCTTTGTTGCAGCTGAGATGATCCACAGTCTGTTCCTGATTAATCACTCGGGAGACA
The DNA here is from genome assembly GCF_008315115.2 of Sander lucioperca. Lineage (NCBI taxonomy): Eukaryota > Metazoa > Chordata > Actinopteri > Perciformes > Percidae > Sander > Sander lucioperca. The sequence continues at coordinate 18,500,951 of NC_050187.1, forward strand.
TCTTCCTGGAGAAACACTGGAAGAGTGTCATCAGCCGGAGTGTGTGTGATTACTTTTTCGAGGCGAAGGAGAAGGCAGTGGACCCGGAGAATGTGTCCCCTGTCCTGCAGACCCCACACCACTATCTCATCACCATATACAGGGACAAGCTCTTCTTCCTTTCTGTCATCCAGACTGAAGTCCCTCCACTGTTTGTCATTGAGTTCCTGCACAGAGTGGCAGACACAATTCAGGTGTGATTAAACTGTTCATTTTGATACATGCCAGCATTTATAACTCAGACATCTTTGGTTATGTTCAAACTTGTTGTCCTGTATAAACAGATTGCAGGATGTCTAGATGTAGTCTCCTAAAACACTGTGCTGTTGTCATACAGTATTTCTCAATAATGCAATCCACAATGGAAATGGAGGAGCTACTTACAACCTCAACATGTCCATTATTTCACTGTGTAGTTAAAGTGGCCAACTAAAGTCTGTGGTTGCAACTGTTGGAGAATTTCCCATTAATACAACAGTAAAATATGTTGATTTCTTGTATACTCACTACAGAAATGTACTAAAACATGTATATAAATCGTACATACTGTAAACAATTAGTATGAGGTATGGAATTGGGACTCATGTAGGGTCTTAATGGGAAAAGACTAAGGGTGCTGCTTTTAAAGACTGACAAATCCAGTCAGATTTTCTGCAACAAGCTTTTTTTTTTGCATTTGTTTTCTTGTCGACAGGACTACTTTGGAGAGTGCTCAGAAAGTGTAATCATGGACAATGTGGTGACCGTGTATGAGCTGTTGGAGGAGATGCTGGACAACGGCTTTCCACTAGCAACGGAGTCCAACGTCCTCAAAGAGATGATCAGACCTCCCACCATCCTGCGATCAGTTGTCAATACGCTCACAGGTAAACAGAGGTCACCCTGACTCAGTCTAAACTGTACCGCCTGCCTACTTATCTACAATATTTATGTGCACATTTATATATTTGCCATTCATTTGTGTTTTCCAGGAGGTAGTAATGTTGGAGATACATTACCAACTGGTCAATTGTCCAATATCCCATGGAGGCGGGCTGGTGTTAAATACACTAATAATGAGGCATATTTTGACGTGATAGAGGAAATCGATGCCATTCTGGACAAATCGGGTAAAAACGAGCACCCATTTGATCGCCATAGATGAAGAGTAAATCTATGGCAGTGTTGTGGAAATGATCTGCAATCACTCAAGCACACATAAAATAATGCACAACAACATGGATGGATTGAAGGTTAAAGTTATTATGTATTAATAAGAGACAAACCTCGTCACGAAACCCAGGGGTCTTCTGAACCAAAGAGCCAGAGAATGCATTGTTTATACAAGACCTGATCTGAAGACCTTAAGAATTCATGGGCTGATTTGCAGCATCTGACTTCTCAATATAGAATGTAGCCTAATGACAAGTAATCTCAACAAAGCAAATGATCTTCATCTGACTTGTTTTTCAGTCTTTAGAAAACAACGTGAACCAAATTCACATATATATATATATTTTTTTTTTTTACAGTTCCCAGATGAACAGAATGAGCAAAGTCACAGAAATCAAAGCTTGAATAAATGATTAAACAAAGTTTCATGAAAGTTTACTTCCACAGCAGTTAGAAGTGTTTACTTTTTATAATTATTGTATAAACAATGTGGTTACTCTTTAAACTTGCATCCACTTCAATCTTTCTAATTTAGGTTCAACAGTATTTGCAGAGATCCAGGGTGTAATTGAAGCCTGTGTGAGGCTCACTGGGATGCCTGATCTGACGCTGTCCTTTATGGTGGGTTCATTTCCTCTCAGCTCTGTGTGTTTCTGTATGTGCTCTCGTGGTCTGCTTGTGCGTCTGTCAGAGTGTAAAATTCACTCGCCGCCCTTGTTGTTTTTGATGACAGAATCCTCGTCTCCTCGATGACGTGAGTTTCCACCCATGTGTGCGGTTTAAGCGCTGGGAGTCAGAGCGTGTCCTGTCTTTCATCCCACCAGATGGAAACTTCACACTCATGAACTATCATGTCAGCTCTCAAAAGTAAGCATAGGCACATCTGGATGTCTTATTTATAATTGAATAAAAAAAAAAATATATGTGTGTAAATACGTAATCTGGTAATCAACATCTTCTAGCAACAATCAAATCTTTGTGTTTAATTTCTTTGGGTTTCAGTGTGGAGGAGTGGATCGAAATTCTGGTTTAATTTCCGCAATAAGTATTCACTTGTTACTGTGTTCACTTGGTAACACAAGCTGGTTGCTGAATGCCTGCTGAACCTAACCGTTTATTGTCATCATGGTCAATTCCTTCTTTGTCCTTCCTCAGTCTCGTGGCCATTCCAGTGTACGTGAAGCAGAGCATCACTTTCTTTGAGATGGGACCTTGTGGTCGCCTGGACATCACAATCGGACCCAAGCAGACCATGGGGAAGACAGTGGAGGCCTTGATGGTCACTATCCACATGCCTAAAGCTGTACTCAGTGCCAACCTCACACCCACACAGGGAAACTACACCTACGACCTTGCTACCAAGGTAATCAACTGTTTACAAGGCCGTCCTCAGCAGTGATACAGTTAGTAGAATGTGGACCCCTTTATCCTATCCATGTCGAGCATACTGCTCAGTTTTTGTCGATCTCGTGCAATGCCATATTGCAAAGCTGCTTACATCTTACCTGCCTACCTCGTAGGTGCTAAATTGATAGCCAGAGTAACATTACAACTACCATTTAAAAGCAGGACTTTTTTTAAGATATGCATTTGCATTTTGAAGCTCTACAGTGACTCTATAATGAAGAAAATAAAACAAAGATGATTTTGTTTCATTGTCCTTACTCGAAGCACGTTTGTGTTTTGATAGGTGTTGGTTTGGGACATTGGGAAACTGAACCCCCAGAAGCTTCCTAACTTAAGAGGCAGTCTGAGTCTGCAGGCAGGAGCCCCCAAACCTGAAGATAACCCATCACTCAACATTGATCTGAAGATTCAGCAGGTGGCCATATCAGGTAATCCATTCCTCGCTACAAGCTCGCTTAATCTTTTAACTGGGCCAAGTTTAAAGTGCATTTTTAGTCATTGCTCAATATGCTTCTTTCCCCTCTGTACAGGTCTTAAGGTCAGTCGGCTTGACATGTATGGAGAGAAATACAAGCCGTTTAAAGGGGTCAAATATCTGACTAAAGCAGGGAAATTCCAAGTGCGGACCTGAGTAATGACATGTCAGAGGACAATGGTCAACAATCCAATGTGCCAAATAGGGGGCAAGGCAATCAACTCCAACATGTCTTACATATCCTCTGGCTCATTGTTATTAACGAAGAGTTATTTATTATATCTTTGGCTATATATATATATATATATATATATATATATATATATATATATATATATATATATATATATATATATATATATATATATATATTAAAATATATATATATATATATATTAAAATATATATATATATATATATAAATATATATATATATATATTAATTAGTATTTGTGGCCTGTAAAGGGAAGCCTTAATAATCAATGTGACCTTGTTGAAGTGCTTCTAGTTTCTATCTAGTTTAAATGTGCTGCATTGTATGGACCATTCCTCCTTCCTTTTTGACTTTTTCTTTTCTTTTAACACCTTCTGAGTGTTGCCTGAGGGAAATATTTCTGTTTGAAAAGTGACACTCACATTTTAACACACCTATACATATAATCTTGCATGTTGCCTAAACGTAAGCAACCATGCCTTCGAAAACGTTTTTACATAATATAAGGTAGCAAGTTTTATACTAAAGATAGATAGATAGATAGATAGATAGATAGATAGATAGATAGATAGATAGATAGATAGATAGATAGATAGATAGATAGATAGATAGATAGATAGATAGTGCAGGTATTTCTTACACACATTCACTCTTTAATGAGGCCTTTGGGTAGGTAAAGGTGCTTACTACAGCACAAATGTATGTTTTGGAGGCCTGAGTGGAAGTTACTTTTTTTCAAAATATATCTTTACATCTAAGGTACATTGTTTGACTTAGGGAGAACTATCTGCAGGGCCTATACACAGTTGTGTAAAAAGGAACTCACGGAAATCTACAAAATCCTCACATAATCTTGAATGCAACTACTTTACTCGGCACAAGATTTGCACAATCAATTGTTGACGTGGAAAATACTACTTAAAGCTCCTTAAGAAGTTGAATCTGTATTCCAGTGTGTAATATGTCTTATAAAAGCTTTAAAAATGTGCCTTTTAGCCATGCTAGCAGTATGGGTAGTTTTGGTTTACTAAATTAATGAGCCTCAGCTTTACTGTGCATTTAGTGCTAATTAGCAAATGCTAGCATGCTTACACACTAAACTAAGTTGATAAACATGCTCCAGCCATAGTAAACATCAACTTCAGCATGCTAGCATTGTCATATTGAGCATGTTAGCATATGGCAGTGATGGAGTACTCTAGTCCTGGACTCGGACTCGACTCAGTTAAGTCTTACTTCCCCACAACACTCATTGATTTTATGTTGTGGTACATGTAACTTATGAAAGGGAATAAACAGGCAGACTCCAGTCATCATTATTATAGTCTTTTATTCTTCCAAGGCACAGCTGATGTGTTGGCAGGGCAAGAAGCTATCAGAATACATTCAGGGTGTGAATGAACACAAGTACACAAACAAATACACCCTGTCGCTCTCAGTGAGGGGTCAGTGACTGCTACATGCTTGGTAGGCCCAAATAAAGATGAAAATGCAAAAATTTAGATCTGTCCCTTAACCACCATGGGGACGGCTCTCTAATACTGATTAAGTGAGGAGGCTTAACGCATACACACATACAGATTCTCTATTACAGAATAGAACAATAGTTACATTTACCCAGCCATAAAAATGTGTAATAAAACTTGATGAGATACTGTTTAGGGAATGAAAATATGTATTCATTGATCTGCTTGCATTTAATGTTGATTTACCAATCATTTGTTGTTGAACTGCTGTGTAATTATTCCAGACAAAAGCAGCTACACCCACACTAATACCTACTGGCATTAATGCCTGATATATCACATACAAGGTTTGTTTTTGTTCTCAAACCACCTGGGTCTTCTAGAAAATCTGTGTTAAGATGATGCTTCAGAGCATTCAGAGTGGGACTACTTAGCTCACACATGGAGAAAAGCCTAAAAGCAGGAAGTTGAATGGCTGTCTAAAATCATTGGTTTTGATACATTTTGAATAAAACATCCAAACAGTTCAACTGTTAGAGTGCAGAAACAAAGCACTACAATTAGTTAAAAGAGAAAACATTATCTCTTTTTTTTTTGCTAAAAAAATAACAGACCTCAAAAAGTACCTCAGCATCTCTAACGAAATGGTCTGTCTTGTTTGTTATAACCTGGATTTTAAGTGTTAAGATGAGGCTTACAATAATTTAAAACAAATCCTTTGGCATTGTGCACTGTTAAAGTTGAATATAGTTAAAACAAAGAACTCAAAACAGCCATAACAAAACAGCTCATCTCGCCTTACCTTACTGTCAGTCATACTGCAACTGTCATGTGAAAGTCTCTTACCTATTAAGTATCAACCTTCCTGCAATCAAGGTAATATATATTGACAACCATACATTTAAAAAAAATTATACAATCACTTTTGAAACTGTATAATTTGCCTATAAATTATAACACTTTTAATTCAGAAGACCTTTTAGTTCTTCAAGTATGAACATCACCGGACAGCAGTGATGTTGTATCACCTTTGAATTCATAGATCTTCAGTTAAGAACAGTGTTATTACTAAAAGTAAACATGAGGAGAGCTCATCAGCTCACACAAGACTTTACACTTTAATGTCTAACTCAGTGTATAAAGCTCATAGCTGAGTGTTGTCCATTAAACAAATAATTACTGTATATACAATTGACAATAAGAAACTCACTGAAAAAAAAAAAAGAATAAGAGTAAACCCTCTAGGAGATAAGTATCTTAATGTCATAATTTGCCTTTAGAAAATAGAAAAAAATGTCATGCAAAAAATATACCTGGGTTTTGGATAAACTCTTGTAACACAACATACCAAAAATATATATTATAAACTGTCTCGGATTAGCCTACGTGATTCCACAGTTACAGATAAAGAGAACTGGATAGCAAAGCTGAACTCACTCCAATAAATGAAACCTGCTTGGTACCAAATCTAATGGTTACTGGTAAGCACCACATCACCATCAGTTTCCTTATTCAAGAAGTGCATGTTTACTCATGAGTATGCACATTGCTACTTTTATTCAAGGCATGGATGGATTACGAGACAATGGGCTCCTGGGCACAGACATGCGTCGTTTTGTAGTGGTTACACATCTCTTTATAGTTTTGTGTTGTTTTAATGTCTCTTTGTGCTTGTTTAGTGTCTCTTTGTGGTCATTTTGTGTCTCTTTATAGCCTTATGCATCTTTTTGTGATCTCTTTGTGGTCGTTTTGTGTCTCTTTGTGGTCATTTTGTGTCTCTTTGTGGTCATTTTGTGTCTTTTTGTTGTTGTTTTGCCCCTTTTTGTAGTTATTTTGTGTCTCTTTGCAGTTGCTTTGCGTGTCTTTGTAGCCAGTAGGCCATTCAGTAATCCATACATGAATGGAGGTGTGTGCTATTGTTGCCAAGTTAAAAGTGTTACTTTTTCAGTGACCAGGTTTGTTTATTGGTACCAGGGGGTTTTGCGCACCCAGCGAAGGGTGCATCCTGCATCAGTGCGGATCTTGATGGAGGCTGCTTCTGCTTCTCTGACGGTCTCCTTCACTGACTGCATCAGATTCTGGGCGTTATGGACCAACATATCTGTGGCCTGGTCAGGGAAACATTTGGATAAAAAAATAACACCAGAGATGGGACAAAATTAAGACAAGTTATCAGAGAGAAGACATTTACTCATGTACTGTACTCAGGTACTTGTACTGTACTAGTATTTTGATTTTGTACTTTTACAAAATAATTAGCTTTTAGGCATGCACTGATCCGCTGGGCCAGTCTCTGATTGACTTGGGCTCATTATAAAATTCAGTGTTACTTCAGTTATCTATCACTATTTAAATTTTGGGGAGAAAGAGAGCGCTGTTATTGAAGTGGTACTCGATATCATGCGCAATTTTAGGAGTTTACCTGCTCTGACTCCTCTTCACTAATGTTTGTTCGTCCCAGCATGGTGGCTTTGACAGTAGAGAGGATCTTCAGCTGAGTACTGATGGTTGGGATTCGTTCACACACCTTTGGAAGAAGAAAAACATGTAATTCATTTTCTGTACAAAACAGAAGGACAAGGGCTTTTCAGCATGTGTCTATATGAGTATGTCCTTACCTGCAGCAGGTTAGTTCTGATGCGTCTGTCAGTGCACTGCTTGGCCACTTCTTTAGCCAGTCTTGTCACCTCATCTGAGGCCTTGGCGATGTCCTTAGCACACTGAATAAGTGCTCGCTTGTTCCCGCTTCCACCACGCACCAGCCGAGACATTTCTGCCATTAGCAGAGCCATCCGCTTGGCTGCTGCTATGATGTCATTACCCTGTGAAGAGCGGAGAGGGGGTAGAGGAGGAAACAGTAAGAGCTGTGAGCGAGATACTGGAGAGGAGCATGGCTTTGGATAAGAGATGATGAGAATGCAATAGAAACATCTTGTATGAGTCATGTTCCCACACATTTTTCTGATAATAATCATAGGATCGTAGGACACTGAAAATTGTGTTATCAAACAATAAATGAATGCTGGTGCTTTGTATGAATGAGTTTAATGACAAAAGCAAAACAGGCACTACATTTACAAGCGGAAAACTGCATGCAGGGTCAGTGCAAGTTAGCACATATTCTTCAACCCTCACAGATTAAGATAATTCTCAAATTTATATCCGTAGTTTTGGAGGGAAACAGTGTTGAGGTCCTCACCGTCTCCCTTAACATCACAGTCAACGTGAGGTTAGTACACATTAGGTGATGTTCACAGTGTTGGGGCAATCACGCACCCAGAGGCTAAGAAGCAGAAGCTGGTGATCATATCCGACAAGCAGGCAGTCTAACGTCAAAACTACATCACCCAAAGGTCTTCCAGATCTTCTCTTAAATGTTCAAAGGACACAGGATTACTAGTTTTTAGCTGTTGTCAGGATTTTACAGCTCTGAAGGTTTATACTTCTAACTGCTGCTTACTTGTTGCCGATTTGGAGAGTTTGGGATCCTCTGGTCGCCTCTCAAATTACTGCTTATTTCAATTATGGATTTATACTGCGGATTATTTTCTTGATTCATCCATTCATCCCAACTGATCAACAGAAGACGCCATGGCCTGCCATAGCACACATCCTTGACTTGAATTGATCTGACAGACAGACCCCAGGTGGTGATGGTGGACAGACACACCTCTTCCACCCTGAGAGCACCCCAGGGCTGCGTTTTGAGTCCCCTGCTGTACTCCCTCTACACACACAGCCACTTTCAACTCCAACACCATCATCAGGTTTGATGATGACGCAGCTGTGGTGGGTCTGATGACAGACAACAATAAAAAAGGCCTACCTTAAAGAAATATAGGACCTGCTCAGTGTTCGAACTATATCGTGGCCTTTGGGGGAGCCCGCTTTTTTTTTTTCACCAGGGGGCGTGGGGCGGGGGGGGGTCGTGCGCTTGCGACTTACAAAGATACATAACAGCTACAAGTGTATGGATAGAGGATTTACCCTATTATACTTTATCGACAGGAACTGATAGTTCAAACAGCAAACAGCCACCCACAAATAGTCTATAAACAAAGCATCAGGCTGTCTTTGAGATTTCACATGAACAACGGTTAAAGTTACTCAGTCTACCGAAGAATACCATAATTCCTCTGTTCAATTAGGCCTAAGCGATGCAACCCAAGCTTCCATCCTTAACCGTTTTGCCAGCAGCGTGTTAGCATTTGAACAAAGTACTGTGTGTCCACAGTGTGTGCAGACTGTAGTTACAGTATTGCCTGAGGCCTTTTGGAGGAGCAACACTTAGGTTTTAGTTTGTGATCTCCCTGCAGGGTAAACGGTCTCTGACATGTTCCGTTTGAGCTTCAACTTTACTCTGCAAACAAAAGTGTATTGGGAGTTGCACCTGGAATTGCCTCCAGCCTGAAAATAAACAAGAACGTTGCTATTAAAATGTAAAAAGGTGAAGTGAAAAACATGCAGACTTACTTGCATCTATTCTGAATAAACCCAAAGGATGCAGCCAATGGCCAAGTGTGACTTTGCTTAAGATGCAAAGGCATTATACTGTCAGCTATTCCATCAATCAATAGATAATCTCTCTCAAGGGTTAAAGACGACACAAGGGTTAACAAACAGCCATGTATATGGGCTCTTCCAGTCTCTCCACTGCTGGCTGTTCCAATTTAATGGGAGAGAGGAGCAAGAGGGGTTAGGATGGTGACCAGCCTCTGACAAGCTGTTACCACCATCATCTACCAGAGAGGACATTATTTCTGCAGCCTCTTCTTGCTTTGTCACCCCGGCGGGAGGTGTGCTAACAGGGCTTGCAGCAGGTGAATTGGTCATGCTATTAACGTCATCGCTACACAATTTCTTAGTAAAATCAATTAAACTGCCTGTTTTCTTTTTGCCATGGCTATATGATGCTAACTGCAGAATGGATTTCAAGGACTTTGCACGCCGATTAATGGCCTTCAACGTTTATATTTTTTCTACGAATCTTTGAGTTAAAGGTGCTCTAAGCGATGTCACACATTTTTTAGGCTACAACATTTTTGTCACATACAGCAAACATCTCCTCACTATCCGCAAGCTGCCTGTCCCCTGAACACACTGCGGTCTCTGTAGACAGCCCAGGCTCCACAAACGGCAACAAAAACAAACTGCGCCAACCTGCACCACGAACCATAACAAACAGTGTTCCAGCCAATAACTGACAAGAAGGATTTGGGGGTTGGGGGGTTAGTGCACGGAAGGGAGGGGGAGGGGACGGGATGAGGAGGAGGGAGGGGCAAGCTAGCCTCCGTTTTGTTTGACAATACTTCGAACGTCAACAAGAAGTGACATCACCCAACATTGCTTAGAGCACCTTTAACATGTACTAAACATGAGTTGAATTTGCACTGCAGTGCCGCCACGCCTTGATGCTCATGACAAGAATAGCATGTATAGTTATCTTTATTGAAGTGAATTAGGTTTAAATCGCTGTCATGCATGAATGAATATTTTTGCAATTTTACACATAATAAATCACGATGATCACATTACACAAAACTGAAATTGCACGTCAAAATGACACACTGTTAATATTTTTAGAGACAGCCCCCCCCCCCCAATTTTCACAAATCACGTTTTCAGGGGAGCCCATGTCTTATTAAGGGGAGCCGAGCTCCCCTTAATAAGCTCCCCCTAGCTCCCCCTAGCTCCACCGTAGTTCACACCCTGGACCCGCTAGTATCAGGATAACAACCTACTCATGAATGTCAGCTAGACTAAAGAGATCATATGACTTTGGAAAGAATCACGGAAGGAACTAAGCCTCCCCTAATATCAACAGGTCCTCATGGAGAAGTAGGAAAGCTTTAGGTACCTTGGTGTTCACATCACCGAGGGCAGTACATACTGACTCATTGGTGAGAAAGGCAAGGCAGAGATTGTTTCACCTCAGACGTCTGAGAAAATTCCAGGTATCCACTCAAATACTGAGGAATTTCTACTCCTGCAACATTGAGAGCATCCTGACAGGGAACATCACTGTCTGGTATGGAAATAGAACCAAACAGGACCGCAAGGCCCTGAAAAGAGTGGTTCGTCGACTGAACATACAATAGGCAGTGCTCTACCCTGCCTAAAGGAAAGGTTACATACACATAAGGGATCACATTTCACTGGAATTGTAACTTATATGATTTCATGTGACAAATAAATGGTGATGAAACTGATTTATTGATTGATTAATTAATAGTACAATCTTAGCGTGGCGTCAGCAGAACCGTGTGTCAACCATGCCTGAGTGTGTTGCAACAACAGCCACAGCTGGTTGGAAGTTTCCATGGTAGTGGCAGATGCAGTGCTCATCGTTTGCACAGCCACAGTGACTGTCAGCTAGTACCATGGCTAGTACTCCAAAGGGTGTTCATTTGTCCTGCAGGGCTTTCCTTGTGTGGTACATATATCTGTTTGCATGTGTGGATGTCTGTGTCTGTGGGGTCAAACAGCTGTATGATCCACTCAGCAGCTCAAAACACTGGGAGCCATTTACAAATACCAAACTGACCCACATCTGGTTGTGTGTGCACTCATGTGCATGTGCGTGCGCAGACCTTGCTGGACCACTTGCGCGCCTCCTGGTGGAGAGACTGGGCTGCTGCCAGAATGGGTTGATTGACAGGCTGGTTGGAGGGCATCATCAGCAGTTCTGGCTCATAGTCATCCTCACCATCAGTAAACTCATCTTCATCATCTACCTCTCTCTCCTCTACTGCCTCCTCATCCTCAGGCTGGGTGGGCACGGGGGGGTGGGGGGGATTGTTGGTGGTGGTTGGTGGATCAATTGGGATGGGAAGGAAAGGGAGGGAGGCAAAAAAGGAGGGAGGAGGAGGAGATGGGAAAAATGTGGAGAAAAAGGGGAAAGAGGAAGCCAGGGATGGCAGGAGGGAAGGAAGCATGGGAAAAGGAAGCATTTAGTACAGTATGAGAGGCACTGGATGGAAGAACAGAGGACAGGAGATGTACAGGAGGGAAGAGGAGTGAATACAAGCACTGTGAAGAAGCAGGGAGAGGGGAGGTGAAACTGCACGCACAAGCAAAGATAGAAAAAAAAGGAAAGAGGAGCTGGTTTGGGCAGGTAGCAGGTGGATGACAGGCCTTACTCTGAGGCAGTGGCTGAGTTGACAGTTTGTAAAGCATTTGCAAAAGCATACAACTGTAGCCAAATCCAGTGGTTGGCATCCTTCTAGTGTATTTAGGAGTCTAGCAGTGTGCTGGGAAACTGAGTGTGGCGCAATGCCATAAAAGATAAGAAATATTTTGTGCCTGGTTTCCAAAGACACCTCTGATGCATAGCATTAAAAAGATGTTGTCAGGAAAGCTATAGAGGGTAAAACGGTTACGAGCTTCACAAAGATAATAAAGGGTTATTTACACAGTTTCTCTACACAAAAACAATTGGACACACATACAGAACATAGACCCCAATAGGGATAAGAGTGCAAAGAATACAAAGTCTACTGCAAATATATAGTGTGCTTGGTCTCTCGAGGAATGATTGACCCTCCACAAATTACTAATTTGTTATATTTACTTTGTGCACGTAAGTGTGTACGTGTAAGCCATTAACAACCTTAAATGCCAACACCTTGAACAGATGACAGTTTCCAGTTTTCCCTCTGAAATTGGATTTGAGCCACTGATCTCCACATTCCATCATCAACATGATTTTAGGAAAAACTTGATTTCAGGATATTCACAGTGAGATGAGAAGGCACTTCATCATCGGACAAGTGCATTATAGCCAACAGAGAGAAAAAGTTCAATCCCTGAAGTCATGTCTATTAACATGACATAAGGATATCATTAACCAGATAGCTTAGAAATGTATGTATGCTACTGATTTTGAAATTAAACGCATTTGATGGGGTGGATATGCAAACTGTAGATTTCTATGTTTGTGTGAACTGACCTTGCTTGACCACTTGCGTGCCTCATCGTGCAGCTGTCTGGCTGCCACCATCATGGGTTCGCTGAGCACCTCTCCGGCCTTCTGCTCTGGGAACTCCTCATCCTTCTCCTCTGGAGGAGGGGGCCGAGGCGGGGGCACCTCGCCCTCTGGCAGGGGGGGCTTGGGTGGTGCCTGCTCATCACTAACCTGGAAAATACACATATAGACACACATATCTTACTGATACATATGTAGATCAGGAACAAAGGGGGATGTGACTTTTGCACCATCTAGTGGTTGTATCAATAAAGACATTAAACTTCTACACACTGGGGCTTTAAAGAGTAAAAGCAGAGTTTGCTGCCCTCTCTGGTTGAAAGTTTCAGGCCTGTTTCACCTCTGACCAACATGCAATTGTGTTCTGTTGCACTTGTAAAAACACGCATCAGTGATGTCATGAGGTCCTGGAGTACAGCAGTACATCACTGCAGCAGGGTGAGGAGTTAAAGCACTGGAAGTCAGCAAGATATGATTTCTAGTAGTTGTTAAGTTACTCTTTAAACATGTGATACCATTTTGGTTTTGTTATAATCTCCTAGGCTATACTGTTTGTCCCAATATTGCTTTTTTTTGCAATACTGATTGCTTAAATGTAAATATTTTTAGACTGACAGTAAAATGACCCAAACTGTTCTTAATTTAGCAGAAAATATGGCATTCATGTGAGACCCAATTACTCACAGTAAAAAGCTGATTGAGAGGTATTCAGGGTCTTTAAATGGTGTTTGTTACTAGGTAAAACAGGCCTGAGGATGAGGTATTTGTTTACATTTTATTCAGTCTTAACCTTTCATTTAATCTTCCACAGGAATTTAAGTGAGTATGCACTTTGCAACACCCAACTTCACATTTACAATTACACCTGAGGGCCCACTCTAACCAGTTTTCTGCTGTTGGACACTGAGCAGCTCCACTGGAGCAGTTGGCAGATCAAGGTCACTGCTACCAAAGCTGATAAACAATTACTTTCCCCATCTGTATTAATGCATTCATTTTTAGTAAGTGATGGTAGGAAGGTTTACTGTGGATAATATGAAATATGTGTTTGAATGTGCGTACATGGAGTTGGTCCAGGTCAGGTGGTGGAGGAGGGAAGTCAGGCTCCTGAGGTTGGAAGGCTTCTCTAACTTTTCCAACTGCAGCCAGGATCCTCAGACACGAGTCCAAATAGGCCTTTTGCAGAGCTGTGGAGGAGAAGGTGGAGCATAAAGAGAGACAATGAAGTGAATAAACCTGTCATACAGTATATTGAACATGTGTTGCATAGTGTATTCCTGTACCTTTATCTTGTATGTTCCCAGCCACAGCTTTAGCATCCATCACCATGGGTGAGATGGTGTGGGAGAGGATGTCTGACGCGTGTTTCACTGTGTCTCTGAACCGTGGATCTTCAGAGTTCTCCACCTCCCTCTTAGCCACCAAAAGGACCCGATTAGCTCGTCTTGCTATGCTTGTTGCCCCGGCAACAAGCATTTGGGGCTGAACATTCGCCATGGCAACTCGGCACTTGTCGATGTCTTTTTTTATAGCCTCCTCAGAAGCATCTAACAGAGATTTGGTGTCGATGGCCTCGTCCACCAGACCTGAGGCCACGCACGCACGCACGCACGCACGCACGCACGCACGCACGCACACACACACACACGCACACACACACACACACACACTTTGTTAATGTCATTTGGAATATATGTGTTGAGATCAACAAGAACTTGATCTGCAACTAGAAAGAAACTTCTCACCAGTAAGTCTCTCAACATTGTCAATCCACTGGTTCTTCATGGTGTCAAAGTGCTCGTATGCTGCTTTGTTTCCTGGATTCTTCAACAAGATCCGTGCAGCAGAGGTCACCTGGACATCAACAAACATGCCAGACTGTTTAGACAGACTCTGACAGCTACATGTTTTAACCAGTGTATGCAATGGTGCAAATCAGGGACGCCTAAACAAACATTAGCACCTGTGGTGTGAGCTCCCTGGCATGTTTCACAGCAGCATGAATCCCCTCTACTGTACTCTTATTGCCTGTTCCCACAGCAGCAGCCTTCTCTGCAGTAGCCCCCAGCCGACCTGCGTGGGCTTCAAAGTTCCCTGCACGCTCTTCAAAAACCTACAACAAATATTAATGCTGGTTATGAAGACTACAGACATAATCATCCGCTTTCATTCGGTTTCCATTTTTTACACACAGATTGTTGTACGTTACTGACCTCCTCTCTGTTGGGGGCATCGGGGGGAGCAGTTGCAGCCACAGCCAGCAGTTTGATAGGGGTGGTGGTGTCACTGAAAACATCAGATACTTCCTGGGTCATCACCTCCTGCATGTGCTGCCTCAGGTCCTAGTAGAAGCAGAGAGTGTTATATGAGTCCACTAGGTGGAGCTCTGCACCAATACTTTGAATTCCAATGATCACCCATGCATCATAAATACAGGACTCCATGTTTTTTTTATGGCTGCACCATTCGATCAAATGGAAATATTCTAGATGTCTTGTGCATCATTTTATTTACATTTCCCCAAAATTTAGCCTGACATATTTGGTATATTTGGAAACTTTGTGATCTGTACTATCACTTAAAATTACCTCTGTGCGTTTGAACAATGTTTGCTGCACAGAGTAGGTTTGTAATGACAGTGGAGTGATTCATTCATAAATTAATGTGTGTGTTTGTGAGACCGTTGAGCTACCTTGAGGCTGTCCTGCAGTTGTGCGGCTGTAGCTCGTGCATGAGGAGCCTCAGCCTCGCCCCTGCTGGCCATGTCCGCCAAAGATGTCATAAGAGTCTCTGTTCGGTCGCAGCGCCCAACCATATCCTGCCGATACGGGCCCAACAGGCCTCCTGCCAGTCTCCTCCCTTCTCCAACCATTCCTCTTATTGCTGCCTGACCTGGGGAGAGACACAGGACACAAGTCATTTTCACATCACATATGGATACACAATATTTCCTATAAAAATAAAAACCCAGATACAACAACAACAATTAACAACAGAACAATTACAAGACCTTATTTAGACATGAAGCTTCTCTAAATTGCAGCACAGTGATTTTGTATTTGTTGCTTACGTGATCTAATAAGTACTAGGAATGCAAGGGGTGAGAAATGACTGTAGTTTATATATCTTATCTTGTAAATTAGAGAAGAGGTCATAATGTTTCTAAGAAGTCATTATGTGATTATTATCTGTAGTGTTTGGTCATATCCTCTAAGAAAACATATAGTGGGCAGGTACCTGTGTTCCACTGTAGTATCTCACACTCTGCCCCCATAGGGAAGCATGGGAGGAAATAGAAAACAATCAAATGACCAAACATGGATACAGCAACAGGCATCTAACAAAGCATTAAAACAATGCTTCCTAAATGACTATGTTAAGTTATTCATTCATTCAGTGATTCACTGTGGGCATTTAAGGAAACGGCATCAGTCACCAGCACAGTCATTTCTGTACCATATTCAGAAATGTTGAAAATGACACACTTTGGACCACAAACACCTCACATCTTTCAGGGTCCCATGACTACTTTCTTGACACATCCACACAGACTGACAAAAGGCATGGAAGGTCAGAGCGTTTATTTTAAAACTACTACATCATATACAGATCCCGAGAGCTGTCATCCAACCCCGCTCACCTACTCCTCTGTCGTCTACTCCGGGGTTGTTCGCCCAGCGGAGGGCCTGCTCCATCTTGCCCTCCAAGGTGACGGCAGGTTTGGCAGGTCTCATGTTAGCCACGGCACGGTTGGTTTTGGACTGCAGAGTCAGCAGTGCCGCCCCAATCTGCTTAGCCAATGCACGGGCCTCCGGGCTGTCACCTTTACCCCTGAGACAGTAACAGATAGAGAGATGATGTGAGGGGGAAACAAAAAGGTGTAAAAGCTATGAAGCGTAGAAATTCACCATTAAATATGGGCTTCAAACCCACCAAATGTCTTACCATAACCTTGTTAGACACCACCTTAAAGGAAAATACAATCAAAGGCTGATGCCACTTTTTCATCTGTTTTTGTTAACATTACTTTTTGTCTTGTGTAGCCACAAATAAAGACATAACAGTTCAAGGAAATATATCGTGAATTTAATTACTATTGACACATCTAAGGCCAGAAGAATAATTATGACAAACAAACTGCCAATCAGACTGCATCTGAAATGTATTTCAAATATGAAATTCAGTGGCAGGAACCTTGAAATAAGTGGTATTTTCCTTTAGGTTCTTGAATTAAGTTTTGATCATCAAACTGTTACTGACCCTCCACATAAATACCATAGCCCCACCTGTTTCACAACATATTTAAAGAGAAACCTTATTGTAGGACTGACGCCCAGGGTTGACAGGCAACAACATATTTTCCAGGCAGGTAAAATATGCCACCTAACGGTGGCATGAGGTTGCAGTTTTAGCCTAGAAAGAGAGCGTCTAAGAATTACATGAAGTCACGAAACATCATTGGTCGTGCATGTGTCCAAAGAAGGAAAGCGTACTGTTTACGTAGCTCCGCAAGTCTGGCGGTGAGGCCTGCGATCTCACTGATGGAGCGCAGGATGTCATCCCTCTCTTTGGGGTCTTCACATAGATCGGCGATGCGCTTGGCCTCTGCTAGCAGTGCTCTGATGTTCTCCTCTCCCTCAGGACCGCCGTTAGGATCAGTCAGCCAGGCCTAAAAATGCACATATATGGCTTAATTCTCATCTAATGAAATAAGCAACAAGGATGTCTTCAAGGATGGGAAAAGTTAATGAAATATTGTTTATTCTAAGCATTTCACGATTGCTCTTATTCACATTAGCTTATGACTTAAATTGTTGTTGAACAAAAGAAACAGAAATAGTATAAATAGAGGAGTAGGTATTATTCACTGGGGAGAGGGTTGTCATGGATAACTGTGTTGTTGTTTTATCTGACCTGTGCAGCGTCCAGCCTCCTGGCAATGGCCTGTTTAGCATTGATTAGAGCCTCCAATCTGCGAGCAGCACTGTCCACTTTGCCAAATAACAAGTCTAAGCCCTGCGAGCACTGTCCTGCACGCTGCACACACCCTGGGGTCGGGCCCTGGCCTCTGTCATGAAAGAAAAACACACACAGCTAACACAAGACTACAAAATGCATACAAACATTAACTCACATATCTCTACCACCACACTACCTGGCTCGTAGATCTGCAATCTGGTCAGTCATTTGTCCCAGAGCCTTAGTGGTTGCCAGTATGTCTTTCCTCTCCTTCCCAGCACACAGCTCTCCCACCTTACCAGCTTCATCCAGTATCACACGCAGGGCAACCTCACCAGGGTCTCCTGGGGACGACGATACACCACAGGACCACATTGTGCAAAAACATCTAAAAAGCTGATTGAGTGTTTTAGCAGAAAGCATGGAAAATCCAGTTACCTGGTTGTCCATGGGGGTCTTTAAGCCAGCTTTTAGCTTGTGCCATCTTTGACTCGATCAAAGCCAGAGATCTCTTCAAAGCCTCCATATCCTGAGGGTAAGGGTAAGAGAAAACGCAGCATTGTGAATATAGCTCTGTCAAAACAGCAGTGGGTATAAAATAACATGATGGGTTTGACTCAACATAAATTACAGTGCTGGTGTTAAGCTTCAATGTTTATACTTTATCAGGCTTTGGCTACAGTAATACTTGTTAATAGGAACAATTCATTGTTAGTTTTGATCATTTTGTGGGATTTGTCTACAATAAGAAAAATACAAAATATCCAATCAGCTTTTTACTTTAAAGAAAAGGATCCCAAAAATGTTTGTTTGTATGTAAGAATGTAATTATTGATGAATTACAGACATTACATCACATTCATGTCAATAAACAGTTACTGCATTAGAAGCGTCAGAGCAAATAGTATGTACTTAATTGTAGTCTCTTAACCTGGCGACCCCAAAAGTTACTTTTATTAATGCTATTTATTATCTGTAATATACAAACTTAGTAATGCATGATTTATTAACCTTCATAACAACAAAAGTCGTTATGTTGCATTTCAGAAATTATGTATAGAGATCAACTGTTAAAAAATAATAAAAAATAAGAATTACTTATGAAAAAGATAGAAATGAAACATTAAAGGGGAACTCTTTGCTTCATAACAGTGGAGAGGATAAAAAGCCTTTTTCCAGCTCAGAGGAGAATGAACCGTTTAAGTGGAAGCGTTCAATACAACCCATCTATTATAGATGTGTTTGGACACCAACCAGCTTATTTCTATAATTCATGACCTGAGTGGAGGACAGTCATCGTGTGCCGGTGGTTCCCCCACACACTGACAGTAAGTGCTTATCACAGCTCATACACAGCTCAGTATGCGGTATGTCAGCAGCAAACACACAAAAAAACACAGACAGACAGATCATTGTCTGAGGTAGCTGTGTGCAGAGAAACATGCAGGGTTACAGGTTAGACTGATGAAACAGATCTTGACTTTACCAGTAAATTATCTTGTGGCACAGTCTCTAACTGACGTGCCCAAATAAACATTTCCAAGAGAGTATATTCTGCCCCAAAACAGTATCTTATTGTGCTACTGACAGCTCCATCACACAGTAAACATTAGCAGCACGAGAAGGAAAATACCATGATTGAACATGGATTGAATGTCTGAAGCTGGTATTGTTACAATCTTACAACTGGCATCTGTTTCAAGCCATTTGACTCAAATGGACATCTAGAGACAAACAGATGCACATATAACAATATAGTGACAATATAGATCACATCAGCTAACAGTCAGTGGACTAAAACACATGACACACTAACTGTTAAATACCAGCATGACAGATACATATGTAAGCATGAGGACATATTTCCTTCACTCTTTCACACAGGCACACTTGCATGCTGGAAACTGCAG
The DNA here is from genome assembly GCF_008315115.2 of Sander lucioperca. Taxonomy (NCBI): domain Eukaryota; kingdom Metazoa; phylum Chordata; class Actinopteri; order Perciformes; family Percidae; genus Sander; species Sander lucioperca. The sequence continues at coordinate 18,520,557 of NC_050187.1, forward strand.
AGGGGGAGAGAAACAGGCTTACCTTCTACAGTGAGGAAAAGAATGGAGGAGGAAGGTAAAGAAAGAAAAGAAAAAGAAAAACCAGGAGTTATACTACCGAGCAAAAAGAAAAAGTGGAGACAGAAAGAAAAGAGTGAATTTTTTCGTAGATGCTCTCTGCAGCACAGAGCGATGTGTGAATAGAGTGTGTGGCTATGTGTGTGCAAACAGGCTCTCCAAAGCAAAAGTGATTATCTGATTTAGGTATGTGGGGATCTTTTAAAGTAGTTGTGGGGGTTTAGGTTATAAAATGAAGAAAATCAGAGTTCAAATGTGCAGCACAGGTCATACCTTATTGGCCCAGGCGTCTTCATCCCACGTGGTGAGCTGCAAGACTCTTATGATCTCGTTGATTTCAGCGCTCATCTTTTCAAAAGTAAACCTTCTGTTCCTCTCTGCCTCCTCAACGCCGGCACCTCGACTGCTCTTGGTTGCGACAAAAATCTTTATAGCTGAGGACAGAAACATGAGTATTGAAAATCCCCCACTAGTAGTGTAGTTTAAAAAAGACGCTGTGGCAAACCCCAAAACCAGAAAATATTCAACAAACAAAAACTACCATCAGAATAATGTAACTTGCTCCAATCCTTTAAATTCTAGTGGCTTTAAAGCTGTATTAGCTTAATTTTTGGCCACTTGGAGGCAGCGGAAACAACATACACTTTTATACATAAATATAAAATACTTATATTTATACTTTATACTATTTAAGTTGATATGGCAAACTCCACCTCTCCTGAGTGAAAAATCTGTCTCTTTAGCTGCTAAATGCTGCACCATGTTCACCATTTAGTTGCTAACTTAGTCTTTCTGTTGCTGCATGTAGCATACAGTGGGTTTGTCAGATCTTTTTCATAAACCACACTGGTAAGAACGGTGAGAGTGAACCAAAACAGGAAATTGAAAACAAAAACAATGAGCTGAAAGATGGTAAAATGCTCTATAGAGCTGAGGGGACTGCAGAGTCAGATGATAATTATCTGCAGGTTCATCACTACCATTGAACCCTTTCAAAACAGTAGAACATATTGATTATAGCAACTTTATGTTGCAAAGTGGTTTGTGATTTTGCAAGCGCAACAGTTTTGACATTACATCCACATTGATGTTTCTCTTCTTTTCTGGTGCAGTATACAGTATGAGAGCAGCTAGTGGGCAGGTGTGTGTAGTCTGACATCCCCAGCAACTAATGACTGTAATTATCAACGTTGCTATAACAACTGTTGGATGCTCAGTGACCTGCAATGTCGTTTGCACACACACACACACACACACACACACACACACACACACACACACACACACACATACAAACACACAAAGTCGCACAAACCTGATATAAGAACAGGCAGCAGCTCTTTAACAGTGTTCATGGAGTTGACTAGCATCTGTCGGTGTTCTTGGTGCGTCAGCTCCTGCTGCCTCTCCTCAATCATCTTTGACATTTTGGTCATCCCTGAGGGGAAGAAACAAAAAATGGGGAGTTTTTGGGGGAGAATTTATTGTTCTGTGAAAGTTAGAGGTCACCATAATCAAACCAACCAGCAGGTAGAATGCAGCAAATAGTCCTGCCCTTCAATTTGTTAGCGTTAGCATCACAGTGTTCACTACGCTACGATCAGAGACCGAGGGCATCCTCCAGCATATTCACTAACTGAGTAGCTCCAACACATCCAAACAGATCATTACTTCATGAACGACTGATCTCGTACAATCACAGCATCAGTCAAGTGTGAGAAAACCTTGGCATCAGATTTCCTCCAGCTCATTATGCCACCGTGCTCTGACAACACAATTGACCTTCTACCTCTGATGATAAATAGCCTGTTTATGGTGCTGCTCTCCTGTCAGTGAAAATATCAGATCTTTAATCACAGCATCTTAGTGTCAGAGAACAGTCAGTTTAGTTTTCATCATGGCAAATGTGTCTTAGATTACTCTAACACAAAGATTCATTGCACTGTTAATGTTTTATTGGTGGCCATTGTAAAACAGAGCCACAAGTGCAAAATATAGTGTCATGCATTTGTGATAAGTATCATTTGGTCTATGAAATGACCGAAAATTGTAGACAATTTCCTTTCCTTCAAAATGTTTCTTTTGTCCGAAAAGAAAAGAAAATAAAGAAAGCTCCTGCTGACCTGGTCCCAGGTTCTTGGTGTAAGTGATGAGGTCCTCCATGGTCTCCACCACCTCAGCTACTGTCAGATACTCTAGGATACCCTTACACACACGAATTATCTTACGCACCTATTAGATAACATAGACATAATCACAAGCAGATCAAAAAACAACGGCTGATGATGATTATACACAAACTTCTTTATTACAGTAAGAGAACAAAATTCAATCTGTGCATGAGCTGTTTTTAGACAGCGTTGAAATTATCCTGTTCTTTGTGTGTGTGTGTGTGTGTGTGTGTGTGTGTGTGTGTGTTGGTATGTGTAAAGTCTTGTGATGTTCGTCTTGTGACTGTGAAAAGTTGCTCTTTCAAAAATGAGGCTAGTGATGAGCCATGGTGAGCATTATCCCGTGCCCAATGTGATTTCACTTATCAGACACACACACACACACACGCACACACACACACACACACACACACACACACACATGCAGACTGGTACATATCCTCACACACAAATACACATCCTGAGTTATGATAGAGGGAAGTCATTTGATCTCAGTAATTAGATCTGGCTGCATTTGAGGCTCCATTACAGACTTGCTCAAAGCTGAGTTCCTCCTTTCTCTGTGCAGCTATATAAAGCTTTATTTCCCTGAAAGATACCACACCTCTGAAGTAAGAGTGATTCTCAGGTCACATACATGGATATGAGGAGGCAAACACACACACACACACACCTCTGCCTCGTCAAAGGTGAGGAGCAGGTCAGACGTTCCAGACAGTATCCCTCTGGATCCATCGATCAAGTAATCTCGCGCAGGAACAGAGTATGGATCTGCCTTTAGCATCTGAGCCGCTTGGACGAGCTTAGAGCTCGAGTTCTCCACCCTGAAAATACACAACTGGCTTAAGACGATCAGCATATACATTTACCAATCATAGGAATGTATTGCCTTGTAAATCAAAAAGATCAGATCTCATGTCTAGAAAAGAAAACCATATGCCACTTGCTTAAAGAAGCTGCTCTCCTGGTAACAAGAGATGGTTACGAGGTGAGCACATAGGGAAGTGCACCAAATTTGAAGAGATTTTTCTGTTTAGTTCTGCATTTGAAAGTTTGTCTCATCGATATAAAAATGCAATGACAAAGCGTTGATGCCCAGTAATAAATCTTGGATTTAGTTTTTTTTGCAATCATGTCAGCCTTAATTCAGTTAAATCTACCAATTTCTCATTTACAATGCTATAATGGTCAAAGTTTAGGACTTTCATTTTCTAACTTGAATTGCCTATCAGAGATTAATGATTAGCTTAACCTGAAATATAGATTTTTAAAGCAGTTGAATAAAGCCAAGTCCCTCCTCTTTCTGACCCCCATTGGTCAGGGTATCAATGGCTGCTGGTTCATCTATATTTAGGCTGGTTCACATTCCCACACGCCCCTTTCTAAGCCCCGTGAGTGAGATTTATGGTGTATGTGCAAGTGGGCCTGAGAGAGCAGTGTGTGGATCTGCTGGACCCTTTTCTTAAAACAACGACGAATTCAAACGAAAATCATGACGAGAACAAATTGAAAATTCAATTATATCAAATGCACAGTAATAGGATAAACATACACACAAATGCAACACATACAGGCAAGCAAACACAGCCAGACGTCTATGCCCCAGGATTGCTGAGTAGCAGCTCTAAGCTGGCACCCAGAGTTCATGTCAGCTCTTTGGATGCAAGCTGGAAAACAACAAACAGCCTCTCAGCGATCTGGATGCAGAGAGCCGGACAGTCGCCCAGGCTCGGCCTCAGAAGTGGCTCTTTGTTGCAGCTGGGCGCTCAGCCATGTTTCCTGACATTAAATAGTCTGGAATCCTCTTTTCAACAAGTTCTCTGTGAGATAAAGTGGATCATTTCCATAAATTTGTCACTGTGTATTTCTGTGAGTGACTGTGGGTGAGAGAGGGACAGAGGGAGTTATACAAAGAAACAAGAGCAGTGCTTTTTCTTGCACAATGCTTTAAATACAGACTTACTTAATGAATGCAGGAGGCATGTCTCTCTTCATCACCTGGTCCTCGGTGGTTTGAACAGTCTCCTTCCCCACCTGCAAAACACCAAACACACACACACACACACACACACACACACACACACACAGATCAACCATTTATTTTATTATCATAAGCTGCAGCAAGTAGGAAAGGAAATACTATTCAAGTAAGCGCTATTAATAGCCTGAAGGGTGAACGGGTGTGTATCAATTCACACCTATTTCAACCATGCGTGCATGTCATATCTTTCAAGCTTCGAGGGCAGGCAGCTCGGGCTCTGGTTGAGTCGGACGCCTGTTATTCTACATGAGGCGGGAGATGTTTATGCTGCTCTACTGGAGGTCTGTAGTCATCAGTACAACATCAACAATGTAGAAAATGTTTGGAGTGTAATCATTTTCCACATTAAATCAGGCACAACTGATAGTCGGGACCTGGTAAATGTATATGCTCTCTTTTTTTAATGAACAAATCGAACTTGACAGTCGTTAACTGTGAGTATTGATTTTTTCCTCCGCCTAGGCCCATGTTCATATGGTGATGCAGCTGGCTAAAAAAACTACATGTCTGTGAAACACATCCTACAACACACACAAACACATGCAACCACACAGTGACACACTTGAGATGCAATTACTGTAAAGTGAGATGATAACATCAGTCTCTTGCTGCTGCGTCAATGAAAGTCTGTTACGTAAAGTAGACTTTCTGGCTCCAGAGACTCAAGAGTTGTTGTTCAAAACAACACAGATTCACCTACACAACACTGAACCTGTCATGTGTGGCAGTGGTGTATAAATGAATGTTCACAAACACTGCAAAAATATGATCAATATATCTGAAGGCTTACAGTAAATGTATATTGTTGAATTTCCTTGTTTAAAAATGCCAGGAGTTTCCCAACTCTAAACTGTGAGGAATGCAGCTCTACAAGTAGAGCGCACACTGATGAAACCATTCGGATAGTCACGTTAAATGAAAGATCAAAGACCTGTGTGAGTTTCCTGTAAGCAGCAAAGCTTGGAATTGATTATTCAATACATAATTAATGAGAATTTAAGTGGTTTGCTGGACACACTGACAGTGTGATGTGTGTGGTTACCAATTCAGCGGTAAACAGACAGCTGTCACTCAAAGCTGACACAATACAATTAGTCTGATCTCAGATCCACAGGCATCAGCTCTGATGTGGGTTCAGCTTTCATACTCTCTTTTCTAATAATTTTATATTACATGGAACCTAACAGTCCAGCCCAATCAAAGAATAATGGCAAAAGTCAACTCCTGCAAGTAATGAATAATAATAATTTTATTAGAGAATGTCTTGGACAATGACCATGAAATTATAAATGATGTTCAAAGTTAGTTGCATGCCGTTCTCCACTGTCTTTCCTCCTTGCACACACATATGTGAGACATACTTAGCCACTTAGCACAGAACAAGATAAAGATTTGACACACATTTGACATATTATAGCCTTGTAAAGTTGTTGAACAGTTGCCAATTAACACATACAGAAGACATAGAGCAACATTAGCATTCATTTGGAGTCGTGGTTGTGCCCATCTGACTAATGTCACTCCCATATTCACTCTGTTTATAGCTCTATTTTGGTCTCCACCAACTGCAGGGGGGCATATTTGGATCTTCAGCTACTAAATACTTGAATATGTTCACTAGCTAGTCGCTAACTTTGTCTTTCTACAGTTTGGTGCTGAGCAGGTAGTGTACAGCTGCCTGCTACTGCTGGAAACAAAGCCGATGAGAGCTGTGAGGGTGAACAAAAACAACAAAGTTGTGGGTCATACGTAAAACCAACACAATGAGCTGAAAGATGCTAAAACACTGTGGAGCTGAGAGGAACTACAGAGTTGGTGGATGATTCTCTGACTTAAATTACTTATTTGATCGCAAATTACATTATCGATTAGCAAGATGGAATTACCGTAATCAACATTCTGTCAATCAACAAACCAATTTTTCAACAAACCATTTCAGCGCTAGATAACACAATAAAAATATTATATAATTCTGCAATATAATATAAGCCAGGAGTAGATTTAAGGCAAACTGAGAAGCACAGGGGACTAAGACTCATCCTGGGTCTGCCAATGAACAAGAAGAGATGGCTCATATTTACAGCAGGCTGAGGACAGTTGGTGTGTATGTGTGTGTGTGTGTGTGTGTGTGTGTGTGTGTGTGTGTGTGTGTGTGTGTGTGTGTGTGTGTGTGTGTGTGTGTGTGTGTGTATGGGGTGTAGGTGGGAGGGTGGACTATGAGGCTTGGCAGAGTCTGGTCTAAAGACGCCAGAGACACATTCCCTCCCTCACAGGGTGCCGGTGTCCGACTGAAAGTGGCTATTCCTCCTCCTCTCTCCATCCCTCTTCTTCTTTCCTCATTCTGCATCACGCTGTTCGACAGTTTCAGTCGACAATCTCGCTCCTCGCATCCCTCCTCTCGCTCTTCCCTCCTCTCTCTTTCTCTCTCCAGAGAGTGGCTACTTCACTTAACGGTAAATCTATTTATTCCTTCCTCCCCCTCCCCCAGACATACTCAGGATCTATGTTGACAAGTTGCACAACTTTAGCAAGCTCACACTTTCAACCAAATACACCAACAGCATCCTTCAGATCTTTAGTCGAATCAACCCACGCACAACCTCTGACAGAGACCGACACCATCTTATGTGTGGGTAAGTGTCTCAGTGACCTAGATTTTAAGTACCCCCCACATCCAGCCCACCCTGGACGAAGTTAACAGTGTAATTGTATCAGTGTGCAGTGGGACTTTTGTGGTGATGCTGGCATGTAGCGGTATACAGTGTTATATCTAAGCTCAAACTGCGCAAGTGTAGGAATGAATCAGCTTTCTAAAATAAAGAGCATGTGCTCAGAAGTGTATGTGTATTTCAGCTTTAGGTATCTTTTACATCCAATTCAGTTGATCTACCCAGCAACCAACCAGTGCTGATTTTACAAGCTCTGTTTTCAAGGACCTTTTGTGCTCTCTTTCAACACCTTCTTGTCACCCACTTCTTAACTCTCACTCCTCTATTAGTGGACTACACAACTACTCATCATTTCTTCTTCAACTGCGTATGTAGGCATGTAGCTGTGTTGTTATGCAGAGTACAAAAAACAAGAGTAAACGCTAGGAAAAGACAGGATCTGAAGCATGTTATACTTTTTATTGCATCCTACTTTTCATCTATTGTGTTAATCTTTTGATTCCTCCCTCTTAACAGCATTTTCCTCTGTCTGACACCTTCCAACTGTGTCCTCAGCCCTTATCTCTCTCTATGGCCTGGCATCTCCATCATCTGAGACCCAACGACATGCCTGAGGCTGCTATTAGCCTCCTTCTGCTCACTGTCTGCATGGATCAACTGAATTGAGTCAACGAATGGCTGTCAAAAAAGGACAAGCTGAGAAAAAGAGAGAGATGGAGAGGAGTGCCCGGTAGCAATGAGATATTGAAGACTCGGTGCAGCTGGATGGTATTGCGTAAAAGGAGGATTTTTCATTGTGTTTGAGTTCAAACTGAATAGCCTTTTTTATTCATCTCAGTTAATGAGATATTTATCAAATGATCTTTTGTGTCCTTGCAAAGGGAAGCAGCAGCCTTATGTGTGAACTATTCAAAACTTTGACATGACGGGGCGGCCTCTAGCTCACCCAGTCCTGCAGCGGCGCAGGGTTCGAATCTGACCTGCTGCCCTTTGCTGCGTGTCATCCCCTATCTCTCTCCCTTTCATATCTATCCACTTTTGAAATAAAGGGAAAAGCCCAAAAAAAAAATCTTAAAAAAAACACATACAGACATAATAACTATTAGAACAATTAAAGATGCTTTATTCACTGTAAATTATTATAAAGAACAATTCGACAAACCTTCAGACTATCCAATAACATAGTTTCCATGTGGCAGTCATTGAAGTCAGTGAAGGTGGACACTGACTTTACAAAGTATTAATGACCTTCCTATGGATTTGCAGAATCCTAATGTTTTTGTCTTACTTCAAAATCCTTCAGAGATATTCTTACACATGCTGAGTAATATCACAAAATGCATTTAGCCAATACTGTATATTTTTGGATTTAGCCAACAGTTTAGTCCTTTCCAGATGAGAAATCATGGTCCCCTGCATACCACTATGATATCAAAATAACAATTTCAAACTTTATTTCAAAATGTCTTTTTGTCCAATAGCGAAAACAAGTACAGAGGAGCCATGGCCAGAATAGCAGCATTATGGTGATGTGCTTCAGTAATATGCAGCAAAATACAATAAAAACAGGTAAACGGGAGAGCAAAATACAACTGTCAAGATGCCCAACAAAGAAGTAGAAAACGCCTGTTTAAATCTTGACAAAGCACACAACCTGCATTACAGTTTATGTGGCATCCTGATCAAGTCTGCTGCACCAAGTGTGACCTTGCACACTGTGAGATACATTCAGGCTCATACTATTACTGTGAAGCGGAATAGAGTGAGTGTCCGTCTGCTACTGAGTTCTCCTGAGTGAGTGAAGCATGGTCGCCCCTGCATCAATAACAATGACCGGATTGGCATTAATGATGTGGCCCGTATTGATTTTTCCAGTCAGTGCATACAGAGGAGACATAATTGTCTGACTAAAGCTTGCCTCTTTCTACACAAAATGACAATTTAGACTCACTGGGACGTGTAAAGTGGAGAGGTCAAAGGAGTTGGGAAAAGAGAGAACAGGGAGGAAAGTGTAGGAGTTACTATGAAGGGAAGAGATGGGAGTCTGATAAATGACCACATAGTGTATTCTCTATGGAGGTTATTATGAATGGGCTGAGTTTTCAAAATTCATTGTTCTATAAACTGCAAATTCTGCAATAATCTAACTCAGTTTAATGAAGTAGCCTATGGCACAAGTGACGATTCCCTCTATACTGATCACAGTGTGTGTATGTATGTGTGTGTGTGTGTGTGTGTGTGAGAGAGAGAGAGAGAGAGAGCGAGAGAGAGAGCGAGAGAGAGAGAGAGAGAGAGAGAGAGAGAGAGAGAGAGAGAGAGAGAGAGAGAGAGATCCCGTTAATTCAATCAAGCACTCGTTCCCTCCGCCCCACAAACTTAATTGAGCTCAGCGGCCATCTGATCACCAATTGGGGCAGAGTTTGACACTGCAGGAGCTCGTGAAAAACGCATGAGCGTCAGCTGGGTGTGTGGCTGTATTATATATCATTTTATGATATCATGGCTAACAAAGATCGAGATTGGATTGCAATAAATCCATCTGGAAGCCATAGCCTATAGAAAAATAAATGTAGGCTATAGCCTACTGCCCCATGTGCAGGGCAGGACAGTGTGATGACCTCCTATTATAATCATTTATGATAACATAAAAACTATGATACATATGGATGCTGACACTTTGCCATTGAGGCTTTTAGTGAATTGACGCCCTGGTTCTGGTTCGTACTCGGGACTCACCCGTACAAGGTTGCTGACTGCCGCCTGCACCGCGGCCACCGGCACCGTCAGATCTGGGATGGCTTTACCGTCCACCTCCCCCTCCTCGTGCATGATGACCAGGTGGGAGATCTGCTGGGCCACCGGCTCCAGGATACTCTCGATGGTCTTGGTGTGAAACACCGGCATCTTGAACGACTTTTACCGCAGCCCCGACAAAAGAAAGGCGGCTGGTCGCTCCAGCTCTGAAGACCCCCCTTCTCTCCTCTCCTCTCCCTCTCCTCTCCTCACCGACACCGACAGGAGGACAGACCCCGAGTTGTCAGTCCAACCCCTAAGACGAAACCCTCATGCGTCTCTCCTCTTGTGGGCGAGCACCTCGGTAAAGGCTGGACTCAGACGGTCGGTGTCCTCCGGTGGGAGCGATCCAAATCGTGACAGAAGGAATCCCCGCCCTCTGCCCAATCACAGCCAAGGAATACAGCTGCCAAGCGGGTTGGTGTTGGTGCGCACTGACGCTTTGCCTGAACGCACACGCACGCATACACATCAAACACACACGCCCGCATACACATCAAACACACACACACACACACACACACACACACACACACACGCACGCACGCACGCACGCACGCACGCACGCACACACACGCGCGCACGCACACACGCACACACACACACACACACACACACACACACACACACACACACACACACACACACTGCAAGTGAAAGCGCTCCCCAAATTACGTCATACATGCCAGTGGCCCCAAAAAGGAAAGTGTTGGGGTAACTTAATGGGAATAGATTGTGGCTCTAAGATATGGCAGAAGAGGTGTGTGCAGAGGAGGGGGCTAACATCTACAACAGGGAAAGGTTGTAAACATAATAATGTTTGGAAGCTGCTCTATTCAGCCTGATAAAAGTCAGCTTCACATCAACCATAGAGAACACTGGAGATGAGATCGGGAGCTGCACCATTATGTTGAAGAAAACTGGTGTTGTCTCTTTATGAAGCTTCAAACCTTCATCTGACATATGATCTGTGTTCATTAAAAGGGGGGGTCAGGAGTTCATGTCTCCGGGCCTAAATGTTCAGGTCTAAATAAAGCCTATGGATTCAACTTGCTGCTGGCTGCAGCTGAAAGGAGTGTGTCCAACAGAAGGAGACTTACAGATCCTGCACCTCACCCACACACTGTTTCTCCAACTTCTTGATACAGAGATGTCCTATTGGTTTAACACCCACCTGACAGGTTGTACTTGAAATTGTGTTTGCATTAAAGTGAAATAATCTGATTTAACTGTGTGTGTGTGTGTGTGTGTGTGTGTGTGTGTGTGTGTGTGTGTGTGTGTGTGTGTGTGTGTGTGTGTGTGTATATGTGTGTGTGTGGTTGCTGGTAGGGTTGCCTCTGCTCTCTGCTCCTCAGATCTGAATCTGTGTTGGGGAAACTGGAGACCCCCGCAGCAAAAACAGTGGTATTTATACCCCTGAAACCCAGTGTCGACCAAAGAGCCTCCAGCCAAGAGACCCCCTGAGTGTGTGTGTGTGTGTGTGTGTGTGTGTGTGTGTGTGTGTGTGTGTGTGTCCCTAATGTGGGTGTGGTAGACAAGCCATCCGAACCAGAGAGACCAGACACTCAGGTCCACATGGTTAGAATAGACCCTGTTACTCCTCCTCTCCTCTCCTCTCCTCTCCTCTCCTCTCCTCTCCTCTCCTCTCCTTTCCTCTCCCTTAGAAATTGTCCTTAAAGAGGAGTAAGACTCATACTCGCATCTCGAATCCATATATGGATGGAGTAGAGGAGCAGTAAAGTAAACTGCTCACTGTGAGTAATTGAGGGGGAATAGGATGAACTGTGATTGGCTCCAGTAGCACTGCTGTGAACAATCTGTATATGTGGACTTGTCCAAACAGACGTTGATAGAAAACATTGCAGCAGGTCGCTTAGAGAGGTTTTGAAGTATACAGTATGCTTTCAATAATGACGCGATGACCAGCTGGACTGTTCACTGCAACAAAGTTTACTAAAATGATGACACCACAATTTAACTTTCATTTCTTTGTGTTGCTGTTGTATGTATATGCATTCACATTGATTGATTGTTTGTCATGATTGGAGCAGAGGTGCTCAGCGTTCCTGTGACATGTTTCTTTTTTGGGAGTGGGGTGTTGGTGTTGGAAGTAAGGAGTATTAGACAGAGAGGTGTGAGTCAGTGGACAACTGAACATGTAAACACTCGCTGCTCCACACTGAAACTTTCCTTGGAATCATAAGTTGTCTGACAAGAGTTGACGCTTGGCCTTCTCCACAGAACCATGTTTAGTAGAACTACTTTTATTTGTGCCATGCTGCATATGGATATAAACAAAAGTTTCTTCCTGAGTCCCAGAGCAATAAAAGCGTAGAATAGTACCCTATAATTTGCCTTCATTACAGCTGATTCTGGGACAGAAAATGTGGTCATCCAATGACTTTTAATTTATAGCACCACCATCAGGTAAAGTTGTATAACACTTTGGTTTGTGACTAAGTACCTACAAAACTAATCATTCCTACAAGCCTCAGCTGTAGGCCTACTTTGTCTTCAGTGCTTATTAGCAAATGTTAGCACGCTAACACGCTAAAGTAAGATGGTGAACATGGTAAACGTTATACCTGAACAACAGCATCTTTCTGATCATTAACCACGTTAAACCTTATCTTTAATAAATCTTTCTCCTTTTGTTTTTGCTTTTTTCACTCTGTTTTTGTCCCAATTATCTCCTTTATTTATTGCTTTTTTATGCTGAAATAGTTTTTGTAAAAATCACACCAATTTGTAATCCTGAGCATATCAATAAAACATATTTCAAAAAAAGTATCTCTCTGCTGCACTGATGAACAATGTTGTTTATTTATGAGCTGAACTCTCTGTCAGTCTCTATCGCTCCATTACAATCTCAGCATAAGAGACAGGAGATACAAATCAAAAGATTCCTGGGGTCAACTCCACCAACATCTTTATGTTTGTAGAGGAGCTTCACTGTAAGGGATTTAAACAATCGTTAGAACTATTTGCAGTATTGCTGTGACCATTAAAATGCAAATATAGGCTGGAAGTCAAGTCAGGCAAGAAAAAAAACAGATTGCTTTCTGTGTCATTAACAGTCTGAACCATCAGCTCTCCAAGCTCAGCTGCCAGGTATTTTTTTTTATTCCAACTATATATATATATATGTGTATATATGAATATAAATCTGCTGCAGTCAATTGGACATATGTTTAGTGGAATAATTCATGACTAAGGAGAGATACAAGAACAAAATCCCCAACTTTTTCAACTGCTTTTGAGGAATCAGAAAATAGTGGCAAGTGAAGATATAACGTTTCATATTACACCATATATGTTATACTTAGTATTTCTAGTTTGACTCATATGGCAGCTTGTAAGTTGAAAAGTCCTGCTCTATTAATTTGCATACGCAAACTGCGACATTCACTGTACTGTCACGACGACAGTGTGTATTAAACCGTCTTCAGTCTTTTTGTCATAAAGATATTGACTATACGCTATTGTTGTTTGTACTAAAATATTTTTTTAAGTTTTGATTTCCAGTATGTTTGAGACTACTAAACTGCCTGTTTGTAATGCATTTTTTATTTTACCCAACAGTGCCCTCCAGTGTTCGTGTTAAGAACACTTTCACTGAAGGACATACTGTACTGAATTGAACTCACACAAACTGTCTGAGTCCCAGAATCAGTTGTTTTGGATTTCTAAATTTCTGCAGTTTATTTCATAAAATATATATTTCACTTGTTAGACCCACATTTATGTCCTTTAGCAGATGTTCACAACTCTTCTTCTGACATACAGCGTGAACACAGTAGGCCTACAGTAAGAAAGCAAGTGGGTGTGTATATTTCTACACGTGTTGAAGAGTCTTCACATGCAAAAAAGAGAAAGAAACATTTGGAGCTTGGAGATTAATAAACACGATGAATATGTAATAAAAAATATTTAATTTATTATACAAAAATAGCTCAACAGCAGGTCCAGCCTTCTACAAGAGGATATGCTTATTTAAATTAAATTAGATAAATAAACTTCTTTTCTTAATTTCTACTTGTTTGAAAATCCATACTCTTAGTATGAAAAGTTCATGCACAAGTAATACAAAAGTATTATACACTGTATACAGTGAAATATATATATATATATATATATATATATTAAATAAAAACACTCATTTATAACTGTTAAAATCTTCTTTGTGCAAAACTATTTTGACTGATACAGAAATGCCCATTAGCTACAAAATTGCTGCACAAAATGCCCAACCGGTAACTCACTGTCTGCCACAGCTTCATTTTGTGGGATACATGACTCCATTGGTGTATTTGGAGAGCCCTGTTTTCGCTGCGATCCACTTGTTGTAGTTGGTGACTTGTGTGTAAACCCCTGGTTTGTTCCTTCTGGCGCAGCCATCACCCCAGCTCACCACCCCGAACAGAAACATCCGACCTGACACTTCACACACCAACGGACCGCCAGAGTCACCCTGTGAGAGAAAGGACGCAACAGTCAGTCAGTGATCACGTCAAAGAAAGAAAGATCCAAGTACATAGTAGGCCTATTTTGTTATAAAGGCTCATATGGATACTGACTGTCTATAAACAAAGTAATGACAGATGACAGATTTGAAGCTATGTTATTGTGAACAAATGAAATGTGTCTTGGCCCATTGAACAATATCTTTATATTTGATTGATTTTTGATTTTATGATATGACAGAGCCAACATTTAGACATTGAAACTATTTCAATATATTTTTTCTACTTAACCCCTGAATTAAAATAATAATAATAATAATAATAATAATAATAATAATAATAATAATAATTATTATTATTATTATTATTATTATTATTATTATTATTATTACAATTATAATTATAATAATTGGTTGACAGTCAGGTCCTTCTCACAAGGTAAGCCACTCTTTCAATAAATTATCATAAGATCTCCTTTAATGCTGCTGAAGTTTGAAGCTGTTTGCATATTTGTCTGTTAGATTACAACTTCCTCTGAGTTTTGTTCTTTAACTTAAAGACTAAAGACATTCATGCATACACTGGGTTCATTGCTCACCTTGCAGGCATCAGTGCTCCAGTCAGGGCTCCCAGCACAGAACATGTTCTCTGTGATGAGATCTCCATAGTACGATTCACTTGCACAGTCAGTCTTGGAGAGCAGTTTCACCTTGGCCTGCTTCAGGTACTGTGAGTAATGCCACGCCGCTGCAGACGACAGTGTCAGTTGTAAGAATCAGTAAAATGGCTGAGATATCAGTAATGAATGTGTAGGTTAGAGGTTCTGTATTACATACCAAATCTCTCCATCCCAAATCCTGCGATGCTGCACTGAAATCCTGCGGGAAGCTGAGTGTGAGATGGAGGAAGACACACTGTCCGGGCAGACGCTGACCTCACTGCACATCCTCCATTGCTGCTTTTGATCTTCAACAGTGCTGAAATGCAAAGACAAACACAGCTATGAGTCCTCCAGCACACAACGCACCCATTACAACTCTTTCTCACCCACACACACAGAACAATTGTTCACCCACACACACAGTACAATTGCGCGCACCTATGTCATTGTTGAAGTTGGACTCATTGTATTTTTGGTGGATGATCAGTTTTTCCACAGTGAATCTCTGCTCCCTGACAGCATCTGTGTCATTGGTGGCAGTTTTTCCCAGGTATACAGACAGACGCCGGATGTTCGTCTCCTTACTGAACAATAACCAAACACAGGTGTGTAAACATATTACATACCCATATAAGTCATATTGCAATCATAGTATGAGAATCGTAGTGGAGGAAATGATAGTGTGTTGTGTTTTCTGTCTCACCCATCAGAGAAGCAGTGTGCAGCCGTGAGAACCCAGCATGGCGCAATGAGAGAGCCACCACAGAGGAAACGTTTGCCCTGATGAAAGAGAGCAGCGACCCATGGGTGCGACTCTATGGGTGTGAAAGAACCACCCACAATTTTATGCATCCTCCGCTCAGACCTCTCGCCACATGTCAGCTCTGCGGGGACAGGACGAGTCAGTGAGTGATGATGAAGGGAATCACGAGGTGACATTGAGAAAAAAGTGTATTTAAGTAACAAAGCTACCTGTATCCACAGCCGGTGGAGGTTCTACTGCTGGTGTAGAACCTGTACAGGAGCAGAAAACAGAGATCATTAGAAAGATCCAAATCAAACATATACAATGCTTCAATGATTTTTAGAAATTCCCGATCAAACCTTACAGCTGGGAATGTTGCAGAATTCTCTCACAGTCTTCCTTCCTTTTCGGACATGGCACCACGGCATCAATCTCTGGTCAGGATTCCTAGCATTCAAGTTAAATAATAGCCTGTTAAACCCACAATACCTCTTCTTAACATGGCCTATGTAGGTCCCAGATTGGTGACTTAAGTCTACCTGCAGTAATTGTGGTTGCCAAGTCCCTTTGAAGCTCCTGAAGGGATTTTAAACTTGTTCCAGTTGAGACATATGGTGCCATATGCCGACTCAGAAACAAATCCCCTGTAACTGCTCCCATCCCCAGACTGACACTCTGAGGATCACATGACAGAGAGAGACAAGAACATTTAATGTCTCTCACCAGAGACAGCAACAAATGCAGAATATAAAGTGTTGCTTTGACAGTGTGCTTACCCCTGTTAATGACCCGGGGTTTAGGTGACCATCTTCGTGAAAAAGCCTAAAAAGAAGCACAGACAAACTCGGTTGAGACATATTTATAAAAATCCTCTGACACCCTCAGTATGACAATTAAACCTAAAGTTACTTCCTTTTATTATTGCTTACCACATCAATGCTGATAGCTGCAAGGATGGCGACGATGACTAACAGGTTCATCTTCACTTCTCCTTATTGGGGATATTTTTGTCTTAAGATAGACTGAAAAAAGAAGAACAATTACAGAAATGGAACAAAACAACCAACTGAATTTAAAGCTCCTTATATGGAGTTTATCTTAAAGCACATGATAGGACAGAAACAAGTGTGAGTACTGAACAGGCATGTGCTTTCTTTATCTGGGTTTAATTGTGCTCACCTTCAGTTCACACAGTGTTACATTTCTGCTGATTGCACGTGAAGATTTATTGCAGATGAAAAACGGTGCTGTGGAGCTTCTAATGTGAGAGCAACAGATAGAGCATGTCCACTGTGTGCACTCTGTACTATAAACACAGCCTCTATCGGTACAATGAGTGCAATATCAATTTAGGCTATATTTGATTACTGCATGACATGTGCACACTATTACATCACATTTCGTTCTGCAATGCATACAGTTGAAACATTGCATTTCTAGATATTTCGAGGATACAGTATTAACTTGATAATGACAAATCAAGTGGTTGTATGGTTAACACTTTACTTTTGATGCACAATTTAGAAAACCTTTTTTTCAGTTGAATAACTGTTCTTGTTTTAATCTTTATTTCCTTTTCTTTTTTTTCAGTATTTTAGTTTCTTTCAATTTTAATTGGAGTATACATTGGAGAGTGCCCAGATTAAGCCCCTCTGAGGTTAATTTGCATCTCTCCATCACATCTTTTATTGATTATGTGTATATTACCTGTAGTATTTGTATATATGTAAACCAATAAACTAAACTAAAGCACTGATATATTAGTCTCTGTGTGTTTGCGTCCTTTCTACTATCTGTGTGAATGGTGTGCTTGAGCTTTTCCTCTTGTGTGTTTGTGTAGTGTGTCCTCTTCCCAGGTCCATTATAACAAATCCAATTTGTGATGTGTGGTATTGGGCTAAATAAATAAAACTGACTTGGCTTGAATTGACCTATCATTTATACTTCATCATAAATACGGTAAAGTAAAACAACTTGTTATATTTTGCTGCATGTCACAAAAGCTTTGTCAGAGATATAGTTACCTTTCTGTCCAAACTTGCAATCCCGATGAAGCTCTTTGTTATTTCTTCCAGCTGAGGTGACTGCTATCTCTTCTCTGTATTCTCTGATAGGCACCTTTGTTGTGTCAGGACTCCGATGTTAGTTGCTCTGGTGTTGCTGTGCTGATGAACCTCCCATTTAAAAACACACATGCTACAAGTGGGAGGGGTTAAGGAGAAATATGAAAACATCACTGGGGCTCAATTGCTGATGTGCAAAGTCTTGAATAAAGAATTTGTCATTTCCTGTGACACATTCATTGAGCACCCCCTCCTTCCACTATAACCACAGTGATATTGCTCAAAATAATATATCCAGAATTGGTCATACGTACAATGGCAGCTGCTGCATATGTGGGTGCAGAAGAGCACATCTCATTAAAAAGTAGAATGACAGGTTTGAAATGAATTTACTAAATTTAGTTAATTTTTTTCCCATAACAGAAACTGGTTAGACACTACAACATATGCATTGAAGAAACAGAAGACCTAATACTTTGTTATAGGCATAATATAATATTTTAATGTATAACTGATGTCTCCTTTCTACAGTCTAAACACACTCAAGTGGCCTTGATGGCATCAGTTCAAACTGGTATTTAATCACTTGAGCCTTCATGTTAAGTTTCCGCTCAAGAACCTGTGAAATTAGATAAAACATTTCCCCACACTATATGGCAATGTTACATATGTTCATGTGTAGGATATCCAATGCTCCATTGAAACACTTAACATTGATTCAATTGATATTCCATTTTGTAAGTCTGTATCATCATAGTAAAGGAAAGCTTTCTTGATGTTTTGTGTGTCAATTCCAGATAATAAAGACTAAAGAGAATAAATAAAGAGTTATTTATTTAGACTTCTTATGTTGTCTTCAGTGGGTTGGGATATTTCCTCAGTTTAAACATCTCAATGATCAGGGATTCATCATCATTCATCATCTGTTAAGTAGTTGTAAATTCCTTAAGTTTGTTTGACTTGTTTGGTTGCAGTGCATTACATTCCGGTCTCAACCAAAATAGCATACACCATTTACAGCTTATACAAATTGCAGCTGTATGCTTTTAACCAGATCAAGTAAAACTTAACATATTACTTATATGCTAGGAGTAATGTACAATTCTATTACTTGTAGAATTGGTTTTAAAGCATTAACTTATAAATCCATTCATAGTCTTGCTTCATTACATTACGGACCACTTCTGAAAGTCTTTTACCACCATGCAATGCATTTAACTGATACATCCTCTTGAATCATCTGCCTGTGACTACATGCAGACAGACAGCTGCATCATTAATCAAGACTCCTTAAAAGCAGGTATTCCTGAAATGGTAAAGAATAATACTTGTTTACCAGAATAGTTTAACCAACTTTTTCACTGAAATCTGGTTTGGATAACAGAGCAGCTGTCTTTCAATACAACATTCTTTGCACATCTTGCACTAATAATGTAACACAACTTCCCCTAAAAGAATAGGCATTGTTATGGATTTTGCTTGGGGATTTCTAGACTGAAATCTCCCTCACATACCCCTATCAAATACTCTGACGCTTGTGTTACTCACATTTCCTCTTCTTTGGTGACAATAGCCAGATATGACACCTTTGGTCAGGGCTTTGTGGACCGGATAACTTAAAGGAATGAGATAAACATGTAAAACATGTACAGCATGCATGAAGTCAGGAAGCATGACACAACTTAATAACAAACATTAATTAATTAATGTTTTGACTCCAGTAGCCCTCTCTGATAAATGTCTACTTTAAAGGGGTGGTTAAAAATTTTGGACATAGGACCTCATTTTCAAGTTAGCCAGTGTGTTATTTATCAGCGGAGACCGTTTTCAACACTTTTCATCCAGTCCTTCCATTTGCAGAGTTCGGTGGTGCTAGGCTAGCGCAAGTCAACAGTATCTGCTAGCCTGCCACTAAAAACAGTCTTACCCACTCCACAATACACCCGAGGCAAATAAATTATAACGCCAGACTATCAATGTAAATGTCTGTGTTGATAGAATAATGTTAGAAATAAAACTACCCTTGCATCTCAATGATCGCATTACATTTTGAGGGACTAGTTTCTCAGCAGCAGTGGAATTTTACTTTGCTCCGGTTAGTAGTACTGCGTACTATGTTTTTAGTGGCAGGCTAGCAGATACTGTTGACTTGCGCTAGCCTAGCACCAGCGAACTCTGCAACTGGAAGGGCTGGATGAAAAATGTTGAAAACGGTCTCCACTGATAAATAACACACTGGCTAACTTGGAAATTAGGTCCTTTCTAGGGTTTACAAAGAATGGTCTGAAAAAGGAAAAACATCCACTATGCTGCAGTCCTGGGGGGCGAAAATGCCTTGTTGATGCTAGAGGTCAGAGGAGAATGGGCCGACTGATTCCAGCTGATAGAAGATCAACTTTGACTCAAATAACCACTCGTTACAACCGAGGTATGCAGCAAAGCATTTGTGAAGCCACAACACGAACAACCTTAAGGCGGATGGGCTACACCAGCAGAAGACCCCACCGGGTACCACTCATCTCCACTAAAAATAGGAAAATGAGGCTACAATTTGTACGAGCTGACCAAAATTGGACAGTTGAAGACTGTAAAAATGTTGCCTGGTCTGATGAGTCTCGATTTCTGTTGAGACATTCAGATGATAGAGTCAGAATTTGGCGTAAACAGAATGAGAACATGGATCCGTCATGCCTTATTACCACTGGGCAGGCTGGTGGTGGTGGTGTAATGGTGTGGGGAATGTTTTCTTGGCACACTTTAGGCCCCTTAGTACCAATTGGGCATTGTTTAAATGCCACAGCCTACCTGAGCATTGTTTCTTACCATGTCCATCCCTTTATGACCACCATGTACCCATCCTCTGATGGCTACTTCCAGCAGGATAATGCACCATGTCACAAAGCTTGAATCATTTCAAATTGGTTTCTTGAACATGACAATAAGTTCACACAGTCACCAGATCTCAACCCAATAGAACATCTTTGGGATGTGGTGGAACAGGAGCTTCGTGCCCTGGATGTGCATCCCACAAATCTCCATCAACTGCAAGATGCTATCCTATCAATATGGGCCAACATTTCTAAAGAATGCTTCCAGCATATTGTTGAACAAAGAATTAAGGCAGTTCTGAAGGTGAAACAGGGTCAAACACGGTATTAGTAGGGTGTTCCTAATAATCCTTTAGGTGAGTGTATATGTTTTACCAAAAATAGAACTAAGTTACCAGAAATTATCCAACCCATGGAAACATTTGTGGTTGAAGCCATCTGCAACCTACAGCAGAGTGGATTTTGACTCAAGTCTTTCCCCCTACCCAGGCTGGACACCAGTCACCCTCCAAATACCATCCTGAAGGCTTGAAATTCACCTCTTGCAGTTCCTGGTATCTTCCTCAACTTGCTGTGATAAATATGTTCTGTGTTATTTTGATAAATCTCTACAGTTGTGTTAGCGTGGTGAGAGGTGTTGGGCCCCAAGTATAAGATACCGTATAAGATACCTGTGAACAGATGATGTATCCTGTTTTATACTGTATATACTATACTTTATACTGTAATATAATTTTTCATCTAACAAGAAGTACAGCTTAAAACCATAAAAGTATGATTACTGCTGTGTCATTTCCCTGTAACAATAGGGTCAGGTCATGCACATTAAAATGTAAGAGCTTCTGTATCTCTAAAACGTGGGAATTTGCACATATGAAACCCACTGACATCATTTCAGAGAAGAAGAGGAAGGAGATACTGAGAAATAGAAGCCTGCAGTGTGAAACCCTAACAGTGTGATAAACAGTTCATTTGATAGCCTAATAAGAAGAAAACAGGAAATTAGACTTCACAGCTATAACCGCTATCTTGATCAAAGTGTGGTTGCCTCATATGTGAGAGGAACATTTTTTTAAACCCCAAGAAGGGAAGTCAACTCCTAATATTTCCTATTTTCTGAATTTTGATCAATAGAACTTGAAATATGTGCAAAACATCTCAGACTCAAACCCTGCCAGTCACTTTAACTCTCCTGTTTCTAAAGAGACAAACACCTGGTGAAACAGGCAGGAAACCACTGATTTTCACAATTCAAACCTTTTCCTGACACTGGCACTCTAGTGACAGGAATTTTAGATTACATGTGTTTTCAGCTTCTCTATTGAATCATGAGATACCTTTCAATTCAATTAAATTCAATTTTATTTATAGTGTCAAATCATAACAAGAGATATCTCGAGACACTTTACAGATAGAGTAGGTCTAGACCAAACTCTGTACTTTACGAAGCCCCAACTATTACAGTGGTTGCCTCAAGAGCAAGCATTAGCAGTAGCTATTGCGACAGTGGCAAGGAAAAACTCCCTTTTTTTGTTAGGAAGAAACCTCGGACAGACCCAGACTCTTGGTAGGCGGTGTCTGACGGCACCAGTTGGGGGAGTGGTGAATGGTGGCAATAATAGTCATAATAAAGATAGTGAAGCAGTGATCACAATGGTAGTCATAGTAGTTCATGTCATAGTAGGGCACAGCAGGGCGTTACGGGGTGTAGTGTGGCACAGCAGCCTGGGTGGACGCGGTTGGACGCGGCAGGACGCAGTCGGACACTGCGGGGAAACGCAGAGCGTAGCAGGGTGTAGTAAGTCCATAGCGTCAGCTGCACCCAGGACCCCGGTGTAGGTGCCACCCAATTCCAAGGCGATGTTCTGGGTGAAGAAGAAGCAAAGGGACTCCGGGGAGAAAACTCCCCAGAGCTAGGTTAGTAACAGGCATTTCTGGGACTAAGATGCACACAAAAGGAGACAAGTGAAAAGAGAGAAGAGGGAGCGGCTCATTGTGTCCTTGGAAGGAGCTTCCCACAGCAGTCTAGAGTTATAATAGCATAACTAAGAGAGGCAGGCTAAAGAGAGGGGCCCTGGACCGGGCTCGTACTCTCCCCTGCCGGAACGGGCTTGTACTTCCTGCCTCCCTCTACTCTACTCTACTATGCTGCAACTCCTCACTCCCTAACTATAAGCTTTATCAAAGATGATGGTTTTCAGTTTATTCTTAAATGTGGCGACGGTGTCAGCCCCCCGAACCCAAGTTGGGAGCTGGTTCCACAGGAGAGGAGCCTGGTAGCTGAAGGCTCTGGCTCCCATTCTACTTTTAGAGACTCTAGGAACCACAAGTAGCTCTGAGTTCTGGGAGCGCAGTGCTCTAGTGGGACAATAAGGTACTAAAAGCTCTTCTATGTATGATGGTGCTTGACCATTTAGTGCTTTGTAGGTCAGGAGAAGGATTTTAAATTCAATCCTGGATTTTACAGGAAGCCAATGCAGAGAAGCTAATACAGGAGAAATGTGATCTCTTTTGTTAGTTCTTGTCAGAACACGTGCTGCAGCATTCTGGATCAGCTGGAGGGTCTTGAGGGACTTATTTGAGCAGCCTGATAGTAAAGAATTAAAGTAGTCCAGCCGGGAAGTTACGAATGCATGGACTAGTTTTTCAGCATCGTTTTGAGACAGGATGTTCCTGATTTTGGCAATGTTACGAAGATGGAAAAAGGCTGTTCTTGAGGTTTGTTTTAAGTGGGCGTTAAAGGATAGATCCTGATCAAAAATGACTCCTAGATTTCTGACAGTAGTGCTGGAGGCCAGGGCAATACCATCTAGGGTAGCTATATATTTAGATAATGAAGTTCGGTGGTGCTTGGGTCCCAGCACAATAACTTCCGTTTTGTTTGAGTTCAACATCAGAAAATTGTGGGTCATCCAGGATTTTATATCTTTAATGCACGCTTGAAGTTTAGCTAACTGACCGCTTTCGTCTGGCTTAATTGACAGATATAATTGGGTGTCGTCTGCGTAACAGTGAAAGTTAATTGAGTGTTTCCTAATAATATTGCCTAGAGGAAGCATATATAAAGAGAATAGAATTGGTCCAAGCACTGAGCCTTGAGGAACGCCATGGCTAACTTTAGCGTATTTGGATGGTTTATCGTTAATATTAACAAATTGGGATCGCTCAGAAAAATAGGACTTAAACCAGCTTAGTGCGATTCCTTTAATGCCAACTAAATGTTCCAGTCTCTGTAAGAGGATGGTATGGTCAATAGTGTCGAATGCAGCACTAAGATCTAATAAGACAAGTACGGAGACAAGTCCTTTGTCAGCAGCAGTTAGAAGGTCGTTAGTGATTTTCACCAGTGCCGTCTCTGTGCTATGATGCATTCTAAATCCTGACTGAAAGTCTTCAAATAGACTATTTCTATGCAGAAAGTCACACAATTGATTAGCGACTATCTTCTCAAGGATTTTGGAGAGAAACAGGAGGTTAGATATAGGTCTATAGTTGGCTAAGACCTCAGGGTCGAGGGTGGGTTTTTTCAGAATAGGTTTTATCACAGCTACTTTAAAAGACTGCGGTACGTGACCCGTTAATAAGGACATATTGATCGTATCTAGTAATGTGGTGTTGACCACGGGTAGTGCTTCTTTAAGTAGCTTCGTTGGAATGGGGTCTAAGAGACAGGTAGTTGGCTTAGCTGAAGAGACCCTTAACATTAATTGTTGGAGGTCTAAAGGATAAAAGCCGTCTAAATAAGTATCAGGTCTTATCGTTCTCTCTAGCCCTCCTGCGCCCAATGGTGAGTCGTTGGAAGCTGTGGGCAGAAGGTGATGAATTTTTTCTCTAATTGTTATAATTTTATCATTAAAAAAGGTCATGAAGTCATCACTGCTCAGAGCTATAGGAATAGATGGCTCAATAGAGCTGTGACTATCTGTCAGCCTGGCTACAGTGCTGAAAAGAAACCTTGGGTTGTTCTTATTTTCTTCTATTAGTATTGAGTAGTAGTCTGATCTGGCATTTCTGAGGGCCCTCCTATAATTTTTTAGACTATCTTGCCAATCCACACGAGATTCTTCCAGTTTGGTGGAACGCCATTTACTTTCAAGTTTTCGTGAGATTTGTTTTAATTTGCGAGTTTGGGAGTTATACCAAGGTGCTAGTTTCCTTTCCTTTCTGCTTCCCCTTTCCAGCATACCGAGAAAAAGTACATTCTGTTGAATAAAACTGTGAAATTCTGAGGCCAAACTGTTTTAATAAGCAGCTATGAGGGTTGGTATGCATGCGTACATTTCAGTTGTTTGATTTTCACAATAATTGTAACTTTTAGCTACTTTGAGTCTGAAAATGAATATATAGATTAATTTGGCCATATTAATAGTCTACAGACAGTAATATAATTGACTTTCCATTTGTGCAACTTGTGGAGAAAGCAATGTGATATTTAAATAAAATGAATTTCTAATCATATAAATGTCATTAATGGTTGAACACTGGCTAAGCAAAAACCAAATTTTGTTAATAATTCTTTAATTGAATAATGGTCTGAAAGCTGTCTTGCTTCACAAACTCAGTTTCACACAGAGGGGAACAAACACAACAAATCACAAAAGCAGTTGCAGAGCATTTTGTTTCATTGGACAGCACTGCCCCTCAACATGGTCAAAGCAGACGCAATGAGGGCCTTATTGCTTTGACTATGTTGTCATAATTCTTGACTAATTGCACATTTCCCATGGTTTACTGTTAGCTCATCTTGTGTTTAATAGATTAAGAAATTCTGATTTCTCCCTGATGAAGTCAAACCTCTGGAACCATAACCTAAAAAAAATAAATGATTGAAATTGTTAATTTGGAAGAAACAACATTTTATTGTATCCCATGTAATGTAACAGTCCATTTTTTTATTCTCAGTGAAAGATTAGTTGGGCTTGATTTGTTCATGCAACTGCAAAGTGTCCTTTGTAATGGCATTTCTGTTTGATAGTTGAAAGACTGGGACCAAAACTGAAATGTGTTGAATGTTACAAATATTTGAGAATCTGGCTGGAGAACAGACTAACTTTTAAGAACCACCTGGAACACCTGACTACCAAACCAAACTTTGATGTTTGTACAGACAAAAGTCATGTTTTTCTTGTGGAAGACTTTTTTCAACCTACAATTATGTTTACATTTGAATAATGGTGTAGCTATGATGTCTGCCATGGTGGCTACATATAGCCTAAGCCTATCATCAATGTTTTGTAAATTAAATGTTTTTTTAATCACAAATAGACTGCTTTTCCTTTGATAATAATATGTTGGATTCATGGTAATAAATGGAATATTTTCAGACATATTTAAATTTTTGAAAAAGAAAAACAAAAAATTGATCAAACAATAATTTTGCGGCCCACCTGCAGTAACTCTGAGGACCCCCTGGCATGCCTCCCCCTCCACCTTAGAACCTCTTGACTGTGATCACAGTGCACTGCACCTAAGCAAAAGCGACACCGTCTTAACTCACCATTGTATCCCAAATGAAAAGGAGGCATATTCGTCTTCAACCCACAAGAGAAGGATGTTGCATTGCACATTATTTACCTATGAGGCTGTACTAACTTTCTGCTTTCTGATCACATCTAAACAGTAATCATGGTGCTTGAAAAACTTTACAAATGTAATGAAACTCAAAAATGAATATGTCATTGCTTTTTAAGATTCAAAACTAACCATCATACTCATACTGCATTTGCCACTTGTAGCCTAATTGTTCTCTTTTTAATATGGAACTGATATAGTGTATGGGAATTTTGTTTGCTGTGAATTTGTGTGTTTATTTATGCTTATAGGCTACTGTAAATGTTTCTTTGTGTGCATATGATCTCTCTGAAAAGGATGTCTTGATCAATGCGAGACTAACAAAACTACTGTATTTCTGTACTGTAATGAGCTTCCGATTCTGATTATGACTAAAGTTGCAGCTATGTCACCATCTAGTGAACACTTAGCTAAGTGTCAAAGTTTTGGAAATATTTTTCTTAGCTGCTACTGACCGGTTGCTTTTATTGTCAACAAAGGGGAAAAAACGAGTGATTTTATTTAACACCCCTGTTGACATTAAATCCATCCGTTTACGCCATAGACTGTAAATATTAACAGTCGGTTTACTTATTTGGTTGTGGGTGTGATGGGAATTCCCCAACAGAGGGAGTAGTCCTGCAGAAAGCTGCTCTCAAACCAGACACGCATGCGCAGAAACAACGTCTGCCTGTCACAGCCTACCCTTTCGCTTTGCGTAGATATCGAGCAGCTTTTCACTCAAAACTACAACAGAAACACAGCATAAACTTAAACTTTAAAGCCGTGTTTGATGGACTGTAAAGGGTGAAGGTATAATTTCGCCAGCTCAACCTTCTTGCTGAACACTAAATAAGAAAATGAACCGTAAATAACACGGTTAGCTAACTCTGAAGCAACAATGTTCAGACATCCAAAGTAACGTATTAAACAACTCATCTGTCGACTCTGACCTCCTGGACAGGTGAGTTCATCATGTTTGTGGAGTGAGATTGCGCTTTCAGTAGACTTTTTGTTCAACATAGTCAATCTGTCTTTGAGTTATCTGACTTCACTGAACCTGACATTGTAACATTGGCTTACCAATAACAACAGCTACAACCAGCTACAGCTATCAATAAGCACTGCGGTCAAGCCAGCCGACACTCGGATCTCCGTGGTCAAATCAGCCGACACTAAACTTGTAATGCGCTCTTATTCCGGCTCGCGTGGTAAATGCATTCAAACGGCCCAGATCGAGTAGCGAAATTGGCGAGATGATGCACATTGGACTACTTCCGGTTTTCAGAATAAGATGTTAATACAACGTACATATGAAAACTAGTAATGGATTATATTCACCAGAAGTAAAATATATGTAACCTGTGTCTGTCCTTTATACAAAAAAAATGAGTGAATTGTGAAAGGAATGTATAGTTTGAGTTTACAAGAATACAACAATAATTCCAGACTGATTTATTTCAGGGGACACCTCTGACTACACCCATATTTAAAATCAGGCAATTAAACGGTATCAATTTGGAGATTTTTGGAAGCAAAGTCCCATACTTCTGCTGTGAAATGACTAAAAAAATTAATTTGGAGGTGCTATAAAAGGACTTTGGTCCATAGTTCCAGGCAATGACTGACATATTTGAGTACAGGGCATCACTTAATACGGTCATACTGAAAATCAAACATTTTTACTGTATAATTTTGGAGATTTCTGGAAGCAAAGTCCCTTACAGCTGCTGTGAAATGACTCAAAATGTGAATTTGGAGGTGCTATAAAAGGACTTTGGTCCATAGTTCCAGGCAATGACTGACATATTTGTGTACAGGGCATCACTTAATACTGTCATACTGAAAATCAAACAATTTTACTGTATAATTTTGAAGATTTCTGGAAGCAAAGTCCCATACTTCTGCTGTAAAATGACTCAAAATATGAAACTGGAGGTGCTATAAAAAGACTTTGGTCCATAGTTCCAGGGAATGACTGACATATTTGAGTACAGGGCATCACTTAATACTGTCATACTGTAAATCAAACATTTTTACTGTATAATTTTGGAGATTTCTGGAAGCAAAGTCCCATACTTCTGCTGTAAAGTGACTCAAAATATGAAACTGGAGGTGCTATAAAAAGACTTTGGTCCATAGTTCCAGGCAATGACTGACATATTTGAGTACAGGGCATCACTTAATACTGTCATACTTTAAATCAAACAATTTTACAGCAGAAGTATGGGACTTTGCTTCCAAAAATCTTCAAAATTATACAGTAAAATTGTTTGATTTTCAGTACGACAATATTAAGTGATTCCCTGTACTCAAATATGTCAGTCATTGCCTGGAACTATGGACCAAAGTCTTTTTATAGCACCTCCAAATTAATTTTTTTAGTCATTTCACAGCAGAAGTATGGGACTTTGCTTCCAAAAATCTCCAAATTGATACCGTTTAATTGCCTGATTTTAAATATGGGTGTAGTCAGAGGTGTCCCCTGAAATAAATCAGTCTGGAATTATTGTTGTATTCTTGTAAACTCAAACTATACATTCCTTTCACAAATCACTCATTTTTTTGTATAAAGGACAGACACAGGTTACATATATTTTACTTCTGGTGAATATAATCCATTACTAGTTTTCATATGTACGTTGTATTAACATCTTATTTTGAAAACCGGAAGTAGTCCAATGTGCATCATCTCGCCAACTTCGCTACTCGATCTGGGCCATTTGAATGCATTTACCACGCGTGCCGGAATAAGAGCGCATTACAAGTTTAGTGTCGGCTGATTTGACCACGGAGATCCGAGTGTCGGCTGGCTTGACCGCAGTCAATAAGCGCAAAGTGCAACATCAAGAATAGTAACGTTACATGTCATTAAAGTTAAATAAAACTGTGCCCTCGTGGGAAAATTAGGTCACTGTACAAACATATATGTGCACCACTGGAATATAAAAAAAACAATACATAAATAAGCTAATACAATAATACTAAAAGCAGCTATAAAATAAAGTTAATATATATTTTAAAAAGGCTATAAAAAGTGGCTATTTCTAATGAAGAGAAAATACAATACATGAATAAGTAGTAAAGAATATTTAACTGTTAAAAGTAACACTGCAGATGTAGAGGCAGATGTGTAAATACATAATTAAAAAGGCTTTAAGAACAGAAGCCTTGATGAAGATCTACAGTGTAGTTGACATAATGTTACAGTGACAGATTTTGTATTTCGACTTTTTTTAACTGAGGTCCCTTGGTAACCCAGCGGCTCCAGCAGACCTCACACTATGGAGCGGTCTGCACTTAAACAGAGCCAGCTGTGTGGTTCCTGGGAGATGAAGGAGAAACTTGGGACAGGAGGCTTCGGGCATGTCTACCTGTACCAGCACCTTGTAAGTTCTGCCATCCACCAGTATGCAAAGGAGAACGTAAACCCAAGACCCAAATGTATCTGTGGCTTGGTTTTATTCCCTGTCTGTGTTTGGAGCAGGAGTTGGGAGAGAAGATTGCGGTGAAACTTTGCCGCTTGGAGCTGAACTCCAAGAACAAAGACCGCTGGGGCAGAGAGATTCAGATCATGAAGAAGTGAGTGTAAATCATCTGCTTGTGTTCACAAAGCAGCCTATGAACAAACTTAACTGCACATTTTGTTTTTGTTAAACCATCGCTGCATGTTTGGCTCTCTTTCCGTTTTAGGCTCAACCATGTGAACGTTGTTCAGGCCAGAGAAGTTCCAGAAGAGTTGAGCTCCATTGCTTTAAATGACTTACCTCTGTTGGCCATGGAGTACTGCTCAAGAGGAGACCTCCGCAAGGTATCAGGTATATTATAAAGACCCCAAACAATTCGTTGTCTTTTCAAACATTGCACTGTTAACCTCTATACCTCTTTTTTAGGTGTTGAATAAACCAGAAAACTGTTGTGGGCTAAAGGAGAGTGAAGTCCTTGCGCTGCTCAGTGACATTGGTAATGTTTTCCTCAGCTTTTACTTTGACAAAAAGTCACTGTTAAGAAATGTTCATGCATAAATGTACATGGAATTATTTTCTTTACAAACACAGGTTCTGGTATCCAATATCTTCATGAAAATAAGATTATTCACAGAGACCTGAAGCCAGAGAACATAGTTCTGCAGGAGGTTGGTGGGAAGGTAAACTTGTTTACTTTAGTATATGCATGCAGCCTATGTTATTCAATTTCATCTGAAGATTTTCTGTGCCTTGCTCTCATTACGAAACTATGTTTTCTTCCAGCTTGTCCATAAAATCATAGATCTGGGTTATGCAAAAGACCTAGATCAGGGCAGTCTCTGTACATCCTTTGTTGGAACTCTCCAGTATCTGGTAAGTGTTGCATCAGTAATGTATTGCTCTGCAAGCAAGGTTTTTTTTCCAATAGATGTAACAATCAATCATTGTTTAATAAATCTGTCTGTATGTGTGCCAGGCTCCAGAGCTGTTTGAGAGTAAACCCTACACTGTAACTGTGGACTACTGGAGCTTTGGGACAGTGATCTTTGAATGCACTTGTGGCTTTCGCCCCTTTTTACATCACATGCAGCCTGTACAGTGGTGAGTCAACATAGCAGCGATGCATTTCTTGTCTGTATTCTGAAGAACCTGGACATACACATGGCATTAAAACACACATTTGGGGGATTTAACGTTATACAATATCTCAGTGTATCAAAATGATATTGCAAAATATCCACATATATAATGAGAAGATCTAATAATCCTAAATAATTTGATGATTGTCTGCAGTATATCTAAATCACATCAAAATGTTACATTTGATTGAGTGTTATCATACAGTACTATATAAAGATCCTAAACCAGGTTAAATGAACTTTGATATTGAGCACTAAAGACTCATTAAATATAACGAATTTACGTGTATATACACTTTTTATTAATGTCGTGATTATGACTACAACATTTGTATCTGCAAAATATTTGCATGATAAAGGGGGAGACAGTTATACAGATCTTTTTCCCCTGAATGTTTGGAACATTTTATGGGTCTAGTTTCAATTTGTTGGCGTTAATGTCAGTTATCCCTGGTTGCATCTTGGCCTGCTTTTGTAGGACAAGTAAAGTCAAGAACAAAGGTCCCAAAGACATCATGGCAGTAGAGGACATGAATGGAGAAGTCCGATTCTCCCCACATCTCCCATATCCCAATAATCTCAGCAGGTAGAGACAAAAAAGACACTTTTTTCATACCTACCAGTCAAGCGTCCCACATTCTAACTTGTGTGTGTGTGTGTGTGTGTGTGTGTGTGTGTGTGTGTGTGTGTGTGTGTGTGTGTGTTCATAGGCCGTTGTTGGAACCAGTCGAGTGTCTTCTGCAGATGTTGTTACTGTGGGACGCTACAACGCGTGGTGGTGGGCTGGATCCTGACACAGATAAACCGCATTGTTACACAGCTCTACAGAATATTCTCAACATGAAGGTTAATAATAGGGACCTTGCCTGTATTTATAATAGGGACCTTACCTGTAGATTTTATTGAGTGCATTCGTGGTTTTATATGTCCCAGTTGAGGACAGCACGCAAAGCAAACCCCCCACGCTTTGTGCCTTTATTTCTCCAGGTGATTCATGTGTTGGACATGACGTCAGCACAGCTGCACTCTTTGGTTTTGGGTGCTGAGGAGAGCTTACACTCCCTGCAGCTTCGTCTGGAGACACACACTCAGACGCACATCTCCCCGCTGAGTCAAGAGCTGCTGCTGGAGACGGGAATCTCCCTCGACCCACGCAGACTGCCTGCACACTCTCTGCCAGAGGGATTGGTATGTGACACACACACACACACACACACACACACACATAAACAAAAATATCTAATGTTTAACAGGCCCAGCCACAAGAAAATACACAGCAGACAACCAACTCTTTTTTTAATCTTCATATTATTTTAAATATCGTTTTTGTTCTACATTACACTGTTCTTATTATTTCTGGTAATTGGAATGAGTTTTTTGCCTTCATATATAAACAGTGCAATTACTTCAACATTTAGTTTCCTAAGGTGGGTTTTTTTGTGGAGTAAAAATAAATAAGGTAAATAAGTTGGTTTGTAAGAAGGGACACATTCTTTTGACAATATGTTGCAGACTGTATGAGTGCATGAATATTGCTTGCTTCCAGTCTGTCTAGCTTCTCTGGAAGAAAATGTTCCAGCAAATCTAAACCTCAGCACAGACTAGACTTCACCAGTTAGCAAACCTCCACTAACACACACTTTAGCATTCACAGGGATATTTGTTCTCTGCTTTCAGCGAGGTTGGGACAGCTCCATAGTTTTCCTGTTTGATAAGAGCCTGACCAAGTACTCTGGACCGCTGACTGCCAGACCTCTGCCAGACAGCGTCAACTTTATAGGTGAGATATATAACTGTATACTGAACTGTAAAATAATGTTCTAAAAGTTACTCTAGTCTGTTGCTGCTCTCTGGAAGGTTTCCTTTGGACTTGTAACCTGTTGACAGAATGCAAGTTTTAGCAAAGAAAAATGTGTAAATAAAAGTGATCAACAGTGTGCAAGATTGTTAGTTTCTTCTCAGTTTACAGCAATTTTTTGGTCAACACATATGGGAGTGCATCATCTTTGTTTATGTTTTTACCCTCCAAAAACTTTCTTTTTATTTGTTATCCAAGTTAATGTGGGAATCGTGTGTTGTCTCAGTCAGGGAGACTAAGACACAGCTCCCGCTCTCTGCACTGAGAAAGGTGTGGGGGGAAGCCGTCAGCTACATCTGCGGACTGAAAGAGGACTACATTCGCCTGTACCAGGGACATAGGGCTGCCATGTAAGTGCACAAACACACACATACACATATACATACACCTACACACTGAAACATCCTTACCTTGTCTTTGTGCATATGTAGGCTGAGCCTGCTGCGCTACAACACCAACCTAACACGGTACAAGAACCTGCTGTTCTCCCAGTCGCAGCAGCTCCGAGCCAAACTGGCTTTTTTTAAGACCAGCATCCAGTACGACCTTGAGCAGTACACTAAGCAGAGGCACATCGGCATCTGTGAGTGCATGTTTGTCTCCTGATGTGGTACATCATTTAAAGTACTTACTGTTGCCTTAGGTAAACTATCTGCTGTTGTGTGTTTTTCTGAAGCTTCAGAAAAAATGTTGAAGACCTGGCAGGAAAATGAAGATAAAGCCGATGGGTTTACAAAGGTAGGAATGTTGTTACTTACTTGCAGTTGTAAACTTACTTGCAGTAATTTAAAAACACTGCATGCTAAGGGTGTTTTGTGCTGTAGGTTGCAGATGTGGGGTATCTGGATGAAGAGATAGTGGCTCTACATTCTGAGATCGTGGAGTTGCAGAGGAGTCCATTTGCGAGGAGACAGGGGGATGTAATGGAACAGCTGTCAGTATCTCTGTTATGTGTACACTATAATTCTTTTCTTAAAGGAGTTCACGTGTTTCAATCAGTCTTAAAACAATAGGCATGTGCCCATATTCAAATAGAAATAATTTGTACTAAACAAACTTTGGAAGATATCCACTTGATTTGAAGTCAGACTGCTGAAGCCTCATATTAACTTCAGATAAACTTTAGAATATATTGTATGATAAGGGACATTGGATTTTGTCCCCCATCATTTTTAGTGGATGCATGTTAAGAAAGGATCTTTTCATGGCCAGTACGGACAGAAGGAATTAATGACCTGACTAATTGTTTTAAGACAGACTTGAAAAAATGTGAGCCAATCATTAAAATATAACTGCGGTATGCAAGAGTTAACTCTCTCTTTTTGCCATTTTTTCAGCGAGGAAAAGGCTATTGACCTCTTCAAGCAACTGAAAGCTAAATGCAAAAGTTAGTACAAATCATTACACATTAGGGGCCTCCTGCTTTTTGTTGTTGATCATAGCCAACTACTGTGGAATCTGATAATGCTTGTTGCTATGGATACCATTCAGTTGTATAACAAATAAATTCAATGGCTGGCAAATGTGCAGATGGATTCACTGAACAAATGTGTCACAGGGGCCACCTTTGTTTAATTAATTCTTCAGCATAGCTGTTAATGTGAATAGCAGGATGGTATGTAGTATGTGTTTACATGACTGTGTCAGATGATAGTACATGGATGGTCATATTGATATGTGTTCGTAAAGGTCCTGACCCTCCACATGGCTACAGTGACAGCTCAGACATGGTGAAGATGATACTCCAAACAGTTCAGAACCAGGACAGAGTGCTGAAAGACTTGTACACTCACCTTAGGTAATTTAACCAGAAGTGTAATCTAAACAGATACACACATACACATACATGCAACTATGCAAAGTTCAGCATAACTAAGGTATTATTTTACAGCTCCCTGTGTGTCTTTTGTGGTTTAACTCACCTTTTTTTCCTGTAGTACAATTCTGGTGTGTAAGCGACGCATCGTTGATTTGTTCCCTAAGTTGGAGAGAGCTGTAGAGAACATAAAAACTGCAGAGGCTGCAGTGATGCAGATGCAAATGAAGAGACAGAAAGAGTTCTGGTACCTCCTCAAGATTGCCTGTGTGAGTGTAAAACAAGAGGCACTACAGAAAATATTGTTAGCTATTAGTGATGTTTTAGTAGCTTGAAGCTCTGCAATACTGTAGCTAATATGGTGTGTGGTTGTGTCTTTAGGCCCAGAGCAATTCTCCATCACAGTCACTTATGCAACAATCCACTGACAGGTAAGATCTGGATAAATCACAAGTTTTACAGAGCTCAATACATATTTTGATTTTATCTAAAAAAAAAACACTGTTAAAAGGAATAGCCACACTAAAACATAATGTGGCTGTTTTCTCTGTCATTAGCTACATTCTATAAGATGAGTTTAAATCTACACTGTGCAGAACAAGTTGAATGATCTCCTAAAACCAGCTGCTGGGTTTTGTACAAATCAAAAAGCTGCCACAAGAGGTCACCCGATGCACTTCAAAGTCTAGTATCTTATTAAGAAGAAGAAAAAGGCAGTGCGCCCTCTAGCTCACCCAGTAAGAGCATTCGCCCCATGTTGGCTGAGTCCTGCAGAAGCGCAGGTTCAAATCTGACCTGCTGCCCTTTGCTGCGTGTCATCCCCCATCTCTCTCCCCCTTTCACGTCTATCCACTGTCACTTGTAAGAAAGGGAAAAAGCCCCAAAAATAATCTTTAAAAAAATAAATAAATAAATTTAAAAAGAAGAAGAAAAAGGACTCATAATAATCTCCTTAATTACTATGGCCAGAGCCCGTCTACGGAGAGCCTGTTCACTCCCTATTAAGCCCCATTGTACCAAATTTGGTTGCAGTTCCACCAGAGTTCCACTGGGGGTGATCGCAGGCGAGTGCAAAATGAATGAGACTCTATGGAGCTAGACGGCTAAATTTGTCTCTTTCGCCTGATTGTCATTGAGAAATCTCAGATTTGATTGTAGTTTTTGCAAGTTCAACGTGGATTATAGGTCGAAAGTTGAATGAACGAGTACTTATATCCTTTCGATTTCTTACAGGTTGAGTCATTGTTGTCCTAACATGCTAGCATTCTGCTAATGAATGCTGATTGGTCAGTGAAGGACTGATTACGACCAGAGATCCCGCTTGACGGCATCTGAAGCGGAACCAGAATGTCAGAGTGAATATTTCGGCGTGGTCTTTAAAACACTAGCAAATCTCTTTCTAGCATGTGTATTGACAGGGAGAGCCTAATCTGTCAGCTGTGTTGTCGATGCCTCAAGAGATAAAAGGAAGTGGCTCAGAGCTTGCTGTAAAGCAGTATCTCTGGCCGTACGATATGTATGACGTCATTGACATTTTAAAAGGCTTTATAGAACAAAAAAGCGACTTTAAAAAAATCTAACACTCAGCAGTGTGTATTTTCTTTGCCTCCACTTGCAACATTCAAATTACTAGACAAAAAATGATATCCTGAGAAAAGTGGATTTTGAGGGATATAGCTCCATATACCACCATTCATTCTGCACTGGCCTGTGAGCGCCCTCATATGGAACCAGAGTGGAACTGCAACCAGTTCAGAAGCCAGAAGTTTCCAGAGAGTGGAAGTTCTCCGCTCGATCGTGTTTTTTGCCTCCAACGGTGCCTTCCAGGCAGCTAACCCTAACCTTAACCCTAAACATAACCATTGCCGGGCTGCCTGGAAGGAGACGTTGGGGGCAAAAAACACCAAAGACCAAGTTCTCCCCTTATTAGAAATTCTCTGCTATGATTTTAAGACAATAATATGGAGCCCCTAAATCCTGAAAGATATATTTTTTGTTTGTGCTCAATCCTAGCATTCATTGGGTCAGAGGTGGTAATCTCTGGAAAACACATCCAAACAGTGAATTTAGAGTCTTTTGCCTCTTTTTCAGTGAAACTGTTCATCAGTTACTGGATGAAAATCAGCGTTATCTAAGTCAACTAACTTCTCTGTTGCAAGACGCCACCCAGGAGATGGAGCACAGTGTCATGGTATGGGATACAGAAGTGAGGGAGTGTGTTCATGCATGTAAACAGATCCCTGAAGCATCTTACTTTTGACTATTTTTAATTGACCTGAATATTATTAGTCACCACATACATGTTCACTGTTTGTACGTAGGTTATTACCATACATTTGCATTCAGTATTTATAGATTCACCTATTCAATGTCAATGTTTAAGTTTTGAGATGGGAGAATGGCATGAAAATGTTAAGTAGATGGTAGATGGAGAACGGTATGTTTAGTAGTACAGTATTAACTTGTTTGTTCTCTCTCCAGGATCAGGACTGGAGCTGGACTCAGTACGGAGCAGTGAAAGCCCAACCTCAGAAGCTGTAGAAAATAGCCAAAGACTCAGTGTTATCAAAGATAGTGTATATACTATAAACAAGTGCCTTATCAGAGTTGCACTATCTGAAAGCTTTGTGATTCCATAGTGTATTTTACATACATGTAATGCTGCAATACAGTGTGAAACAGCATACTATTGCACTGTAAGCTATTCATGTTTTAATTTAAATGTATATTATTGATTTTTAGCTGTAACCAAGAAATATTTATTTTACTGGTAATATTGATTAGAGTAAACATTGCTGCTGACAAACTATGCATGATGGAATGTGAATAAATATTTTTAAATGTATGGCACATATATCATGTTTTTTTCTTTTCTCTGCAAGTGTTAAACTGTTGAATGTATTAAAATTGCTAAGCACTGGTGTGGTGAGAGTTCAGCTCTGAGTTGGTTGGATATAGAGAAGGAACTGGTGTCTCCATTTGGGACTATTGAGGCTTTGTCACAAGCTTTTAAGAAGACGAGGCATCCAAACCCAATCTTGCAGTATTCTAGGGAGACCTGGGCAAAAGTGCATAAGCAACTGCATATATCCCAATATAAGCAAATGTATTCATCCATATGGAATAACCCCTTAATCAAAGTAGGAAGGGAACCTTTTGTATGGACCACCTAGCTGAATAAAAGCATAAATAGGATTAGTGACTTGTATGTTGATGGCCTGTTCCAGTCACTTGAAGAACTCAAACAAAAGTTCTATTTGACAGATAAAACAAACTTCTGGGAATATTTACAGCTCAGGAGCTGTGTAACTAGTCTTAAAATCTCACTTGATAATGACACAAATAAGCTTCTCTGTTATTTGAAGTTGCCTGAGCTTGTCCGTAATGCCTCTGTTTTTATAAAATCATGGCAGATAGTTTGTATGGTCATTCTAATCACTTGAGGATAATATGGTAAAGGGACTTGAACTCAAACATTGAGGAAGAGGCATGGGAAAAGGTGGTTTCCAATGCAGGGTGGCCGGTGAGGGATGCGATTAGCAAATTCACACGCAAGGTTATTCACAGGTATTATTATACACCAGTCAAGCTTCATAAAATGGGATTAAGGAAGGACAATCTATGTTGTAAGTGTATGAATGTCACAGGATCCTACCTCCATCTTTTGTGGGATTGCCCCCTGGTCTTTAACTTTTTGGAAACAAATCATTAAAACTATTGCCGATTGGGTAGCCACACCATTGCCAGAGTCTCCCCAGCTGTGTCTACATGGAGATAGGTCCTTTTTGCCACCAGATATTTCCTGGAGTCTGCTCTGACACTAGCTGGGTTTATCACTGCAGTACGAATCATTCTTAGACACTGGAAAAGCCAAGTAAGGCTTAGTTTTACAGACTGGCTGAAGTTAATGACAGACACAGCCTCATTTGAAGATCTTATTGCAAGACTGAATGATGGTAGGGGTAAATTCTACCAGGTCTGGTCTCATTTCCTGCCTTTTATTCAATTTGAACTGACTAGTGCCCCATAATTAATATTATTATCAAGTCTAATTCGATCTCTGCCAACACCTTTTTTACTTATTATTTATGTGTATGTGTTTTAATTGTGAATTTTTGTCATTGTTTTTCTGTCTCTTGCCCAGATTGCTGTATAATGTGTGTTTAGTGCTGTTACATGTTGTTAAATGTGGTGTGTTTCTCACATGGAAAAACAATAAAAACTTTGATTACAAAAAAAAAACTGTTGAATATAATACGTATCTGGTTATTTACATACACACAGTGGACCAGACACATGCAAAAAATTGCTTGTTTATAAGACCCTGGGTTCAAAATTATTTTGGGAGCTGCTGAAATCTAAACAGCAAGGAGGCAAATGAGAGTAACACCATGCATAAAATAATATGAAAATGATAAAAATCAAGTAACAGGCATACTTAAAGGCAGTGCATTTAGTTCAGACATCTCACTGTAG
Organism: Sander lucioperca; assembly: GCF_008315115.2. Classification (NCBI taxonomy): domain Eukaryota; kingdom Metazoa; phylum Chordata; class Actinopteri; order Perciformes; family Percidae; genus Sander; species Sander lucioperca. The sequence continues at coordinate 18,559,354 of NC_050187.1, forward strand.
TTTCAACAGAATATTATCTTTAATCTTTTTTTATTCATTAAAGGAGGAAGAACATCAGTATACAGTCCTAATACATGTGGAAGATGTCTTTAAACGATGCAAAATTAACAGTGTGCAAAGCAATGCTGCATCTCCACCTATTGTTTTAGTCATACTGACCTCCATCATTAAGCCCACATTATAGTTTAAGGTATGGTTTTTGTACCATTTTCTGGGCAAACAAGGCAAACATTTTACATTTCAGTAAATATATTACTAAGTAGTGCATCAACAGTTTACTATTTGAGATGAATACCAGACACTGAAATAAGTGGCCTTTTTATTTCACTCAATTTCAGTGGAACATGTTGGTTTTACTTCCCTTTAGCTACTGTATGTATCTTATGGTTGCATTTACTCATTACATTGAACTCCCTTTTCATTTCACACATACATTCTGCAAAAGCATAACAAAATATGATGTGTTTGAGCAGTAGTTGTATAAGTAGTAGTGGGTTAATATATTTTAATAAAAATATTTTAGATAATTTACAGTATGTCCACAACTTATTCAGTTCCTATACCAGTAACTTAACCTCATCTTAACATGTGTCATTCAATATTTTGTAACATTTTATTGTGTTTATTTTCATTTTGTCTAGTTGACTATCCCTTCGAGGAGAAACAGCTGATCGTTGCGCACCCATCTCTCTATTTCTATTTCTCTATTTTAGTCGTTACCACTAGGCACGTGTTGAGGAGAAATTGGCGTATCCTTTGTGTCTGGGTTGAAAATGATGACTGAACTTAAGCTGAATTCTCTTCCTCCTGCTCCTCACAGCTTCTCTTAAACTTAAACTGCTTTGTTACGCCATGAGCGGAGAGTATGTTCCTCTGTCCTCTTTGATGCGCGCTGTACGTGAACGAGGGGCTGTTCGCAATCTAGCATATGTTAAATGCGGTGCCACTCAAAAAAATCTGACCTACCATCGTCATCATATGATAAACAAGCAGCAAGAAGGAGCCTTTTAATTTGGTGGGCCTGACTGTTAAATGGGTGGGCCCATATAAATGGTGGAAGACCTGCTGAAACATCTGAAGGCATTGATTGGTTAGTTCTGGCCAATAGAAATATGGCTAATTACCATATTGTCGCTAAACATCATGGGAAAAAGACAAACTGGTCGCATTTAAAGAATAATCGACTTATTCGCCGTACTGACAAAAACGTTAACGTCGTTTACGCTTTATTGTCATAAGAGACGAACTACATAGCGGGTGGCAGTTTTAAGTCCGACACCGTGATAGTAAATGGTACCTCTATTCAGTGTTATATATAAGCGTTGCCTTCCCGTCAGCATTTGGATGTGAGGGCGATCTGGCTGCGACATCTGTCACCCCATTGATCGCTAGGGTTTATTCGGCTGATCTGGCTGGCTAGGCGGGTGTCCCCTTCCTCCCTCACCGCTCCATGTGTGTCCCTCCCGAAGCCCCGCGCTCGGTGGAAGAGGACGATGGTTCCCCCGGCGGACGTCCATCCTTCGGTGTACCAGTAGCTGCGCTCCCTGCTAGAACCTCCAAACAAGCTCAAGGCCCATTTGTAGGAGAAACGTAGGGAAGTTAAGCTCCAAAGCGTCAGGCACATCCAAATGAGGCGCTGCACGTGGCAGTCTGCCTTCCTTTTCAGTCTAGTTTTAGAAGTAATTTTTATGTCACATAAATGGATTTACGGAATTTGTATTTGTATAAAGTTAAAATTAAACAATTTGGGATGACAGGAGCCAGGTGTAAGGAACATACTAGAGTTTGGTAAAAGTAAAAGTGGACAAGGCAGAAGCTACTTGGTCAGCTTCCTAAAATATATTACATACATGACACTCTAGGCGTTAACTAACTCCAGAAGACGGCAGTAGTGCAACATTAATAAGGATGCTAGCTGCCGTTTAAACCCATAGAAGAAGAAGGAAGTTGTGGGAAGCGGAGTGAGGGGGATTGGACGTTGAATGATAAGACCAGAAAAGGATAGCTACTGTTCGATCGCAGTGGTAACGTTCATTTTATTTATTATAAACCAGCCTTTTGTTTTAACGCGTACATATTAATACTTTTATTTCAGCTTTGTGACAGGTGAGTAAACTCGTTTGCTTTACGCTAGCAGCCCTAATGTTAAGCTACAATAAACTGACGGAGTTATGTTAGCTGACTTCCTAACCCACCCAATAATGAGAGCTAGCTAGCTAGCTAGGTTAACGTTACCAGGGGAATGGTCTATCAGCCTTTGCTATTGATGCATTAAATATATTCAGAAGTTCGGTGTGATCGTTATATTGAAGGAGACATCTGTGGTGCAAACGCGTTGCTGTATGTGTTTTCAGAAAATGTATCGCTAGTTTCCTTACAAGTAATTCTGCAAGCTAGCTAGCTGTGTATGTTAGCGTTAGCTGTTTGCTTCCTACTTGTGAAGTGCACTTTCTAATTGAGGCAGCTAGCTAACGATAAGGTTTTGAAGCACATTACCGCCATGCGATGAAAAAATAATCCTGCAAGTCATTAAATTGAGAAACGTTCTCATTATAGAATTAGCTAGTATCTCAAAATAATGCGAAACCTTCTCATTATAATGACATAGCTAGCTAATAATAAATAATGAGTTAGTATCTCAAAAATAATGAGAAGCGTTATCTAAATATACTAAATCATTATTTTGAGTGAGTTTGATCTGTGCAAATACATTTCCTCCCCCTTTTATAGCTTTTGGATTACTTAGAGGTGTATAATATTTTATGAATTTTGGTCCACTCCATTTAAGGGTAACGTTAGACTAAATGTTAGGATCACCTCTCAGTATAATGCAATGTAATTCAACAGCTTCACAAACTACAGTCTCCAAGACCATAACGTTTTGACCATAAAGTTGATAAATACATCTCTAAAACAGTTTAATCTAAGCCGAACATTAAAACATTCATGAAGGTAGGATTTATCACAGGGCTGTTGTGTGAGACTGCATTAGTTTTAGATATGTTTACCTAACACTGTTAAATGACTGATGCACTGCTGCTGACAATTATAGTACAAATCTGACACTGAGGTGTAATGGTGCCCTGAGTACATAATGTAGTATAAATATGTCAGTATGTTTATGCTTCTTTCTCTGCTGTAGGTGAGTACTAGCGAGGATGACGATGCCGCACATAGGGGCAGTATTTGGAGCAATAGCAGGAGTGATGGCCATCATGTTGCACTCCTCCATTCACAAGGTAGAAGAAGGACACCTTGCTGTGTACTACAGGTATCAGAACGCTGACCTTAATATCTGTGCCTGATAGAAATAACAAATTTACTTGGAAAGTGGATGGCATATTGTTGTATGAAAGAGGCCTATTTCCTGATAATGATACATCCACATTTTTCCTGGATATGGCAATATTATCTGGGATTCTGAGGCGTGCATATTCCATACCTGTCCGACCAGAGACAGCAAAAAGAGAGGCCGTCGCCAACAACTTATTAGCTTAGAATTTTCCAGTCCAGATCTGAGCATGGTCTTAACAAATGTCTGTGTTTGTACAAATCAGTCAAATGTAACAGTGATTAAGGCTAAACAGACTGGTAAAAAGGGCTAGCTCTGTTCTGGTCTGCCCTCTGGACACCATAGAGGAGGTGGGGGAGAGGAGGATGTCAGTAAGGCTGGCATCAGACTCTTTAATGCAACATCATAATGTAGCACTGCTAGCTGTTTCTGCAATATGAGCCATCACTGGACAATATTCTGCACTATGCATATTTATTTATTTATTACTCTGTCACCTCCAACTGTGCAACATGTCATTTCTATTCATCTGCACCATACTCATCTGTATATCTGTGTGTATATATACTGTCTGTTTATATAAGGGTGTTTATTGTGTAAATATGTTTGTATTATTACTATTATTATAACTAATTCTATTTTTTGTATTTCTTATAATGCTTTCTGTATATTGTTTCTCCTATGTCTATTTAATGTGTATTTGTGTTATTCTGATGTGTGTACTTTATTTATTTTTTTCTTTTGAGCTGCTGTAGCACAGGAATTTCCCCAGTGTGGATTAATAAAGTCTATCTTATCTTAAGATAACATTTTACTAGTCCCTGCAGGGAAGTTAGACCTTAGGGGAAATTTAATTGAATAGAACTTTACAACTACATTATAACATATGGGACATGTATTAAACCCTAATTGTTGGCAGTGTTTATTAAAAAATAACAGGAACAACCTATAATATTATGCAACAATATTCAACAAAAACGCAACCATACTCTCATAAATACTGTTAAAACCTGAATGAACACCTTTCAGTCCTTTTCTTTTGTCCACCCTTTATTTATTTTGTTTATTTTTTTGTCCACACTATTTTAATATAATCAGTAGATAATCTGATGTTAAGTAGTCAGACCAAATAATTAGTTTGTCTTTGTTTCAGGGGTGGGGCATTGCTGACTTCTCCCAACGGTCCTGGATATCACATCATGCTGCCTTTCATTACCACCTACAGATCAGTGCAGGTATACCTACCTTCAGCCCTGAAACTTGGCCTGTTAGCAGAGGCCAGTGCAATGTTAGTCAACCAGAAGGTGCTGATACATGAAAACCAGAATTGGATCTTCTATAAATAAATCCGTTGCAGCATGCAAACGGTTGCCATTCAACCATGGCTGCAGTGGCATGTTTATGCACCATTAGTTGGGCTTTGTTTTAAGAATAGACATGTTTTCTATTACAATGAATAATTAAGAAAACTGTTTATTCTAACAAAGATAGAACATTTGGTGTGAAAAACTAAATATAATTAAATAAAAAGAATATATACTGTATATTTATGTTTTTACAGCTTATGCTACAGAGATATTTTTGACCAACCTTTTATGTTATTTGAGCATACATATAATAGTAATAAAATAATATCAAGGATGTGACTAGTTCATTTATTTGGATTCTCATGGGCTAGGACCATCACAACAGTAACTGCTCCGTTGAAATTCCTATTAAATCCATTATTACCGTTTGTTTGCATGTAAGGCAAAATTATGGAATTATAAAACGCACATTATTATTTTAAACTTGTAGTAGCCACAACCTGTATATGAGATTGAACATCAACAGTAAAGTTTAATTAAATAATCTTAACTTAAGCTCCACTTACCTCTGTTTCAGACTACTCTCCAAACTGATGAGATCAAGAATGTGCCCTGTGGAACAAGGTAAGACTGAGTTTATTGATGTAGTTGTTAGAGTGTTCCATCCATGAAAATGGTTATGTATTTAACAGATTTTTCTTTTCTTCATAGTGGTGGTGTGATGATCTATTTTGACAGAATAGAAGTTGTTAACATGCTGGTCCCTTCAGCAGGTACAACATGTTCTAATTTCCTTCTTTGCAAAAGTTTATTTGGTTGACACATTAACCCTGCCAGCTGCTTGGCATTACAACTGTTGTCTTTGTTCATTTCTTTGCAGTGGTGGACACTGTGAGGAACTACACGGCGGATTATGACAAAACTCTCATTTTCAACAAGATTCACCATGAACTCAACCAGTTTTGCAGTGTACACACACTACAGGAGGTCTACATTGACTTGTTTGGTGAGTATGCTTTTGTAAAAAAGTATTGAATGCAACTTGTCCTGTGTCATTCTTGAAATTCCTAAAATGTGAAATAGGGCATGTTGCGTATTCAAACAGCTGCTGTTTTTTGTCTTGCAGACATTATAGATGAGAACATGAAGACTGCTTTGCAGAAAGATCTTAATGTTATGGCACCTGGACTTACAATACAGGTATTTGAACACATACACGTATAACTTAAGGGGCATAGTAATTCATGTCACAGTGGAGGCTGAAAAATCTGGCTTGCTTGTCCTTATCACACATCTAGCTATTTACACTACAAACCTTCTGCTCTGTGCAATCGCCCTTCACAGTGAATGAAAGAACGTAAACAGGGATTGCATATCGTATTTGCAGTAGTCTCCCAATGAGACAATGCGGAATATAAGTTACATGGCTCTAACTCCAGTTATACTGTATAATGTGTGTAGCCCACTTTTGCAAAGTAAATGAAAGAATAGGAACATGGTTACTGCAAAGAATATAGCTAAAGCACAATATGATTTTCAGTCCAGTATTGTTGTGGTGTTATCAAATGTTAAAATCTGACGCTAAACTATAATGCAAAACCTACCTACTGCCATTAACCTCCTGTGCTAACTAGCCTATTAATCTAGCTTGAGCTTTAGGTGGAATTAAAACATGTTTCACTCTTCCACTCAAATTCTGAACAGCTACCAGTAGACCAATTATAACTTGAAAACCCTAACTAGCCTGATAACCAACTCTCTGTAAAACATTTTTGGCAGATTGATTGCGAGCGAAGTGTACATTGTTTTTCTCTCTGTTTTTTTTCTCTGCACTGTTTCAATATCCTGATGAAGGCAGTCCGTGTTACCAAGCCAAAGATCCCTGAATCTATCAGGAGGAACTTTGAACTCATGTGAGTTTGTAAAGCTGTACTTACTAGAACAGTCTTAGTGCATGGTTCAAATTTTGTTACCCAACCACTCAGTTCACGTAAGACCACACAGAAAGGAAAATATTTACAAGAACCTTTTTTTGTGTGTATGTGTGTTGTATATGTAGGGAAGCAGAGAAGACTCGTCTGTTAGTCACGGCTCAGACTCAGAGGGTGGTGGAAAAGGAAGCAGAGACTGAAAGGAAGAGGGCCATTATTGGTAAATGTGATGGTGTTTTACTGTAAATAAGCCAGATAGGTTTTTATTTGCATGATGGTCATTATAATTTTAGCTGCTTCCCCCTTTCAGTCACTCATGTGTAACCCTACTATCACCCATGTGTAACCCTCAACCTTATGTACAGCTGTTACAGCTCACGTGTTTTTTCTGTCCCATAGAGGCTCAGAAAGTGGCCCAGGTAGCAGAGATCCACTTCCAACAGTTGGTGATGGAGAAAGAGACGGAGAAGAGGATCTCTGAAATAGAGGGTTAGCCTCACTGCTTTCAGTTCTCTTCTGTGAGATGGATTTGTGTGTTTCTGTATGTGGTTGGCAACTGGTGAACTGGTCTGTCATGTGTCTGCCTCATTCAACACGGTCCCTTTGTTTCAGATTCTGCCTTCCTGGCAAAGGAGAGGGCTAAGGCTGATGCAGAATATTACACTGCTGCCAAGATTGCTGAAGCAAACAAGGTAAACAAAAAAAATGCTGTTGACATAATTAAATACATAAACACAAAATTGTATGGCCTTAAAACAATGTTCTTTCTTTCTTTGTGATCACTGCAATATCATTATTTTTACAGTATAATAGTAATAATATAATAATAGCAATAACAACATTTCAGCAGGTGTGATCAGATTTATACAGCCACCACATGTATTCTGTCTGTGGTGGTAGAGGCAGAGCTGCTCTAAAGTAATTCTCAAATCAGAGTTGTTTATGGAAATGGCTCTGCTGTAATGGTGTTAGTCAGCTGAGTCCTGCTGATCAATATCGAACGTTAAAGGTCCCATGACATGCTGCTTTTTGGATGCTTTTATATAGGCCTTAGTGGTCCCCTAATACTGTAATAAGTCTCTTCCCTGAAATTCAGCCTTGGTGCAGAATTACAGCCACTAGAGCCAGTCCTACAATGAGCTTTCCTTAGGATGTGCCATTTCTGTATCTGTAGCTTTAAATGCTATTGAGGAGGAGAGGGGGGGGGCAAGGTGAAGGGTGGGGGTGTGGCCTTGACCAACTGCCATGCTTCGCTCGTTTGCAAGCCATAGTGTCTCTCTCTTTCTCATGGGTGGGCCAAATTCTCTGGGCAGGCAAAGCAGAGAAAGGGGAGGTAACTTTTCCCCTCGTGACGTCATAAAGGGAAGATTCCAGATCGGCCCATCTGAGCTTTCATTTTCTCAAAGGCAGAGCAGGATCCCCAGGGCTCGGTTTACACCTATCGCCATTTCTAGCCACTGGGGGACCATAGGCAGGCTGGGGGAACTCATATTAATGTTAAAAAACCTCATAAAGTGACATTTTCATGCCATGGGACCTTTAAACTAACTTTAAATAGGTACAGACCATATTGGGTTAAACATGTCCAGCTGGTGATGATCAAACTAAACAGGTGTTTGCATTGACATGTTTCTCCTATACCCCCACCTGCCTGTGAGTGACTGTGCTGTTACCCTCCAATTATCCCAACAAACATTTTTTTGTGTGACATTACAATGGGCTTTTCTGATTAATAATAAAAAGGGAACGTACAATGTCATGATTGATTAATCATTGTCCCCTGAGCTGAATCAGACCCTGAAGTACGGTGTACATTTAAGGACATCCTCAGCCATCAGAGTCAGGTCTCAGACATCAGAGGAAAAGGCGTCGGGTAAAACTGTCAGATTTGAGGAAAAACGGCCTCTGGTCTCAAGCGTCAGCCGATGTCTCAGGATAAACAGCCTCAGATAAAACGGCTTCATTTGATCTTCTGCTCTGAGGCTGTTTGGTTTGAGGCCGTTTCCTCTGTGGCCGTACAGTTTTAGCATGTTTTTTTTTTCTTTCTTTATTGACATTTGACATTGACAATAACCACCAGGGTGAACAATAATGGCAGAAAAAAACATGGCATCCCATTAATTAAAAGATGTTACAGAGTGCACATATATATTTAGTGTTTTGATTGCTTTCTTATTTTTTAAATAAAAATGGTTTTAGTTTTTTGGTTTCAATTTTAAACACAATGAATAACTGTTTCTGTTTGGTGTACTTACATTTAAAATATGCTGTTTGGCTAATGGAATAATAAGGTTGATAATATAATACTGGTTTGTTTGAGCAGAAATGTTGGCGAAACCAAACAATATATGTTTGGGTCAATGTATATATCTATCTAGTGTATGTTTCTCTACAAATTGTTTATGTAAGAATAGTTTTAAAATATATATCTTCAGGGTATATAGCACAAAAGGAACAACTGACATCCACATTTTCTTTTTTTTTTTTATATATATTTGTAAAACTACTTGAGAGGGAAAGTATTTGATATATAGTCTTAAAAGACACCTCTTTCAATTTGTTAGTAATCAAAAATTTAGCAGGTAAAGTCCAGTATTATATTATCAACTTTATTATTCTATTAGCAATCGAAATGCTGACTATATGTGCTCTCTATAAGTTTGGGCTTAAATAAGATGCAAGTTGGTGCTAGTTTTTATTATGTGTTTAAGCTTTTGGATTTTGCTCAGCTGTACTACATACTACTTCCTTTTCACTACTGAACTGTACGGCCTCATCATCGAGCAGTGGACACTACTAGTATTTGAAAGATGTTTACTTGACCTATGAATGGCAGTTAAAGGCTGCACTCTGCATTTGCTTGGGTGGTGGGTTTAAATAAAGATGCAAAAGAAGGGGATGAATCTCTCATGAAAATGATCTCTATAACATCTTTTAACCCTTTGAACTCTGCAATATAAATGGGCCGCTTGTTGTTTTGCACCGGATCTCACATAACGTGTAACGCTGTTAGTTTTAAACTGGATCATGTAAATGATCTCCCGCGGCAGCCAGCTCCATTTTCTGCCATTATTGTACCCCCTGGCGGTTATTGTTAATGTCAACTGTCAATAAAGTTTGTTAAAAACAGTATGCTGAAACCCTACGGCCTCAGAGCAGAACAGAACCTGATGCCTTTTCCTGAAATGTACAGCGTAGTAAAGCAACTCGTTTTATGGTCACTGTAGATACTATGTCGGAGTATGTGGCTGTTGTTGTGTGCTTTAGCGCCTCAGTTCTTCTCTCTGAACATTGATATTGTCAACCACCTCCACACTACTGAATTCACTTCCTTTTTTGGAACCAAATCCTCCACAGTCGAGCCAGCAGCAATGTTGTATTAAATTTTAGCCATGCTGTACATTGTCAGGTCAGATTCATACAAGTATTGTCATGAACAGTGATAATGACCCAGCCCTAATCTAATCCTCACATACTGTTGTCTTTTTTTCTATTTTTACATGTCTTTTTTAATTTTTTAATTTTTACAGGTGAAGTTAACCCCAGAGTACCTGGAGCTGATGAAGTACCAGGCCATATCAGCTAACAGTAAGATCTACTTTGGCCAGGACATCCCTAACATGTTTGTAGAGGGAACCAACAACCCCCCTAAATCTGTGCGCTCCCCTAATCTGCCCAATGCTCAACAACTGAAGCCAGAGTGAGTCCAGAGCTCTGCCTCTGCACAGGACAGGAGAACCTGATGAGGACTTGTCGTGTCTGTGAGATGGAGAGCACTGAACTGAAGATGGTGGGTGGGATAGCTTTGCAGCTAGTTTGGTTAATAACGCATTTTAGTCTTAAATCTAAATGGCAAAGAACAAGTGGGAAAATGTAAGGACAAGCAGAAGTGAGAGCTAGGAAAGCCAAGACAAAAGGGATTTTTCGTGACTTCCACTCTTTTTTTGGGGTGGACAAGTTTTAGGAATGAGAATGATGCCATAGTTAAAAATGAAAAGCATAATAAATGCTTATGCCTGAGAAGGCGACAGCAAGAAGTCGCCCTAATTTATGTGTGCTTGCAAACAGTGCAGTGTTTAACTTTGCTGTTGGATCTGCATTAATTTTGTTTTTTTGTATGCCAGAGGAGTGATTTGTGATGAAAATGATTTTTGAGAATTCATTTCTGGTTGAGCTGAACTGGAATCTAACAGGTGACACTAATTAATTAAAAGTGGTTAGAGTTTGTGTAAGTGTGTAATGTGGGTAGGTCATCGGTGCCATCTTCTCTTACACTAAATCACTAGTTGGCTCTGCTCTCTCAACACGAGTCAGTGTGAGGACTGTTTGATCACACCTCATATCAAATGCTGCTTGTGGATGAAAACTGATATGTGAAAGACTTTTTAAACGTTAGCGTTCTAGAAAGAAGTGGCCTGACTTTGTAAAAGTTTGCATAGTTAGATACAATCCTACAGATACTCAAGTCTGATGTGGGAGGGTAGTCATCGGGTGTTCCCAGTTTCTATAGTTAATATACAGTGGTGTCAGATTGGTAGTAATGTAGTTTATTTTCTGTAACCTTGGTGGTAGTTTGCTGTTATTAGTTGTGGTTGAGCGTGCAGCTACCTCAGGGAGACTTGAGATTCTGCACTAGAGCTGCTGTGGCATTTACTGTGAGGAAAAAAGGCTTTAGTGCTGCCAATAGAAAATCAGATTTCCTTTTCTAAAAGCTAACATAAATTCATTAATAACAAAAAGTTAATTAATATGGGAGCGTAACAATAAGGCAGTTATGATAGTGCCACAGGAGGAAGTCGTGATTTGTACATCTTTATTTCCTTGATCTGGTTTGGATTATCAGGGCCATGCATGTTGAAATGTTTATTGGCTTGATTCCGATTAAGTAGTGCCTGCGATGTCTGCCAATTCTGTTGTTATACAGCTTATTCAGATGTAAAAATGTAAATTCTCAGGAAATTGACTTATTTTAATAAAACAGCTGCTCAATGTTGGACAGAGCTTAAACCCTTTAAAGTCATCATTGGCAATTTTGCAAGTAAGAAAAAAAGTTCAAATCTGTTGATTGAATTTGGCTAGACAAGTTGGAACAGTGAAACAAGAACATTTGATTTGAGGATAAGCAAAGCTATGGTTTCCTTTTCACTAGACTCAAACTTTGTCTTCTGCAAATATTTAAGGTGACATTCTTAGTGCACTGTCACTATTTTATTGCACGACCTATTTACAGTGGGTGTCTGTGACATTGAATATAATGAGCATGTTGGTCTGTCAAAGTAGAAATAGTATAAACAAAAGCTTCTTTCCACGGTCAATGTTTACATGTTTCTATAATTCAAGAATTGATGGACTGCAAAGTTTTTCAATCTTTTTCAAAACAAGCTAATTGTAATGGCAACACACAGCTCCTAATTACAGTATTAACTTACTTACTCTTAAGTGAGAATTTGTTTAGCCTTTGATCAGTTTAATGTGACGATATGAGTTCCAGTACTACACAAGTTTTGCTCTAATAAAAGATGAATGTTAATAGAGCTTGGGTTTAAATAAGATGCAAGTTGGTGCTAGTTTTTGTTATGTGTTTAAGCTTTTGGGTTTTGCTCAGCTCTACTACATACTACTTCCACTATTCAAAATGCAAGCCTTAATTAATGGGTTACCCCAGACTTAAAGATTCAGTGATTCTCATGAACTAAAAAGCTCCATTTGAACTTAACTGTGAGACTTCTTAAGAGCTTGGATGTACAGACTGAACTGTACGGCCTCATCATCGACTCTAGCTGAGAAAGACAGAACTAGCAGTGGACACTACTAGTGTTTGGAAGATGTCGTGATGTTTACTTGACCTATGAATGGCAGTTAAAGGCTGCACTCTGCATTTGCTTGGGTGGTGGGTTTAAATAAAGATGCAAAAGAGGGGTATGAATCACTCATGAAAATGATTTTTTTGTCTATTTTGTACAATCTGTGAAATCTAACATCGTCTCCTTGTTTTAAAAGGTTTATATGCAAAAATGTTTTCAAGTTTTGACAATGTTCTTATGTAAAATAAAACCTATTTTGGTACCTCTCTTCTCCAACTGTGCTGCTTTGTGTGTGGACATTGTGTAGTACACTTGGATGCCAACAGGAGGAGAGCTAACGCCATGTTAAATTATAAATGCTCTGGTTCAATTACTGAGCCAGATTGCTACCAAATGGTGATGTTGAAAGACAAATAAGATCAGTTTAACAAAGCAAAACAGAAAAACACCAACTTATAGGCACAAATAGGGGTCAATAAGATAGTAAGCATGCAATGTGTTTAGAGAAATGCAGAGCGGTGTAAATACTGCATGAGGAAGGGCAAGTTTGTCAATGTGTAAAAAAGATCTGTAGTTTTAGAAAAAAATTGAGAATGTCAAATCAAATTTGTCCACAAATGTAATCAACTGTAAGGTTACTCAAAGACTGAGTATCTCAGTACAGATTTAAAGAAGAAACTGTGAAACTTAAAGATCCCATACTTTGTGGGGCACTAAAAGTACACATGCACACATGCTGAAGTTACAACTTTGGTTTTTGGCCCTGGTTTTGACTGTAGGGACTACAAATGTTTTATACACATTCACAAACTTATATTTCTGGTTTAGAAGTGTTTCACAGGTTTACAAATGGTGATAAATTATTATTTCTGAACATTGCCTCTCAAGCTTAAAATCATATTCGAGCCCATACAGAATCACTGTCATTTAGAAAAAAGTGAGAATTCATACAATGTGCATGTGTTGGCTGGTCACTTATTTAGATATCTGGTTGGTTGAGGTGATAGGATGATTCAGTAAACATTTACTGAATATACATACACTATCACAGTTCCTTCACTTATAACCTACATAATGTGTTGTAAACATTAAAAAAACAGAGATGTGTTTGTCAAGTCTGTAAAATGGTCATCCCAAGAGACTGACTCTAAGTCTTGCCAAAACAAAGGCTTTCCAGGAAGCATTCAAAATGTGTGTGTGTGTGTGTGTGTGTGTGTGTGTGTGTGTGCGTGCGTGCGTGCGTGCGTGCGTGCGTGCGTGTGTGTGTGTGTGAGTGAGTGTGCTCATTGCCTGGGTGACCAGATGAGGGATAGCTTCCTCTTATGACCTTAGTCCTTACATATCCTGGCCCAGCCAAACCATCAGTCTTTGCTTTCTGAAGGAGGATGTTTAGTTACTGTCTGACCACAGATCTGGTTTTCCTGATGTCAGAATTTGTGAGAAATACCACCATAAAGCCTGTCAGTGAGTGTGAATGGACTTCACGTGTCCTCATCTTGTTTATTCAAGTCAGGTTTTTTTTTGTGGATGTCTGGGCTCATTTTAATGGGTGGTCTGATTTGGTGTCAGGGGTGCGCAGCCAGTTTAAAACCCTCCCCTCTCAGGAAGTGGTGTCAAGGTCAGGGTTGGTGCTTCCTGCATGAGCCAGCGCTCCTCTTTCCTTCCTTTTGTCCCTGATCATCAAATCCTGCATGATCCTTCTAGCCTTGACTCCTCCCTAGATCCATCCCTCAGAGATACAAGGGTGTGGTCCTTCATTCTGAGTGTAGGCTGCAAAATCTACTCCCCAAACAGCAGAATGTGATTCATCAGCTGCAGTCAGCGCCATCATCAGTAGCTGCTCTGTTCTGCAGTTTTCTCTCACATTCCTATCCTGTGTGTGTGTGTGTGTGTGTGTGTGTGTGTGTGTGTGTGTGTAATACACAACCTCATACAAAGAGCATTAGCTTAGCTATTTCTAAGCACTTTCCTTATCCTTCTAATGTCTTTTACTTATGCTCCTCTACATTTTTGAGGTGACCCTCAGGATGGATTTTGCAGTCATTCCTCGAGTCAGCTGTAAAATGTAGGCTCAAAACCTAATTCTGTGTTGCATATGTGTCAATATGAAATATGCAAATGTTTTGATCAAACTATTTGTGCTTTGTTCTTCTTTATTCTCCTGTTGTTAATTATTCGTCAGTCATTAAAGGGACCCTCCATAAATTTGACAGATCACTCAGTGATGTCAGTTTACTCATCACAAGGAGTACTATTACTTGACCCCTACATGTGTGCTGTTGACCAATAGCAAGCCGTGTGGACAGTGCTGAGCTTTGAGGGGACTGAGAGCCGGAGAGTCCAAAATTAAAGAAGCTATTGTAGCTGATTAGCTGTGTGTCACTATCCACTTCCATTTAACATACTGGAGTATAAACTGCACCACAAAAAAAGGACTGGTTTGCAGTTGGTTATAAGACAGGGGTCTATGGTACAAATATGCCTTGTGAATAAACTACCTGAACTTATAGTTCTGTTAGAGTAAATGGCCCAGTACAGACTGACTGACTGACTAACGCTAGCATGTCTTGACTGGCTATCATTCCAGTGGTTAACTTGCCAACTAGCCACTTAGCTTGGAGTGATGAAAGACATTTTAAGTATCAACACAAAAAACATTTTTTTTGTTTTTAATCACTACTCCTACATTCTCTATTATGATCATTTCTAATACTAGTAACATCTGGGTATGGGTGTTTTTTTTGCTGTATGCCTGATAATGGTGATTGATTAGGTGGTGTGAAGGTGATTAACTCGACAGAACTCGGTCACAGCAGCAGCAGCTAGCTGGAGAAGATCAGCTGCTCCTGATGCTGCTCAGAAGGTCTCCTGTCTCTTCTTATTCTACACCAACACAGGGACAGACAAACACTGACTGACTAATTTGGAGCAACCTGCCCAACCCCATTTCACTGGAATGACGTGATATATCAAAAAAGGAAGTACCCTTATATGTCAATAGAAAGAACATCGGTGTCAGCTTTAGTTTACTATATTTGGACATCTGTCACTTTGGTCGTGCATGTCTTCTGAAACACTTGAAACTGGAAAATGAAGTCATTATTAACTGTGTTCTATCTCTGACCAGTCTTCACACTTAGTCAACAGGAACAAGAAAAAGGAAAGGAATTATGTAATTTTAGATCGTAAAGCAAGTGACAGTCACAGCGTATAAACCTAACACTGAATATAATTTAGCTTGGTTCATTTCAATGCCTTAGATCTCTACTCTGCTGATTTGCTACACTGCTCATGTTCAAAAAGACAATTTGGAAATTAAAGAGGTTGGTTGATTTATTGAGCACTTGGAGGTCAGAAGTAGGTAAAATAGGCTGTGTTAAGGCACAGCAGGTTAACGACTGTAGATACATAAACACATAAAAATCACATTCTACTCACTCCTCGTAAAGAAGCGACTATCTGTATTAAACAACCCACATTCATATAAACCATTTACAGTAAAATCTCATTAGATAAGATTTAAACACAAGGACATACTATGCAAACTTTTATATTATAGAGAAGACATGATATTAAAAAGATTTCACTGTCAAATTAGATAAATCCTCTTGAAATGTTCACTGTTGTGTTTCATGTTATGAAAGAGCGACACACTGGAATGGCTATATTACTTGTACTTACATTTCTCTATTGTGAATGGTGTAACTAATGTTAATGGGAATTCAATTACCAAACTTTTCATCACAAAAGCACACTTCACTCAACAAGACACATCTGTAATCCCACTGTTGCATTTCAGGTGTGATGCATTTCAGCAGGGAGGACAATAATCTTAGTATATATATATATATATATATATATATATATATATATGAACTGATCCTTTGCCTTGACTAAACGTTCTTGATAAAGTAAGAGTTTATTTATGTTAGTGTTACAGTGTTATAATGTAGAGGTACTATAAAAAAAAATCTGTGCGTACATGTTTGTATCAGCGTGTATTGCCTTTTGCTTTGTAGGTCTCCAGATGACGTATCAGATCTTCAATACGCATGTCCTTCAAGTGAACCAGATGCTCTAACCTGTTTACTTTCATCTGCAGGATCTACACACACACACACACACACACACACACACAGATGCAAAAGGATGTGGTTAAACTAGGTACGGATTATTTTTAAAACTGTGAATTATCTCACTGATGAAAACTTCTAAGTAATAACAGGAGAAGTTGCACATATGTGTCACTATTCTTTCTTAACATGCAGATGTGGCTAAAGGCGGAGAAGAAAAAAAAGTTATTTCCGCTGAGCAGATACTGACTCACTGACCACTGCTGACACAGCTTATGACCCATATGTATCACACACACACACACACACACACACACACACACACACACACACACACACACACACACACACAGAGCAACAATATCACATGTATGACAAAGCCCCTAGAGGGCATAAAAACGGAGGAAAACTTTGTTTGCAGATGTTCTACAGTCAGCCGAGTGTTTCCATGAGTCAAGTGGTGTGTGTTTGTGTGTGTGTGTGTGTGTGTGTGTGTGTGTACCTCCACAGTCTCCTGCAGAGCCATAACAGCTTGCTCTTTTTCCTGCAGGATTAGTCGTAAAGTAGGGTCCATGTCTGAGTAAAACTGCGCTGTCTGCTGCGGTTTACTATACAGTGAAAAAAAACAGAATACACCATCATTATTATAAACTCTGCTTTTGATTAAATTTAAGTCACATTAAAAGCAACATTTTGGTCCTACCCGTTTTTTATTCTGCTCTTTTCATCTTTTTTTATCTCTTCTCCTGCCAGCTGAGCCACAAGTTTCGCTTCGGTCTGGCGAATTTCTAAAGACAACAAAGCAAAACTATAACATTTCTCCAACTATAATGTGAACACAACATGACTAAAAATCTCAGCTGTTGTTAGAAACCTAAAGGGATTCATCCCATAAATCTTATGGACACAACTAGGGTAAAATGAGGAGGATAGGAGGCAAATGACCACATAAGAAAAAGGGCTAAACAGGGAAGTTAGATTAGAAGATGGAGAAAGAAAAAATTAGGAGGCCTTTTAGTCCTGCAGTGCTGAGCTCAGGCTAGCGATAAAGGCCCTCTGGTGATGTTGGGAGCTGATATGAGGACCTGAGCTGTGTGTCTGATAGCGGATGGGGTGTAGATTGAAGAGGAAAGAGCAGAGGGAGGAGGCACTGGCCTGAGGTCAGCTTTGCAGGGTTGTTTCAGGAACAGATGAGGTGTGGGAAACGGAAGAAAGACACGTCAACGATTCACTCCCTAAAGGTCGTGGCATTCCCTTATCAATCCTGTCTGATGCTGTTCAATGTAGGTATGTTTGTGTCTCTGTGTGGTCGCTGCTATCTGTAGGAGAGATTAGCATTACCATAACTGAGAGGATTCAAACGCTGACAATATCAGGATGGGAAAGAGAGGGCAAGAAGTAGAGAAGATCTTAGAAATAATATGATTTTAGAGGCAGACTCAGCCTTCATAGCAGTCACTAGTCCTCTCAGATGCAAAAAAAACACCTCAGTTTATCTTGAATATGCAGATTTTGTGTTTGTCAGCTGACCTGTAAATACAGCAACATTAAAAATAGTCTAAAATTACACCCACTTCCTCCCCTGCACTAAAAGATGTGAAATGTTGGACTGTGCAGCTTTAGTAAAGGTTTCAAACTGACTGTGTCAGCTAATACACTCCACAAATAGCACTAACATAAGGATATATCATGCACAAGGTGTAAGGCCAAAACACAGTCATCATAACATTCTTGTTAATTCATCAATTTATGTTCTGGTTTATTTCACTGACTTAATCGCAGAAACTTCTTGTGTAACTTCTGCAGAAATTTAGGTTGAATATGACAACAGACATGTCTGTCAGAGGATAAAGTTCCTACAATTGTGTGGATTGAGTAAAGAAATAAAAAGGTATGTTAGGGTTTGTGTAAATGCAATAACAGAATAATTACTCTACCTGTATGAGGATTCTCCTGGTTTCTGGTGTCATAGTATTCCAAATCCTGAGTAAAAAAAAAGTGTTCAAAGTGCGATTATTTTCCCATAGCTACAATGAAAGAGGACCATAGTTATTATTTATTTTGTAATTAGAAATTCAAACAAAAGGGACTTATAGTATGTATGTCTCTAAGCACACACACACACACACACACACACACACACACACACACACACACACACACACACACACACACACACACACACATAAACATACAGTACACACCAGTATATTCTGTGTAGTGTGCTCCAGTTTCTTGTCTATCTTCTCCCTGAGGGCATTCAGTACAGGCTCTATCACTCCTGCAGTGCTCAGTACAATCCTCTTCACTGTCTCTTCAGGCACGTGGAAGGTCAGCTTGGAAAACACCTTCCTGTCCACAGAAGAAGAAAAAACAGATGTTTCTAATACAAATAATAACTAATAAAAAAAAGAAAATCAAAAGTAGTTACAATAGGAACAGCGGATTGAAAGTGGTTTAACTGATGATACATGGTGATGATAAACACCATAGGGGCCAATGTGTTTACAGTGAAGACCCATAAATCTGTAGTTGGCTATGTGCCATATCAGTGGCCTGGGAGAGGATGAGTGGGTGTGTGTTGGATTGGTTCTCACGGCAAGATGCAGAGGCCCTTGGTATGCTGAACAAAAGTTCTGCCTCAGTGTTTATAGCTAAATCATTGAAGTCAGTCATTTGGATTAAAAGATATATATTGGAATTTTAACTTTTTGTTTAGTGTGTGTTTGTGTAAGAATCTTCTGGGGAGATGTGGACATATTGACAAAGTCAGATTGTGAAAATGTAAATCTTTCCAGCTCAGGGGCAGTGGCTGTTTGCCCTTCATGCAATTCCCTCCTATCCCATTTACAAGCTAGAAGTCTCCAGTACATGAGTGCAGCCACCTTTATTAGATCCATACATGGCCTTTGAATAAACAAATAAATGGTTATTATTATTATTATTATGTCTTGCCTGTTGAGAAGATCCCAGTTACTGAGCTTCTGCTGTGTGGAGTTTGCAGGAATATAGTTGTGCAGGTCAACAAACTTGGGGAAGAAATATTTGACGACCTCTGCAGCCATCACTACAGAGGGTTCATCAGAAAGGTAGAGTCAGTTAAGTAAATAAATAAACAGACAGACATTTGAGCTGATAAACTACGTAAACAGCCAGACAAGATTATTGTAGCTGGAGACAGTAGTTACGTGAGACACATTTGTACGAGGTCATATTACTTCTGCTGCTTGTTTAGTCACCACCTCCCTGCTAGCAAGGCCGAAAGCTAGCTAAGTTAACTACGGTTAACGTTACCTCCGTCGCTGAAGTCTCTTGTGATGTTTCGTTTGGGCCGGGACAGAGATATTTTGTCTATCCATGCGTACAAATCCTGCAGTTCCTCTTCGTTCAGTTCTCGGTCCATTATTCTTAAAGCGACATCTGTTTCTGGGCAGTTTGTAAACACTCAAACTGTTTTACTGGGCTAGCTTCTTAGCTTCTCTCGACAACAGTTGTTTAAGGCGTTGCTAGGCGACCGCTAAGGAACTATGACAACAGATTATGGCGTCTGGGATATATAGCTATGTATGATACAGACGGATAAAAATGACTGAAACACTCTTTATGGCTATTCTCTTTTATTGTTCGCGTCATTACACAGACAAAAGGAAGATCTCAATAAATAGGAACGGTTCAAATGAATTGTCAATTCAAAGTTTGCAGGACAAATCAATGCAGAATCCTCACTGTAAGGAAATACCACAATCATTGGCATTATGAGGGAAGGACTGTGTCTGCTGGATAGAAAATATGCAATATAAAATCCCTTGAACAATTACAACATGAATCAACATGTATTAAGTCAAAACAATAATTCAGACTCACAAAGTCAAGCATACATAAGTTAGTATAAAAAAGTTCAAGAAAAAGTCATAACTTGTGTGCTATGTCCGTAATTAAGACAATCTGTAAAGTGCCCATGTTGGTGCCACATTTTAAAATCCCTTAACAACATTATTTCTTAGAAAAGCAGTACCAAAACCAATGTGAGAGAATAGTAACAATTAGTAAAACAGTTACAGCATTGATAGTGCAATTGCCTCATAAAGTGTTCACATATCCAAGGATCAAGGCAGAGAGACATTTCCCATAAATTTAAATTTTTTTTTAAAAAAAACATCATCATGGCGCATAGCCATTTGTCATTTATAAAGCACAGAAGATGAGTCTGTCAATCACGGCTTCAGATTGTCATCAACATACTGCAGGCTTACATAAGCAAAACACAGACGGCGGTAATCCGTAGGGAGACCATAATTGCCATAAAAGCTCTGTCACTTATTTGTTGCCGATCCTTCAGTGGATCTTGTTTCCACTTTAAAACAGACATGCGTCTCCTGAGAGGATTTATTGGTCATTCTTAGGTGGGACAACAACAGTGTCCTCTGTCAGAGGATCTCAGTGTTTACATCATGGGAGATTGATTCCCTCTGTCATCTGGGACTGCTTTGGGGCATCAGGGCAGCTCTCCCTGCAAGCTAGAAAAACAAATATTGTTAAGAAACATGCCACTGATAAGCTTCTCTCAGGTCAACTCCAAATGTCTTTCTCCAAACTCTTTTGTTACATGTCTCTTAGTTATTCAGTGGTGGTCCAGAGAAGTTTATGTGCTTACTTACTCACTAACACTGAGCCACAGCTTGTTCATTACACTGCTATGTTGGGACAATGTCCAAAACCACAGACGTCTTTATAAATGTGAATGCCTTGAATAACATTAGGAATGTCTGAATACCAACTGCCAGGATTTGGAGGATTTAGGAAGGTCCGGTTGACTCTCTTGCCATCTGAATACATACCAGCTGAGTGTGTGGCAGTGGAGACCGGACTGCAGAGGGCTTCGGCTTCACTGGAGGCATTGGAGGCTTTGGCTTCATGATCTTAGAGAACAGATGTTCACATTTCAAACAAGTGGCAATATCAAGAAAATTTAAATGTGTGAGTGCAAATGTGAAAATTGTAGGTAAAATGACTTTAATGTAATGTCACTTACCAGTTTTGTTGCAAGTGGTGGCAGAGGTCTGGATGGAGGTAGTGGCTTATTCTGACAAAAGAAGAGACAAAATTAAAACAAGTAATACACACTTTAACAAAGCAAACTATTAGTGTCCTAAATATAAGAAAATAAGAAATGTATGTATGCAATGTTACCTCAGAATAGATTGGCTTGCTTGAAACAGGCTGCATGAACGGCTTTACAACCTAAAGAAAAATATTTATTTGCTGGTTGAAATACAGAATACATCTAAATAATAAATACTGCAACACTACACATACATAATGCCACAATAAAATAAAGAAAAAACAGTAGAGCATATTACCTGTTGAATCTTTGATGGCTGAGATACAGCTGACAAATTCTTAGGGGGCTGTAAGGGACACAAACAGAGATGAGTGAAGGCGAAAGCCATGATCCTTTCTGGTTTTTGCAGCTTCATTGCAAAAATGGCCTCTTTATGATAGCATGGAATTTATTGAATATCATCCCTGGATCTTATTGGTTGTCAGTGTGTGGCTCAGAGACACTTCAGCAGGCACATATTTGCTGTTTCCTGTGGTTTCATATTTGGGTCAGTTACCCAAAACTAATCACCACAATGACATGGTTTCAGATGCAAACTAGTTTCCATAAATAAAACAAATACCATGTCTAATGTGGATACAGTGCATTACTACACTCTGATGCTGAAGCTCTTAGATCAAAATGGAAGCTCACCAAGGGAGCTGCTCTGCTGGGCTTCAGTGCTCGGGTATGTGGTCTGGCAGAGGACAGAGGTTTACAGGCTTGAGTTGCTGAAGACTCCACAAATGTAGGCTGGCTGATGTGTGTGGACCCGAGACGAGGGCTGCCACGTGCACTGCTTGACAGAAACAACGGGTTGGTTTGTCCTGAGGTAGATTGGAAGCATCTATAAAAAGAAATACACACAGAAGCTAAAATTCAAGATGGACAAAATAGAAAGTATAGTCTTTGTGGCTGAATGTACATAGTGATCTAACAGAGACTGAAAGAAAGGGATAACTTTTTTTCTGTACCTCTTTGCAGGTCGCCTTTTTTTGATGCAGCACATCAAACTCCCAATAACCAGGACCGACAGCAGAAATAAGCCGACTATCAGTGACGCAATAACCACCACCAGACTTGCCTCTGCACACACAAACACACATTGATTGTGACAATATTCTTTTTTTGCTCAAGGAGAAGCATGTAACAGAGTATGTCACCCGCTCAGGAAACAAAATGCACTGTAACATCATTACTGCATTTGTACCAATGTGACTGGGGAATTCCATTAAATCATCAAAACAGAGCACCATTGTTTGAGAGTCCAGGAGAAATCTATTTCATGTGTAAAATCATGGTGGAAAAACAGAGCAGAAGAAGAACAGACACAAACAGTAAACCAACCATATAAAGGCTTGTACAATACCTTCAGGGAGTTCTGACTGCTCCACGTCGCAGAAAGGTGGGGCCCAGCCAGGGTCACAGTGACACTGTCTCTCATGGTTACAAACCTGCCAGAGATCACACTCACAGTCAGTTATGTTATCATGGCTATACAGAACTCTACAGTGTTGTGAGGTTAACAGATTCCTCACCCCGTGGTTGTTGCATTTGGCAGAGCAGTCATTTGTTCCGTAAACTTCGATGTTTTTGATGTCTTGACACCGTTGATTGTAGCATACCTGAAAGACATTGACAAAGTTCACAGAACTGGAGTCCACATAGGTTTTGTTGATAGTAACAGCTAACAGCAACATGGGCAGTTTTCTTACCATGTTGTTGCCACACTTGGTACCAACAGGCACAATGCCCAGATCTGCAGGGTAGTTATCCTCCGGGTTCATAGTTGCCTCATTGCATATGTCTCCATTTCCTACTTTGTAAAAGGACTTCCTGGATGTCACTGGAAACTCCCATCCTCCAGAGCAGAAAAGTGTCCCACAAGATTGATCTCTGTAACCAAAAACCACAAAGCAATGATACTGTACCACAAATCAACAATACCACACTGTAAATATACATGATTATAGTGCTGTTTTGGCTTATGAATACATACTGGCTTGAACATCTCTGGCTAAACAGTGTCTTTCTGCATTTTCCATGCTGTTGGAAACAGACATCTGGAGCTACTTCAGCATCTAAACAGAATCATGACAAACAAGATAGTCGCGGATGTAAAAATCTCAATGTATCAGAATATAACAACAATAAAACAAACTGTAATTCGCTGGTGTTTTACCTGGTCCCCAAAGTCTCTTGCAGTGCTCCTGCCGTGAAGGACACTGTCCATTGTAGCAGTATCCGTTTCCACGGTTGCAGGACAGGCCATTCTGGGTGTAGGCGTCAGTCGGACAGGAGGCAGAGAAGCCGGTGCAGTATTCTGCCAGGTCACAACCTCCTGTCTTTGGTCGGCAGACGCTGCCTGTCGGTTTCAGCTGCAGAGCGAAAAGAAACACAGATGGTGATGTACTGACTACTAAAATAAGCACACTTGCACACAACCAGCCAGATGGCAGAGTAAGACAGTGTCTAGATATTTGGTAACACAATAAGTATCAGTGTGACTTCCCTCACCTACAGTAGAGAGGACATAGTGAGTATTACTTACTTGGCAGTTGTGGCAGCACTCTCCCTCTGCACACTGGGCTCCTGCATTAAGTGTGCAGGTAGTGGCATTGCAGCAGGGATTCTTGCACTCCTATGAGACAGACAGAAAGGTGCGGAATATAACGATCCAGTCTCCTAGTTTGATATTGTTTGTATCTACCTTCTGTGTGCGGCATGAACAAACCTCTGCAGTGCCACAGTCACACTCCTCTCCAGGCTCCAGGAAGGCATTTCCACACACTGGCCCTCCATAGATGCGATCAGTAGAGGGAGTATCCAACAGACAGGCAGGGTTGACCTCCTCCAAGAACCTGCTGAGTTGCTGCTGACTGCAGCTGCTGAACAGCTCTGGATACACAAAGCTAGGAGAAAAGTTAGCAAGAACAAGTAAAAAAAGGTAAATATTAGCTTTACTCTGGGTTTAAGAACAGTAGATTTGTGGGAGTTTATGTGGAAATTAAACTGAGTTTACCCAACACTCTCAGCCATGATGCAGCCTTTTTTCGATGTTAAGGAGCCACAGACACAGTTTTCAGAATCATGGGACAAGCCAAGGTTGTGACCCATCTCATGTGCAATAGTTGAGGCCACTCCTATTGAGTTAATGTTATGGTCCTGTGTGTACAGTAGACAAAAGTCGAGTCAAGTAAAACTGAAACATTAACATCACACAACTCCCAATAATTTCCTTTTGATTTCTATATTTTTACACAGATATGTTAAAAAAAAGTATATACGTACCTCATTGACAGCTCCAGAGTTAGAGGTGCACATTGCATTGGTATTGGCTAAGCCGACAGTGGAACCATCAAAATCCACACCTCTACGTGAAGAAGAGGAAAAATGTTTAGACACTAGCTCTAACAGCTAAACACATGATCTTGGCATTGTCCTTTTGGCAGAGAGTTAAAAACAACTGCGTCTTACGTGATGAACTGTGCATTGTCATGTTTGGTCCTCGGCAGCAGGCTCCGCTGACGCCACTCCAGGAAGCGACCGAGGGTGAGCTCAGGGTTAGTGCTGACCTCAATCTGATCGCTGTATGACCAGATATCCAGACCGACCAGCATCACACGAACACCCACAGGGCGATAGAGCTGAAACAGAGCAGCATGTTAGCACAAACTGGAAAGTGGAAATGAACCTAAAACTGAATTGAACTGCCAAGTAAATAGCTGAAATTAGTATTTTTATACACGAAAGGATCAAACACGTAATTCTAAAAATCACACAACCAAAGGCCTCATCTATAATGCTGGAAACCATTGTTGGGTCTAGTGCTGTCTGATGATGCATTAATGTCGGCCCTTTTCCTTCAGAGTATGCAAAGAGGATTGTGTAATATGTGTGAATGTGTGAATCTCAACTTAGGTGTGAAGATTCACAGTTAAAGTTAGATTTTCACAGTGAAAGAACTGTTCATTCCTTTTATTGGTCAGATTCAACTCAGGAAAGAACAGATAGTATCAGGACAGATTTCTTGTATTTAATCCATAGTGAAAATAAAGTCTGATGAAGTGCCGGACACGTGGCTTTGCTGCTTTGTAAGAAAAATGTTTTATAGTCTTTTCTGTCACCAATGAAAATAAACTAAATCACTGGTAAAACTAGATGGACTACTTTATTAGTCCAGAAGGAAAATTGCATAAAATGAAGCTTTTCGACTCGTTTGAACTCTATAATGCCCTTATTTAACAGTCCCGGGTATTTCCTAA
The DNA here is from genome assembly GCF_008315115.2 of Sander lucioperca. Taxonomy (NCBI): domain Eukaryota; kingdom Metazoa; phylum Chordata; class Actinopteri; order Perciformes; family Percidae; genus Sander; species Sander lucioperca. The sequence goes on from NC_050187.1 coordinate 18,585,127, forward strand.
GATCAGGCCTTTACAAGGTTGAATCCTTTCAACTGATAGACTACAGAGAAACAAACATACCTTGTCCACGTGGTTTGCTATTTCAAGCGCTCTGGCCTCTATTGTCTTCTTGCTGCCAAACTTCTTATACTAAAAATAAATTATTGTTTGAATTAGTAATACAACCAACAAGATCTCAGGTATATAATATAATCTACTTCTTAAGGGAATTGTGTATCATCCACAAGATCAATGTCATTAATAGGGCTACATCTGCAATGACAAACTCTGTGAAAAGGAAAATGAGGAATCAAACCTCCTTGTTGTCGACCACCACAACCAGCTCCACTGTCCTGGATTTTCCTGTACGGTCTTTGGTCTGGGCTTTGCTTTTCTGAATAACACAAAAGGTATATTAGGTGGGTGTGCATGCATATGTGTCAGATATGGTTAGGCAAAAGTTTTATAAAACAATTAACTTTATTTGTATAGCACCTTTCAAAACACTGTTGCTTAAATAAATGAATAAGATAAGATACAAACTGTAAAATAATAACAACAATTATTTTGATGCAAAAGTATGACTGTGTCTTTTGAAATATGCAAAATTACGTATTATTGAAGCTAATAGTCACATCCTGTAATCATTTCCAAATATATTAAGATCTACTATGTCTCTATTCCTTGTTTTCTTGTTTTCTTTATTCATTCACCTTGGTTTTGTCTTAATTTGTTAAATTCAACTGAAGTGCAACTCTTTTTTTGGGTCTCATATTGTTAGATTTTTAAATATCAAGGAGAAAGTGCTTTTTATCATAAATCTGATGCAGATACAGAACTATGATGCTAGAACTGTGTATCGTTAATAGTATTTTACTGCATATCCCTTCTTGTTTTTTTTTTTGCATACAGTTGTCAAATGCAAGAATGCAGCACTAAATATTGGGTATATGGATCAGCTTCAGGCTTCCAAGCCTGGTGTATTTCTGTATGTGTCCACACTGTGTGTCTTTACCAGGCTGCTGAGCTGGAACAGTCCAGACAGACGAGGTCCGTGATCATAGTATGTGGTTGTGTTTCCATGGGAACAGGAGCTCCTCTTCCTCCTCAGGTGTTTGTAGTTGTAAACAGCATGAAGAACCTTGTCACTGTTAACTGCGGAGATCTGTCTGTCATTCTGCTGCCCCGCCTCGGCGCCAGCCAGAGGTTCGATGAGGTACATTTGGTCCTGGAGACGCACAAACCCCCTGTAGTGCAAAACAGGAACTTCAGAGTGGACAAAGCGGTTTCTTTTCTCAAACAGATCTCAGTTTACCTTGTTTATCCTGCTTTCAAGGTCCCACAGATGTAATGACTAACAGACATGTATTTTATAGCAGACAGAAGGCAGCATTGCATGGCCTTTGTTGTTTGGGTTGCTACATGCAGTCTTAATGGTCGTTGTGATGGAGGAAATGGATGCTGAGGGACTGATCCTCTCTTTGGATTGGACACACTGGTCATGAGTCACAAAGGGAGACTTAACAGTCTCAAATTACCACAGGCTTAATTAAATTTGGCACTCTACTTTGAGAAACAATAACTTTTTGTAATTAGAGATATGATGAAAAAAACTTGCCATCCAGAATTACTCACTTTATTCCTGAGCACAGTCCCACGCTGGCAGAGGAGTCATCGACCCCCACAATGTGCCCATGGTAGTAGCAGTGGACCTGAAGATACATCTATTATTTGTCACAGACTCAATGGAGAGATTTCAACTTACTCTTTTGGGTTTTTTTTCTTAAGCGAAGTGTAAAAATGTGATCTAATTTGAAGAAGATAATATTGTATGTGTCATGGTCAGACGAAATGACAATCTTAACCTTATATGTCAATTCCTCTTCCACATTACACAAGAATGACAGTGTCCCCTCTCATAATAGGAACTTTGTAACTGAGAAACTATCATGGCATCTGATATTTTGAAATAAGACATTTTTACTGGCAGGTATTGCATAAAATGCCCAAAACACAAAGTTTGGAGATAAAAATGATGAAGATGACTGGGATCCGTAGAATTACTTATGCAATTACTTTTGTGTGTTTTGTTATTTGTGTTGTACAGCCTTTAAATTCGTATCACATGTATTTTGGTCAATACTGTAAATATAAATGCAGGAAGATCTGCATTATACAAACCCTCTTTCTTATATTATCTTAACTTAACAGTTCAGAGCTGTGACTTTAAATTTTGGACTGACCACAAAATAACCACACCTGCGTTTTACAAAACTGCAAAAAAGACCAAATACAGGAAAACAAATGCAACAAAAGCACTGAAACTTGGAGGGGAGGTGACACAGGATATCCTGTACTTAACTTATTCATGCCCGTACAGGAAAATTAATTTGTATTACACTCGTCTGGTTCCAGACTTCTGAATCACCCATTTATTCAGTGATTCGAAATTTTAAAAAAATAATGAAGCATTAATATGAGGCTTACAATCTATTTTTTCACAACACAGGCATCTGTTTCTGATATAAATACAGGGGTTATATTAATGTCAGTGAAATAGTAGTGAAATAATGCAAAGACATACCCTAAGATCTGGAGTAGTTGTGATTTGGGTGCCCTGATCAGAATAGTGTGTCACGGAGAAGTTTTTCCCGACAAGGTCTCTGAAAAGAACATTTTATTATTATTATTTATTTTTTTTAAATAATACTGACACACCAAGAACGAGACTAGCCTACAGTTAGGCCTATTTGTGGACTCTGACAATCAGAAAAAAATACACTAAAAACACTGTTGCAAACATTTGAAGTTTTCTCACTTGTTCTTTTCCAGGTGCAGTGTGTAGTTTTGCCCTGTAATCGTCAAAGAGTACTGGAGTACATCAGGGTATGTCTATACACACACACACACACACACACACACACACACACACACACACACACACACACACACACACACACACACACACACACACACACAGCAAAAGACCCTTTAGTGTATTCTTCAAAAAGTTAAAAGCGATTTTTAAATAAACTCATCAAATGGTTGAGTAGAGTGTCTGTTACCTGATGTGTAGCAGCATCATTAATGCGAGATGAATCCTTCAGCCTCTGAAGTATCACTGTTTGGTACTTCATCACATGGGGAAGAGTCATCTCATTGCCCGCAATTATTCCTGCAAGTATCAGGGATATTTTACAAAAAAGAAAGAAAGAGTGAAAGAAAAAAATAAATGCAAGAAAGAAAGAAAGAAAGAAAGAAAGAAAGAGAGAAAATTCGTACCCCATGAGGAGAAGAAAATCCATATAAAATACTCAGAATGTGGCATGTTGCTCTACCGGACGGACTCTGTCATTGTGTGCTTGGCAGTCTAAAAGGAAATAGGCTCCTCAGCTCTCCGCCCCTCTCTGCTGTGTAATATCCTGAAAATTACCATTTGAGGTTGACAAACCACATGAGTCACAACGCGAGCCTTAAAAAGGTTAACCGTTGTTCCTCAAATTTTGAATTGTGTAAGGTGCTGAGTGAGTCAAAATTAAGTGATAGGCCTATATTGTACGGGGATTAAAAACGCGGTGATAAACCTCGCTTAGAAATTTGCAGTTAGTTGAAAGTCGGCTCTGCCCTCAATTTTCCCTCAATCGATTTCATTTCACTTCATTCGATTTAAGATTTTACTCGGCAGATTATGGGAAACTCCTTATTTATTAAAAAATGTCCAGTAGCCTAATTGTAACCAGACCCAGTAGCCTACAAGGAATCTTAGTAGCCTTTATCACCATCTACTGGTAAAATGGCGGAGCAGTCAGATTCGCTCAGACAGGTGTTTTCATGTTATGAACCCCTCTTTACCAGCTTAATGCACCGTAAATACATATTTTAGAGTAAGTTATATGTGCTAAACGTTACACGCTTTTAGGATAGCCTATTTGAATTGTATTCATTTATTTAGAATACAGAAATACCAACAACAAGTTACATAAGGAGCTTACATAACAATTCAAAATAAATAAACGAAAAGAAAAAAGAAATAAAAAGCTGCTATCTCTAGTGAAGCTATCTGCTAGTGTCTCAAGTGAAGAAATCAATTTAAGGGCTTTTTGTCTTTAACCTGTTTCAATGACTTAAGATATTTAGCTCATTCTTCCAATCAATGGTTCAGGGAGGGTTTCGTCTTAAAAATATACATAAGCTAAAATGTTTTCCTAATCGTGCCACTTTTACTTTTAAGGCAAACTGTCTCTGTTTCCCGTGTTCTGGCTCTTAACCTTTTGCTATTTTCATTGGATAGGGCTACAACCCTTTTTAACTGTCTATGATACAACCGGATAAAACAAGCTGGCACCGACGTCGCGTGCCTTTTGCTAAATTGGTAAAGTTAATTGAAAAGACAAATGCACGTTGTGCCAGTCAAGTTTATATTGTTCGTTTGTGGTGCATAATATCAAACAAATTAAATAAAGTTACCAAATGAATTAGCATCCTGAAGTGGATATGACTTTTCCAAAGATTCTATATTACTTGTAAACCGTCTCTGACAATGTTGAGTATGTTTGGCCAGTTGGTGGCGGCAACGCATCATTTCGTTTTTGACAACCGACAGAAAAAAAACGCATTATGACGTCGTCATTCCGCGACAACTACTACAACCCAAACAGAAAACTCTTAGCATGTTCGCGGCTAACATTACAGTCGAGAAAGAATACGCCAGCTAGCTAGTTATGAAGGGTTAAGGTTAGGTTCCTTATAAGGTAAGTTACATATTTATGTATGGCTTACGTGCAGTTTAGTATCACAAATTATTTTCCAAAAACTGAGTGTCCCAAATTTTGAGGGTCTTATTTGAGACAGGTTAAGGTTAGGTTAAAGTTAGGGGTAGGGGTAGGGTTAGGGTAGCACAGGTGGTTTAGCAGGTTCATAATTAAGGACATTGTATGGGGAATTAGGGACACTAAACTGCACGTAGGACATTTTATGGGGAATTTGTGACACTAAACTGCACGTATACCTTTTATGTATACTGAATTATACGCAGTTTTACTGCGTTTGGACCGGTTAGGACTCATATTATTCACTACAACGTCGCGTTGTAGCAGGGTTCAAATGTGTGTTGATGCCTGCACACCGTATTCTCTTTCTAGCACGTTACTTATAACAACCGATGACAACCTGGAAACGATGCTACAGCAGCCAGAATTGGTCCGACTTCTGACAGAGGGACATTTGTCATTAAAAAACTGCGATGAAGACTGTTTGACAGGAAACTCACAGGAGCCGAAGCAGAGTGTGGACGAGGAGGGAGACCCATTCAACTTCACCCCACAGCTCATCCACCTGCACAAAGACCACGAGATCTTTGAGGTAACGTTAATATAGCAACAACAAATGGAACCGACTGATCGTTTACTCATTCTGCTGAAGCCCTTGGATAACGGTCACATTTAGCTAACCAAGTACCCACCATAAAATACTGCATGTGAATGTTGTTGACAGGATGGGGACATTCACAGACACATGTATCTGCAAGACCTCTACATCTCAGAGGCTGACGACAAGCCACCTCTCAGGTATTGAAACCAACTTATATAAATTTGTGATCGAAGTTTTAGCTTTTGTAATAACGTTAGCTTGTGTGTGGCTGTGGTACAGAATTGGGCTGCATTCCGTTAAGAAATGTATCTACATTATTTAGCCCATTTAATTACAGGGAAGATAATGTCCTTCACTGAAAGCAGTTTCTCAACTCATTAAAATATGTTTTAACTAGAGATGTTTTGCCTCCGATACTGCCTAAAATGCTGGTATCGGTATTAGGAAGTACTGGAGTTTATGCACCGATCCGATACCACGTAATAAAGCCCTAAAGAAAACTACTTACGGAAAATCTCCGTAAGTAGTTTATTTATGTTCTTTTTCCGTTATAACTGACTGTCAAACTGGATAAAAAAAGAAAGTTCTGTGGCATTCATTGTTTGTGTTTGTTCATGTTTCACAAAGAGTTTAACCTGACCCAGACCGTACAACAAAGATAGAAATCATATCACATCCATACAGGGATAGTAGTATACAGTTGTTAAAACATAATAAAAGTATCGGCCAATACGCAAGTTCAGGTATCGGGAAGCAAAAAATGGTATCGGACCATCTCTAGTTTTAACTTAATTTTAGAAAAAAAAGTACCACCAACTCTGGATTATACATTGACATGTATTGAAATCATCTTACCCAATTTACCGTCACATTGTTACTATTGAGGTAGTGAGTTAAACAAATGTTGACATTGACCAATGTATCACACCTGAATCATTTTTGATATGACTAATTTGTGTCAGGCGTTTGGTAGTATTTTACAGACTAAACTGATTAGTTAAAACAAAAGGACTGAGTGCACGTTTTTCTAGAATAGCAGAATAGCAATTAGATAGTCTATTAGTCTTGACCAGTTATCTCCAGAAATATGGCAAATAAACCACCAAAACCCCTAACCCTAACACCAAACAACAAAGTGGCCCCAGAGGTCCTTAGCTAACAGCTGTGGATTCTTCCCTTTTTAACTTTAGCCCATTGTAATGGTGTGGGTCAGGTCACCTTCCTCCTCTTGTCTTTTCTCAGCGTGTCAGAGTTTGCCTGTCACATTTCTGGCTGCAGTGCAGTCTTCAGCACTTTGGAGGAGTATGAGCACCACTACAACTCCCTTCACAGACATGTGTGCTGCTCTTGCCGTCGCTCCCTGCCAAGTGCCCGGCTCCTAGACATTCACATTCAGGAGTGGCATGACTCTCTTTTCACTATCCTTGCCCAGAGGCAAGATTTGGTGAGCTAAAGTCCTGTGGTTGTATAATTTCCCACGACTCTTTGTTGTCTTGATCTTAAGCTGTAAATAAAGTGAAATATTCTAATCATTCATGGAAGGTTAATACTGAGTTTTTATTTTTCCTTCACATTTTTCAGTACCAGTGTTTGGTGGAGGGCTGTGGACAGAAGTTCAGGACTAGTAAACACAGGAAAGACCACCTCATAAGAATTCACAAGTATCCTCCAGACTTCAGATTTGACAAAACCAAAAAGGACAGAGGGTAAGACTGCATATTTTGTCCGTTAGATGGCAGCAAAACCTCAGTAGGTGTATTTCTCTGCAAGGTTTCAGTCTAGAAGAGTCCATGCTTGTTATAGTAAACACGATTTATGCCTCTGAATTGAAATTCTTGAGTTGAAACTGTTTATATTTTTACTCGGCTATTTCATATTCTCCTGTTAACAAAATAGTTATAGACTGAGACAACAAACAGTAAAATGGCTTAAATGAGTGTTAAATAATTATATATTCATTAAATACCCTTGTATGTGTATTTCTAATAATGTCTTTGTTAATAGAACCCGACAGATGAAGAGACAGCAGCAGAAAGACACAGCCATGGAGTTAGTGGACGATGTATGTGAGTCTGAGGGTGTTGGTGAGGTTATGTGTGATGTGCTGTCCAACCAACTCGAGCAAGGAGAATCCATGGAGACGCATGTGTCCGAGGAAGAAGCTGCTCGCATGGCAAAGTCAGCCTCTACTGAGGAGCACGCAGATCTTTCTGAGGCAGCTCACAGTACGGGGACAAGCACGGAGCCACTAAAACCACGATACTCCTACAGGTTAGTCTTAAAACAGAAGTACTGGATATTCTCAGGCAGTTTTAGCCCTGTACTTAGAGAGACTAAGTCAGCCATTTTCAAGATGTTTCAAGGTTAACTCTGGATATTAAAGATTCTAGTTTTCTTAAGGTAAAACTTGTGCAATTATGTAGTTAAGAAAATTGTAGGAAGTTTTTTTTTTTCTAGCATTTAAATGCAATATTATATAATTAAAATGAATGTGACTTGATATTTTCATATTATTCACTACAGTTTTTTGACATACAAAACAACAGCCGTGTTCTTGTCTCTCAGGGTCCCCACTACCGTGTGCTTCGGTCACGGCTCTGTCCGAGGCTTCAGAGGGCGGCGGGGAAGGAGGAAATGAAACACCAGAACTCTGTTGTCTGTCCTTTTTAAGATAAAAAAAGTGTATACACTTGTCTTATGAATATATTTACTGTCATATGTATCTTTTTCTTCAAATAAAATGTTTTTTTTTTTACAAAAGAAGTGTGTGTGTGTGTGTGTGTGTGTGTGTGTGTGTGTGTGTAAACATTCGTTCAGGTGATCAGCAGTGCAGCTCATAGCAATGTTTAAATGACAAGTGATATGGAAGATTTTGGAAGAGAAAAATAAGACGGATGTCAGAATTTACATAATAGATTTTAATAATTGTACAAAACATCTTTTTACCCATCAGATATAAAATACACTGTTCATTAATGACTGATGTGAGTATCAGTCATGTTTAGCATTTTGAGTGTTTTCAAAAATAGCTGACTTATTTACATTTAGTAATGCAGCTGGACTATTAAGAGCTCTTTGAACATCTGTGCAAAAAAGTTGTCCTTTTGAGGTAATGTAAAAAATAATACAATTTTTATATTTATATAGTTGATTTCTACTTTTTAAACTGGGAAAATTATTAAGAAGTTAGAAACAGAAATTGTGTGGTTTAGATATTAAATAGTAAATTCACCTTAAAAAGTCTCATGGTTTACGGTATATTAACATGAAAAAGGTCGCTGGTATTGCCAAAGGGTAAACCCATTTTTAAAGATAAAACAACTTTTATGGACATTTGATTTCATTACAAAGGTGATTAAAAAAGGCACTAGTCTCTTTTTGTTATTGATTATGAACTATTGTAGATGGCCAACTAGTTATAATTATGGATATACTTCTGGACTGTGTTTTTGTTGTTGAATTTCCTCTTTATAACCTCTGATTATTAATTGTAGGTAGGCCTACAATACAAAAAAATCACACTTGTTTGGTAACTTTTTCCTTTCACCTTAAAAGCCTATATATATATGTGTGTGTATTTATATATCTGTATATATATGTATATATATATATATGTGTGTGTGTGTGTATTTATATATCTGTATATGTATATATATATATATGTATATATATATATATATATATATATATATATATATACATACACACACACACACACACACACTCACTAGATATAAAGTGTGTCTGTGCCTATATTATCAAGTTTTACTATTGTAGGCCGAAATAGATGTGGAATAAATGTTTATGCTCCTTAGTGTTTTCTATACCCCCACATTTGAAACTGTCCATCTAAGGTGAGAATTATGTAAAGGCCTTTGAAACGGAAATAAAACATTCACATTCATGGCAATCGCTTCAGTGAGTCGTCACGTACTGTTGCTTTAAACCCAAAGCTATAGGCCTTTAAATAATCACGGTATGTTTTGTTACATTAAAGTCACTTTGACTCAAATATTTATGGAATACCTCTGTTGTAATGGTAAAGCTCACAATAGGATAGCAATTAGTCCGGAAAATGAGCTCTGCAAAAAAAAAAAAAAAAAAAAAAGGATTTTACTGAATATACTGCAAAAATTGTTAACAAATCATTTACTGTAAAGTAAATCTTAAATTCTGATTCATATTAAAAAAGCCAATCGAGTGAAATATTTCACTTGGTTTTGTCCCGCGTGTTCCTTAAATAAAGCGGTTATATTAAAAGAGATTGTTCTACTAGCATAACTATTGTGTGAAAAATATGTTTCATTATATCGAAAAATATTTCACATAAGAATTAATATAAGATTTCAGACATGTTGACTCAAGATGGACATTTTTTTCAGTGTTGGTTATTTGCTGTATAGGCTAAGGCATTTTTAAAAGGCAGCTTTCCCAGCGATGCAGTTCAAAGGTAGTGAGGGTTAAGACAAGTAGTACATCCCATATGGTCCACTGAATAGTCCTGGGACGGTGAAGGCAGGCCTCGGTCCGTTCAGGGACCCGTATAGGGACGGTGAGCCCATGGGTGCGCTCAGGGGGAAGGGAAAGGCGAAGGCCGGCAGCAGCGGCTTCGCGGCCAGCTTGAACTTCTCCAGCTCGGCCTCCTGCAGTCTTTTGGCCTTGGCCCTGCGGTTCTGAAACCAGATCTTGACCTGGGTCTCTGTGAGGCTGAGAGAGTTGGAGAACTCCGCTCTCTCTGCGATGGAGAGGTACTGTTTCTGACGGAACTTCCTCTCCAGAGAAAGCAGCTGAGAGGTTGTAAAGGGAGTTCTGGGTTTTCTGTTATTCTTGTGTTTCCGTAGATTACACGAGGTCGGGCTGGGATGTCCTGGAAGTATATTTAGAGAATCACATTATTAGAATAGAAAATGTTTCATCGATATTACTTTACTATATTGCCACTTTGATACAAGTAGGCCTAAAGCCAAATCAGGGAAATATCTAACAGAATATTATATATTAATAATATATGTTATTTAAGGCAACACAATCACATCTCAAAGTTTAATAATCCAGCATCATCTCTAGATTTAAAGGCTGAGATAATTAAGGGACGATGGCTTTTTACATCGAGTTTCCTCGTCAGTGTAGGCTACTTCTGTAAAATACCTAAGGTATGAACCTTTTTGTATTTACTGTGGTATTTCGTGCAAGGTTCTTCAATTAGTGCAAACGTATATGTCCATATGTATAATTTGGAGACAGTTTTAGACTGTTGGAAAGTTTAAAAGTAGCGTATGTTTCACAGAATTAAGAAAGAAAGAGTAGGCTATCCTACACTCACTTGGAGGGGATGCGTAAGGAGCCTGAAACCAGGGGCTCGTCTCCTTGTCGTTGAGGTCCACAGCCTCCGGATTGGACCGATAAAGTCCCCTCGGTGACGCACACTCGGTCTCCTCTGCCCGGGCGCAGCCTGCAGGCTCGGGGGAGTGGAGGCGTCTGTCCGGCGTCCTGTCTGATATGAGGGATTCCACACTGAAAGGCAGGTTTAAACTTTTGGTTTTACACCTTCTGGTAGATGACAGGTCCAGCTCGTCGGTTCCAATGCCACCAGCGGTTCGGTCCTCTGGTGAGGTCTGCGTCGGAACAGCCAAGGGCGGTGATCCCTGCGCAGGATTCATTACGCACGACTGAGGTGCCATACAACCAATTTTCCTGCCGCTCTCTCCGTTTCTGATTTTCTTTTTTCGTTTTCACTCGAAGAAATCTGTTATTGCCCAGGGTCCTCCAATGTTCAGCAGCTGCGTGGTAAACTTAAGTGTTTACGCATGGACTTGCCTCTCCTTCAGTGAAGTGCCATTAGTTCCTCTCTCATCCTTTCGCCTGCCTATCAGCCTGTCGATGTTCCCATGTGACTAGGCTGAAACAGTTTCTGATAGGTCAGGCTTGTAATGACAGTGTTGTGGTCCATTTCATGCGCCTGTGGTGCCTTGACAGATGTAAACCTCCGATCAGCGAGTGGTGCGGAATTCGAAATCGCCAAAGTAAAAAGTCCTCCTCCACCCTCCACCCTCCACCCTTGTCCCTCTCTCCCTTCACACAGACTTTTTTGTTGTTGGTCCTTTCCAGCTGTGGACTCTTACATCAGCACCATCTTCCTCCCCCAGTCACTGGTATCATGGGTTTAATTTGTGCACATTACAACATAACATCAGTAATTGCATGGATATATCTAAATTTCAGTGCACAGGTCCAGGTCTGAATATTGCCTGAAATATTTAGGCTAATATATTGTTTAATATTGATAATATAAATCATATATTTAAAAAAAAACTGTGGAATTGGTTGACAGTGTAATACATTGTATGTATAATGTAAAATAATGTATGTTAAATATTCTTTAATAATATTATTTGTTAAAGAAAACAGCCTTCTGAGTAAGTTTGCATAGTCATATTGGTGCACAATCCACATCGAAAAGGTCTATTTTCTCTCCAGCTCAAACATTCATACACCAGCCGCCATATCAGTAATCTCTGAAATGTTCCCCTATAAATCTATTGGTATTGGTCTCAAAAATTCCCATATAGGTTGGGCTCTATTTTCAACTCATTGTTTTGGTTTTACGGGTCCAACTTTAATGTTTTGATTCACTCTCACCACTCTCATCAAGCTTTGTTTTCAGCAGCAACAGGCAGCTGCTCTAAAAACCCACTTTACACTACATGACCAGCACCCAAAGTTACCGACTTGCTGGTGAACATAGTGGAGCATTTAGCAGCTAAAGAGCCAGATTCCATCACAAGTTAAAAACAGAGTTCAAGTAGAGTAAATATTGGACTTACATTCATCAGGCAGACACAAACATGACTCCAAATGAACGCTAATGTTTCGTGTCTTCTGAAAGTGTAAATTGGTTGCTAAACTGTTTGCTAACACATTCGCCATATCAACTTTATAAGGAGATAATATGTTGATAAATGTGTTGTTCCGCTGCCCCCAAGTGCCCAGAAAGATCAATGAAAGAAAGTTTAACAAAAGATGGCCCCAAAAACTCAGTTTACAAAAGTTTATACAAGGTATACATTTTTTTCATTTGGTTGCCAAAACGTTAGTGCTGTTACTTGTTGTAGGACCTCGTCTGAAAAGTTGTGCTTGAAAATAAGTTACAGTAGTTTATCACCGTGTTTCATTAAACTAGTAAGGCAATCCAGGCTGTGATTCACAGTACTTTTTATACTCTTAGGAGTTATTATCACTATAAATTTCTATCTTGTGGCCTGCAACGAAGTTATCTATGGCTGTGTACTGCCCATATTTCAATCTATTGTGTTCATTGTCTGTAATCCCTTTGAGACACAGTAAAACCCTAACTAATGTCACAGAGGTCCATTGAAGAGGCCCATCCAAATTGGCCTTGTTTTGCAGCTCTTCAAATCAAGTCAAATCATTTTCGGGGAAACCCAATATGTGAGGTTTTTTTTCTCTCTTATGGGAACTATTGTTGGGCCTGCAGCAGCACACTGACTGTCTGTCTGTAGGACAATTGGTTAAATGGAGTTAACTGTTTCTCTCCCCGAGGTACATTTCTGCTTTGATCCTGCTGCGCCTGGCGCCTGTCTGCTCTCTCTCCCGCTCTCCCTCTCTGTGTGACAGTGATAGATCGCTGGGTAACCATACAAGCTTTCAATGACTGTAATTTAGTGCCCAACAACATTACATTCTCCTCTACTTACTGAGAATATTACCCTTTCTCACTCTCCTCCTGTTTGAAAAGGGATGTAGGGCTGTTTGTAATGTTGTTTCTCTTCCATTGCTTTGTAATGAATGAGTAAATTATATTGCCTACTTCTCTCTGAGTAGCACACACATGCCAGAAGAAGTTTGAGAAATAAAAATCTATATATAGTGCAGTAGCTGCATTACAGTTTTTCGTATTACAAAGGATCTCTGTCTTTTAATCTACGTATTGCTTTTCAATACATATCAACAGCACAATTTATTTTGTTCAAAATGTTGTGCCAGTTCATCCTGTAGATGTTATACTTGACTGGATAGGTGAAAACTTTGACCTGTTGGTGGCACTAGCTGAAAGGTCACAAAAGTTATGAGGATTCAACATTGATATCTTTACCAAATTGCATGGCAACTGATCCAATAGTAGGCGAGACATTTCTCTAAAACCCAAAATGTCAACCTGGTGGTGACACTAGCAGAAAAGGTCAGTGGGTCATTTAAGTCTTTAGGATTCATCCTCTGTACAGCATGACTGTCTGTACAAAATTGAATGGCAATCAATCCAACATCTGTTGAGATATTTCAATCTTAAAATGTGGTGGAGTGACAGGCAAAAAGAGTGACATTGCAGTCATGCCATGCCTCTAGTGTGGCTATAAAACAACAGTGAACAGTGATACAGCAACAGTGCCCTTGCAATATAGACAATCAATCAATCAATCAATCAATCAATCAATCAATCAATCAATCAATCAATCAATCAATCGACAAACCCAAACTTACACACACCTCTCTGAACCCTGCTGCCTTGCCAAAGTGGAGGACTGTTTTAGGTAACTGTCGTTTCCAAAAGAGTTTCCTTTTGAACCAAACATGTTGAAGCAGGCTTCATACATTTCATTTTTTCTTTCATAAGAGTTGGCAGGGCCTAAGTAAACTTTGGGGAGTCATGTGGGATAAACATTTATGAAACACACAGCGGGGAGCTTTGGGGTAAAAGTGTATCGTCTTTAAAAGAGACGAGAGGCCTGCCCGGTGAAGCATAACAGAACATTATCCTGTGTCTGAGTGGACCTGCCAACATTGGTATGTCGAAATGTCAATTGATGTAAGATCACACACTTTCCTTTCCATGACGACATTTATAATACATCACACTCTATATGAATTCTCTTTATTCTCACAGACAGAATGAAGTGTTGATTTCCATACGCACAAGGATCATAATTACAATTGGTCCATTTCATGCAAAGATGTGACCAAGTCAGCTTTGCTCGCCTTAAATCGGTCTCTCGTCTTGAAGCACTAGTAGTAAGTCAATTCTCATATCGAAATGTAAATATCATGTCCATTCACAGCTCAATGTACTGCTACCACTGTAATGTGGGAAATAATCAAAGCTACTCTGTCTCATCCTCAAAATCTCTGTACAACTGTGATTTCAGTCAGAATTGAGTTCAGGTCAACCCAGAACTTCATCTAGTTTTGGTATCATTACACCATTGAGGATAACTTTTTCTGTGGCTAGTTAATTTCCTGCCAATATGATGATTGTGTCATATGGCAAAAAAGGGCCACAGTGAGGACTTTAATATGAGCAAAGCCAAAGATAATTCTACCTTAACTGCTTCTATGAGATATATGTAGATTTTCTGGACAATTTATTTTGTTAAATCAACTTATTAAGCACCAATTGTCGCTTATACACGGCACAATGCTAGCAACACTCACACTATTGGCATGTTTGATCTGGGTGTTTACATTAATTACTGAAATAACTAGAAGCGCGCTCGGGGAGCGCAGACCACCCCCGAGGCCATGCTCTATCTAGGGGTGTCCCCGACTAAGAATTTGCATGGTCAAATCTGATTGGTCAAGTCTTGCCTATTGTCGATTGATCGTCAAATCGTGTTTGTTATTTTTTTTGCTCATTGAGCCATATGGTCATTTGCTACATTGGCTTTAATTTCTTCCACACCAGACAAAAGAGCTGAAATGGGATCAGTGCCACGAGCTATCAGTTGTATTTTTGCCCCCTTTGTTTAAGCTTTATGTAGAAAAATAGCAAAAACAACAGTATTGGGCGAGATGCATGATGTGACTATCGTTTAGCTGTTGTTTCAACCCAATGAACAGCGCTGTTTGTTGTAGCCTAGTCTAGATTGATGTTCCACTTCCAGGATTGCTCAGGTGCTCTTTCCGCCGGATGCCCCTCTTTTTAGGCTGGATGACCATCACTTTCCACTTTCTTTGTGTTGGCATTCTAAACTCTGGTCGATTTATGAGGACTAACGGTTCTCTGCTCCTCAGATCTCTGCAGGGTAAATTGAGACGGCTAGCTGGACTATCTGTCTAATCTAAGTTTTCTGTTCCACGACTAAAACCTTTGAACGTTCACATGTTCCACCAAAACAAGTTCCTTCCCGAGGTTATTTTGCAGAGGCACCGTTGCTCCGTCCGGCGCTTAGCACCGCCCAAGACGTTTGTGATTAGTTTAAAGAAATGCCAATAAACCAGAGCACTTTTTCCTCTCATCTGAAATGCTGTGTGGACTAGCCAGACCCTCCTCCGCAGCGCTGTTTAGGAAGGTCTGGCAATGCGAGCCTACACCTAGCCCTATCTCGCAATATTAACCAAAGTGAAAAATTATTTGTGTAACCACCCCTTAATTCAGATCCGCTTCAAAATGTAAAGGGTTCTTCCTTGGCCCATGCCATACCCTTCCACCAAGTTTCATGAAAATCAGACCAGTAGTTTTTCCGTAATCCTGCCGGAAAACCGAAAACATAACCTCCTTTTTAAGAGGTAATAATAATAAACTTAAGCATTCAAGCTCACTTGGCTCCAGCTCAGTCTTACTCAGGCCCAGTCATGCAAATCATGCCAAAGAGGATGTGGAGGGCCTGTGGTCTTCCCAGTGATGTTTCTCCTTATCTGATCTGAGCTTGAAGGGAACTGCAACAACATGTTAGCCTTAATTATTTGTTTCATCTTTCCCACCGTCAGCACATTATGTCATGTGAGCTGCCACTCTCGCTGCGCCCACTTAAGGTAGGGTCTCACCTGTCGACTTTGAAAAGGTCACCAATATGATCTGCTCACTGTTATAAGATACCTACATTTTCATTAGCATAATCATTTGTCGTTTTATTCTGTGCTGTGTCATAACAAGACAACCAAGTTTGAGGTGTGCTCAAAATAAAAACGACCATAAAGTCTGAAGAAAAAACTGTTTTGTTGTTCTGAACGGCCACACTTGAAGGCTGCCTCCATAAAGAGGAGCGAGACACAATAATTGACAAATGGGAATACCCGGGCAAACCTCCTAGAAGGAATTCATGGTGTTGCACTTCTTTGTATAGCAATGTTGTAAAGTCGGATCCCAGAATTGAAACTCAAAATACAGGTGTGCTAACTTGAATGTTAACTCTTACACTAACGTAAGCTGAGGTTGTCTGCTTAAAGCCTTCCATGTGAGGATGACATCTCAGTAATTTCCTTCTTTCAGAGGACATACTGGGGACTCACATGGCAGATGATGCTCGAAACAGTTGTAATTATGTTATGGGTTGTTGATTGGTTAAGTGCTTTTCATTTATCCTCTATATGTTAGCATGACTCGGTTGCCAGGGGAAAGTGTTGACAGGCAAGCAGTGAGCGGGTTATTATGCCTCTGTGTGTTTTGTATGTAGGATATTGGGTTTGGTGACAGGATGGCGGGTCCCACATGACGTCTGATAGAGACGAGCAGAGTAGTTGGCTGATGGGGACTCGGCAGTGAGTCTTGCACACAGTGCCAGGTGCTAACAGGTGAACACAGAGATATTGTTGCTGTATTGTCACGGTTTGGTTACGGAGGGGGACAAAGGGAACCGGACACCCTCTCTGGACCTTGAGCGAGCCAGGGGTTAGGGTGAGCTCAGTGACGGCGCTGACAGCAGAGGGGAACTCAGATGGTAGCCCGCACTTGGCGATGATAACGACGATGAGGATAATGTTAGAGAATGACCCACTAACAGAAGCTAGTGATGTTAAATTATTATAGGTTCTTTATTGTCTCGCCATGCTAGCAGATGTAGGCGTCATTGGTATGAGGGTGATGACAGCGGAGGAGCAGGGGACATCACAGGACTTATGGAAGCAAGAGAAACCTGACACACACACACACACACACACACATGCTGTGTTTGAGTCTTGAATTATACCGAACAAGTCTCTGAGTGTAATAAGTGCAGCATTCTACTGGTTCATAGTGGGACACAGAGGCCTGTTAATGGCCTTGCAGTATTTGTATGTCTATTTTGTGGTCAAATGAATGACTGGAGAATGTTACCACAACATACTGTATCTTCTTCACTCCCATTTTGTTTCTTATCCCCCACAGTCTGTAGATTCACAGTGAATTAGATCTCACAAATGTATCTGCCACAGCATCAGTTTCCCACTTTGCATCTCAATAATTTGCCAAATGAGGTCAGACCACAGCACACTGGCAGACAGTGCTGAACACAGTTTGTTTAAGACTCACTGGAAGCCGAGAATGGCGCACTGATTTATGTCAAGCTGTTTGTGACAGCTGTTGCCGATTGACTATTTGCAAATTAGGTTAAACATTTCCCTACAATATTACAATTGACTTCTCCGAAACCACTCAAGTGATGGCAGTTGCACAGCAACATGCTGTGACAATTTAAACTGTGACAAATCACACAGCAGCACCTGTTGGGAGATGACTGGTCCACTGAGACAGTCAACTGAAAAAAAGAAAAGAAAGTCAACTTATGTTTGTTCCTATATTGTGCTATGTTATACCTCTTTAAATTAAGAATAAATTAGAATGGATTACAAAGTCTGAAAAATGATGACTATTAAAAAGTACAAATTTTTGTTTGCATGTGTTAAATATTGAGAATTAATACTATGCAGTTTGCTGTCCAACTTTGTTAAAGATATTTGGACTAAATCAAACCTTGTATCATTGTACCAAATAGTGAGTTGACTACTCATTATCAAAAAGAAAAACAAAAGTGGAGCAGTTTGGGATTTTGGGAAATGCACTTATTAGCTTTCTTGCTTCAAGCTAGCTGTTTTCCCCTGTTTTCAGTCCTTGTGCTAAGCTAAGCTGAAACCTGCTGGATGTAGCTTCATATTTACAGTGACTATGTATGAGAGTATGGTATTGATCTTATCTCAAGAAATGTCCAAAATGTCAGACTTCTCCTTTAATGGTTGGCAGATACAGGTACTATCTTTAATGTTTTTTTGTTGTTGCTTTTTTGTAAATCTCAATCCAAACAAGATATTAAGTACAAGATGGCTTATCTTATTATCCACCAGAGCAAAGCAGTGCACCAAAAACAACATTTCATTTGCCATTAAAGAGAACTTGCTGTGTGTTTTAAGTCATATTTAGTACATGATACTTCTACTTTTAATGTATTGTAACGTATGGTTTCAAGGACTTGTTGCTATTCAGAGCAAATAACTTAATTTTGTGAGAGTGACTTGTTTGGACCTATGAAGCAGTATCACACAGTTTCAGAGGGGACTTATAGACATATTTCTGATGCATATTTCCTCAAAGCTTGTGACTCACACAACCTGACTTAAAAACACAGATTTCAAAAGATCTTCTAAGCATGTAAATAAATTATAATCAATAATTATACTTGTGGCTCTGATAATGTTGACCACAGAGGAGCCGGAACTGGAACAAATTAGGGTCACATGGCATTCTTGTGCTGGCTCTAGATTGTGGGAATATCCCTTTGCATTTGGCTACAGATACTTCAAGCCATCACACGCCTACCTTTTAACTTTAGGCAAATGCTGTACTTCATCGCACATGTAAATATAAATTCTACATAATAATATTGTTTAATTAAATGTATATTTAGGGTTTCTGTGAGAATGTGAGTGTGTGCCTGTGATCTCAGCGCAGTGACAACTTGAACAAATACGCTGAGTTGATTCTTCTAAGATTACAATAGATTCCACGTCCTCTCACGACGCTCTGAAAGAGATGGGAGGGCACAGCAGAGGCCCCTGAATAAACAACCATTAAATTCTCCCTGCGCCTGTATGAGGAGATACGTCAGACTTGGGGCTGTGCTTTAAACAAACCAAAACACGAAAGCACAAAGAAACAGAAGTAAATGTTGAAAAAAAGAAAATTGTTTGAATAAGGAAGCCCATTTTACCTTAATTACTTAATCTTTTTTATATTGGTTGCTTGGAAAAAGAGTCAGATTAGTCGACAGCCGGATAAGGCAAAGAAGATGGGTGGAGGGAGAGAAGAGGGGGATGAAGTGGATGAAGGAGAAGATGAAAGCTTTGTTGTGCTGATGCTTAATGAGCTGGAAAACACAATTGAACTACTCTGACTGTGGAAATTGCTGTGAGGGCATCGTAAATTAGTGCCAGTGTGGGAGCTAGCCTGCTGACAGAAAAGGAGCTTTGTGTGGTAAAGGCTTCTTCACAGGCCTGCAGCCACGAAGATCCTCACAGCGGTGTCATGGCTTGATCTGTCACACGACTAGGAGTTTGGTGGTTACTCATGGATGAGGGAACTGTTTGGCAGCATTTTTGTGCACTCATTTGCCAATGTGATTCTCCACTCCACCATCTTACCTGTTGATCTGTGTTAATGAAAACATTTACCTTATTCACCTCCATCCTTCTGACCTAAGGCTCTTAATATTTTGCAGTCCATCCGTTCTCTGTGTCCTGCTACCAGTAGACTCTTATTCTATAAACAGGGAGACCAGATAAATAACAGACAGACGAAGATACAACATAGTGGGTAAGGGAGCGAAGAGGAGATGGGTCTCACTCTTTTCTGATATTTAGTGAACTCCAAAGGGTGACTCTTCATTCTGGCTTTGCAGGCTTGGCACATGCCTTCTGTTACTAAGTGGCTTCATATTGAAAGGCTCTGCAGCCACTATTCTCTCTCCCACTGGGTGCCAGCCTCTCTGCCCTGGCAGCTGCTGGGCTTTAGAATAGACTCATAGTTTCCCCTCTGCAGGTGAGCTGCACAGCCAAAACAGGGCCCCTCAAAGGCCCTTTCAGAGCCTCAATAGGAAACTGACTTGGGGAAAGAGGAACGAGCACACAATGGCCGCCTTCTCTGGACACAGAGAAGATGGAGATGAGCTATTGGGGTGCTGCTTTAGTGCTGTTTATAGCCATGTCGAGGAGAGGTGATGAGAGAAGAGAGGAGAGGATGAGTTCCCCCTGTTAAGTTTTTGAAGGCGTGGTTCTGTCTCCTCTGTAATGCTCTGCTACTGCAGAGCGGGGATGTCCTGTCATCCTGCATCTCTGATGTAATTGCTGTGCCTTTGAAACCTGATGAAACAAAATATTTTTTCCGTGTCCTGAGGTGACGGGGGGTGACACTCACCTCGTATCCACACCTCCCCTTTTTCCAACCCGTCCCCTCCACTCCCATCCCAGACCACTGGAAGTCCCTTTCGCCCTGGCAAAACTCTTCTCATGCAGGCAGGAAAGAATGCAACTCCCTCTGCTCTCTCTCACCTCCTTTTCATACTTTGCTTTTTAACTTTTATTAGCAACAGCTTTCACTGACATATGAAGAGTTGGCAACTGAGAGATAGGGCGAGGGAGGGGATGAGAGATGGAGAGAGGGTTTAAAAGTGTGGGGATGGAGAGAAGCGATGAAGGAAAGGAAATGAGGGTTATCCTTTCTCTTTGTTTGGTAATTGCAGCGTGGCCACATCCTGTCAAACTAGAACAAAAAACAGAAATACAATTTGCCAACCTGGATCTCTGCTTTCAAATTATGACTGGGAGCTAATTCACTATTATGGTTTAATGTCTCACTTATCATATTGTGAGTACATTTTCCATATATTGTGGTTTCTTATGGTTCTTTTAACCCATTTGAGAACTTAGCAGTCTATACGTTTACTCTGTGATTTGGTCACATACCGCTCCCTACACAAACCTTAGAGGAAAAATCAAAAAATTTTACCTGCTATCCAGCGGCAAATTGTAGCTATTTCCTTGATCTCACAGATGTCTACTGTCTGCCCGGATTGATAAAATGTTTGTTTTGGGGCAAAATGTTAAAAGCTAAAATTTCTAAATACTAAGCCATTTGAATTTGTTTGAAATTGTGACAGAAAAGTAACAGCCCCACCTCTGCATGAAATCTTAATACTTAATATTTCTTCTGAAACTTGAATGAATTTGTTCTGGTAAAACAGCCCGTGTGATTTAATAGCATGAGCATGTGGTTACATCTTTACCATGTGTTTATGAATACTTTAGTCAAAATCCTATCAAAGTGAATGATGGGGATTGTAATTTAAAATGTTGCCCAAATTACCGGCTCCTGCAAAATACAGAAATATTTCTGCAGCATGTTCTTTTGTTATTGCTTACATTTCACATGAGATTTTAAACACACAGGCGTCTGAGAGATTATGGAGTCTTTAGCTGTCTAATATAATTAAGTTGGGTAAGGAGATGCTATCAGTCCCTGTCTCATTTTTCCTCTCTTTTCTTTCTCTCTCCCTCCTTCCTTCTCCTTCTCTAATCAGTTCCACTCTGTTATTGCTGGCCCCGGGCTGTTTACCTCTTTTCTAAACTGCTTTCACAAGCATGACACCAAAGCCTGCTCAAATGTCTATTAGCCCCTTTAGACACACAGTCACTGTGTGGCTGAACTTACAGCAGTTGTTGCCATCATTATGGAATCAATGCTCGCTGATCTGATGTTTCTCACACCTTCTTAAACCAGGAATATTTTTTCCTTCTGTCAACCACTTTTGAAAAGTTAGAGCTTTCATGGCAGCGCAGAGGGCAGAGCAGACTGGCAGAGACAGACTGTAGTCGCAGCCCTGCAGGACATTAAATGCTATGAAATCAGGACAGACAGTTCAACATAAGGTCTGAGGACAGACATGCTCATAAATGCACCGTGCTTCATGTACTATTTGCTCTGAGGTTTTGAGAAGAAAGAAGCATTTCCTGCAGTCAGGCCAGCTGGGATAGATTTAGTGACATTAGTAAATTCCCATTCTGGCAAGCATCTTTTCTCAAAGATAAGCTCATAGGGCTATGTAAACCAATAATGTAAAAGTAACCCTCTTTAGTGAGACACATCTTGTGTTGGCTTATTTGGACACCGTGGGCATCATTATTGTGTGTAATTTGCAAAGATTGCTGTGACTTTTGAGTTGAACCTCTCTCTGTCTCTTTGTTGACTTGCATGAATAGTTCCTGAAATGTTGCAATCTTTGCTCATATGAAAAAAACTCCTGCTGTGTGCCTGTAGGCCAATACAATATATTAACTCATGGTCTGTGTACCTCTTAATGCCTTGTTTGAGTACTCAATCTCTGACTTTCTTCACTTCATCATATGATGAAGAGACCAAGGGAGAAAGATTGCATATTACTCCCAGACCTTATATGTGTTCCTCCAGGCGGTGACACACAGCTCTGAATCAAAGCTTAACAAACAATCAAAATTCTCTTCTCCCCAACCTGCTGCTAAATAAAATGTGGATAAAAGAAACACCCCTGACATTCTAGTAGATTATGTACTTCTTCATGTTATACCTTTATGTCACAGTGCACTGTATAAGAGCATGTAAATGTACACCTAAACATTTAATTAAACATTGCTTAGAGCATTGAGTCACTGATTATGTCTTCAAAAAGCAAATTGAACTCAGTGAGAAATTTCAAATCAGAAATCACTTTCAATAAATGTGTGACTTTCAATTGGCACTGAGGAACTAAAGAAACTAAAACTTGTATTATAATTAATATATATTAATCTTCACAGTTTAGATTAACTTCAACAATCATATTCTCATAATCAGAAATATCTAAATCGAACAAAAGAACCGTATAAACATCGCTGCAGTGTGTCTCCTTATATGGCGTCTATGTAAATATGTCCAACAGCAATAATCTTATCACTGGAGACATATATAATAGTGTGACACTTATTTATACCTTGAGCTGGTGGGATTAAGCTACTGTTATTATACTTTAGTTTGACAGAAAAGCAATAAGCAATGCATTCAAAAGACTAGTGCTGTCCTTTAACGCAAATTAGATACAGCAGCTAGAAAGTGGCAGCAAGTTATCATATATCAGTGATGGTGAGCCCTTTCCCTTTCATGCTGTGTCTGTCTTTACTCCCCTGTTGTCTGCGTTTTGCAGGTATGTAATTATGGTTTGAAAAGGTTGGAGCCAGACTTTCCACAGGGCACAGCGTGGGAACAAAGCAGGGTCTGGGAGGTGAGGTCAGGGAGCACAGCGGCTGCACAGCAGCTCCAAACTACAGAGATAGACATCTAGGGACAGTCATCTCCCTCAAATGAAAGTCTGTTAGTGGAGCCTATTCAGAGGTCTGACTCACATCCTCTAACTGTGCCAAGGATAGTTTACGTGGCATTGAATGATGTGTAATGAGCAACGTTGCAATCTGGCATGAATGGAGGTTGTTACGGTAACTACAGTTGATGAATGATGCATTACATACTGTATAACAGGATTCCTCAAATCCAATACAATTTGTCATTTTGACGCACCACCCTTTGACTGAACATTGGAGAGCAGAAACAATTATACAAAGGAGCAAATAGACATGGTAAGTAGTTATTAAATATTGGAAATAGCACTGCTTGATAAAATGAGGCAGTTTATAAGATAATCAATACATTTTATATACTGTATCTTAAAACAAATGTTGATACATCAGTTGATGTATATCTAATATAATAATCATTTGTAAGTGTTTTTATGTTTTATGTTTTATTTTTGGAGATTGTTAGATCAAAACATTTAACCCCTAATGTTTCCAACATTTGCCTCACATTTCTTTTGCAGCATCAGAACATAAATAGAGTATAACAACTTCACATTTTTAAATTCAAGATGCCTTTTTTATTACATTAAATGTAAAATTTAAAAAGCCTTATTTATTACTGTATTCACAGTTCCCTCCAATTCAGATAACAAAATATTCTTGGAAAACATTGACTTTGCCTAGAAAATCAACAATTCTTCCCATCTGTATTTGTAATGATGGGCCAACATCCACTCCCTGTCCTCATCCTGACATGACAACAGACTCATAATAGTCTGTTTTAAACTTAAAACATAGTTGTCTTTATATTATGTGTGGTGCTACTTATCATTGGGCCTCTTTCCTGTAACATGAGATCAGTGGGTTAGGAAAACTTTGGGACAGTGTGTTGATGCTGTTAAATTTCTTTCAACGCTGACACAATCGTACGGTGCTGGAAAATTTACATTAGCTTTTTGGAGAAGTTAAGATTAGATCCCTCTATGGTGGAAAACAGCATTGCTGTAATGCCAAGTCTGCATATGAAAAACAATGAAGCAGTTGCTCCAATTAGTTGTGGATAAATGACGAAGACCAAAGATTAAGTAATCATTTAATTTAAATAGTTGGGTTTGACATTCTTTGTCATCAGCAAGTCTGTAATTACTAAGTAACAAAGAAACCATTGGCATTTGAAGTAGAAGATGCACAAAAAGTAGGCATACATCGCTGAGATACAAATAACTTTTAATTAATTTGTACAAATTCTTATAGGCTGAGCTTGTTATTTCTCATCATAAAGGAGTGTATGATCCTCAAAAGATTAGAGCTCTGTCAACAGATCTATCTGTATTGATAAAAAAAAAGCAGAGAAGAGAGTAAAACGTTGGATCAGCCGACATAACTGCACAGAGCGGGCACATGTTTCTTTAATAAGGATGAAAGCACCGCACTCTTGTAACCGGATCTCTCTGTAGCGGGCAGCTTTCCATCAAGGAACAGCAGGATCCTCTCTTTAACCCAGGAGCATCAGGAGAGATGGGACTGTGACACGCAAACTCAAACACACACACAGACACAAACACAACTTCAGAGCGTGACCGACACCGAGAGGATTTCTGTGATCTAATGGATACAATGTGCTGTAAATATCAAAGAAAGGGTCAGCAGTGAAGGCGGTGTGAAGAACATCTGTAACACCTGTACTTACTGTTAACACCTGTACTCACCGTCGCGCCTCTCTGTCGTCATGACAGTGTTTCACAGGGTGTGAGCCCCGCTGAGTGCATCAAGCTGACGGCTCTATGGTGCTGGGGGTCAGAGGTTAAAGGTTAGGGGTACTCCAGCTGGCAGCCAGGGCCATGGTGGACTCCAGTGAGGAGGCATTCAGTGGCTGGAGCGGGAGGGGGAGGCAGAGGAGGGAAGGAGGTCCAAGTTGTTTCTCTTTATGTCTTGTTTGATGTACTCCACCCTCAAGGCCTTTTTTTACTCTTCTGGCCAAATTACTATTCTCAGATGTTAGAAAAGGCAGAAAAAAATGTATGTAGCATTGTATAGACCTCTGTATCTCTTAAAGTAAAAGGGCTATCAAGGTTTTTATATGAACAATGGATGAGATCACTATGTTAGTTTAAGCTCACTGTTTTAGTTTTCCAGCCAGCAACTTTAACTCTAACCCTAACCCTAGAAAACTTAATGATATGTCAGTATTGTGTTCACAATTTGTTTCAGCTGCCCCCAAAGCGGCCAGAAAAATCAGTTGTTGCCGGTTTAAAGTTTAAGCTGAAACTACTGGGAGTGCATGTCAGCAGTCAAGTCGCTGCAGTTCCCTGGTTTATCCTGTAGGGCCGATCTCTTTATTAATGAGCCACATGGGCCAAGTGTTGGCATGATGTGTATTTCATTTAACAGAGTTTTCCAAAACATTAGTTCTCCTCGAGTGGAAAATGTGTTTAATGAGAAGCGTCCAAAACACAGTAAATAGCCATTACACTTACTTTAACAGGTCCCACATGTTTACTGAGTTTATGAGGGGTGTGATTGAGGCAGGATGAGGGTGTATGGTGTGCTTGTGTGTGTCTGTGTATGAGAGAGAGAGAGAGAGAAAGAGAGGGACCACCTGAGCTTTCCCTCTCATTATTGTGTTTATAATATAATATTTCCATGGTTGATACACACTGTCAAAGCAGTGTAATGGCTCCGTGTCAGCTTAAGCAGCTAGCGTCGCTAATGGCCATCTTTCACACAGATCCTTAGATCAGATTGTCAGATTAGCTGCCGTGGACACAAAGGTCAACCATATTCCTCTGTGTCTCCTCTCAGACAGACAAAGAGCTTCTCAGTCTTCTGTCATCAGTTACATAACAGACAGAAGGGAAAGTTCCTCTTTCTGTCTGTCTCTGGTGTAGCTGTGCAACTCCTCACCCACCTCCCCTCGTCTGCATTGACTGTCATCAGAGCTATTGTTGCTTTTACCTGTGGAGCCAGATAGTCAGGTGGCTCCGGGCCCCAGACTGACCTGCTCATCACTCCTCATTATACCCTCCTATAATCCCACCTGTTCATTGAGGAAGAGACATTTTATTAAGCATCAGCACTGAAACATGTTTAAGGCAGCATCACAAGCTGAAGTGCCTGCATGCAACTGTTGAGCAGATGGCTCACTAATTCTTTCTTTGGCCGCTTCATAAGTCTGACAGCTCCCCTGTTCACCAGACCATAGTCACAACATTTCATGTTCGCCTCCACTCCTCCATGGAGGTTTTTCCCCTAGCCCTGTAATTGGTGCGGTTAAACTCCACCGTGAGATGTCTAATGTGTGTTTAATGGGTGTTGGTGAAGCATCAATTAAGTTAATTGTAGATCATTGAGTTAATTTTAGTTATTTAGAAAACCTCAGCTTTCCTAAATGTTGTGAGTGTTGGGGGATATGACGGAAGACTGTGAGTAAGGACAGAGGGGTGGTTAGCCTCAAATACAGCCCTGTGCTCCGGGACGACCTTTATGGGATTTACTGATAGTAATGACGGTGATGATGAGGGTTGGGTGCTGATGATTGTTTTAGTGTGGAGGGGGGACTTTTCTGTCAATACGTTTATTGTCACGTTTCAAACAGCAACACGACATGTGTTAAGGTTTAGGGTGGAGTCTGATGTCTCCAGCTGATTCCTTTCTATTTGTTTCTTTAGCTGAAGAGAACTCTTGATAAAGACGCCACTATTAGTCATGTAGAAACATGATTGCATTCCTCACAGTCTTAGCAGTAATAAGCTGTTATTGGTTTTGAGACAGAGCCAGGAAATCAGATACTGCAATTAAAGTTACAACTCAAAGACAGTACTGTCATCAGTGGCAATGACATATTAATCTTCGATATCTGACTACACATTGTGCATGTGTGTGAGTAAGTGGTACTGAGCACACATGCCTTAATGCTCATATACAAACACTCATACACCTCATGCAACAACTGTGTAGTAGAAACATGAAGAAAAATGAAGCCAAGATTATTCATTTCAAAATGGGAATTTAGTCAAATATTCATTTTGGTGGTTTCCCACATAAATTGCTGCAAGCTGCAACATTTGGAGCATTTTTACCGGCATAAATCATGACTTAATGCTACATTTAAATAGTTACAGACAGGCAATTTATTCTTGGCTCACTCCACGCATTTTGTGCAATTACAGCATGTGACTGTGTGTGTTTTATAGTTTATTGGCAGTGATCATTACCTGCTGACAACTCCCACTGGTCTTTATTGTTGCCCTTTTATTTTCTAAAAGGCTTGTCATTCACATGATACATATGCATTTGCACAGTATCATTTGTGTCAGGGCACAATCTGTACACACCACATATAAAGATTCAATTATCCTCACATCACCTGCAGCCAATTTGAAAGAAGGGAAGCTGGGGCTCATAAGAAAATATTAATATGAACGTCCGTTACATTCAAGCCATTGCTAAATGAGTTGCTACAAAGCTAATTAAGACTATCAGCTCCACACAACTCTCTCTGTATTTCTCAGTATGTTCAGAAGATTGTGTCGTCCGGCGACTTTTTTAATCCTCCGTGTCCTCCTTGGGTACTAGCAACTGTGTGGAGGAGGGATGGGGGCTGTGCGCGATCACGAAAGGCTTGTATCATGTGGACGTGCCCACAGTTTTGTTGTCATTACTTAGAATTCCTCATGGGGGTGACAGAAACTACCGCACTATAGCTTCACATATTTCAAAATGCCTGAATCTGAATGCATGCAATTTAAAGTTCACACATTGGTATTCATACTGCTCCTGTGTCACACAGACTTTCCAGTGTTGTTCTGAAAAACTACCTCTAACCTTTTGACTAATAGCACTACTGCTTTTAAACTTTCTGACACTTCATCACCTTATAGTGGAGTGATCGAGACACAATTCAGTCCGATGGAGAGCGATTCATTTGCTGAGCCTCAGCACTCTGCCAACCAGAGGCTGGTTAAACCACAGAGGAGAGTGTTTTCCTGTAAGCCTGTGGGACCATCAAAAGTTCAGGGAGCAGAGTCCTGTGGTCAATCTGGGCTAGTAGATGCCAGGCCTCTGGGCTTCACATGAAAGCTGTTTCACTGATGTGTGTGGGACACAGGGGGTGGATTGGTAGAAACTTCAGCACACTTTATCCATCAAATCTCACTTTCAAGGCTTGGAGCAGCGGGATGTCTTCTCTCAAAGTTGTGGTTTCTGGGAGACCAACAGAACATTTACATAATGGCTCACATCATACTACTCAATGTCAGTTTAACAGCCAGTGCACAGTATCACCAGTATGAATCTAGCAGCAATGTTTTTATGATTATCTTCATGAAGACAGTCTTATTTAAAGAAAAAATTGACATTTTAGAAAAATGTGCTTATTCACTTTTTTGCTGAGAGTTAAAAGAGATTTGTACCTCTCTCTATCGATCTTCTCATCTAATTCTTAGAGAAAAAGTACATTTCCGAAAATGTCTAACCATTCTCAAACATCTTAAAGATGTTTGGCATTTGCTTGCTTAGGGAAAAGCCTTTTATAGTAGACCACTCAGTGACTTGGGAGTGGGGCTAGTCGAGGGGTAACATTGGACTTGTACATATGGATCTGATAGAGAGGGCAGATAACCAGCAGACGCAGTGGAGCCATCCTTCGAACAGAGCAGGAAGTATGTGGCGTGTCTGTCTGCTCCTGTTGTATGGTATAGTGTGTGTGTGTGTGTATGTGTGTGTGCTGAATCCTGTTGTCATGAGACATTATTAACCCATATGTTAACTTAATGACTCTCCTACTGTTGTATGAACAGTGAAAGAGGTCGGTGAAGAGTTCTACAGTCGTAACGGTCTCCTAAGATGTAAACTCTCATGAGCTGCATCGCAGCAGCTTGAGAGAGGGCCCGCCAGATGCTGAAACCGTGAAATGAAGTAACATACTTTCAGGGTGTATATGTTACATTATATTAGTTTATGGCTGTGTATTGCAACTTACAGATGTTTAACATAGCTTCAAAGTTTTCTGTCTTGGCCACATATCAGAAAAAATGGATTCATAAAGTGATTAGTTGTATTCCACATCACTCATGAAGCTGTTTTATTCTGAAACAGTTTTACAGTGTGATATGATTTTGGCATGGACGTAGATTAGAGCTGACACATTCAACAGTTGCTTCAGTAAGTGTTTTTGGCTGGCACTAAGATCACAGACCGATCATCTGCCTCCAATCTGTCCTCCTGCAGTGGGTGTGTATGTGAAGGGTAATTAGCCATTTTAAATGATTGAAGCTGTACGCAGGAGGGAGTCTGTCTGAGAAAGTTCCTGTGAAAGTAAGCCAAGCACAGGGAGTATGTGTATCACTGCTTCATGGTAATATTATACATATACAAGACTTGACTTTTCATACAACTCTAAATAATATGCATTTTTATGCACACCGTCCCTTCTTCTGAATAAATAATTGGCCAGTTAGCGTATACATAAATCCCAATTCACTGTATTTAATTAAAAGTAAAGCAGAAGTATATGATGTTGTGTTGTGTACAAATAAATGACACACTGAGCCTCCAAAGCATGAATAGTCAGGTCTCAGCTTCTGCAATAACAGAAAACAGGAAATCAACAAGGTTATTGCCATATTATTATAACCTTTATTTAATCAGGTAAGTCCCACTGAGATTGAAATCTCGTTGACAAGACCAAGAGTCTACAGCCATGCTAGCAGCTCTGTGAGGCTGTACCATATATACAGTGAAATATAAAAGAAACATGAAAAACATGAATAAACAAATTGGGTAACACTTTAATTTAGCATGTATAAGCAGTATATACACATTTAATAAATGGTTTATAACACACTATAATGTAGTAAGCAAATAAAAATATTTAGTGTGTCAGCAACTACAGTGTAACTTCATTTGCTGTGTATAAAGAGATAATTAATGAGAATATATTAAAACAGTTTGTACAGTAATAATGTCAAATATGTTTGGAGATGTTATTGCAGGCAAAAACTGTACATTAATAAAACCTTTAAACTGCTGCACACGACTACATTATAGTGGGTTATTAACCATTTATTAAATGTTTATGTACTGCCTATAAATATAAAATAGAGGGCCAATGACAAACTTCTGCATTCTGATGTTCACATGATCTAGTACAGAAACAAAGACTGACTTTATTTTGTGCTATAGTTACATTGAGCCCAGGTAATAGGGACAACCCTCTTAAGAAGATTGGAGAAATTATTACTGCAAGATAAAAATTGTCTCATGATAAAATATTTCAACCTCAGCTTTAAAGCCGTAGGGTGTTATAACATTGTGATCACTGATTGCTGAGAAGGAAGATTAATGTAGCCTAGTTATGAGACTGAATGAGTGTATTAGGTCAGCATAGAATTCAACTCTCTGCATGCAAGAGATCGTAAACAAGTTAACTTTGATCACAACAGAGTAAAATAACAAAGGTGAACTAAACCAAGAGTGAAATTAATCTTATTCAGGACAGATATACAGACAGCTATATGCAGTACATTCACACTTATTAGACTTGATGACAGAATGAGGAATTTAGCTGTAAATCAGTCATTGGCGCAGAGGAACTAAAATGTGGACAAAATATTGCTCAAAGCAGTGAATTACTTTCAGCTGACACTCCTGTATTCAGAGGATACAAAGGTCAAAAAATATAACTGGTTTATTGGTGGAACTTTGGTCCTTTGTTTCCACAGAAGGTGAAGTGAAAAATTTCTTGTTCAGATCCAAAACGTTGAGCTGAAAGCAAACATGTTCAGGTAAGATCTCTTCAAAAGTTTTCTGACTCTGATTGCAGTAGTTGTTAACTTGGTAAATGGTTTTAATGGTAAATGGTTTGTTTCTTTGACCGGACAAGGATCTGTTGTGTAATGTCTGTCACACACTTTAATCCAGAGTGTCTTCACTTGTAGGTTTTCTCAAATAGTCTGTTTTTCTCTGATATTTGGCATCACAGCAAAGCCATATAAACCCTGGGTATGTATATATTGGTCCTGGCTGTCCACAATATTACACTGTAGACTGTACAGCTTTGAATCATATGATAAATTATTCCTGATCAATTTAAAATGACAAACATGTTCGTTTTTGGACACAGTCATGTAATATTTGTGCTCTTTTCTCAGAACAAACTCACAGATGAAGCATTCCAGGATACCGTTATGTAAGTTTTAATTTCCTTAAACTAAACCTAAAGTGAGTCTCTTGGACTGAGGAAATGCAGACTGAGATTGCATGATTTTTATCTCAGGTCCATAGATGACAAAGGAAAGATGTCCTGGGGAGTGGAAGTGGAGCCTCCAGAGGACATGGATCAAACGGACTATGACATCGACCCTAGCATGATGATTTGGAAGAGTATGACAGGACAGGACAAACAGCCCCTGAAAGCCGAAGAAGACTTGGATGAGCTGTACCATCCTTCAATGGTTGATCTCCTCAAAGTTCAAATCCAAAACCTGGATGCCCTTCCTGCTGCCGACATCCAGACAGAGCCCTGGCGGGAAGATGCCAATGCAAAGAACAATCAGGAACCAGTGGAGGATAAAGATGCCATCGACCACCGTGATTTCAGTAAGGTGGCCTCAGACGAGCCTGAGCAGGACTGGGATGAAGTCTACCACAAAGCGAGGGAGGAGCTGGATGGACATCTGGCTCCACCAGTGGCTAAATACAAAGCTGGTGCAGAGGTCCGCGTTGCACACTCTGAACTAGAAAAGGATGAGGACGAGCTGTATCACCATGACCACCAGGGTCCACCTGTGCAGATGGAGTCGCTGAGCCGTGAGGTCATGGGTGAAAGTGAGGTCAGAGTTCACCTTCAACCAGAGGAGGACATGGACGACGTGTACCACAAAGATCTCCTGAAGCTCACCCCTTACCAAGATGATACTAAAGCTGCCGCTCCTGTTTATTTACCATCTCAGAGAAAGCACAGCGAACCAGAGGAAGATCTGGACGATCTCTACCACCGCTGATCCTTCAACAAACTCAACCTGTGTAGATCCGTATCATTTCAGATCAGACACAAACAAAGCTGAATAAATCAGAAGTGTAATTTGACTACATTAATACTGTCCTTAATAAGAATAAACACATCTCAATCTGACGATAAAGATGCTTTAACATACATATCAAAGACTTAATGTGTTTTATTTATTGAAATGTATGTATGACGGTAGTTACAAAAATACAAATAATTTCTGCTCCATGTAAACTGGAGATTTATCAGATAATATTTACAGTATTAATTACACATAACCAGGAACAAATGATGTTTTGAACTCACAGCATTTGGTCGAAACTAAACAAAATTGAAAATGGGTTTTATGCAAAAATATTCACCTTCTTTTGATGTTCATGAGAAAGAATTATAGTTGTAACTGAAATCATTAGATCATCATTACTTTACAATATGTGTGTGTGTGTGTGTGTGTGTGTGTGTGTATCACTGTAGCAGCTCAGCAGGAATGACCCCCTTCTTCAGTATCAGGTTACCATACAGAGATGTTTCCCTGTGTAGCCAGTGCAGAGGAAAATATTTATTTATTTATTTTAGGTGCATTTTCAGGTTTGAAAGAATTTGTGAGAGAGATTTCAAAGCATTCTGTTGTGCAAACCATAATCTCCAATTATTAAAATGTTAGTTATTTGTGAAAAACAAATCGCCTCCTACATCTCATATTTGTTTAGAAACTCGCATAGTGAATCAAGTGAAACAAAATGGCAATTCAGTCTGATTATCAGGCTTTCTGAAAATTAAATCTCATATCTGTCTTTCTTTTTTATTTTTATTTTTTTTTTTCTTCTACAATATGATGCATGCTTTTGTACTCATTTTGCAGACACAGGATAAAACATTCAGCTACAATATGCAAATGAAGGCAGAAAGAATACACACCCTGTTGCCACAACAGCGTAGGCTTTCTTGGCTCGTTCGTAGAAAGCAAACCTTTCCACCTTCTCAAGTGGAGTCTATATGTAAACAGAAAGCAACACACAGTCAAAAATCAAATGAACACAACGTTTTGCATCTTACTTACTGAAGTAATTAATCATTAGGTGGACAGTCTGTTTTACCTGAGACCCAGCCTGACCCAAGAGCCGTGTGTAGGTGCCCCACACAGGGACATCTAAACATCTCTGTTTGTCACTGTCTACCAGATCCATGACTGCAGCCTGTGGAAACATAGTAGCACAGGTTAAACAAATGAAATTCAAAAAGATAAAGTAGCCTACAGAAAAATGTACTCATTATTGCCATTAAGACATCACTCAGTGGTTTTAAACTTTAGATTTAAGGGTTCTGTACCGGAGAGGGGACATAGGTATCCAGGGGCAACAGCTTCAAAATGGCCTCCAAAAGCTGTGGGATTCCTAAACCTACATAAAGATCAGACACAGTTATAAATACTATACACAGTCACCCAACATTTGTATTTACAGAAAGATGTATTTACATACCATCAGCTCTTATTTCTTTTGGACCACTAGCACAAATGGAAGATGCTGGAAAGTTTGCATCAGCAAGAACTGAAAATAGAAAGAAAAACACTGAGTCGGTGAATGACTCAATGGACTACAACATGTTACAGTTGTGGCTTATGCCAGTCTACGGGTTAATGATCCTGTGAGTGCTGCTCTGTCTGACTCTTTACACTTGAACTTAGCCTACTACCCTACAGTGAGTACAGTACACACGTTATGGGCTATCAGCGCAAGGACACCCTACGAGAAAGGCAACCTGTGTGATCGAATTAAATATCATACCCAGTTCATCCCCGTGGCCCATTTTAGCGAGAGCATACAACATTTCAGGTGATAAAACAGAGGGGATTCCTCTCAGTACGACCATACTGCCACAAGAACCTCTTTGCTGGCAATGGCAGCAAGTGAGAGTAGTCACTCCAGTTTCCTTCCGGTTTCGTTTTAGTCAGCAAGAGACATCCTTGCCATGATGCTAGCAGACAAAAAAAGCCTATTAACGCAACAAAAGCCGTTTAGCGAGTTGTTAGTCTCACATGTGTGTTACTGTGCTAACTCATGTTGGTCATAAAGCCAAAGTTTCGGTCTGTCGGACGGAGGTTTTTGTAGGCTATTTAACTAGCTTGATATGTAACTTCTTCTTCTTTTGACGTTTTATGGCGGTTGTCAAACAACATTTCTCTGGCATTACCGCCACCTTCTGGACAGGAGTGTGGATTCCTCGTAAACTTTCTTTGTAGACGAAGGGACACGCGTCATGTGATCAGGGACCCTAATTTGATTGGTTAGAGGGGCGACCGCGTCGAGTTGCTTTTGCAAACTTGAAATTTAAATAGTATATGCTCATATCATCGCTCAAACACATTAATGTGTATGTCTGTAATCCTAGTTTTTAGGAGTTATTATTAGGCTATCTATTTTAGTTTTGTTCATGTAGGCGCATTGTAGGGTTTGGCTGTTAACTAAGGCAGGTGCGCATACACAAAAAGGCCTAAGTGTTACATGTCTTAATTAATATGTAATGTGGTTAATATTTAGCCCTACGTCATGTGTTGTGCAGTCACTTTTGCAACTGTAAAAGTTATCTAATGACATTGTGGAAGCCATGGCCTATAGCCTATATGAAGCTATAATGTCATTAGTCCGACAAAACTGCAAAGGCGGTTATACTTTGGTCTATGTTGTCTCTGACACCCTTGGGTGGGCATAATTCAAAGCAGACACCGGGGAATGTGATATTCCGACGCGGTCTCTAGTGCCAAGAATGTGAGATAATGAAAATATTTGTCAGATGAAAAGTCCACCCAACCTGTTATATCTGAGCCAGAGAAACTCTCAGCTGGATGGCAGAAAAATGCTGAGGAATCCGTTCTATGACCGCACATGGTTCTGTAAAAAAGCAAGAAAAAAAGCAACAGATCTGCATATAAAAAGGCTTTCATAAAAGTCAAGTCACAGCAGCATTGCAGGCTTGGGCTTACTTAGTGAATTTACAACCATTTAAGGCTACAGCTGCTGTTAATATTGAACAGGAGGACCATGTTGGTAGGCCTACTTTATTGCATGTTTTTAAATCTGCAAATATTAGCTGTAGGTCTATATGCTCATTATATTTCAGCATTCCAGAACCACAATGTATTTTGCTTTTTTCACTATACTTGAGATGTTATGTGTGCCTATGCTAAACTTTTGTGCTAATTGTGCAGGAAGAAATCACATTACACAAACCCTTTGCTAGGGAACTATACGTTTATTATGGAATCTAGGTCGACGTAGTTCCCTTTGAAAAATGATACATATTTGTAGATGCTTCATTTTTCCACCTTTGCTTTGAGTTATGCATGATGATAGAATGCTTTTAAGAGTAGCCTATGCATAGATCAGTGAGAAAAATGAGTAGGAAGCAAAAACATTGATAAAGTCACCTGCATGACTGAATGGCATGCACAGAGGCAGTGTAGTTTAGGAATATGAGAGTGGTTTTTGGAGAGTGATGGGAGAAAAGGCCCTTGCAGGAGCCAGGCCTGTCTGCCGGACTGAAAGCCCCTTTCTCCCTCTCTGGACCCATGCTGCTCTCTCTTTATTTCGGCTTCTTTAAATGAGTTTATCACGCTATGAGGGCCTGCGCTGCCAAAATGTAACGTTTTGCCCCCTTTGTCTGTGTGGAGAGCCTCAATTGAGTCTACATTTATTATTTTGACCTTTCGGTAGCCTCAAAGAGGAGCTTCTTTTCGGGCCCTTTCTGCAGACTTTTGTGCTTCCCCGCGGAGTGAGGAGACGAGTTTTTTTCGCCTCCTTTTTAAAGTTTTGTTCCAGGGGCTGACAAGAAAGCAAGCTCCAGGGGAATATTGAATGAAAATAAAAATCAATTAGGCCATGGCCTTGTGGAGATACGGGGCGCCGCCGTGTGAAGATCAGAGAAAAAAAAGGTGCCTGGCGATGATTGGAGGGGCATAAGAAAGCGCACACTAACCAAATTTGTTCTGCTGTTTTCTTTGAAGTCAAAATGATCGTTTTATGTGTTCCCGAATATTTTCAGCCAAAAGGTTATGTGCGAGACTAACATAGAGATCTGAAAGGCTATTTTGTAGGTATATAGGCCTATATACATTAGGCCTATCCTATCTATTTTATAGGCATATATAGGCCTATCTACAATAAAACTTGAGTAGGACTAGCCTACATTTTTTCAGTCTTTTTTTGCTATTGAGAGTATGAGATAGTAAATTCCTCTAAATCATTATTGAGTTAAATCTTACAGGGATAATCATATTCACTGACATTTTTATCAAAAGACTAAGATCTTATAATCAAGCCCGTCGGTTATTTGTTGCTGTACAAACAGGCGCTGTGCCTTTCATTATTTTAAGTTAAGAAATCATAATTCAATTTTCCTTACTTCCCAATGAAAATATGTTCAAATCGTAGACTATTACAAATATCGTGCTGGCTGACAAGTAAGCATTTATGTTGCTGTACCTCCCGTGCCTGGTTTCTTTTTCACAGTATTTTAATAACTTCACCTTGCTTATAACTATCACTTTAATTGTTACTTTACTTTTTTTCAGTGGCACTGGCACCAAATAAAGCGCTCATCTGCATACAACCCGGTGCTTGTCCAGTAACAGTCCCACTGAATTTATCTTCTGTCTGGTTTCTGTGCCTTTGTGTAAAAGAGCGCCATCTAGCGGTGTGAAGGACACACTGCTTGAGCGCTGAGTGAACTGAATCCAGAGATGTGAGTTTCAGATTTGTAGCTGACCCTCTTTACTGAATTCTATATTTCAAAGAGCCGTTCAAAAAAATCAGCCTTTGAAACCAGGATATTTCTGAGTTACAAGGTTAATTACATGCAATCCTTCTGTATTATCTAATATAAGTAATGTGTGGTAAGAAACATCCCAATGTATTTAACAGTGTTAATAAATACAGCAGATACATCTTCCCATTTCCGTTCATGTCTCAGTACTGAAAAGCACTCTAGATATTTATTTGTAAAATGTACAGAGAAATAAGTTCCCTACAAAATGCAGAGAAATGTGATAGTGAACATTAAAAAGCAAAGTCAGTACAAGTCATCAAGAGTGATTCCTCCTATGACACATTGGCAGTTATCAAAGAGTACAAACACCACTGCACTCCAAACCTCAGCAGGTAGAGCTTCACTGTGATAAGACACTCTTGTGCAATCACACAGTACCAAATCCTTTAAACATCTTCTGTGTTTCACTACAATCAGGATTTTTGCATCATTCAACTTATTGCAGATGAGGAAATTACTCGCTGATATCAGGAACTTCCTGGCCGAGCGCTTGGTCTGCTCTTTTTTAACTGTCCTGGAAACTGGCCTTCCTCTTCTCCACAAAAGCTGTCATGCCTTCTTTCTGATCACCCTGCAGGAATACACACACACACACACACACACACACACACACACACACACACACACACACACACACACACACACACACACACACACACACACACACAATAACTGGACTGTCAAAATTAGAGCCAACCCCCCTTACTTGCTCTCAGATGGGCTTTTCTACTCACTGTAGCAAAGGTAGCGTGGAATAAGCGCTTCTCAAAATGATTACCCTCAGCCAAAGTCATTTCAAAAGCTGCAATCACAAGAAGGAACAAATCAGACACAATTTAAATTTATTCCATTTAGGAGGTTTAAGGATATTCAAAAATAGTAGAAAACTACTTTACATACCTGCGTTAACAGCCTCTTTAGCCATAGCAGAGACCAGTTTGGAGTTGGCAGCAATTTTCTCGCCACATTTAACAGCTTCAGACACCAACTGGTCCACCGGATAAACTTTACTCACCAAACCTAGGAAACAAGAATAGCTACTGAATCAAGTGTAACAAAAATATGAAGAGATGTCAGTTAATTAGGTACACTGGTATAATCTAATGTAAGAAGCGCATATCCCATCTTAAGTCAAGTGCATGTAAAAAGTTTAGCATCTCTGC
The DNA here is from genome assembly GCF_008315115.2 of Sander lucioperca. Classification (NCBI taxonomy): domain Eukaryota; kingdom Metazoa; phylum Chordata; class Actinopteri; order Perciformes; family Percidae; genus Sander; species Sander lucioperca. The sequence goes on from NC_050187.1 coordinate 18,623,533, forward strand.
TACCCAGTGGTGGAACATGTGTTCAGATCCTTTACTTGAGTAAATACTCTGTTACAAGTAGAAGTACTTCACACAAAATCCTAAAAGTATGGTAGTATTATCAGCTTCAAGATTAACTTAATATATCAAAAGTGAAAAATGTCCCCTATTATTATACATTACATTATTAGATTGTTATTGATGTTCCAGTGTTTAAGGAACTGTTGTATGTGGTCTATGTGGAGTTTGGTTGAACTACTTTATATACAGACAGGCAGTTTAGTCCAGTGGCTCCCAACATAGTCACAAGAGAAATCTGAGGGGTCATGAGGGTTTTTTCTCTTATCTTAGTTTGGATCATTATACCCCTTTGGACCTACAATCAATTATTTAAATGAAGCCATCTGAGAAGTTCACAGCGGAAATGTCTATTTGGTGGAACTGCTAACAACTCCGACATCTGAAATCTGGCCGTGAGTAGACACAAGAGGTCACACGGCTATCATCTTTAACAATGCATATTTTCTAAGATTATCATATATGTTTTATGTAGAATCTTAATCTGCATAGTAACTAGTAATTACACCAGTCAAATAAACGCAGTGGAATAAAAAGTGCTAACTTATTTGCAGCACTTGAGTAAATGTGCGTTCCAACACTGCTGTTACCTGATTGCTTGGCGTCTTGCGCATTAATTCTGTCTCCTGTAAGTACCATCTCCATAGCCAGGGATTTGCCCACCGCACGGGTCAGTCGCTGGGTGCCACCCGCCCCTGCAGGTAGACAGATGTCATGAACGCCGAAAGCAAGAATCTGGTAACCTTTGTATAAGGTAGATAGTATTAGATACTAATGAGTACTAATGAGTCTTTACCAGGAATGGTCCCCAACAGGATCTCTGGTTGGCCGAACTGCGCCTTCTCTCCGGCGTAGATTATGTCACACATCATCGCCAGCTCACAGCCCCCACCCAGCTGAAACAGCAGTATGTACAGTATGAAATACAGAAACCATTGTACAGCGACTAGTCTCACTCTTCGTTTCATATCCCATTTACATTTGGTGCACCCTGCACTGACAAATACTGGATAAACAGTGTTAAAAGCTACACTATATGGTCACAAGTGTGTGTGGACACCCCTGTCTTTTTGGTCTAGAGCTGTTTTCATGGTTTGGGTAGGCATTCAGTCAGGGTAATGAAGGTGTACCAATGTGGCCAAAACTAGAAGTTGTTAAATCATATCTAGGCATTATGCAGATAAATGATGCTTTATGAAAAAATAAAGTGTAGGAGATAAAAGAAAAAAAGATGAGAGAGACAGAAGAGAGATGAAATGGGGGAACTAGAAGAACATGTTAAATATTAAAAGTTTAAAGGAAAGAAATGACACACATGATAAGACATGTGAAGAGTCAATAGGGGGAAGACAACCTGGCCGGTGACCTTTGAGCAGAAATAGTGCACAGTGGAAAAGTTCATTTATTATCGTATTATACATTTGTGCACCTACTAATTTGCTAAATTACTCTCATTTTGAGACCGAGTTCAGTTTTATTTTTGTTTTGATTTGTTTCTGGAACATCTGGTGGGTGTTTTCTTTCTTCTTCTTACTCCTTTCCATATTTGGTTTTTTGCTTTGAAAGTTTTTTATTGTCATTTAAATGTAATGTTTGCATATTGTTTTCTTTATTTGTTGGAAATCCCACCACCTCTCCTCAGTGAAAAAATGAATAAATAAAGTTAAAAATAGACACTCACAGCAAATCCATTGACAGCTGCAATTACAGGCTTCTTTGATTGGGACACTCTGTTCCAGTGAGCCAGGAAGTCTGTCCTGTAACACTCCTGGAAAGTCTTATTCTGCATCTCTTTAATGTCCGCTCCCGCTGAAAAACACAAAAGTTGAGCTCACTACTGATATATCATTGTAAACAAACCCAGAAAAACACACTCAGTTCCCTCACCAGCAAAGGCTCTGTCGCTGCCGGTGATTACAATAGCTCCGACTTCGCCGTCAGCTTCAAAGACATCCAGGGCTTGCCTCAACTCCCTCATCAGCCCTTCACACAAAGCGTTGAGCGCTTTGGGCCGGTTCAACTGGATGAAACCCACATCACTCTTCTCACCTCGCTTTTCCACCAAAATATACTCATACTGACCACCTGCATGAAGAGAGAACCAACACTGATGGTCAGTTAAGACTTCTGTGCGTTCAGTATCAAGGGTTTCTGCAGGATTCCCAACGTTAGATTTTTATACCCGTTTCACTGTTAATGCTGGCCAAAGTATGAAACAGTGATGGAAAACCAGTAGGGACGACACGGCCTAAAGTGACTTATTATTACATCACTTTTTTCCAGTACTCCCAACCGTATAACAATAATGCAACATAGGGCTGGGCAATATATCAATATTATATCGATATCAAGATATGAGACTAGATATCATCTTAGATTTTGAAAATCATAATATCGGGATATGGCATAAGGGTTGTCTTTTTCTGGTTTTAAAGGCTGCATTACAGTAAATGAATGTAATTTTCTTGACTTACCAGACTGTTCTAGCTGTTTTATTATTTGCCTTTACCCACTTTGTCACTATATCCACATTATTGATGATTATTTATCTAAAATCTAATTAAAAATTGTCAAGCCTACAATATCATCGCAATATCGACATTGAGGTATTTGGTGAGGAATATCGTGATATCTGATTTTCTCCATATCGCCCAGCTCTAATGCAACACATGACCATTAAAAAGTGTAATGTAATAAAAACTTTATTATTACAGACCCTATTATCATCTCCTCCATTCATGACATCCACAAAAGGCTACTGCTTTTATTTTTTCCTCTATGTACTGTACTGCACTGTACAGAAAGTCTCTCTTATCTTTCAGAAGCTGTAAATCACTGCAAAATCACCTTGATTGCTGTCACATCTGTGGAGCAGCTCCGTGATTTGTCTCTGGTCTGAAATCATCACTGCTGTCTGATGTAACTCTTTGTTTTATAATGACATTTTTCATTTATTATCATTACTTTCTATTATACATGTGTCTAATCTGGGAAGTTATAGAAATAACACCTGTAAATTCCATTTTAGGCGTTTACGCGTTAAGGCTCAGTTAAGTCATGGGTCATGTTAAGAATGATGATCTTGGCAATTAAAGTGTGTTTGAAAAATGTCTCATGTACCGGTGATACATTTGACTTAATGTACTACACTTTTCTTTTCTACTTTTTTTATTTATTTTCTATATTTTTCTCTGTATATGCACCTCTGGTGTTGACTATTTGTATATGTACATACTGGCGATGTACCTATGTTCTTTACTAAATAAAAAAAAAAAAATGATGATCTTTCATTAAAGCCACTCAGACGTTTTGCGGTGCAAATAACAGAAACAGATGAATTAAAGAACAAACTGTTAGCAAAGCTAGCAGCCTCATGCGTTGCACATTCAGTGACGCAGGTTTCTTGACATTGTGGCAGCCGCAGGGCCACTTGTTCATGCTGCACAAAGCCAAAATAAACAGGATAGGAGAGAACAGGTTTTAAAACACACACCTGAGCTGTAGAGGCGGCACGCAGACAGAACAGCCGGCGCTGCTCTGGGGGACTTCAGGAGCGAAGCAGCACTTCTGCAGAGGAAAGCCATGACAGCGACGACGACAGCAACTGTTGTTGTCAATGTCGCCGGCAGCTCTTTCCGCTCGCGTCTTCTTCTTTGTTGGTGTTTTTCATGAAGTAAACGAACTCGAGTTACCGCCACCTTTTGTCTGCGGTGGGCAGAGCAGGGTGTTAAGCTTCTATCTTATTGTTCAATTCTCCCACTTTTAATTAAATCAAATGTGCTTTATTCATATAGAAGAATGATCTGTATTGTCATTAGGTACTATGACATTTCGCATGATGTATATTTGTCTAATACATCCTGGTAAAATTGACAAAACATCTCAATAGCGTTTATGTTAGAATATCGCGTAAAGTGTTATTTATATCATACACATTTCAGTTTTTTTTTTACAAGAAAAAAATAAAAACATTTTAAAAGCTTAAAATACACATATTTTGTAAAATATGCGTTGACCACGAAATCTCAATGCAAAAATGTTATACGAAGAGATCATAACTACACTGAGTTATTTATTATGTGCATTATGTAGGTTTTGTGATCTGTCTGTTGTTTTGTTGATGTTGTCATGTTTTTACTGTTGGATTTAAATTGTGCCCTGCCTAGGGACTGCAGATGTAAATTAGCCTAAGGCATACTCTGGTACAATGCATCAAATGGCAACATTTATGTTAAAAATTGTACAAGGTCCCTAACAAATGAAATGAATAAATACATAAAATGTTCAACAACAGCTCCCTTTTCAATCTCCGAGAGACACCAAACACAACACCCCTAGCAACATTGCATCAACAAGTTAACCTGATTGTCGTATACATAAAGCAGATGGATAATTTAATCAGTCAGCACATTTAAAAAAAACTAGCTCTTATTCCAAAATAAGATTCCTAATAAGAAGCTTGTTTTACCTAGTTTTCCAGATTTGCGTGACCGCGCTGCGCGTTCTCGCAATCATCTGCATGAACGAGCCTGCATCGTCCGTAACAATCCCTTTTCATCTTTCCTCGGGTGCTAAAACATAAGGAAGGATAAAAGAAAAAACACGGAAATAAGGTAGGCACCAAACATGACGATGTACTGGTTAACATGGACGTGAGTGTATATGCATACAATGCATTTCTTTTTTTAATGGTGGTGCGATTCCTCCAGGCTACAGTAGCGTACAGGCTAATTTATGAGAACACAGTGAGATGAACATCATGCATGCATGCATGCATTTGTAAAACGTTTTTTTGTTATCTTCGTATGTATAATATTGAAAACATGTTGTACATTTATAGTTAATGGCCCAGTTACCTACTAGAACTCAATAATGCTTTTTTAAATGATGGCCTATTACTAACAAACATGCCATCTTTTGCATTCTTTTATGATCATCAATAGACAATGTTATTTCACGTACTGTATATGAACAGCAATGTTGTCTAGTGAGCATTTTTATTTTTAAACTGACCTACTGTGAAGAGGGGCAGTCTGCAACACAGAAATGTCTTTAGAAAGACAACACTGAACACTGCAAGGACATCTCACATTTGTTGATCAGTTGTGTAATCTGAGTTCTTCAATGCTGTTAGTGTATTATGTCACACCAGATTAGGGTAATGCATTTTATACAGAATTGATTAGTGAGCATTGGCTGCAGCTTTTTGCTGAAATGTTCTACCAACCAAAATCAAAAGAGAATTCTTTGTTTTACAGCTACATACTCTGGGTCATATGGGTCATTTCTCAATTTCACACTTTAAAGGTGCAGCGTAACCACCACAAGTAGGTCTAAATGTGCTTCTTTGCTCCATTATGTATTCTACCTGCACAGATGTCAGGAATGAACCAGGTAGTAGCAACATGCTGGACCTGCCTCCTGCTATCTGCTTTCCTGTGTGAGCCGGTGCTATCCAAGGGTGGTCGTGGAGGGTCCCGGGGCTCCTCTCGAGGCTCCCACTCCCGCAGCTCCACAGCAGGGAGTTACCGGGGAGGAGGCGCCTATGGTGGGACTCGCTCTCGCGTCAGGGTGGCAGGGCGGTCGTCCGCAGTGAGGGTGGCAAGTGCAGCAGCAGCAGGGGCAGCAGTAGCAGTAGCGTTAACAGCGGATAAATGGTACGCCTCTGCCTACCGCCGCAGCAAAGCCGACAACTCAGAAGAAGAACTGGATTACTACAACAGGACCAATTACTTTGATGCACAAATGTCAGGCTCAACTCAAAATGGATCATCTCTCTCCCAACTGGTTTCTATTATTATTGCAACATTTTCCCCAAAATATGGACTTTTACTGGACAGTATACTGTAGATACAGCTTTTTTTTCTGATTCAGTCTAAGACTGAGCTTCTGTCCTGGACCTGAATATAATGTGCAGGACTGGCGGGAACCTGCAGTGGGAAGACAAGTTAGAGGTGCAACACAGTGGTAGAAGGACACAGAAATTACAAAAAACATCACTGTACTGTATGTTTTTAGACATATAATCATCTATACCAACGGATAAATACACATTATCAACACAGTATTCAATGTGATATTTCACCTCGCCTTTGTCAAATCTGTCAGTGTGTGTGACAGAAACTGAGGCCGAACACAAGAATAATAATTAGCTTCCTTCCCTAAAGCTTGATTCCTAGATCTAACTGTGAAAATGTTTTATCAGGAAAATCAATAACCTTCATAAAGTATTATCAAATTGCAGACTGCCAATTTTAATAGTACTGTCAAACGTAATTGTATCTTGAAAATCTAATAATATGCACAAAAAGTGCAAAGTGAATGACCAGCATCACTGCTCTGTAAATCATTTGTTAGCAGACTTGGGTCTAAATATAAAGCCTGAACCTGCAGGAGTTTATGTATAACACTGAAGTCATTCCATAAAGTTTCTAAAGAGTCAAAGCATCAAGTTGGCACCAGCATTAGACTGTCCCTGAAATTAAACTGCCACGTGTAATTTTTTAAATATTCTTAAATTGGACTTTTTAACCTCAACCAACATGCTTTTTTTTAACTCCATTCTTTCTGCAAAACTTAATTTCAAGACTGAATTCAAAGATCTATTTATGGAGCTAGTCAAGTCAATTATATTTTTATAGCCCAATATCACAAATTGCAAATTCGCCACAGGGGGCTTTACAATCCATACAACATAGGACAGCCTCTGTCCTTTTCAAACATAGTCATACAGCAGTCACTGGTGTGGCCATAAAGATGATTATCTACAATAAGACAAGGCAAATGACAATATTGTGCGTTGGGAGAGCTAAACAGATTTTCCACAATCATCTTGAATTTCTGTGCAATTCATACCCTTTTATAACTGAAATTGAGCTATTTCATTTCTCAGACCTGCGTACGAACTACATCATGGCTGAGAGGGACACTAGAAAACAAACTGCTGCTCTCACTGTTATTTATGTCTTTGATGGTCTGTCTATCATCCCACAAAAGCTTTTTACCTGCAGTAGACACTCAGGAGTAACAGACTGTTCCATATGAATAAGTGCAGTCTATGATATGATACAACACTTATGTACATAATAAATGAAGAGGTTAACACTGTCTTTATGCTAATAAATATCCTGTTTACACCATATCAGATATCTGCCTCGTGTATTCTAAAAGCAAAGCTGAGAAAATTCTGTACCTGAATCAAATTAAATTCTTTTATTTGCAAAGGATACAGCGCTTAGGTACATCATCCATAAACAAAACAGACTGCATCATGTCCCCAAAATGTCTTCCAGGTTGAGGGCAAATTGGTAAATCCAAGAAACAGTCTCTGGTTGTCTTCATTATAATGGCTCAAGTCAGTCCAGCATTACTTGTCCCAGCTCTCCTTTCCTGAAGGCTCTTATGAAATCGTAAGCTGCTGCTGTGTAGTTTGGGACAGTGATGGTGATGTTCCCTGAGGAAGACGAGGAACAAACATTTTCTTCATAGGACTATCTTTAAGACGTTAATATGATAGTGAGTATGATAGTGATCACATGTGAAACTGTTGGCAAGAATAGGCATATTTCAAAATGTCGTACTATTCCTTTAACTCAATTAAACTACGAGGTAGATCGTGAATAATACTGTGTGTAGCAGGAGTTTCTATAGAATTAGCGCTTTCTTACCCACTCCAGTAATGGCTTTGACCCGTTGCGTCTTTCCAAGTTTTACAGCAATGCGTTTGAGGACATGCTGGATGTCATCGCTCGGCTCTTGGAGGTCGTATTTCTCCACATAACTGCGCACACGCACACGCACACGCACACACACAAAACTATCTCAGTAATGTGAAGCAAAAGGAATACAATGACCATATTTTAAAGTTCAGTCAATCATACCTGAACTTTCCAAGCCTGTTCAGAGAATAGAGTAAGTAGTCAGCTATAATGTCTTCACCCACTAAATGGTCCAGAATAGTTCCTGGAGAAGTAAAGAAAAATATCAAAATATTTGTTTAGCACATTTGAAAATGTGACAGCAATTCCACTGAATACAGTACATTGTTATGTTGGGAAAAACTAATAATAATCCTGTTCTGCTCACCACATAAAGCCAGCTTCATCCCCGTTTCAACACTCTCAATCTTAGGAGGCAAGACTCCAGGTGTGTCTAACAGATGCATTATGGGTCGCTCACACACCTGAGAACAAAGACAGCTACAAATACTGTGCAGATGGGCACACAATGAACCCATGAACGAACACAGACAACCCTCCCTTCCACACACACACACACACACACACACACACACACACACACACCACACACACACACACACACACACACACACACACACACACACACACACACACACACACACACACGCGACACCCACCTGAATTTTAGTCAGGACCGCTTTAGTTATACCTGGCTCCCCACCTACTCGTGATGCACGACCTGGAAATTTGTGTATATAATATTTATTACTGAGAAGTTGATCATACTGAATCAATGTCCAACAACTATCATACTTTATTATACAAACCTTTTTTCAAGTTTGTTCTTCTCAATGAGTTAATAAGAGATGACTTCCCCACATTAGGCACTCCAATCACCATCAGGCAATAATTTGTATTCTGAAAATTTTACATGACAAGGTTAGAGCATGGCCAACATATTTGCCTCCAATACCTTAAAATGTGAATAGTGAGAAAAATATAATGAACCTAAAAGTGGAAATAAATGGGACCAAGTGGATTCAGCTCCACCGAGGCAATAGAAAATACACTTTAGAGTCACAATAAAACAGCATTTTAGTAAGCATTAATTAATAGCTCTGTGAGTGTTATCTTTGTAATTGTGTGGTATTTTTAAGATACAGTATGTCTCGGATATATCTCGTGTAGGTTATTGCAAATATGTTTGTATTGGTGTATATGTTGGGTGATAGGTAAGCATACCTCATCTCTGTTAAAGCGTGGCTGGCTCTCAATAATTTCCACCACCAGTGGCACTAACTACAGAAAAAACAGGAATCATTTGCACATTAATGCTCATACTTTTTTTAATTTCATATCAGCTGAGGACAAACTGCAAACAGTCAAATGTTTAGTATCCAGTGATGACCTTTACCTTTTTGATGTTGTCATCTCTCTGCTTTAAACAGTCTGTGAAGAGAACATTCCTCACCCCGTTTTTTTCTAGCTTCTTCAGGATTCTCTGCAGGGCAAATGTAAAGACATAATTTTGTGTTAGTGATTTTGAACAGCTGATGACATGAGTCTGCGAAAAATAGCAGCAATAATTTTGACCTGCTTGTTGGACAGATCAGAAAGGTCCATCTTGTTGAGAATTAGCAGGTGGGGTCGGACATCTAGAGTCTCCTGAAACGCAGGGTTTCTTCCAGAAAAGGGGATGTCCTTAACGTTAAAGAAAATCAAACGGTTCTCATTTTACCTCTGCAGTAATAAGAGGTAAAATGCTAGGATATTTTAAATGAAGTAAAAAAAAAAAAAAGATAATCTAATGATCCTGTCCCTCCTATGGCTTCTGATCTACAAGTGTTTTTCTTTAGGTTGTACCAAGGTCAGGATTTAATCACAAATGTGAATGTTTCTCTGATGCCAGGGCTACTATCCTCTATAAAGCTTCTGTGAAGATTCTGGCACCAATAACAGTTACAGCTTTTAAAACTTTTAGAAATGTGCTTTAAAGTGGCTCTTTTGTCATGTTAAAGTCTTAGTTCAGAGTACCTCACATGATCTAATCCTGCTTTTATTATTTTTGTTGTGATTCTCTCAATTGTATTAGTTGTGGTTAGATATTATTATTAAAACAGCAGGTAATCTTGTGGTACTACCAGCAGATAAATAATACTAATGATATGATCACATAACCAGTATTAATTTACATCTGTTATAAAAAAAAAAAAGAAAAGAAAAAAAAATGGCACTCAGCGCTGCTATATTCTGACGTTAATGCAGTGAAGAAAAAGGATATTCTGGCATCATGGATTTCTATGACGCAGTCCACGCTCTTCAGGCTGGCTCTCATCTGCTTGAGTCCTGCAAACGGTCAGGTGAAACTACTATTACAGCGATTATGTGACCAGTAACGTATATTACATACAAGACTGCTTGCTTTACACACGGGACAAACGTTGATGTTCCAATTGCATACATTTGACATAACTTAACTTAGACTTAACTTTTTAAGCAAAGCTGTTACCTTTAGCCATGTGTCCGGGGAACCAATGAGCCACTTCCCGTGCACCAAAGTCAAAAACGGTCCTGAACTTGCCGACATTACGGAGTACGTGGTACAGTTTCATGGCTGCTGTTCATCTAAGTATGACTACGCCTGGATTGCGTTTGTATTAACGAAAGGCTTATTTTGACCGGCTAGCTACAAAGCATCTTGCTGTACTGGACCATACGTAATGGACATGTTGATGATGTGCTTCACTGTTTACATGCCGACTCGAAACAACTTTGTTTCCATGTTTGTTCCGGTATAGGCCTTGTTCTTCTTTTATGTCTATACGCCAATGGGCGCGTTACTACCCTCCGCAGGATAAAAACAATTCATTACTTACTATCCCTTGAATCGTGCAGGAACCTTTGTAATCAGTTGGTGGCTGGTCTTCACCATTTATTGGCAGATGCCTACCAACGTCAATGTGCATGTACTTTGCTTAGTGTCTCTTTCTGCAGAATATTTTTGGAATACTGATTTTCTGTTTAACAATGATCCCATGACCCAGATGTTATTCAGTCTGGTGTGTCCCAACCATTAATAACATACACTCCATGGTCCCAACATCTTGTTCTGTTCTTGATGATAGATGTTAGTTTTTAAAATCTAACATCAATGTGGTGTATTTTGTGTTTGCTTTACATTTTTAATACCTTTTTAGATAACATTACATTTTTGGTAAGTTTGTGTCAGTGAGGTCTCACTGGGTAGCTTTAGCCTGTAATGTGAATAATATATTAATTCAATGTTCTCCAGTCCAAACACTTTCTATGGTCAAGTATGTTTCACAATATTAAAAAATAAAATGATTAATATTTTGAATTTTGAATAAGTGAAATTGAACTTTATTAAATGTTTACACATACATGTGGGAATTCATTTAGTCATTGACTTAAGACCTGTTAAAATAATTTATTGTAAAATGTATAATTTATCAATAGATTAATTACAATCAATGCATAAACAATAAGTTAGCAAAGCGAAAAGATGAAAACTGCATAGAATTCAATCATCAGTCTTAAAACAAGACAGTGAAGATCCAAAATCACTACTAATTCTTACAACTCCAATGCTGATTTGTAAACAGGATTACTGCATGATTTCAAAGTGAATTCCTTTTTTTTTCTTTACTAAAAATATACAAAGAGTTCATGCTTCAGTTATTTAAAGCTTTATCCTTAATGTGTTTAATGAAAATATCATTACTGCATTGATCACTTGGTTGCCCATGTCCATGTCCATGCACTGAACCACATAAGATCAGCAGTATCACATGTCAGTGGCTGGGGTACTTTCTAAAATTTTAAAGTGCTCATATAATGCTCATTTTCAGGTTCATAACTGTATTTAGAGGTTATATCAGAATAGGTTTACATGGTTGAATTTTCAGAAAACACCATATTTTTGTTGTACTGCACATTGCAGCTCCTCTTTTCACCCTGTGTGTTGAGCTCTCTGTTAAAGCTACAGAGTGAGACATTTCACTTCTGTTCCATCTTTGTTGGGAGTCACACATGCGCAGTACCTAGGTTAGGACTACTTGCCAGTCAGAAGCAGAGTATGAGGGCGTGCCACGCTAGCAGCTAGGTGAGCATTATAACGTGTGTTACAAAGTGACGCACGTTTGTCACGGAAGTAAAGGCTGGACTACAATAGAGCTGTTTGGAGCAGTTTCTGAACAGTGTTTTCTGTTGGAGATGGTAAGTCCCTTTGGGGTGGACTTTGGGATTTTTCACTTTGTAAACCTATAATGTGCACAAACAAATATATATAACACAATAAAGGAAGGTTAAAAAGCCAAAAAGCATAATATGAACACTTTAAGTGACAGATTTAAGTAAAAAAGCAGGCTCCCACACAATCCTCCAAATAAACTCTGAGATCATAGCTTGAAGAAGTTGCAGATTTGAGCCATACATATGATAAATCTCTGTCAAAGTAGTCTTGTTCTTTTAAAGCTTGGACTTGGGTGGCTCCGACGGACTGATGGAGGAGTAGTGAGAGATGAGTCTGTCAGCTTCTCTCCACCCAGTGAGAAGAGCTCCATGGACGGTGGAGTAGTAGCAGGGATGAGTAGCCTCTCCAGCAAACAACACCTGCAGGGGCTAAAACAGACCAAATATTTACAAAAAGTCTTACACATTGGTTAATTATGTATGAGTTGATGGTTAGGCTCAGTGCAAACATATGTTAGTTAGAGTATGAACATGTGGGTACTTGTGACTGTGATCCCTTCGTAGGCAGGGGCTCCATCATGTTGTCCAGGTCCTGCGCTGAACAGCCTATACCTGGGTAACTGTATGATCCGCATGTCCAGGGGTCATGAAACCACTGGGAGCGCAGGACTCTCCTAGGGGTGATGGTAGGGTTTCCTAAACAGACACAGTTAGTCTACGAGTGCTGACAGAGATCATTGATCCTGATTTATTTAGACTCACCTGTAAATCTGTGGATGAGTTGTGTGATGGTGTGTGTGACCTCTTGTTCAGACAGTGTCTCCATATACTCTGACTCATGCCCAGCAATCCAGCCACACAAAACATGGCCATACCTGAAAGTTAAACCACAAACAGGACTGCATTAAATTAAATGATTTATCAGTTATTTTCCATTTAATACAACATGCACAAGGCAAGCAATCATCAGCATTTGTGGTTGTTGACCTTTCGGTGGGTTTCAGCACAGTGAAGCCACACATCTTCTTTATCCAGGATGTCTGTACATCTGGCACGTGGTCCACCATGACATCCTGAATCATGACAAGAGATGAAACAAACAGTTCAAATGCTCGCGTGTGTTTTGCTAACTAGTGGCCTAAACATCAAACTTTTTTGTGATATGTTTGGATGGAGAATAAGACAAAATGGCTACTCTGTCATGGAGAGTAATCCTTAGCCAGTGATCGTGTTAAAAACTGGTCAAAGAACCCCGTATTCTGGGTAATGATGAGGAGGGCAAGGAATTTCTGGTGGCAGATGAAGATGATAAAATCATTTCTATTGCTTTCTATTTTCATGTCTGTTCAGTTTTTTTTTCGTGATAAACACATTTTAGAAAGAGATGTGAATGAGGGAAGCGAGGAGCCATGTTAGCCAATGAAATAATCCCATGTTTAATCTTACTAAATCATAATATTTAAACATAGTTGGAGATGTTGGCCTGCACTCGTTTCTGGGGTGTGGTGCTTGGTGGACGTTACGGGGCACACAGCGCTGGCCCCAACACAGAGAGAGACTGTACTGGCTATATCTCCATCAAAATCTCGGTTTATTAAAGTATAGTAAAGTATTACTGAGTTTGGTGTGTAGACATGTACTTTAGAGTAAACGTAAACCTTTATTTATTGACTACACGTCTCACCTCATCTTCCCACACAAGATGGATTATTTCACAGTCAGCATCCCACCACGGTGAATCAAACTCCACAAATATTTTATTGTTTGTTCCAAAACCTAGTCGCTGGATGGAGTGCAGCTTGTGAAGAGGGAGAAGAGGACAAAACAGCGCTGAATGGTGCTTCTTTAGGTATCCTGATGAAACAGAACAAACCAGAACAAGTTAGGTTATGTCAATACTGAATAGCTTGAATTTGAACTGGTAAAACTACACCAGAAATTCACATTTTATTATTGATTGTTTAACTGTGATTAATCTGCAGAATAAGAGAGATGTTATGCTTGAGATTGTACTTAGTGACAGGATTTAGTAATTACAATGTTTATATTAGAAACAGAAACTAAAATCAGTCCTTCCAGAAAAATGCGGAGTTTTTTTGTGATTGTTGCGGGCAAAAATTCTTGATTATGCGGCACGTTTTCTTAAAAAATACAATGAAATTGCGGGAACTTGCAAAAATTGCGGGAAAATGGCTGCTCTTGTGTGAAGTAAACGCAACATTTTTCAACACTGCTAAGATATATGTGACTTTTTTGCAATGAAAATGCGGGGATTATGAAATCATGCAAGCCCCGCATATTTTGCGCGGAAATCTGCAATTTATGCGGCGAAAGTGCGACGTATTTGAAAAAATGCGGCCTCCGCATAAATATGCGGACTTTGGCTGATTATGCATTGAATTATGCGATCGCATAATCACGTTTTTCTAGAGGGAGTGTAAAATGTGTAAATATTGTTTACAAGCAAATTCACAAGTTGACAAATGTAATGCTTAATTACATAATGCTTTTGGCAACAGTAACTGGTTGAGAATGTTAAAGGTCCTGTTAAAAGCTGAGATGTAGCACAACCCTTAACATTTCATGCACTGAAATAGAAAATAGCAGACTGTGTTTGTGAATGTAGGTGTCTGATTCTACCTAGAGGTACTGTGACAATAACATGATCAGAAGCAATCCTCTCCCCATCATCACACTCGATCGTCACAGGGTTTTCTCTCTTCTCTGTGTTGTTCCAGTGGACACAGCGAACAGCCTGATTGTAGGTCACTAAACCACTGGGAAGCTCCGACATCAAGTTTTTGATAAGACCTTCATAGCCACTGAAAGAAAAAGAAAATGCTGTTTAAGTCAAACAGACACTCACATGTATGCTGAAACAATCAGTTAATTAAAGCTATAGTGCGTAGTTTTTGTCTTCCCCCATGAGGAATTCTATGTAAAAATTGTAGTAATGACAACAACACTGTCGGCGCGTCCACATGATACAAGCCTTCCGTGATCACGCACGCGCCCCCAAAAATAGTATTATTTTACTACGCTACTCGAAAAAATCATGCCATAATTAAACGTGAAATGTAAAAGCTTAAATGGAAATACTTAAATTAAAATCTCAAATAGAAAAAAAGAAATCATTTTATTTTAGCCTTTCCCCTTTATAATTTTCAATTTGATTTTTATTTATTTTTTTATTTTATCTTTTGAATTTTACGTTTTCCATTTGACATTGACATTTTAAGATTCACCTTTTACATTTCGATTTAACATTAAGCTTTTCATTTAGAAGTGACAGGTGTCAATTTAAATGAGGAGGCGTGGCCCAACGGCTGGTGGGAGGGTCTGAAACGACTTCCAGCTGACAGCGGGGTCTGTGAGTATTACTGGCCGCCGGTAAGAAAGCGATCCCAGCCACCGCCAGCTGGCTGTCACCTAAGACTGGAGCTTCAAAGTCCGACAACATATCGGAGCAAATGTGCAATTGGCCATCAATTTTTGTAAAACTGCCCATATTCAAACTGTACACAGTTAATTTCTCGCATAACAGTCTCAGAAATGAATTTAGTGGTGAAATAGCAGACGAAAAAAGCGATCAATTCTAGAATCTAGATCGGGAGTTTGCCGTAGTAGCAGCAGGCAACAACAGGAAACCTTTTACAATTTTCGTCTGTTATTTCACCACTCATTTCCCCACAACTTTATCTAACTATAAGCGCGGTTTAATCATGCGAGGCTCAGCTGTGGCTCATCTAGAGATTCGGCATCATTGCCGCTACAGCGCGTAGCGATGTGCCCCGGCCCCGGGCAAGGTAAGGAGACAGGTGCTGTAGCGGCTTCACCAGCAGGCTGAACCAGCTTCCTCCCCATCACACATCCAGGTAGCGATGTGGCCCGGGCGGGGGAGGGAGGAAGCCGGTTCAGGCTGCTGGAGAAGCCGCTACAGCGCCTGTCTCCTTACCTTCCCGGGGCCGGGGCACATTGCTACGCGCTGTAGCGGCGATGATGCCGAATCTCTAGATGAGCCGATCGCTTGCTTACCGGCGGCCAGTAATGCTCAGAGACCCCACTGTCAGCTGGAAGTCGTTTCAGACCCTCCCACCAGCCGTTGGGCCACGCCTCCTCATTTAAATTGACACCTGTCACTTCTAAATGAAAAGCTTAATGTTAAGTCGAAATGTAAAAGGTGAATCTTAAAATGTCAATGTCAAATGGAAAACGTAAAATTCAAAAGATAAAATGTCAAATTGAAAATTATAAAAGGTTAAAATAAAATGATTTCTTTTTTTCTATTTGAGATTTTAATTTAAGTATTTCCATTTAAGCTTTTACATTTCACATTTAATTATGGCATGATTTTTCCTAGTAGCGTAGTAAAATAATACTATTTTTAATTGGATCTTGCTTCGTTTTCACTTTGGACTTTCAATTTGAATTATGAATAAATATATCCTCCATACTCTGCAAGTCATGGATTGGCCATAACAAACACCATGTTCTAGCGTAGGGTGATCATAAGTGTGCTTGGTATCCGAAGAAGGGAGCTTGGAGTAGAGCCACTTCCTTCCTTTGCATCAAAAGGAGCCTGTTGAGGTGATCACTGCATCTGATCAGGATGCCTTCAGGGCGACTCCTTTTGGAGATTTTTCAGAGCACGTCCAACTGGTAGGAGACCCTGGGGTAGACGCAGAACACGCTGTACGGATAATATATTTAATCTGGCCTGGGAACTCCTGGGAATCCCCCAGGAGAAGCTGAAAAACGTTTCTAAGGAGTTGGACGTCTGGAATACCTTGCTTAGCCAGCTGCCACCACAACCTGGCCCCGGATAAGCAGAGGAAAATGGATGGATGGACGGAACTTAATTTTATGTCTCTATAAAATAAATAATTGGGGCATCCTTTGGTTGGTCAGACAAGCAATTGCAAAACACCACTTTTACTTGTGAAGTTAGGAAATAACAACTTCATGACATTGATTATAGAAATAATTGTTAGTTGCTGCACTAGATTGTATGTATGCAATGTTGGAATACGAACCCTGGGAATGTACAGTCCAATCCAGGTAGAGTCTTGTATAAGCCATATGCCCCTAGGCCCACCTCATCCATGCTGTGAGAGCCATTAACAGAGCACTCCAACTTCAACATGTTACTGATCACACACAGTCGCAGAGATCTGGTGGTTGCATCAATATCTTTCCACTCCTCTGCTGCTCGTCGTTTAGCCTGCCCCAAACAACAAGCAAAAAAAACAAACTCTTTATTCTAGCAAGATTCAGTTTATTATCAAGAACATCTGAGATATTCCAGCCAATTTAGGCATCATCCAGTATTATTATTATAGCCACAGAGAGAAACATACCTCTGACCGTATGAAATCTCCTACACAAGCCCAGGGTTCTCCTCCTTGACTCTCAAATTCTGAACTCGCATACATCAGCTCAGCAAACATCTCCTGAGCAGGATAGATGTCCTCAGCGTTCAGCTTCTGACCTGCACACGTTACACAACATACAGAATAGTAATTAGGAAAATATCATCAGGTTACAATCAAATGCTACAGTATCAATGACACTGGCTATCATTAAATACAGTAATGCAAAAGCACTTGTAAGCACAGCTGTAATTAATTTTAGTTTAGTCTATTCTGCTGAAATACCAGTTTCATACTGTCCTTGTACCTTGTCATCCTAGTTGGATTTCTACAAAGCACACACTTAAGAACTCAGGCTTGAGCATAACACTCATTGTTCAACTACCTTTACCTGTGACTTGTTTGTGACTTGTGTATGTGACTGCTGTAAACACACAATTCAGAAATCAAGAACTCTGTCTACAAGACTGACCCCTCAGATACAGTAGTTCAAAATAATATGAAGGCGACCTGAACTGCTGAAAAAGTTTGGAACCCAGGGGGGGTGTCCTCCGACGTCCATGGCCTGGTTCTCTGGGGTGAGGGCGTCTGGATCCAGCAGCCTGTACTGACGGGCAAGACAAAACACTGGGTTCTCCTCGGACGGTCCATGGATCCAGTTTGCTCCTATCTCAACAATGTTATCACCTGCAGTCAGATGGAAAATAGTGTGTGGTTGCAGAGAAGAAAATAGTTATTATTAATCTGGGTATTGCTTACTGTTTATGACTGTATTGTATTATAACCCTAATCATCTCTTGTACGTACAATAACAAAACATTTAAAAATTAGGTGAGAAACTATTTGGATCTGTAAGATTTGTTGATGGAATCCAATTTTCCACAGAAACATAGATTAAAAGAGTAGTTGCAAGCAAGACAACAAAAGGCTTATAGCATATCTGCTCCTGTCAGAGCCTGCTGGATCAGAGCGTATCACGAAGTACGTTAACGCAAAACTTCCTGCGTGGGAACCATAGACTGTAAAGGTGGGAACGGAGAAGCCATAAACGAAATTACAGTGACCTTTGAGACTCCGCGAGAAAACGTGGTTTGATAATTTCTTAAAAACGACTAACAGATAAACTGCAGTCAAAGTAAATAATTGCCTCACATAGACTCTCACCCAATCTGCCGGTTTTGATTCTTCCTCCGCTTCTTGCCGTCGCTTCAAGTATCCGCACATGATGAAATCCAGCGTTAGCGAGTCGGTGTGCCGCTGCTATACCTGATATCCCGCATCCTATAATGACTATTTTAGCGTTCACACTCATGAGCACAGCTGGACCTGCACTACTGCAATGCATTACTAGCATAGACAGTAAAAGAAAGCTGACTCGGGGAATGAACGGTCCTTCCTTACTGAAGAGAAAAGAGATAGGCGGCGATTTAAAAACTATCTTCCGTTTAAGAGTTTCAAAATAAAACTCGTTTCTAGGCTCAAACCGGCTGGAACTGAAGTGAGTGTAGCCTAATAATATATATTTTTTATCACTCCATGTTTAATTTGCAGTTTCTTACTTTATTATCAAATTGGCTTATACACAGACCCAAACAGTATGTGCAAGAGTGTAGAATTTGCATATGAACAACGCATTTTGTTTTGATTTATTTAAAACTGACCAAATGTATTTATGCATTTATTGTTAAGGGAAAAAAATGTATGCCTTGTGTTTTGAACAATTGTAGAATAACTTAAAGTTACTTCTCTATGCTTCCGTCAGATGTCAGCCTTTTCTATGGCAATGTATACCTACGTATTGCGAGGAGGGTGAGGGAGATGTGAGTGATCGCACCTTACTGTGATAAGCAAGTGACATATGCGCCTCCGTTGAAGTTATGTTTTTACATCGTGTTTGCTGAATAACATTAACACTCAGACAAGAATGTCATTGTTAACACTAACATTCCATGTAGTTAGTGTTTTTATGCAAGTGAAATCATTTTTAATTTAATTTACAGGTGTAAAATATGTTGGCCTATTTGCGGTATTGTTGTTAGAGCTTAGATTGCTGCATAATGCGGCCTAATAGCTATTTTTCAGACTTTTCTCCTCCTCCCCTCTCCATCCAGTGACCCTATCAGGTGAGAAGCAACCGCTTTTCATGTTGTCAAATAATTTGAAAATAGGGGAGAATAAAAGTGTTTTTCTCAGCAAAGGCGTTTCTTTACAATTTTAGGGAACACCAAGGCTGGATAACCAACCGGGCTCTTAAGCTTTTTCAGAAGTTGTTAGGGCTGATGGTCCTAGTGGTGGTTTAAATGGAGCAACAAACATTATCTTTTGCTGTAGGCCACCTGTATGCCGGGAATAGGCTACTTAATAGTGAGGCTCACTCACCAGCTGGCTAAAAACTTATTTCTGCCAGGAAAAGAAAATAAATTGATGAAAGGTTACAAAATAAAACATACTCATTATAATGAATGATTTTGACATTCAGCAAACACAAACCTTGATATAAAATTATAGGCCTAAATACAAAAATATAGTTATTTATACAAAATAAAAAATAAATTAAAAAAAAGAAAGTTATTTGATTAATCAAATGGCAATAATGGTCAAGGTTGGTCCACCAAAACATTACAGTCTTGCTGTTTTGGAACTGTGGGAAAACGGAACAGCCCTCCTCTCTCAGGATACCCTCTTTGTAAAATGTTGATAGGTTCCCACACACACACACACACACACACACACACACACACACACACACACACACACACACACACACACACACACACACACACACACACACACAGCTCATGGGAACTAGCTGGCAAAAGAGGGTCACTCAGAAGAACAATTCTAATCTGTGCTCCAGTCACTGTGGAAGTACAGGAAATAATAAAGATGGCTGTTTTCTTTGTCCGAAGTCCGAGTTGGTATGTGTGGTGTCAGCAGAGATCCAACAGCATTATAAAGGCCACACTAAAACTTATTTATTACATAAAAAGGTCCAAGTCAGAGAAAACATGATCAAAAACAGCTTGTATAAATATTTACATTTGCTGTAAGAATTTTCATACAAAATGCAAATATATTAATAGTAGAGATATCAAAGCAGTGATACACTTCACAGTAATAACATCAACAGATAATACAAACTGTTGAGATATGTTATTCTAAAAGTAGTAGCACATTGGTGTATGGTATGGTTCTATTGCAGCCTTTACTTATACCCTTTTACCTTTACCTCTGCATTCACTACAGTATTGGCAAATGTTCCCATAGTAAATCAACAACCCTAGTGTTGAACCCTCCCTTCTACACACACACACACACACACACACACACACACACACACACACACACACACACACACACACACACACACACACACACACACACACACACACACACACACACACACACACACACGCTACATTAGTGTGTACAGAGACACTCATACTCTGTCACTGGTATGAGCTCTTCCTTCGAGCTGATGTTGAATCATAGACTTCAGAGCGCTGTACCTGCCGAAGTGAGAAAACACACATGATTAAAGACTTTATCTCTGACACACTCTTACACTTACACAAAGGCACTCAAATACACACATTTTGGTACATACATATAAAAAAATAAATAAACTGAGTGTTACTAATAAACCTTAGTTTTCTTATTTCAAATCTTATTGAAAGACCAAAACCTACAATGTGTTACTTGGTATGTGGCTGACAAGATTTTAAGCAGGAAATTAAGGTACAACTGTTCAAACTTGTTACGAATATATAGTCTAATAAAATAAAAATAAAATAGGCATAAGTACAATTTCCAAACAGCAGGACACTATAGTTTTAAGTAAACATTTCTCCAACAGGAGTAAACTGAAATTGTTGGGGACTGTTTCCATCTGTGGATATATACTTACGGCAGCAGAAGTATGCATGTGGGATTGCCTAAAATATAAACTACAGTTCCCATGTTTATTGAAATGAAGGAACATATCACCCAGTGCAACGATGTGGCTAATTAATATGTGTGGGACGACAGTGAGGGTCAATGGCACAGAGGAATAAGCTAACAGGCAATACTTGTTAGTAGAATCAATTCATTGTTGGTTTTGGTCTCACACACACACACACACACACACACACACACACACACACACACACACACACACACACACACACACACACACACACACACACACACACACACAAAATGTGTTACAGAAATCTCACTTAGATGAGTTTATGATTACACAATCTTGCAAACAGTGAGTTAGGAAAGTTTCACACAAACACTGTCCTCATTACAGTAAAAGTCTTGTTTTGATTTCCAGAATCAGTCACAGATATTAGCTTCACATAATGAAATGGACATGTTATTAAAGAAGGCTTTGTCTAGATTGTAACCAGATTGTTTGCCGAGTAGAATGACTCTTGACTTACTTTTTGGTCAGCTTGTTTATCTCACGTTCCTCTTCCTCTTTAAGTTTCTCTACAAAGCTGTCTAAAACAGGAATCTCAAACTTTATGTATTGGGCAACCTGGGGAGAAAAAGATTCAAACATATCAGCACATATCATATTAGAAAGAGCGGGCTACACATATCCTTGATTACTTGCACCCATACTATAGGTACACGTCAATTCATTCCTCTTTTCTCTGTCCAAATAAAAACATGAAAATAATAACAATAAAATAACTAGATGTGATAGTGATGTGAATGCTGTATGTTGAAACACTGAATGCTGGCTTGAATTGTGTAAGAAGAAGGTGAAGTAGTGAGAATAGTTGAAAAGTTGGAATCTGTATGACTGTCATTGAAAAGTTAATTACAGTAATACCAATAAAGTTTGAAAGATGTGGAATATAATGATATAATTATATATATATATATTAAAGCTGATGCTAAACGGGATTGCTGGCTTCAATTTGGATGAATGTGTTGACTGTGTTGAATATTTTTAAAAAGTATGAATGGTACTTAAAAGTTGCATAAAACTCTCACTTAATGAAAGACTAACCATCATAATAATAATAATGAATAATTGACTATAAGTATAGAAGATAAAGAGAAGAGAGGAGGGGGAAAAGAGAGGAGGAGGAGAGGAGGAAGAAAGGAGGAGAGGAAGAAAGAAGAAAACGAAGAAAGGAGGAGGAGAGGAGGAGAGAAAGAAAAGAGGATGAAAGAAAGAAAGGAGAGGAGAAAGGAGGAGGAGAGAAAGAAAGGAGGACAGGAGAAGAGGAGTTGTCAGTTAACAATGTCATGATGGACTGACTGAACAACAGACTGTGATAAGGTCAACGCAGAAATAAAAGGTGAATAAATAAAAACTACAGCTAGATATAGAGGCAAGTTATTTGGTTGAACTGACCCTTTAACTTGTGTTACTAAGTTGATCTGTATGAGAGTGATTCCAATCATAAACAGGTTTTATTTATTACTCAGTACAATCACAACATGCTGTCGGCCATCTTAGTCTATTGTTACATCAGTCCTGAAACAGGATACCTTTTCTTAGCGTGCTAAATTTAACCTAACTGTCTATCATTGGTCCATTGTGTCATTGCGTGTCTATGTTAGGGACTACACAAAAAATAAAAAAGCGTCACTCATCCAGACCAACATGAGAGAACATAGAGAGTGGTGACAGGAGGCCCAGACTCACATCATATGTGACTTCCTCTCCCAGGTCGGCCTCCGTGATCAAGATCTTGGAGATTTTCTCACAGGGCCCATAAAGCACGCGAGCCACCAGCGGGTATTCACCATCCCTCAGTCGGGTCTTTTCTACAAGGACATAGACAAAGGACACAAGTGACCACAAACACACATAACACAACATTATTACTGACAAAACCACAATAAAAGTTATAACTTACCGCCAGACTCGTGCACCATATAAAGGACAAACTCTTCTGATTTATTCTCCACCTTAAAACGACACAAATACAGATTATTTCTAGTTTTACTGAAACACCTCTTGAGATGTAACCAGTGTGTTACTGCTTACCCTAAACTTGTGTAGCAGCAGGTTGAGGACTTGTTCAGTTGTCATGGAGCTGTTCACTCGTACGTTTGTGACTGAACCATAGGCTGGAGTAAATACAGATGTCTGAAAGCAAGAGAAACAAACATGTAGAAATAACTGAGAGGGCACAACATAATATGAACTTTGCTTCATCAACACATCAACACTTGAGTAGAGATTCCTGGACTTGAACACGTTGGACATTCTAAACAGGAAGGAAATCATCTAAAGTTGGTTTCTGTTCAATAAAAACACACACATTGTATTCAGGAGAAACTGATGAAGGAATGCAGTGTAACCTTGTACTCTGTGGCACATTAATGAAATCAACCCACAGCAGGCTCAGCACAAATACAGGCACACCCACATAGGAAACGTCTGCCAATATGCCGCGGGAGATGTGTCAACAACGGGATACATGGTGTGCTTGTGTGTGTGTCTGTTTATTGTACCTTGTGGTTGTAGAAGTGTCCGTTGATTGAGAACCTGTGTGTGCGCAAGCGCTGCAAATCTCTGGCAGTGTGTGTCTTCGACCTCCTCTGAACCCGCATGAAGGAAGCATCACTCCTGGTCCTCAGCAGCTGAGGGGAATCCTCGTCCTCCTGACCGCCCATGTCCTCACCTCAGGGTCAACAAAAACACACCTCACTTGACACATGCATCAGATGGTGCCTGTTTTTATATACTGTACATCAGCAGCTACGCATTTAACAGCAGTTAAACTGAATAAGAAAACACATTTGCAAATAGTTTTACACAAAGATGGATCAACACATGGTGTTCAACATACCATTGTTTTCTTTTAGCTTTTATTGTCTGGTCTGAGTTTGTAACCAGTAATTTTGATAATCACATATGTTTGGAAGACGACATTTTAAATTACTTTTATTCAGTTAGTTCAGACTCATTTTAAGTAACTGAATCAATTAGTCCACATTTGTTTGTTTTGAGCTAATGAACAAAACTTCAGTAGCCCACTTTACAGTATTTTATAAGGAATTAAGTCATTGGCTAGATACTTCAACAGTTTCCCCATTTGTTCAAAAAAGCCCCTCAATACTCTTTAACCCAAAGCAATGTTGGTTCTCCTTACTCCTTGAGACTAGTTTTATAGCCAGTATAGCCAATATTTTATGTTGTTAAATATTTTTTTGAGGAATCCTTTGAAGAATGTGTGTCCAACAAAGATACATGCCATCCTCCATCACATATCATTAGACATTATATAAGTGGCAGAAAGTGGCAAACTTCATATAAATAAAAATATAAAAAATATGTTGCCTACTTTTCACCCTGCATGGTATGTATGATCATCAACATCACCATATTTTAAATAATGGTCATTGGTTTCAAAGTGTGTTATTTTTTCCAATCCCATACAATGTACAAGGCTTTTAATGCAGACGCTAATGTGTATATTACTTTGTTGTAATATACACATATACTATACATGTATAACATATACTTTTGCTCTCAAATTAAGATCTGGAGTGAGTAAGTTCTATGAAAATACAACCAGTTGAGAGGGTTCAATGTTATCATCAGAATTTTAAATCCTTAAAGGTGATTCCCAACTGTTTTCTGCAGGGTCCCCCTTTTATAGATACAAATATTTTCAATGTGTGAGTGTGTGAGACTGACTGCATGTGTATATTACTCACCAGCTGTCTCTGTACCCGGCAAGTTATTGTTTGACTCCACTAAGAGCTGCTTTGCCACAGCAGATCTATCGTTTCTGTAGGAAGAAAGAGAAACAATGTGTTTATCGCTTGTTAACATTACTAACACTATATCTAGTACTACTTAAAATGCATCCAGGTGTTTTGAAAAAATAACATTTAGCTGATTTTTACTCATGGTCTACTTGCTAGCTTTTTTTCCAGAGCTTTCAACTGTATCTTGATGAAGAATGTGAGATGCGGTTGATATCCTGGAAAAATCTAGTGGGTGGATCTTAAATTAAAAGAATAGTTCAACATTTTGGGAAATGCGCTTACCACTCTCACACAAGTGCCATATAAAATATGCATACAGCCGGGAGTCAGTTAGCTTAGCTTAGCTCAAAGACTGGAAGCAGGGGGAAACAGCTAGCTCAGTAATTAGGCCTACGCTAGGTTTTTTTTTTTAGCTTGGTTTTACCTTTGGACAGAGCCAGAGCTCTGTTTCTTCCTGCTTCCAATCTTTATGCTAAGCTAACTAACTTAGCTAAATGCATTTTGAACTGCAGTTTCCAAGGTCAAGACTATATTGATTATAGATTATTGCATAAATAATTTCCCTGATCAATTTTTGTGCGTTTTGTGCTTGAAAATAGTGAAATAGTTTCGTTCAAATTACTTGTTTTTACATGACCCAAATAACCCAAATATATTCACTTTATTAGCCTATGTAACACACATTTGAGAAGTTGGAAGCAGTGAATGTTTTGGACATATAAAATGTGTTGCCAATGCAAAAAGAAAAATAATGTGTGTAGGCCTATAGCCTGAATTTTTCATGTTGTTCCTTGATTTCTTATTTAGTTTTATTTAATCATATTTCATTCACTGTTACATGCTTTAATGCAGGCTACAAAGTCAGTTTTAATTTTATTTTATTATTACTGAATTCAAAAGTATTGCCAAATCTTTAAAGCAACATCGTACTGTTTTGTTCTTTTACTTTTAGGGAGTTTATTGTAACATCTGGCCAGGGTCTACAGATGAAAACTAGCCTTTTGGTAAATTCTAACATATTTACAGCAATGTTCAAACCTATACATAATACAGAGTGATGCTGGGGAACAAAAAGGTCAGTTGTTATAGTTTGACTTTCCCTGCTATTGTGCGAGAGGTCCCTGTTGAGAGTGTTGTAGTCACACAGCCAACATCTGTTTGTTCAGCACTCGAAGGCATCTGCGTGTCAGTCTGGGCCGCGTTGTCATACCGGTTGAGACGGAATCTTTCATTGTCATCGTACATCTGAAGTCTGATTGGCCGGCGAAGACCCCAGTAGATGTTCAGCAACCCCTCGAGAATGAGCTCTCCATCCTCCTACACACACATGCACAAACACACATAACAAAAAGCATCAGCACTCGTGGTCAGGGGGGATATCCTGTTGGCCGCCAGCCACAGCGGCTCGATATCAGGTGTACGTGCAGGAATAATCGCTCACAGCTATAGGGTGAACCCTCTCATCTAGGAGAAACCCCGCCAGGTTTGACCCACCCTTTTTTACACAGTACAAGGGTGAAGTCACGTCTGAGAAGGCAGCAATAATGAGAACAGAGACATAACTGCTTTGGGTCACGTACACACAGGGGAGGCGTTTTGATTTCACAGAATTGAAACTCTAAATTTAGAAGAAAATGGTCACACTATGTGTTCTGAGTACAGAGATAAAACAGTGTCATTCTGTTTTAAAAAATGTTCAATTGCCTTTTGAATGCAAAAAAAAAATTAAAAATATTACAACTGAACCAGTGATAAATCCCATATTACACCACAGCTATGACTGTTGTAATCACAATCAGTTTTCTTCATCTCAAACAGTTTGTTATATCATCACAATATCTACTTTGATACTTTTCTATTAACCCAGATTCTGCTAATGGAAAAGTCTATAAATCAATTTGTCACAGATATTTTAACACCAAAGTAAAAACCGATTCTAATTCTCAGAAGTCTGATCAGCGTATGTACACTGACTGCCAAAGTATTATAAAAGTGTTGACTTTTAATTGGAAATGATTTTGATCTATTTGGAAATTATGTATACTGTGGTCATTAATTAGGTCCCTGTATTCTATAACATACTGTATTTAGGAGGATATATGGGTGTATATATACATACTCTACAGTATATAGATTTAATTGTTGATCTTGCACCAGGCCTTCATTAATACAGAAGAGTATTCTTAACTGATAATTTATGTGTGTGTGTGTGTGTGTGTGTGTGTGTGTATGAACCTTTTCTGTAAGCTTTGAAAAATTTGCCTAATAGAGAAAACAAATTAGACTTCAAAGATTTCAAATCTAAAAACTGAGGACAACTGATAAAAAAACAGTTCTAGATTTAAACATATTGAGATTTAGGCCTAAATGCTGTCGACACAAACAGCTTATGGAGCTTAAGTAATTCTTCATGCTGGGCCTCTAAATGTATGGATTTCATATTTAGACTGTTAATAGTTTCATTTGCATGGATAACTTGAGGCTAACAGTTACTTCTGATCGTAGGTGGTGGAATCAAAAGGAGGCTTGTCAGTGGGAAATGTGCAAATTGCTAAAAGAATAATAATATTGGAGATGAACACAGTCAGTTTTTAGTACCATTTTCAGATAAATAATCAATTTAGTACTGAACTGTCAGAGAAAAGAGAAAAATAAGCAGAAAGTGGGGTTTCGGAGGTGAGACAGATTGGTCTCAGGGGCTTCATTGTTTCTGGAATATAAACATTCAGAGCAGCTGCACCACTGAACCTCGCTGACAGGCCACTCCTAAGTTTCCTGAACAGGCATGAGTGTGAGTAAGTTCAGCAGAACTATTTTTAGAAGTAGTGGTTAATCTGCTTCAGGGTGCCTCTATAAAGCCTGGATACACACTCTGGTCCAGTCATATTCAACTGAGCGGACTAGACATCACTGTTTCCCTCTGCATGTCAACCATACAACTCAAGCATCAAAGGTGAGAGTGCTTCTTCAACTTCTTAATTATCAGCTGTTCTTTATTATAGAGGGCTTACATTTAGCCATTTCTACAACTTTTTTTTAAAGGAATTGTAGCAACTTTATATTTTACTCGTTACAAACCAGACAGAAGATAGAAACACAAATCTTGAAATAGAGTTAAATGTTTTGACAGCGGTTTTAATTCTTAATTGTAATTCACACTATCACACGAGGAAAGGTATGTACAGTTAGTAGTTCATCTGTTATATTAGAACAAAGCAAAAGGCTAAAAGACAGCAGGCAAAACAGCAAATGCAGATGCTAAACCAGGGTGAAGAGTTTTTAGCAGCACAGTGAAAGACCCTATAAAAAGATTTGTTTTTTAATAAATGATTAAATTTATTTTATGTCATTGAAGTCTGTAGACAAAGAGCCAGTCTAACTATTTTATTTTTCCTCTCCCGCTGCAGCATGAAACGCAGGTGGTTGTTACTTTCCCTGCCTCTCTTACCCACCATTACTGAGACGCTTGAGGACTTGCCTGTCCACCCCTCATCTTCTCAATCTAGCCAGAGCTCCCAGTCTCTAGAGGACTACATGACTAGTATCCAGGCCCTTGCCCGCCCTGTTGAGGCCCCGAGCTGCGGCCCCGTCAGACTTCAGAGGCCCCCCAGGCTGTGGCAGTACTCGTTTTTTTCATCTCCTCGCAGCTTTCCTTGCACACCAAGGACTTCCAGACATTACAGTCTGAGTCTAAACAGTGCAGAGGATTTTTCTCTCAAGATGGCCAGAGAAAAAGACTGCAGGGGCAAAGATCCCGTGGACTGGCTGTTTGGACAGATAAGGACTTGAAGAGAGATGTTGTTGTGGGATGCCCTTTGGTGGAATATCTCATAGTCAAACAAGCTGGGAAGAACCTGCTCTGTTTATGAAGATTAAATCTACGCAATGTATGATGGGACTTGTTATCATGATTAAACAAAGAAAAAATAACCACATGGCTGAAGAGAATAGTGAAGATCTATTTCTATGCACTGAGGATTGAAGTCTACATGTTTACGTTGGATATTTTGTAAAGATGTTAAGAATATAGTTTTCTAATAAAATACTAAAATAATCATGAAGATGTTTCTCTGCTGTTTCTGAAGTTACTCTACAAAAGAGCTAAATATCATCACATCTCAATCCACTTGAAAATAGAGCAGAACTATTTCAATAAAATGATTTGCAACAATTTCAATAATTATTTAATCCTTAAAGTAATTTGTCAAGCAAAGCAAAATGCAAAACAATTTCTGGTTCCAGCTTTGAAAAAGTGAGAAAGTGCTGCTCCTTTTCTATTTTCTGCCATAAACTGAATCGTGATAGGTAGTTTTACTTTTTTATCATAAAAATAATAGTTGAAATGCTGCTGCCAAGGTTGCATCCATGTATGTAGTAAAATACTGTGGGAGGTTGTATCTATAGGCCAGTGGTGGAATGGAACTAAGTGATACTCATATACTGTACTCAAGTACAATTTTGATGTAGGCTAGTATTTGTATTGTATGCTACTTTAACATCTACACTAGACTATACTCTACTACATTACAGAGAGGAATGGTGTACATTTTACTACACTACATTTATTTGACTGTTTAAATCACTAGTTCATTTTCATATCATACTAGTGGTGGGAAAGTAATTATTACTCAAGCTCTGTATGTTAGTATTTGAGTGTTTCCACTTTCTGCTACGTTATTGTTCTACTTCCTTACATTTAAGAAGTAAATATTGGACTTTTTAACTCCACTACAGTTAGTTGTTAGTTACTTTTCAGATTCATATTAATATTACAAAATATAGTCATCAAATGAATCATGATATATTATTATAGGTAGATTGGAAAGGGATTATTATAGGTAGATTGGAAAGGGCATAATGCCCTGGAGGATATTTACAAACTACCCAGCTGTGTACAAAGCAATTTAGAATTAGCCCCACAATTACCAGCTGCAACATTAAAGTAATGTAGATATTAAGGCAGCAACAATTAATATATTATAATGTATATAATGATATTATAAACATTATTCTGAAATGGGCCATTGTCATGCCACTGTCATCTAGTGGTAATCAATGGCGCTACAGTGGTGGCATTTTAAACTTAAAAGTACATGGAACAGCCACTAGAGGGAGCTGCATGCAGATAGATCGATATTTGGGATATCACAGCAGACAGGCAGAGGCAAATACCAGTGTTAACTTATCCGACTGAAATCTTTTGACTACACCACAATATTATCTGACAATTAATTTAGAGGCTAAAAATCACATTAATTTAATGAGAGGACCAATGTTTACAGCCCTTGCTAAAGTGCTCTTGAGCAAGACAGTGAATCCAGCAAGGCTGCTGCTGAGCAGTGAAAGGAGAACATACCTCCAGCTATCAGCATCATCTACATGATTACAGCTAACACAGTTGTACTCTTAGTAGGCATTCGTGTTAGAGCTTGTTTTCAAATAAACCACCTGACATTTCAACCCACAACATGACTAGCACACATCACCTGACCCCACCTGCAGAGCGTGGTCATGATGTCATTTTAAAACAACAACAGTTACAATTCCACTTCTTTTTTCACACCGAAACGATTTTTGCATTAGTCTGTGGATAATCAATAGAAATGATTAAAAACAGACATGTCAGGTATATTATGATCACGGTAACTGCCTGTCTGTCTGGGAATGATAGTGCATGTCTACAGCTGGCTTTCATTTAAAGTCATCCATACAGTCACTGTATTTTCTAGAAATTCACATTAGGAGTTTCCAAATGTTGGTCTTAGGCCAGCTTCCAGCCCAAGAATGTCACTGCTGAGTAATGTTTTGTCCCTCTTATCCACAAAAAATCTAATGAGTCAGTTGTGAGTAACCTTTTGCATCACTCCATCAGCTCGAACAATGTCATTATATCATAAGTAAGTAAGTAAGTAAGCATACATTATTACAACAAGACAAGAGACAATTTTACATAAATGAACACTTCACCCATTCCTATATATATATAGCATATGTTATAGTGTGACATGTACAGTGTTTTCACAATGCTATCACAATGTATTTTGTACCCTAACAATACAGTATCAAAAAAGTTAATTTAGTGGCTAATTTAGTCATTTTTTTCTGTTCTGGCTAATACCCTTCACTCCTTTTTTGTCTGTTTTCTATATTTCTCACCAAACATATACTGTAGAATCGCCAGCTGTCACTGCAGTAGTCTCGTTTTACATACTCCTTTTACATCACACTTGAGAAATATATTAAGATAAGCCTATTCTGTCTGAACTGAATCTACGTTCAACGTTTTGGTTGAATTACGAACTTAAATTTTTATCAAAGTTAAAAGATGACCCCCTTTTAAAACCCCACATTAAAGCTTCATATGGCCTATTACAAGCTATAGTAGTGTAATGCAATGTGTATGTTGCATGTACACATATTATGTCTGTGACTGTGGGGGAATTTTCCCAGAAGAAAATGTAGAGTCTGGCTGGTGGGATCTCTCTCTCTCTCTCTCTCTCTCTCTCTCTCTCTCTCTCTCTCTCTCTCTCTCTCTCTCTCTCTTCTCTCTCTCTCTCTCTTCTCTCTCTCTCTCTCTCTCTCTCTCTCTCTCTCTCTCTCTCTCTCTCTCTCTCTCTCTCTCTCTCTCTCTCTCTCTCTCTCTCTCTCTCTCTCTCTCTCTCTCTCTCTCTCTCTCTCTCTCTCTCTCTCTCTCTCTGTGAACACAAAGGGGAACTCCTGACCATAAAACCCATAGAATGATTATCAAACAAATAACCAGACACACCACAACAGCAAAACGTTTACTGTGGAAATACTTTGCTTAGCAGTTAGTGTATATGACTGGAATCTGAGACTCCTTCCATTTTTTTCCCTGTTTTTTTGTGGTTTGTTATCCATTTGGTATGTTGGAAAAAACCCAGGAATGGCAGGTCTGTGCTCAGAACTGCTGCCACATTGGGAGCTTATTTGGTCTCAGTACTTTATGTCCTCATTATCTGCCTGAAAATCAAAGTGCTGGTTTAACTGGTTCCAGTTTTGTTTTGTGTGCGAGTGCGACCCATTACACAACACTGTATGTCCTGCAATCCAGCATGCCCAGATGTACCACCAAACAATCGTCAATAACTCTCCCTGTTTATCTTTTTATTTCTGCCAGCATTCTCTCTTGTCAGGTATCTGAATTTGTCTTACCTCGCGAGTCCTCAGCTGGAAGTTTTTCCCTTCGTGGTAACAGTTGTAGGTCCTAAGCAGTGACAAGATGTCAGACCTGAATTTGAACACAAAACCACAAAGGGTAGATTAGCACTCATGGATCTCACACAACACAATGCGAGTAGTGATGAAATCTAATACATGCAATCACCATTGTAATTGTGCTTGATCTTATGTGATTACTGTGAGTGAACTAACAGGACTTACTTTGGTATAAGTTTCTCTTCACTGAGCTTCACGTAGGTCTGACGCTCACCCATTCTGAACAGAGCCCAGCTGTGGCAGAAAAGCATGAGAGACAAACATTAATAATGACAGAACGATTGTATTACTGTATCTCTATAACACTGTAAAATCTTAACTAATGACTGAGTCTATATAAATGATGATGTGCATGTACAGTTAACCTTAATTATTCCCAGAAAGAAAATTCCTTTGACTACAGTATGTGCTTTTAAAAAGATGGACTAAGACATAGAAATATCTAACAAAAACAATGAATATAAAATATGCACATTAGTTTAATGTGCTGTCATGATTTATTTTTGATGATTGGAAGGTATTTTCTAATGGCTCCGGTGGTAAAAGCAGGGATAGAGAATTAGGAGAAATCAAATGGGGTTGTTGACACAAAGCCAACAGAGTAACATGTTGTGGCAAAGCTCAACAAAGCCCGGAAAACACTTCTGTCTCATTCAAGGATACTCCTGTTACTGTGGCAAGCTTTTTATAAACTGTTAGCATCATAATGATGAAAGGAAACACAACTGGTGTGCAACACCAGTGTCTTTTTTTGTCCAATAAATGTAACGCTGTAAAAACAAAAGGACACCTATTAATCACTGTGTCCTTCAGGGTTTCAAGTCTTTTATGACAAGACAGAGGAATGGTGTCCCTGATTCCTGCATCCTCCTGATATTTTAGAGTGAAAGTGCCATGAGGGAATTTCCTGGTTTGGAAAGCCCAGCTCTGAGGGTGCGGGGGGAGGTGCAAGAGTATAAAACGGCTACATGTGGCTCAGGGGCTCAGTGTCAATGCTCAGCTCGTCTCCAGTATGAAGCTTAATCCTCAGTCAGTCTGTCAGCTCGCTTTCCTGAGCCTCTGTTGTCTGCTGATCACAGGTAAGAATCATCTATGCTTATATTTGTGTATTTTTGGATAAGAAAATCTGGATAGCCGTTTTACTTGGGCAAAGCTGTCTGAGCATGTTAACACACAGTAACATAATATCTACTTGTGTTTAACTGTATTGAATTAACCTATAACATTGTATCACTGTTACATTATCTGTGCAGTGAGAGAGTCAGACAGCACGTTTGTCCCGGGAAGATGTTTGTGTCCGCAGACGCAACGAGGTGTCAGAGGGCAACTGAAAGAGCTCACAGTCTACCCAAAAAGCCCCAGCTGTGACAAAGTCACAATAATGTGAGTACCAGATCCTGCAGACACACACATCATGCACACACATCATGCACACACACACACACACACACACACACACACACAGATGAGTAAATGTGTGAGTTTACATGTATTTTTCAGAGTGACACTAAAGAACAATGATCCAGTGTGTCTGAATCCAGAGGCACCGATGGGCAAACAGCTGATTCACTGCTGGAATAGGTAAGAATCTGGATCAGTGAACTAGTAGGCACACACTCACTCAAGGCATGCACAGCAACTGGGTTTTATAATGGATTCTTCAGCTTTGTCAGTATCATGTAATCCTTCAATTCATTTGCACACAGCAATATTCTTCTTACACGACAGATTGCAGAATATTTAGGACGTGCGTCCTAACTGGTTAGAGAAGGGTTCCACCCGTCTTCATATTTCCTGAAAATCGCTGCCAATAGTATCTTATTTGTTGCCAAGCCAGTTCTTGTACTAACAAAGCACCTTGTTGAGCAGTTTCTTGATTTTTTCTCAACATGCTTTGCTACTTGTGAGACAGAAAAGAATAACAGTTAGTGCCTCTCACAAAGTGGTAATCAACTAATTTTGTATTAGAATCCAAGTATTTCATGCTTTCCTTTCTAAGATGGATTCTGTCATAAAAGCTTTTCATGCCAAAACAAACATTGTATCCAAATACTGATGCATGCTACATGAGTATCAATTCACAGCCCATCCTTCAGGCTAAAGTTTGTAATTCTGTGTGTGTTTTCCAGAGCTCATAAGATGGGTCGTGAAGTGAAGCTGTGTCTGAAGAGGAGGAGGAGGGGAGGGAAAGGAGGTCAGCGTCAGCGCTCTCGACAAAGGAGCCGGGGCCACAGGAAATCCTCATCCTCTAACTCCCAATAGTCAACCAGCCTGACAAATGATACGAAGCCACTATACGGAGAGAAGCGTCTACATGCTGATTCTTGCCACACTGTGGACTCCAGACTCCAGGTGTTAAGAAAAACAGCATGTATACCACGCTTTTTTCTATAAACGTTGCACAGCTCCGACATCAGGCTCCTATAAATTGTTGTCTGAGCTGTAAATGAAACTCTCTTTGTAGGCCAGCAGCAGGGGGCTTTATTGATTGTGTGCAAATAACTGATGTAATGCTGAATACTGAGCCCTGGAGGCTAAATGTTAACAGTTTAAGCTTTAAAACACTTTCAAACGGTCAATGTATTGTTTATGTGTAGTTCTGTGTATGCAGCTGGAAAAGCTAACTGAAGAGACTTAGTTGGTTATTTATTTTTATATGAATATGAGCATCTTTCAGACATTGTTTTTTTTTTTTTAATAAATATATCAGAAACAATAGTGTGGCCTTGCATGGTATTTATTGTTAAAACCCCTGATTTTCTTAAGAGCTGAATAATGGGAAAGACGATTACTTCCTTGACAGGATATGAGAGGTCACTTAACCCACAGCCTGAGCTTTAGTTAATAAACTACAGGATGTGAGTCAGCGGCAGGCACAAAGCAAACATGTCAACATCTGCACAAACATCCAGCTAACTGTGTGTTGTATTATAATGTGAATGTATAAATATCTCTTTCCATGGCACTGTGTAAAATCCACAGAGGTGACCAATTGATGTAAGAGCATTTGCTGGAGGTGTTTTGGAGAAAACATTGCACCAAAACTGTACATATCACAGGTTATAGTAAAGTGAGTGCTCTGTGATTTCTTGTAAAGCATGTGACAAAAGAGAACACACACACACACACACACACACACACACACACACACACACACACACACACACACACACACACACACACACACACACACACTTTGGCCTAATTTTGCCGTGCACCCACATAAATCTGGGTAATGGAAAGTGAATAACTAAGGCATGTGCTAACCTGTTTTATTTTCCAGCTAAAAACACTTTTAGCATTAATATGAGCTCTTGCAAAACTGACATATTATCCTGTTAACACAATGTGCACAGGGTAGTAAAATGGAAAGTGAAAGTAAACTGCTAAACAAGGTTGCCTTTGTCCCAAGCTGAGCCGGGTAATTTAAGGGACTTTTCATATCTAGTATGTTATCGATAAATACAAATGCAAGCAGTTGGGTGCCTTTGAAGTCAAACAGGTGATGAAGTTAGGACAGAATACTGACTAAAAGGAACTTTTAACAGCTGTCAAGATAACTGTACTGTACTGTGCAACAGAAACACCCTCAAAATCCAGTACTTTATCATTTATACAGAAATCGTACATTTTTAACACCACTATGTTTATGTGACAGCTGTAGTTACTTTACAGATTAAGATGTTCCAAACCAAATCTAGACCATCATCTTATTACATAAATTTAATTTGTTATTCAATTAGTTCTTTCTCTGAAATTTATTTTGAACATGTAAAAGAAAACAATATAGTATACAATAATAGTTCTATAATAAACTCAACAGCATATCAAGAATTAAAAATTATCTCAACCAAATATAACATTAACATGCTGCTTAATGAGTCAGTAGTAATATTACAAAAACAATTATACAAATACTCAAATACACTTACTATAACACTGACAGGGGCTATTCTGCAGAACACTTTAACTTCTGATACTTTTTGCTAACACAGTTTTTTTCGATTGCTAAATGCCTGAAGCCCCATGGGCAAAACTCAAACGACAGTCTGCATTACCAACAGTCACCTGAGCTAAACAGTTCACATCACCTGCAAAACTCATTCCAAGCAACGCAACTCTTTACACATGTCTCAAAACAGGCTCAGTGCAGCCGAACGCTCAGAACAATCCTCATCTAGATAACACACACCGTCACTCAGAACACACTGAGGGTAAAAGCACTACCATCAAACACCAATACAGAAATTAAAACACTTTTAATCTTTACAGTTTGAATAATTTAAGTGATTTTACACTAATCAATATTTGCTATAAGAAAAGAGTGAAATTATTTTCTTTCCTTTTTTATTTTAGACAAGTTTTGAGGTAAACAAGAATGAATGAAAATCCTCAGTTTGCTTACCTACAGTAAATATATATATATATATATATATATATATATATATATATATATATATATATATATATATATATAAATAAATACATAAATAAATGTTACAAACTAAAAGGTATGTAATAGTCCAGAAGTTTTACAAGTTTTTTTTATCAACAAATTGCATGTCTTCTCTTGCCATGAACCTACATTATCTCTAAATACAAATGACCGTGGTGTTCCTATTGCTTACACCGCCATTACTTTGTGATAAACAGTAAGTGTGCAGTTGTACTATAGTAAAGGAAGTGTTTTTCACATTTTCACAGCTGTGTATGTAACGTCAGACATCTTAACTGGACATATTGGTATCTTTGCTCTTTTACCTGTTCACTGTTTCTCTCAAACGGTACAATGTATAATTGTTACATTCTTATTTGGTGTTTCTTTATTTTCAAAAAAGGCTTTATGAGCCTTCCCTATATACTGTATATACAGTATGTGTTCACTAAAACAAGAAACCATTGCACTCAGGAGTGTTTGAAATGCACCAGGCTGAAATCCGTACTGTTTTGAATGCGTGGTTAACAGTTTTGACAGCAGTGCTGTAAATCCAGTGTTGTGCAGGTTGTGTTGAAAGCCAAGGACAAGTCTGTAGAGTTTTGAAAACTGTGTTCAAGCAATGAAAAACATACTACAGTTTGGTCCACATGAATTGCTGCTGTGCAGACTGTAGTTAGAGTTTTGCATATGTTACTCCAGTTGTGCCCACTGTCGTCTAGCAATCGAAAAAAACTGTACTGTACTTTTACTGAAGTAGAATGTGGACTTGTAGTTTAACAGTGTGGTATTGCTACTTCTATTTAGGTAAAGGATCTAAATACTTCTTCCACCACTGTTAAAATCTCATTTAATTGCATTATATATA
The DNA here is from genome assembly GCF_008315115.2 of Sander lucioperca. Taxonomy (NCBI): domain Eukaryota; kingdom Metazoa; phylum Chordata; class Actinopteri; order Perciformes; family Percidae; genus Sander; species Sander lucioperca. Next base: position 18,661,141 of record NC_050187.1, read on the forward strand.
TATATTTTTTTTATATATTATTGTTATTATACACTACTTCTTTCATGAACACAACATCCCAAATCTTAACATTAGCTACCAACTAAGAACGAATGTTTACCAAACTTGTTTACACCTTTACTGCAGACTTGCTTAACCTTTTCTTCAACACACCACACACATCTTCCTATAATTAAAAGGTAACCACATGACTGAAAGAGCAAATTTGCAGTTGCAAATGATTGATTACCGACTTTTATGGTAGAGTGTTTTTTTTTTATTTCTCTTAACACTGTGTAATAGTATTGTATTCATATTTGTGGTAGCTGAAGTTTATAAGGTAACATGAGACTGAGTACTTACATTTATAGTCATTTACAAGTCTGAGCTTTGGTCTGACAACTGTGAGGTTTTCTTTTTCTGTTGACAGAATTAGAAAAAAATTGGCAGTTATTAAAACCTACATAGAAAGGTTGGCAGATTATAAGAGTAGAAAGTACGAACTCACACTGACAGTTTACATTTGAACACAAGATTCTAATGCACAGTATCTATATCTATCACTGGGTCCAAAATCATGATGTTGGTGCTATGATGCTGCCACCTAGTGTCTAAAGCGTTATGTACATTGAACTTCATCCTGATCTGTAAAGTGTAGCAGCATAGCTGCATCTCCATCTAGTGATGGAAGAGACACTGTTCAGTTTAACTTGGATTATGATCTCTGACACATGCAGGAACACAGCCAGTAGGAGAGTGGACAGTTATACTTTGGAGCTTTTCATGTAGTATTTAAAGTGCTAACGGCCGAGTTATTGGTTGGGACTCTCTGTACTTTCTCAGATTATCCATTTAGTTGCAGAGCATAATTTGGTCATAATGAAAAGAGGGTAATACGTAGGCCGAATGATTTGTGCATTATTTAATGTAGATGCAGTTCCACTTTGATATACTTTATTTTGATCTATTACTGACCCAATCATGATAAACAACATGGTTCATCAAACCTTTGTTTATTTGTTGTTATTCTTAAATGCAAATGAGGTTAATATTTTCCAAGAGTTAGCTCTGGTACACAGGAAGTAAATCTTTTGCATTTCCTGCAGCTGAAACAGAAGTTTCTTAGGGGCAAAAACAGAAGAAAAAAAAGCTTGCATGAGCAGCAAAAGTCACCACAAAAACCAGGAAACAGACTGCCCAGTACTGGCCACAGCACTGTCTGACTGGGAAGTGATCTCTGGGAGGTGTGGTGCAGATTCAGCTGAACAATGAACACAGAGCACGAAAGATTACATACACACACACACACACACACACACACACACACACACACACACATATATATACATACATATATATACATACATACATATATATACATATACATACATACATATATATATATATATATATATATATATATATATATATATATATATATATATATATATATAAAATCTTCATACAACTGAAGATTCAAATCCAAACTCCTCCAATGGACTTATTCATCATCTACCACCTCCAATGGGCTTATTCATCATCTACATTAAAAAATCCCCAACATATTTATGTTAATTACTTAGGCAATAGAAGCACCTATCAGCCTACTGCCCTCCCTTTAATGACCTCTGCCCAGCTTCACTTTCATCCAAGGAAACTGCTCATAAAGTATAGGTGCATAATGGGATGGTCTGTCTATCTGTCTACACACACACACACACACACACACACACACACACACACACACACACACACACACACACAATAATGGATGTTTAAATATTCCATTACTTCAATGAAGCATTTCTGTTGTTTCTGTCACCATTATTATGAATTATTCAACCACCACACATGGCTGCACAGGAGATGGACCAAATACTTAGAGCTGTGCAAAGAAAATAGGGGTCATTGGGTGATCAGATTTGGGTGAATTTACATAATCTGTCTCTTCTCTTCTCTTCTTCTTCTTCTTGTTGTGACCACCTTTATGTGACAGCTCCCTCGCTGGACAAAGAACCAATGCAAGTATGTTAATTGGTTTGATCATCGCGAGAATCGTATCCAATTATCGCACCTACTCTGGCAGCTGCGCCCGGAGACAATCCCATTCCCACGCGTAAAATGGACAGCTCCAAATAACGCACATACTGAACCTTTCCGCTAACGTCTAAATTGAAGGACAAGCACATACTGGAGGGAGACATTTAGCAGTAAATCACTTGATGAAATATTCAAAAATGCAAACAACTGAATTTACACCGTTAGTAACCTGCATCCAACTTCAGAACATCTCTTGTCATTGGGGCATTATGTTGTTTCGCATCGGTAAAGTTCCTTCCCTCTTGATCTTTTTGTGTAAAAATATCCTGCAGTAAGTTTGATCCGTTTGGTTTCTTACCATAGCAGACTGCGTCCTCCTTCTTCTTCCGTGTATCCACCAGCGGTGTATCCCGCGTATCGTTCGTTTTCTCTCTTCATGTCTCCCTGGTCGTGCGATATTCAGAGCTGGAAGATAAAACTGACAACAGGATGATCCAATAGAAGAGCGCGCTTGTACGCCTCAGCCATTCAGCGTTGAGCGTGGGCGGGGCGAACAGAGTCAGTGATGCATACCCATAGCGCATACCTCTCTCCTCTTGATCAAGGTGCCTTTGCCTCAGCCTCATCAGTCACACCCATCAGTTGAAACTTTTTTGTTTCTTTTTTATTGATTTTGTTAGTTTGACCTATAATCTACTGGAAAACTCAGGTTAGAGGTAACATTGGAATATGTTCATTCATGTGCATAAAAATGCACGTGAAACGTATATTTTGGATTCTGGGCACTTCCCTGTTGACCACAGAGTACAATTTTGTTTTTCAATGCACACCCATGTCTTGTGTTTTTTCCATTAGGAGGTGAAGGATTTGATTGACCCTTCTTAGCTAATTTGTGCTGATTTAAGTTATTTAAACTTGTGATGTTTTTTTCCTGTATCATGCTTAAATGTTATGAGTTACATGCTTTTTCATAGTTTGTTGTGTTTTATTTCATTTCATATTTCTCCTTTTTTTGTTTTGTACATTTACAAGTGTTATGTGTATGTTGTTGGACAGAATGACAGAAAACAAACAATACAAAGAACCAATTCTCTTCTGCCTTCAGTGATAAGAAAAATCTAATTCCTTTAGCACAGCCACCACTAAAATACTAATCCTGTTTTTTTCTCCAGCTCAGCAGTAAAGGAAGAAGTCGCTGTGACCTGTTAAGATTTGTTTCTCCCATCCTGTTTTTGAACCTGGATATGCCATCTAGGAAACTATTGTAGGGTGGAAACACAAACTGTAGGAAGTCTCTCTCTTTCTCTCTCTCTCTCTCTCTCTCTCTCTCTCTCTCTCTCTCTGATTAAGTAGGATTTATGGTTTAACATGCACAGAGGAAGTAAGTTGTTCCAGCAGCTGAATAACTTCCCCCACAGAGAACAGCTCATTCTAAAGGATATGACAAAGTTGGTGGAAGCAGACTGGAAATACTGATGTTCTTTTCCTCTCCATTATTGGGTCACTCAGTTTCTTAGTGACCAAAGATCATTGTGAAGATAATAATACAGCCCTGATTATCGGCCTCAGCGAACTCTGAACAAAGACTCTCTGTTCTTCCCATAAAGCACCAGAACATATCATCCCTCCTGACTGGATTCACATGTAATCGCTTTGATAGCCTATATTGTGCAAAAACAAAACTGTGTAAAAGGCTGAAAGAATGTATGACTCTGTGTAGCTGCTGGGGATGTAATTTGCGTCAAATATGAAAAATAACCCAGTTGTTTAACTGACAGGTTGTTTATGTGTCAGTGGGTTTTCACGTGTCTGCTGTCTGGCCCCAGTTTTCAGTGAGGTGCTTTCTGATGAATGAGGCTCTCTGCTTTTATTGATTCTCTCCTCAGCTTTGATGCTGCAGAGAGATTGCCTCTTAAGGCTACATACAGTTATATATCTACAATTCAGTGAACAAAGGACTGAGGAATACAGTGTGTGTGTGTGTGTGTGTGTGTGTGTGTGTGTGTGTGTATGTGTGTGTGTGTGTGTGTGTGTGTTGAAAGAACAAAACAGTATTGATTTATGACCTGAACAAAAGAGGAATGTCTGTATGGAGAATTGTATCCTTTGTCGCATGATAAAACAAAAATAAATACAAATGTTAATACAGGCTTTTCATACTCGCTTTTTTTATCACAAATATGCAAATGTCAGGGTGATTTATAGAGCTTGGGTCTGATTCACACACCCTATTAATATTATCAATGTGCAGTGTATGACACATTATTATTGCTTGAATAATACTTGTAATTATGTTTGATGTGTTATGCTTTGGTGAAACGTAGGTCTATGGTGGCGCTCTGGTGGGTGATCTGATGTTTTTCTCATCACCATAATAATGTGAGCACTCCTCCCAGAGCTCCGTCTCCATGGTCACCGCTTGCACACAACAAACACACAATGAGGAGACTTGAATGTGACTAACACATGCACCTGCACAAGCTCTAATGCCTGATATTCCCAGTCAAAGTCACACACATTTTCTCTGATGTTGAATGAATGAAACAGTTGATCTAATTTATTACCTCATGAATAATGTATGCTGCAGTAAGTGGAATGTATTGCTCGGCATTAATGTCTGCTCTTCAATCAATGCTGGCTTTGCAAAAATCAGAGTAAAAGCGCCCACATGCTCAAATGGTTTAATTTCTTTGAATGTATACATCTGAAAATCAAATTGTTGTTAGAAATATTTAAGATTTTAATTTTGTACTAATAGATCTTTTTGAAGTAAAAAATATACCAATCAGTAGAACATTTAATACAAAAACTATTAATCTTCATTTTTTAGTTGAATTATTACATAAAATACATATTCTTACTGAATCACAAATGCTCAAAAGTCTTTTTTTGGCTGGTCAGACATTTTATAATGTTATTTTCAGATTAAGTCTGCCACAGTGTAGCAGCAGCTAGTTGCACTCAGCAGTCAGCATGAATGCATTACACATGCTTTTCTTTGTGTGATATCAGTAAGCAGCTCAGTCTGAGCACAGAGGGACGTTCAGTCAGTAATCATAGGTGCAGTATCTGAGGTGGTGTCTGGCTCTGGCTCACAGTATCCGTCCATCTCCTCCATCTCTCTCTCCACAGGCTCCTCCCTACCTCTCAAGCATATCAGTCTCCTCTCTTTCCACCTCCTCTTCCACCTCCTATCCCTGTCTGTGCCTTTAGGTGCTGCTGTCTGCTCCAGCTCCAGCATGGCCTGGACGCTGTCTCCTCTATCTCCCGGGCCGAGGCAATGGTCTCTGTTTGGGAGAGCCAGTACCCCCGCTCTCCTTCCTGTCACCACGTGGAAGAATGAGACAGTGCTGTTCGAGGCTCCTTCTGTCACATAGACAGTGGTTGGACCTTGGTCGCTGTGGCTCTCCTGTGGCCTTTTGGGTGATTTGGTCTTTGTTTTCTTGCTTAGTATGAAGTTGAAAAAGGCTGTCACCAGAAGCATTGTCCCTGCAATCAGAAAATACATATATTCCATTTCTTTCACAGAAGACATTTTGACATGTTACAGTAAGAAATATGCATGCAATAATCAAATGAATGATTTAGCTGCTTCAATTTCAGGGACCTGATATTGTACATGCTGGCTCACATTGTCACAGCTTACTGAGACACTTGAATAGAATGGAGCCATTGCTAATGTTATCAAATGTCCGCTGCTGAGAAGGCTGATTATGACACTAACAGTGCAGTAAACAGAACTGTAATTATCCATGTAAATACGGTGCCTGCTGGTGCAATTTTACCTGGGATAATTGCATGCCACACCAACACAGGGTGCAAGAAGCAGACCACGGACATTATGGAGTAATAGAGGAACTTATGGAAGCCTCCAATGCGAGCCATCTTTCCCCACAACAAAAAGAGCTGCCAGTCTGGAGGACAGCTATAGAGAATATAGGAAGAAGAGAAGGACTGAGGCAGTAACAGGGACTGAAAAGTAATGTGCTTACAATTTAAGATTCTTTTGACAGTAAAGACAGCTGAATATGCGAATGCTGATATGGCAGACATCATGACAGACTAAAAAAAATTGAGAATCCATGTTCAGATTTAGTTTTATTGACCTGCTTTGCACTGTTCATAGTAGGTTAAATTACCTTAAAGAATTATACTGGATGTGGTTTTCCCTCTGTGTGTTCATAACATTTCACTGGAATTGTACCTCGTACATTCATGGGGCAAATACAAATGGATTGATTGATACTAAAGTAAAACATGCAAAACATAGATGTTGCAGATGGTTGTTCTCATGTGTACTCACGGCAGACACATGAACAAAATCATGTCCAGGAAATAGGCCAGCTCAAACATCATGATGCCAACAGATGACACTCTGGGAGGGGAAATTTGTTTAAAGCAAGATTAAACTGATACAGTGATACAATTGGTATACTATTTCTAAACTATGCAAACTACATCTAAATATGTCAGTTTCTGTGTATTTTATCTAGGGCTCTGGGTGAAGATTGCATGTTCTAAATTGTAAATCCAAAATGTGGGTAGCAAGGGGATACTTTAACTGAAGAGATATCGCCTTCATGTGGCGCAAAAGACACAAGAAGTTGTGTTTTTTGTGACAGCTTGTTGCTACAGTATGTCCAGTGAACCAGAAAAATGCCCCCCCAAAAAAATTGTGTTTACTGACAGAATAAACAGTCATGCATTTCTAGTCTCCTTTGGGAGATGTTTTCCTGCTGTTCTGTGGGAGTTTGGCTGTGAGCCACAGAGATAATACAAAGAGGCACTGAAGGACTGGTCTCCTTTCTACCCTCTGCACCTCACTTCATCCCTCTGTCTCCTTCCCAACATCTCCTTACAAGAGTGAGTATATATACTATGAGTTATTATGAAGGCAGGTACAGTATTGTAATTGTTTTCTACCAGCCCTCCGATCACACATTCTTTGCCATATTTAAATCCAGGCAGTGTTTTTGTAACTCAGGAATGGCACCAGTTTAGTCTCAAGTGCTTTGGTGGGTTTACAGTAAATGTATACAGTATATTAAGAGGTGAACTACAAAACCTAAGCACTTACACTAGGTAGATGCCAAGGCTGTTGAATTCTCCCTGTTGTAGGGTCTCCACTCCCACAGCACACAACACTGAAAAAGAGACAGATCAGTTTTTATTATTGTGAGAGTTTTTTATTTATTTATTCTGAGAGTGAGCAGATTTTGTCCACCAGATGTCAGGCTAAGTTCATGATCTCATTAGTTGTAGGCATTGTTGCAGTAGTGGGTCAACTGGTTTAAACTCGGGTGATTTAAATGTAACCACTTAAACGTAGTTTTACGGCAATGCAACTTTGTGCTGCTTTGACTGTCATTTGGCACATTTGTATATGTATGTATGTATGTATGTATGTATGTATGTATGTGTATGTACATGTATATTTATCATATTTCATTTGAGGTATTTACTGTATTCTTGCAGCCATACTTGTAGCTGTGATTTTTTCCCTCATTGAGCAATGAAAATTGACTTGAGTTGCCCTGAAAGGATTCAACTTGAACTCATAGTTTACACTCCAGGGGGTAGTATTGAACTGATGATATAGGTTATATAAAGATTTTTAAAGAACATTTAATTCTTTTTAATTGTTTCGACCATGGTCACAACATTTTAGTAATTGCTTACTCGTGCTTGTAATTACCATATCACTGCCAGCAGGCTAGGTGTTTATTTAAAGTGGACACATCACAGATCTTCTGCCAACAAAGCATGAATCATGACATTTTAAAAAGCTTTGCACTTGCAGGTGAAGTTGTCATTAGACGTCATGGTATGTTGATGGTCCTTTTGGACATTTTGGGCTTATTATGAGTAATAAATGATGCAGAACAGTATTTCTTCGATTCTTCTATCTATATTTATTCTATGTAAATGAAAGCACAAAGTTATTGTAAAAGGGAGGCTGGGTTGCAACTGGACGTTTCTGATTTATTCCTCTGCAAGATCAACTTTGCTTCTACAGCTGTCCTTAATTTTCCTGAAGAGATCCATAAAGTGATTTAATGGTATTATTCTATACTTCTGCTACTGCCCCCTTACTAATATTTTGAAGGAATAGTTCAACATTTTGGGAAATATGTTTATTTGCTTTCTGAGAGGGGTACCAATCTTCTTATCTAACTTTCGGCAAAAAACCCAAAATGTCAAACTATTCCTTTATTGTGAAGATTCCCTAATCTGAGTGCTGACATCAAAACCCATTTGAAAGGATATACAATCAGATGACAACAAAGTCTTGAAAACTATAAAAGAAAGCCTGTTTGGTTTATCAATCTTTTTCCTGTGAGGTATAAAAGAGGTAAGTGGTGATTGCCACTAAACACATGGAAACAATTTCTTTGGCTTAGCAGAAATTCAGAGATAGAATCAGCACCAGAGGGAAATCAGGGGATTGTGGCTGAAAATTTTCTGGTAGTTTATAGAGTGTGAGACGAATTAACGCTGCATATAGACCAGCTTGATATTAACATATATGTGGTCCTGGCACGTATGTCTGTCTACAGAACACACACAGTGGCAGACAGTCCAACACAGCCATGTAGACATGTGAACACAGGCAGAGAGACAGAGGCGCATGTAGACGGCCCATAAATATACACACACATATAGACAATGTACGGAAAGCTGATGTATACGTGAATGCATAACAGCTTGTGATCACATAAGCCCAGTAATCCAGCTGGATACAGAGCCTTGGTTTTGGTGTGATGCGAGGCACATGTCTCTCAGTAAATGTTCAGTGTCAGCAGCTGTTTGAATTTAAGTGGAGGGGGTCCCATATTTTTCTGGAGGAGGCAGCAAACAGAGAGCTATTTCCCCTATGATGATTTAATGTGGCTAAGAGAGCTGCGTGCAATCTGTCCCTGTGTGCCTGAAGAAAACAGAGCAAGGTTATGTATGATCAAGTATGTTTTATATGCTCTATATATCAGCCAAGAGATGGTTTGGTGTTCTTGGAGGTCAAAAGTACAGTTGGCCAACATAACCATCTGACCTTCTAACATTTTGGGTTTATGAAATCCTTACAAAGCCAAGCTGGAGAGCTTAAAACATGTTTCAAACAAACACTTGAAGTCAGATATCAGCTTTAAACAACAGGTTGCACACTTGATAGCAGATCAAATGTATAGCTACTATTACTACTACTACTGATACAAATTCAATAGTGAATGTTTAGTCCTTATTTGTATTTTTACAATAGCATGTATACTCTGACTGCAGAACTTATTAGAGAGAGGATCTGGAATCTGTTGTGCATCTGTTAGTGTATCCAACTAACTAAATTATGCCCATACTGAAACAATAAGTCTGAATTTAATCTTCTTATATGTTTCTGTTTGTTTTTATATTTACATCTTACCCGTTGCTGTAGAAATACCAAGGATCCTGCAGGTGCATTCCACTACAATCCACCAAATGCTCTCTGAGTTCCCCATGACCACAGATACTTTCCCTCTTCACTGTTTAGAAATGTAAACTTCACACTTCTCTAAAATAGTTGGTAGCTTGGTTGTTACTAAAGTAGCATTCTAGACACATGGTTGACTGTTATCTAGATAGATGGTTGTTGGTAAAAAAAAAAAAAAGCCAAAGTGGGGTAGTCCATGATTGCCATGATGTGAAGCCTCTTAGATTGGACGAGTTTACCTCAGAGAGTTTTGTGACTCAGTGCCCCTGTTGCTCCAATAACTGCTAATCACACACGCAAGCATGCACGCACGCAAGCATGCACGCACGCACACACACACACACACACACACACACACACACACACACACACACACACACACACACACACACACCATACAACAATTAACTAAACCACTTTCAGCTGGTTTAGCATTCCACCCTGTATGTCAAGGTGAAACTGTTCAGCTCTGAAATGTGCACCGTAAAGCTGGTTAAAAATTATCTGTGAAGAATTAATAGAAAACTAACTTACTGTAACTCACACACACACACACACACACACACACACATACTCTCAATTAGCAGTAATTTGTATGCCCCCTTGAACTGCAGAGGAGATTGGTGACCTTGTTTCTCAACCAATAAATGTATTGTCCCCTCCCTACAGTTTTCTCTTGTTTTTATCTGTTTAATTTCACCTTGTTGTGAGGGTTTGGGGTATTCAGTGTAATCAAACCATCAGAAACACTTTATTTTTTATTTTTCAAGGCCACAGTCAGACATGCAGCATTCATTCATTGGAACACTGTTTCATCAAGAGTGAGGGTTGAAAAAAGAGCAGCTTGCGTCACTAAACAACGTCACAGTTAGAAAAATGATAAACAAATTCCACTTAGTTTGCTTTTTATTTTACTGTACTGCTCTCTGCACGTTGTGAATAGTCTAACAATGCGATGGATACGGGACAAAATGGCACAAGAACCAACAGAGACCCTTTGACACACTTACACATGTGTAAATGTAAGCCCGCATAATCAGTTGACGGAGGTTTGGTTGAGGTGTAAGCTTGTTCGGGCACAGCAGAGGCCTACTGGAACAAACATTAACAGTCACAGAGCTCACACACCATGACTCCTGGTAGGGGCCAAAGTAAGCTACATAAATCTCCTTAACTCTCTAACAAAGACACTTGTGTGTACTTGTTCCACTTGTTTCCGGCTTTGCATCCAGGCTATTTGTGGCATTTATGGTAAAGAGTATAAGTGACTGTGTGTGAGCAGTGCTGCAGAAACTGCAGGTGTTAAGATGTGTAATGACAAATGTAATACCATAATTTAAAGGTATGACTTGTCTAAGGATGACAATGTTGTCCTGTTGATTTAGTCCAGACTGAAATATCTCAACAACTAGGCCTATTGGATAAAATGCCAGGACATTTGGTCCACATATTCACGACCCCTTCAGGATAAATTGTAATAACTTTGGTGATCCCTTAATGTGTTTTTTTATGCCATTATCAGGTTAAAATTTTGATTTGTAGAATATTTCAGTTTTTGACAAAATACCAAAACTGATGACATTCAGCCTCAGCTTGTGGTTCGTGCTAATTAGTAAATGTTAGCTTGCTAACGTGCTAAACTAAGATGGTGAACATAAACATTATAACTGCTTAACATCTGCATGTCAGCATTGTCAATATGAGCAGGTTAGCATAGCATTTACAGTAGCTCAAAGCACCACTGTACCTTAGTACAGTTGCAAACATGCCTGTAGACTCTTTAACTTAATAAGATGTGCTTTGTAGAGGATTTATAGCAGTTAATGGACAATTTTCTCTACCTCCTGAGTGACATATGCCTGTACACATACACACTCACTGTAACATACAGTAAAAAAAATGCCAGGAGCACTTTATGTGATTGAATTGATAAAAGAAAAAAAAAGTCTGAAGAAATCTTAATTAAATCGCATATATATTTAGACTGCAGTGCATTATTGCACATGAACCAGATATGAGATAGGAATGTGTCCTGTGCATGTTAACTGAGCCTTGCTGCTATACAGCGGGCTGGGTGTTTATGTGTATTTGACATGCTAGGCCCTCATGATAACATGAAAAACAGTCACACAAAAAACACAATTAATGGTATAGGTCACTATGTATTGTGAGGGGATCATTGCTGACATTTACTGTACATCATAAGTTTTATGGCAGTTGTCAGGATGGGACTGATTGTCATCTAGTGAGACTGTAAATCTAATGTTACAGTATAAATACAGTCTCATTTTTCGAATTGGTCTGTGCAGCTATACGGACATGCTTCCTCTCCTCTCAGCCTCACACAGCCTGACCTATGACCTCTCAACCTCTTCCCAAACTTTTACTCGCCCGCTCACATGTTCTCTCACCCTGAAATCATGCCTGTGTTAACCCTCCTCACTCTGGCTCCACACCATTCTCCCCTCTCACTCCACTGTGCCCATGGGCAGAGGACTAGATTAGCCATGCCCCCCCCCCCCCTCTCTCTCTCTCTCTCTCTCTCTCTCTCTCTTTCTCCCTCACTTCTTCCCCATCCAGCCTCTCTCAGTCCTGTGTGGGTGTCTGGTGCCTGTCAGAACCAGTGAAAACATCTCTAATCTTAATTACACCAGCAGCTTTATTACTCTGCTCTGTTGCTTTGCTCAGGCAATATCTCCATAATCACTTCTTACTGACTGTTTTATATCTTAACGTTGAGGGAGGGCTATGAAAGATCTCTGAAAGACTTCACTAATTTCAGCAGAATACTTGAATATTTCTTAGAATATGAAGACATAAACCTAACTGGCCACACTGTGACTATTACACCTCCCTGCAGTCTTTAACACCAGGTACTCCGCCATGGTGGAGTCTAATTACTCGATTTACAAATGCAGGGAGCCACCTAGTGGTTGAGATGTGTTGGTACATTGCTGCCCCTAAATGACATGAGATATTTACATGCCGACCCCTATGGCTGACACTGATCAGGAAAAAAAGTGTCTTGTTTCTAAGCTCTTTTTTTCTCAGATACCATTTATAACAATACCAAAAGGTCACGAGCATCCCGAAGACAGATGAAGCACATGGGAAGGAGCAGGAAAAATATGTGGTTGTGAAACAGATATGAATTATGGAGAAGGTTTTGGGAAGACAGAGAGGATGTGTAATCTCTGCCAGTATAATGTCTAATAGTCAACACAGATTATATACATCATTACGAGGCAGTGATATGTCAAAGTGTTCAGACCTCCCACAGCTTTAAGGAAGAATTATAGTGTTTGTGGGGCACTGTATACAATCACATCACGCTGATGAGAGTGATGAGAGTGAACCAAGTTGTGGGTCAGAAAACCAAAACAATGAGCTGAAAGACACTGAACCTCACGTGTTAATTCGGTTTATTACTACAAGTGACTCCTCTCCCATACATGTAGTCAATTTTAGCCCATTGTTACTGTAGTGTAAACATATGTCTTATAGTCACTTGCTAATGTATTGGGTGTACTTCAGAAGAAAAAAAGAAAGAAACTTTATTACTCGTCACATACAATCGTACGGTACAATGTAGAGAAATTCAATCTCTGCAGTTTACCCACGCTAAGCATTAGAAGCAGTGGACAACCACATTCAGCATCCGGTGAGCAACTTGGGGTTCAGTGTCTCTCTCAAGGACACTTTGACATGTGGCCGAAGGAGCCTGAGATAGAACCACCAATCTTGTGGTTAGGGGCCGAACCTCTGAGCCACAGCCACCTCAGACTGCATGTGTAGACACAGCGAAGAGAAGGCGAACAGCAGCATATACAATAAGGTATTACCATGTGCTCACATGTACTTAATTCTGATTGACAGAGCGTGACTTGGCTGTGAAGTGTGAGAAATCTTGATTCCGGTTCATGCAAGATGCAAATGAGCTGGATGAAGACAACATTGAAATGTCCAGTTAGCATCCATCAAATCCAGATTCTCACATACCAGTACATGAGTGCGTCTACTACTGAGCATTAATCTTTGGCATCTTAATTGTGAATTTGAGGTCAACTTCACTAATGCCAGTCAAATAAGTAATTTTCCTCAATCTTTCTTCCAAAGCTAATGTTAAACTGTCACGTCTTTTCTGTTGCCGGTTTTCATTTGAGCAGTGCTGAGTCAGGATGTTTGCATCCTCTGCAATAAGAGAATGTTACTTTGATCTGCTGTGTGTATTCATCACATACCACTGAGGTCATCAGCTAACTTTTGTGGTGATTGTGTTGGCAGATCACTATCTTCCCTTTCACTTTAAATTACAGCATGTTATGATGAGGCAAAACAGTGTTTCCTCATTTTTCCATCAACCAGTGCCTCTTTACCTGTTTTATACTTAATGGAAAGCTTTTCAGTGCGCATGTCTTTCATTTGTCTTCTTACCAGCTTACAGACAAGCTCAATTAACAGAAACAACTTAACTCTTCGATGACAAATGGCATCAGATCAGCTGCCCAGAGCGTCCAATGGAAGGATGACAAACGGCGCCCTGTCAGACCAGTCTGATGTTTTTATACCAGGCCATTATCTTGAGCAGTTACAAGGCACTATTGTCTAGCAGCGGCAAGGTTAAGGAATGCAGTATAAAGTGAGAGGGCCATGCCTCTCGAGTGTGTACAGTACACACAATTAGATTGCCGCACTGATGGTGAACAGAGAAAAGAACTGTAAGCAGTTCAGAGTTTGGCCTTGATACTGAGGGGTTCTGATATTTTTTTTTTTAGTTCTTCTTTCTGTATGAAACATTTCTGTCCCATGAGTAGTTATTCTGTGGTTAGTGCAAAGTCTTAAAAGATGGAATATTTGCCCTGTAACCAAGAGTTTGCAGCACAAACCCAGACCCCACTGTTCCCTCTAGACTGATGGCAGCCTCCCATATGGCCTGGTTGGCCCATGTTGGCTTTGCTACACATGCCTTCTTCAGCAATTCAAATACAACAGAAGGAAGTGGATCTAAAAGGATTCAAGAATATGAATAAAAGATTAAACAAAACCCGCAGTATTCTTCCTTCGCTACACAAAGCTGTGTAGCATCATCTTCCTCGTGATAATATCTGAGATGGTGCAGTGTTTCATTGTAAACAGATTACAAGTTTCATACAGTAACATAGTTCAGCATTCATTTAATGAAATGTCTAAACCTTAGTCATAAAAATCTGCTCTTCATTTCTTCCTTGTTCTAACTCAGGAATAGAAGAAACACTTTCATGGTAATCTGGCCTGGTTGTAAAGATTTTCTGAGGAGGTCCTAACCCCTCAGAGACAGAAATCCTACTTTTATAAAATGTGGAGGTTTCAGAAGAGAGATGAAGAGAAGCTGATGTTGACAATCCCAAATCCGATAGACTATAAGAGCATGACAGTGGATATGGGAGGTTTCCTTCCTGAGGAAATGCTGTTGTATATCATAATGTGGTATGTACATGTAGGCTGATGGACAAAGCTTAACTGCAGGTTTTGGTTGACCTCCTGTCACAGAACACATATGGTCTGTTTGGAATTAAGTGGAAATTCCTGTTACTGTATTGTCCATTTGGGAGCAGTAAAATACAGTCATAGTCCATATATATATATATACCATATAAAGGCAATTTAGTAAAATAATATATGCAAAGCATCTTGAATATGCCAATATATAACTGGTAGTACATACATGGGGTTTACCTATCACACTGTGTACACAATTACTTGCAGCCAGACCAGTTTTAGAGATATTAAACATTTTAACGTTGTTAATATTGTTGGAGGCCAATCACAGGCCACAGCTTATGATCACACATCTATTTTTGTGTGTCTCTTTGTGTGTCTCTTTGTGTGTGTGTGTGTGTGTGTGTGTGTGTGTGTGTGTGTGTGCGTGTGCGTGTGCGTGTGCGTGTGCATGGGTGTGTAAGATGTAAAGATTACAAATATGAGGAACATCACCCAAATTAAGCACCTCACCTTGCTCCTCCTGTCTCTTTTCTGAAAGGGTTTATTCAAACTTGGGTTTAAGGTTAAGGTTAGATATGAAAAAGGGATTTTTGGGGTTTAGGGAATGAATGTCATAACTGAATGTCTTCACAGCTATAGTACAAAGTCAAAGTTACAGGTGCATTGGCCAAAACATACAAAATCTTTCAAGCAAAAACAATCATAAATTGAACTTACAATGGACATATACTGTACAGCACACAGTACACATACAACCAACTGGCATACAACCCTTTGCCTGCTACTTTACAATTAGTCCTGGTATGTGCGTTTGTCTATACCCTGTGTGTCTGTGTGTGTCAAGGCCACAAACCAGGAGTGAAGTCAACATCCTCAGGGGCCTGAACATATGGTGATCAGTTTTGTGTTTCTACATTTCTGGGCCACTGAAAACCAGACCAGATAGAGTGCAGCTCCTGTTTGACTGGTCATCAGAGATTTGGATGGACACATATTTGGAAAAGTAAAGGAATCCAGAAAATAAAATGACTTGATTGGAAGAAATTGGACCATGTCTAGTGTGTTCTTTGTGTACAGTCTTTTGCAAAAACACAAGCCCTAATCCCATGGCTGGCTTTTACAATTGCCAGCTATGCCTACAGACAGCTAATAAATTGGATGATTAAGTTCAAGATCCAGGTTAAGAGAGTAGAATCATGTCTTATTATACGCCACATTATAAACACCATGTCATTAGTCATGCCCACTGCCCTCTTACTGAATATCAAAAGAGAAGCCATCATCCTCCTGATCCTTTACATATGGCTAAGTTTTATGAGTGTGTGCGGTGGTCAGGGTGAGGGCCATCCTTCAGCCTTAAATGTTTCCATGCTGCCGAGTTTTGCTAACGGCAGCTGGTTGCCCAATTGTACCAATGAGAGGAGGCCTTGATCAAGGACAACCTGCCAGGAAGATCGCTTCAGTTGATAGTTTGCGAGTTTGCATGCACATTCTTCATGCGTTTGTGCAAATGGATGCATTTACGCACATATGGGAACATGTCCTGTAAAAAGGTTACGTTTTTGAAGAATACAATTAGTGTCCAGAGAGCAATTTAAATGTTCAATTTGTGAGGCAGTGAGAGCGGAGTCAAACATCATAATGAGACGGATTTGTTAACTTTATTAGTAGATCAGTTAAAAAAACCTTGATAAACATCATGCGGCCAATGGGCTGCAGTTTATCTGAATCCTCTCAGGATACTGTTGGCCAACTTCGGAACATGAATTGAAATGACTTCTGAGTAATTCTCTGCAGTGTTATAAGAATAGACACATCTGATGAGAGAAATTCAGAAATCGTTTATTCTGGCATCCACAAACTCGTTGTCCTAATGAGAGGGGAGCAAAGGTTTGCTTTTGTACGAATATGACTTTGACTTTATAGTAATAACAGCTACAGCACGTCCTGAGTGTGTGTATACTTGTGTTATCACCTATCACATACACAAATCACATCAGACTTATGAGAGGACACACAGGAGGAATGCTTTCTATTTACTATGTTTCTTGGATGTGCTAATGAGCTATGAGTGACAACAGATGGGCTCTTAAAGTAAAAGAACATTATGTTTTGTGATCTTATATAACAGAAAAGATGTATATATTTATCCACTGCTTGTTTTTGCCTTTTAAAAGATCCAATTTCACAAGACAAGAAAATAGAATAAATGCGTGTCTTTATGCAGCCACTGAGCTTCCAATAGTGAAGTAAAGGAAGTGGTGAAAAAGGGGAACCATCAAGAGAAAAGAGTGAGTGGGCCATTGAAACAAGATGGATGAGAACGTGACCACTGTCAGAGTGACGTGTTTTGCTCTGCTGTTAGATAGATGCGCTGCCTGCATGCTGCTCCTCTATGAACCTGTGACCCTGTGACCCTGCTTGGCCACACAGAAGCTCTCCATCAGCAGGGTCATGGCCGCACTTTAACCCTCTCTAACCCTCGCCTCAGTTGTTGTAAAACATGCGCAGAGGTGCAAGGACGTCCTTAACTCCCTGTGACCCTGACATCATGGGTCATCCTCGCTTGGGCCGGTTGCTATGGCAACAAGAGATTATGGAAGGGGGCAATGACTTAAACAGTCAGTTGACTCAAATATTGAATACTGTAATGCAGGGATTTTCAACAGGGGGTCCCGGACCCCCTAGGGGTCCTCAGAGTCAATGCAGGGGGGCCTCCAAATTATTGTTAATTTTTGAAAGTTTTTTCACATGGTTGGAGACGGAAAGGTGTAAGAGGAAAAGATCGATTTCAGTGATTGGTGGAAGGTTAACAGCGAGGTCAGTGGGATTTCATTAAACTGAGTGCTTGCAACACGTGAAAAGGCCAAGCTCTCATTTCTAGGTTTTAGTGGAGGTTGTGAATATGAGGTGCAAGATCCCAAGAGTCCCTTTTCAGCCAGGGTCATTTGTCTAAATGGTGGAACTCAGCACAGTAATAAGTCATACATGAAATGTGTTTTTATACTTAACAAGACACAGCAGCAAAACACAAGAGTTTAACACGTCCTTTATGCAAACGCTTACATAAATATGAAGGAACACGATTCTGTTACTGGAACAACATGAGTAGTAATGACTATAATTGTTTCAGTTTATCCCTTGGAATTGAAATTTGGTAGGTGTTATTCACTGGGGGTGGATGACAATTACCCGAAAGCAAAAGTAGATTCCATAGCAGATCTGGTTTTCATCCAGACAAAGAGTTATAATTTCCCAATAACATCATTGCTGTAGTTACCCATTTCCTCCCCTATGGAATCCACCTGCACTGACAGAAATCCTCCTCATTCGCAGAAATCAAAGGCAGTTTTTCAAGCTGCATGAACACCTGATGAATGTATAGCTTGTCCTCTTCCCAACCTGCTCTTCCCAGGGTTAAGGTCAGGGGGTGATTCAGCAGAGCCGTTAACCCTTGCATCTGCTCCAGGACACGTCGACCTAACTAAAAACTATGAGTAATAAACACGGCTAAAGACCAACAGGTATATAGCCTGAAATTCTACTTACAGCCCATGTTTCAGCTGCCTTCAGAGGTATAGTGAGATGTGGCCAGTGTGTTTAACAAACAGAATCCTTAAATCCTCTATCACTAAAGTATACAGTGAAAATTCTGTTAGTGATACGAAAGTGTTGGCTGCAGTGTGCAATAAAAACTATATCTCAGACAAAAATACTGCATCCAGTCAACTATAAATTTACTTTTGATGCTTTGAATAACCTACGTTTTGTTCTAATATGCCATATGTCATTTCTGATGCAGGAACTTTATTTGTTAGTGATTTATTGCTACTTTTACATAAGTATATGGTTTGAAGACTTTATTCGCCACTGCATCAACAGAAATATGAACTGCACAAACTGCAACTCAACTCTTCAATCTAAACACCAACAATTTCCTTGAAATGTTAAGGAGAATACCACAAAAAAAATTCTCAATTAGCTGGCCAGTGATGCCCAACATTGCACCTTGTCCAAATTTCACGGTCACTTCATTTGATGGAGGTCGCACTATGATATATACTTACAGTCCTGACCTCTAGCACTGGGGCCTCTGGCGACCGCACACAATGTGTGAATGAGCGATCCAAACATGATGTGGGATTACAGAAGGAGGTTTGCTGTCAGCATTCATGCGCCTTCACATCTTGACTCAGCGCTGTCACTCTTCACACCTGACTTTAATTTGTAAGAATACATTGTATACCATACCTCATGTTTAAAAACATGCAAACATCAGAATATCAGAATGTGCAGTCACATAAGCACAATAATACAGACATTACAGTTAATCAAAGGTATACAGGGAGGGAAAAAGAAAGCAAACAGAGGACAAATGACAGGTTTTACTTATTTCATTGTTTTCACATATATTATTGCCGGGTTCACAGATTTAGATAGAGCCCCTTCTCACCTCATACACACACCAGACCTGTGCCAGACCTGTGCTAACAGATGCAGAGGTCATGCTCTCTTGTAAAAACATGTGCTAATTATTATATGCGTCATACCATTTGTCACATGTAGGGGAAAAAAACACATAAGCAATGATTATAATAAACTGAGGTTTTTAGACAGTTAATGTTTCTGACCTATTTTTTGTATTAAGAGAAAAACCAATTGGGCTGTCTGCATCATAAAACAAAGAAATGATGCAAGCTTGATAGAAAACGATTGACTGTTTTACATCAGCATTATAAACATGGGACGGCTTTGTTAAAGGTGCTGTGTGAGTGTTTATATTTTCTGTTGAACAAATAAAAAAATAGTTCATAATAGTTTGAATGGGTTTTGGCAAAGTAGATGTTTATTTTCTCTTGAATATACGTCATAGTTCGTGTACTAACTGCAGCTGGCATGAGGTTAACAAGGCTTTTGGAAAGCAACTTTTGACTGATAAGTCAAAGATAAGTCAAAGACAAGTGAACTGCATGAGTGCTTAAAAAAACACCTATTTAATGTCAAATCTGCTCCTGGTTTATTCATGCAATAAGCAACTGTTTACACCCATGTTGTCTTCTTAAACCTGCACGCTTGACGTAGACCATCACCCTCGCTTGACAAAGACCAAATACACAGAGAGGTAAACAGGTCTCTTTTATGTGAAAAAGAGCAGAATCGCTTCACAAATTGAGTCTGTGTGTTTGAGATGTTTCCCTGAGGACCCCATAAAACAAGGATGACCACAGTCTAAACAAATGCCAGACAGATAAACCTGCAGTGAACATCTCTCGCTGACACAAAAACAAATGCAGACACACTGTACACACACATGAAACATTAGTATTCAGTTATTACCTTTCTAATTGATCATATCATTAATTAGAACAGACCAAATTATTTATAATGGGGGCATCATGACTTTCACAGTAAATTAAAGAGACAGTAAATCCTCCTTTTGTTCCTGAAATAAAAGGCTAAATTCTAGCTTTCTGTCATTTATTAAAACCATATTGTATTTGTATATACAATATTAGCCTACATTTGTTTAAAATCTCTTTCTAAATTGTGTATCAGTGGATGCAATTAAATAATACTCATTATCATAATAAATTAATAAATAAATGAATAACACTGATTCTCATAACATCACTGATGTTATGCATTCATTTCTGAGTGAAGCCGATTTTCCGCCCTTTTAGAAAAAACTATTTAACTTTCTACTGTATATAAACAAGTATTTTCAGCCACCACATGCTGCCACGTTCATTTCCAGAAAGGCCACATTCAAAGGATCAAGGTGACATGAGCGTTTGCTGTAAACTAACACTGGCAGTACATAGTTACATGAGGAGACTCCCACGTTTCTTTCAGGAAGCCCATCATAAATCATACATCAGGGGACCAAGCTTTAGCCCTGCTGAGAAGCCCATTTAACCACCGTCCAGCCCTAAGCTGCGGTCGTGAAGCCGGAGTGTGATCTCAGTAGCCCCAAACTGCAGCACGTGCTTGAAAGCTGCATTTGATAGTTTGTCCTACAGGACGCGTTGGATTATGGCTGGATAAAATGGCCTCGAGCTGTCTTTACAAGTCATAACTGCTTGAGTGGAGTGCTTACCAGTGTATGTGTTTGGGGGGGCAGGGGGAGGACAGGAAACCAGCCGAATCCATCAGGATCATTCCATTAAGCCCCAGACAGATTAAATTAAAGACAAAAATAATTACTTGTGCCACAATAACATAACACAGCAAAAAAACAATAGTGTCTCAGAAGTTCAATCACTGTTTTTTATCCCACATTTCTTCCGTAAAACCATGCGGTAGGGTCTCGCATGGTGATTGTGATTTCACGGATGAAAATGTATGGCAAGTCTCCTCAAGAGAAAACAAATGCTGCTCTCTGTTCTTGTTAAGCGTTGAAAATATCTTCCTCAATCCGAACTGAAGGAGAATGTTAATTGGTTTCAAATTAACATTGTTTAGTTGTCCAAATACTTCTAAGTCTTTCCACGCAGCCCTGGCCAGCTGTGCAAATATGAACGATTTACCCACATGGAGTATAACTTTCATTTCATACAAGAGCCCTGTGGCAGACACCAACAGACATGCCAATGCAGATGGAGTTCAAACCTTGGAAATGAAATCCGTAGAGGGGACACCTAATATATCAGGACAATAGAAACTGCCAAGTAGAGCCTCAACCACAGATATGGAGCCAGAAGGGAAACTCTCTAATCTCTTCCAGAGGTAGCTGTCATGCCTTCACATACAATCAACATTTGTGGCTTATTTTGGAGTGAGATGAGAGAGATGTAGATATGGTAATGAAGCTTTTATGTCTTCGAAATTCTAAATCTAAAGATAACTCCTTTTCTTAAGTGAATGTCCTGAGGACTGGATGATAACAGCTTTTTTAATGCTTCATTGAAAAGCCTACATTTGGCAAAAGACGCTTATTACCGAGAGTTAGATGAGAAGATTGATACCATTCATATGTGTCTGTTAAATTTAAAGCTACAGCCAGCAGTTAGCTTAGCTTAGCATAAAGACAAGAAACAGTCATCCATGAATTTACTGCACCAGGTCAAGAAACTGTCATTTTTACACTTTGTTTTTAACAAACAACATATAACATGGAAATTAGTCAGCTTTAGACAGGCAGATTTTGTAACAGAGCCAGGCTAGCTGTCTCCTCCTGTTTCCAGGCCTCATGCTAAGATATGGTCACTGGCTTGCTGGCTGTAGCTTCATATTAAGTGGACAGATATGAAGGTGGTAATCTCCTCATTCGACCCTTTGCAAGAATGGGAATGAGCAAATTCACTTAACATGCATATTTAAATTGTAACCTTTACTCCTAAAACAATTCAAATCAGATTAAGATGCATAATGATCACAGGCTTTAGCAAATAGCAGTGATCCCTTATTCTGTTTCAAAAAACCACAGCAGACAGTATAGCCAACAAACCGTTCAGCCATGCAGCCATGGTTCCTCTGTATCCTCTAATTGCCAGTAACACAGAGGGTCACAGAGTCAGCCCTGCTCCACAATGCAAAGGCAATTCCTTTTATCTCCTTTTAACCCTTTTATAGCTACTATAAGTGTCAAAATGTGACTGAAAGAAAGCTGTTTCTCTCCCCTCTTCCTCTGTCCTTTCCCTCATGTTATCAGGTTTTATAAGGTTTAAGATAGCATCTTTAAAGCTTCCCAGAAGCCCATATGGGTCCTGAGGTCCCGTCAGGCAGATTGACAGCAGGCAACAAGGTCACCTGGCGCGGCCCTATGCAGGCCTGGGAACAAGACATCTCTTATCAAAATCACAGCGCGACACAGACCTGCTAACCAACCTCACCTGATAACAGGGATTCAGAACGAGCAGTGTAACAGAACGGGGTATAAAAAAGTTACGACAAACAGTAAAATATGGAAAGGAAGAGATGCATCAAAGAGGGAGATTAACATGGAGGGTTTTATCTGGGTACTAAATTGTAACCCACAATTTAATAATTACCAGGTGTTAATGAAGTAAGTAAAGGCTTTCGACTAAACCCGTGTTACCACAGCTTATCCAGTGAAACATTACCAAACACTGATCTTATTCAACAGCCAGGGGAACTATGACATATGGAGGCCTGCTGTGATTGTTAGGGATGTCTGGAAGGCAGACGGTTTTAATGTGTGTATGTTCACCGCAGGGTTCCTTGTAGTAAACCCTCAACATCATCACTGTCCCACACTAATACAGCTCAGTTAAGATTTACACAAAAGCCCTATTAGAATGACCTCCATGTAGCTTCCCGCCTCATATTTTGTAAGTGCGTGTGAGTCATGAAAATCCAGAAAACATGTTGTTCTCAGTTCTCTAAATTGTCAAATAATAAATGCAGAAATTGTTGTTGCCTGTTTGACTGTTATGAAGTGCTATGGCCAAAAAACAATAAGAATGAGCTTAGATGGAGGGAAAAGCAGAGGTTTGCTACACCGATAGGTCTCTGTACTTTTA
This sequence comes from Sander lucioperca, assembly GCF_008315115.2. NCBI lineage: Eukaryota > Metazoa > Chordata > Actinopteri > Perciformes > Percidae > Sander > Sander lucioperca. The sequence goes on from NC_050187.1 coordinate 18,684,586, forward strand.
TTCTGCATGTCCTCTTTAATGGGATTCAAGTGAAAGCCACAGTAGCTGAATAGCTGTCACACAGACCCACAGACAGACATACAGTTCCAATGAAAGCCAGCTCAGATTTCAACGGCCAGCCAACATCTGAACAGTGGATTATCACAGCTTCTTGACCATTATATACCGCTTGAATGGTCTTGATTCCCTGTTAATGGCACCCATACATTTGTAAAGCGAGGAAGTGAAATAAAGGGTTGCAAAAGAAGAAAAGCGAAAACCTTATTTCACATTCACCTCCTGAAACCTTTTCACTGCACACACAGCTCTCAGACACAAAGCTGCTTTTGTCTGGGGAGTCTGGGGTTAACAGAGTACTGTTAAGGTCCTCCATGCCTTCTCTCTCACACACACACACACACACACACACACACACACACACACACACACACACACACACACTCATATGTATATAATATATATTGTGAAAAATAAGTATATATATTAACTATTGTGTTTTGACTAACTATAACATGAAACATATTTCTTTCCTTTAATGTAAATCTTCCCTCATCAATACCTGTCTCTTACAGTAAACTGTCGAACCATCGGCCATCTCTACATTACATAATCTGGACTTTTTAAAAAAAAATGTTATTGTTAAAGGTTTTGTGTCCACGCTAGCCTTTTCAGATGGTTTTCTAAACGTTTGCCATCCACACACACTTACATACGCATAAAAAAATGCTCAAGTCTCATCTTTTTCCTCTTCGTTTAGTTCATTTATGGTTGGAAAATGCTGGGATGGGGCATTATCAATAACAAATGGTAAGGACCATGGCTAAACGGATTGGGCATTGTGACAAACATGAACAGATACTTAAACTTTTCCTTGGTAAAGCTCTGCTCTCTTCAAATACTGATTTATTAAATAGTACCTGTACCTCAGGGCTAACAATAACTTTGGCATTGCTACATTGAGACTTGATCAAATAATTGTATATTTGCATAGTTGTCATACAACAGAAGCAGAAAAATATGTCAATAGAAATTACACTTCAAAAAGAGACCTGGAAGCAAAAGAAAGTTGGCTTTTTTGTGTAGATAAAGGGACAAAACAGCAAAAACAAATTATCTCCACTATATTGACATGGTCTAAAACTATTTTGTTTAACTTTTAAACTTAACCCCAAACCCAAATCTCTGAATTAGATTATAATTAAATAGATTTCATTTTCATACACTCATGGTCCTTGTCAGGACGGAAAATACAACAATGCACACAGATATTATGAGCACACACAAAGTGCTTGTATTTTTTTTTTTTTACAGATTGGAACTTTTGTGCAGAGATGGCAAAAGTACTCACTTCCCGTACTCAAGTAGAAGTACAGATACTTGTGTTAAAAAAATACTCCGGTAAAAGTATTGTACTGATTTAACTTCTTTACTCAAATAAAAGTAAAAAAGTACAGGCTTGGAAATTTACTTAAAGTATAAAAGTAAAAGTAGCCTTGCGAATGACAACCATTTTTTTATGCAGAGCTACCTGGACCACACAAATGTTACTAGAGTGCAAGCTGAGAAACTTCAGTGGACATGGAAAAAAAGCTCTTTATATGCCACTGCCTACATTTTAAATGGATGTCTGCCAATAGGCCTAAAACATCACATATATGATTATTGTGACAGAGCCTGGGACTCCAGGTTAATATGATTCTGACTGAGTAGCAAGATATGAATTCAATTGTGATTCTGTGAGAATTCACAGATCCAGTTTCTCTTTTTTAATCTTCCCCTTAACATGTAAAGGAATCTACATGTGTGTGTGCTCAAATATGGCTTCTGGAAAGAAAATAAAGGATAAAATATGAATTACTAAACAGACATTAATTAAGAAGTTTCGGTTGGCAAAATTTGCAGCACATTCGCCAGGAGTCATTCTTGATGCCTACTATCTCAAACATCTCTCTCAGATAAGGCCAAGGATGATTGGTATGTCTTGCTGCTTGTCTGCCGAATCTCTGGGATCTCCGTTTTCTTCATTTTCAATCATGTCGCCGCCCATACTACTATGTGCTAATGTTACTTACCTCCATCAAGCCACAATGATTTGCCGCGAATGAATGCCACCGAATCTGTTGAATCGTCTTGTAGTGGTGCGTCAAGTGCAACATATAGTCCCATCCAATTAGATTGAATTCGGTATTGATGACACGAAAATAATAACGGTAACTCCACTGAAATTATTTGAAACTAAAGTAACGAGCCAATTTTGTAAAATGTAAGGAGTAGAAAGTACCAGTATTCGTATTAAAAATGTAAGGAGTAAAAGTAAAAAGTCGGCACAAAAACAAATAGTAAAGTAAAAATATCTGAAAAATCTACTTGAGTACAGTAATGAAGTATTTGTACTTCGTTACTTGCCATCACTGCTTTTGTGAATCCTTTTGCAATGAGCACAACCATCCCTCTGTGTGGTGAAAAGGACATGATAGGAGCGTGAAGTCATTGTCGCAGAAGAACAGTGAAGAGAAGATGGATGAGGAGAAGAGAGGATAGGAGAAGAGAAGAGACGAGTAAAGGAGGTTAACATGTGAATGATCTGCTAAATCCTAAACCTCACTATGTTGGTGTTGTTTCGTCCGCCCCGTGAAAAATAACCCACTGTAGTTTGGCAAAGAGTGAGCAGAACACCAAAAACATCAGAGCCCATTGGAATCGGCCCACTGTGGGTTTGGAAAGTAACAAGCATAAATCTAACTATTTTTCATCTGTCATTTTGTCCTCTGAAGTACGGGACGAACAGATCTCATTTCACCACCACTTTAGAGTAATTTATATCTGTTTTCATTCAAGAGTGGTGTAGAATCCTCCAAGTATGTTCAATCATGTAGCTATTTCTGCTACAACAAATTAGCTTCCAATGAAAGTTTAATAGTTTATGTTGCACTCACTTCACCACAGCGTTTAGGAACACCTAAGCAGAACTGTAACTCTTTGGTGTGTGAGCCAGGGCAGGTGTATGTGTGTGGTTTGCGCAAGTGGCCACATGTGGAGAAAGTTGAAAAGAGCGCTTGTAATGGTTGATGTGGCTACTTCAAAGACCACCCATAATAGGACTTCATGTATGTAGCCTATCTACTCTATTGTCCTGAATATACGACATCTTGTGTTTAGGTCACACGAGTCTCATTTTGAGCTCCTCATCATGACATTCAGTGACACCGGTGATTCTTGGCTGTTGGACAGATGATTCGGTTACTGGTTTGTTTCTGCAGAACATACTTTGGGTGATGTTTTTGACTCGTTTTCGCAAAAAGACTCGTCCGAAACTCCAGTAGATTAAACAGAGCTAAAACACTTTTTGAGGCGGACAGACACATTTGAAATGCATAACACATACACAACATTAAGGCTAGAAAAATCCCATAATGAAACATTATCTGTAGGAGCTGGTGTTACACCGGTGCTCTCTCCATGCAAAAAGAATATCTGATTTTGTGAATATTGAATTTTCTAGTGCTTAAATAATAAAACAACTCCCACTTATTCAAACCTGTTTCCAGAAAAAAATAGCATCTTATATTTGGGCCAGTGTATGCATGCAATGCGTGGACCAATGCTACATATTGTGCTTCTGTTGAGTTTACTCTTTCTATAAACTGCCCAGTTAATATTAGTGCCTTATTTCTAGCTATCATTTTGCTTTACTAATATATTCAAATAAAAATATATTATCCTATATATCACATTTTCTAAGCAATCCAGTCCAGTAAGATTACAATGCATCCTGAAGTTACCTAACTGCCATCAGCCATTCTAGCAACTCTGGGAGGCTGACAACATGCTCACAATGACTAACATACGGATCTTAGCATGGTCACTGTTTAGTGTGTTAGCATGATAACATCTGCTAATTATCACTAAACATGAGCAGGAGGATGATGGGAATGTCATTAGTTTTTAGGTATTTGGTCATGAACCAAGTAAGTATTTGACCTGATGATGGAACTAGAGAAAAGCTCAGTGGATCTGGAGATCTGAGGTTATTGATAATCAATCCAACTGTTGTTGAGACATTTTCTTTACTTTTGTTTCAGAACCACGTCATGTCAACCTCATGGTGGTGCTACAGGAAGTAAGGGGAGTCATTATTCATCATCTGGGGACCATGCATGTCTTTTCAAAATAAAATAGTATAGAATAGTTGAGTTATTTCAGTCAGGACCAAAGCAATGTGGTGAACTAAATGACAGACCAACATTGCCATCCATATGCCATGCAGTTAACATGGCAACAAAAAATACAATACACTATATACAGTCTAAATGTTTCCATACTGACAGTCGAGTGCTGAGCAGAGATAATAAAGACATCTCCATTATTTTCCTGCAGCTTTGCCTAATTGATGAAGATACCAACACATTTTATAGCTGGTGAGGCCTCTTGCTCCCCAGTGAAGAGCACTTTATTCTAAAACACATATTTTACACAAGTAAAGGGCGTGAATCCCAGAGTGGAAACACAAATAGGATCAGAAGCTGTTGCTGAATTATGGTAACCTTAGTTTGAAGGGGGAATGTGCAGAGGTTAAATTTAGAGTGGAACAGGTTTTGACTCACTCTTCATAGTCTAACTTCCCATACAGAGTCAGCTCTCTCTCTCTCTCTCTCTCTCTCTCTCTCTCTCTCTCTCTCTCCCTGCTACACCTCCACGCTGTTGTGAGTTAATGAGGAACAGAGCGTGGTTACACTCACTAATCAAAGCCAGCTCTAGAAACAGAACTTTAGCTTGCTGCTCATTTCTCTCCCTCACCTCTTGTTACTTTGTCTTTCCTCTACATCATCTGTACCTCTCCTCTCCTCCTGTCCTCTCTTCTTACCTGTGAGTGACTCTACTTCCTGTTTTCTCCCTCTCCTGCCAGTCTTTTTCTTAACGTCCTGTACTCATTTTTCATCTGCTCTGCTCCTCAGAGAACATTGTTGACGTATGTACGCTGCTGATAGCGAGCCTACAGGAAGCCTCGAGGATCACACGGCTCATTAAGACCAGAGGAGGAGAGACAAATAACTCCAGGCCAACCAACCACCATGTCAACACACGTCGCACACGCACACATTTACAATTCCACAACTCCAGATTTCAGGTACATACTACAAAAACAGTATTGTTTGCCCCATGAAATATTTTTTAAATATCTTTACTCACTTGTTTTTGTGTTTTTTTTGTGTGTGTATGTGTGTTTGTATAATTACGCATGTGTGATTGTGTGTCAGTGCACATGCAAGTGGATCTGTACACATAATCCCCTTCGTGTTCATTTATGCCTTCTTGAAAAATCACCCTCTGTGTCGCAGCTGGGGAATTACTTCAAAGGCGCCATGCAGGATGAATTGCATGTAACAATATCTCGTATTTGTCCATGTGAAAGAGGACAAGATACTCTGTCTTCGCTTCTCTGCTGGTGCTGTTTCCTCACTCTGATTAATAGGCCTTTGATTGCAGCTACAGACCATTGCCCAAGCACACAGAGCTGCATCGTCGCTACTATTATAGCCTGCTAAGTTACAAAGAGGGCACATAAAAGTGACAGTCACATTGAGCCGCTCTATCTTTCTGATTGACAGCTGTAGCTTTAACTCTCTCTTTAAATGCTCTTTAAGAGTTTTATGGAGTGACCTGGGCATGGAAAAGCAGTAAAGAGACAGCAGCTGCGGTGTTGCGGCTCAGCGGAGGACTGAGAATAGAAAGACCTGGGGGGTTGTCCCAAAGGGGAGAAGGGAAAAGGGAAAGATGAGGTGAAATTGGGGGAAAGTGCTATATTTACAATTACGCCATGATTCCACGATAATTGATCAGTCTAAGAAACATGATATGTCCAGTGCACTTAGCAAATTCATGCACCAGATACTGGACACTGGACACTATAATAAATGCTTCATGTTAAGCTTTTAGTGTAAAATCTGCAGGGTTGGCTGGATTTTTAACACACATAAGCAGAATTGTGTTTTCTTTCTTTAGCAAATATCATTTTTCTCAACCTTTCTTAATTAGCCTTTGAGTCTCTGATATGAATTCCAAAATGTAAATTCATCTCTCTGGGAGGATGAAGAAAGCCGTAGATGGCCTCATACTGCCACAGTAAAATAAGAATATTGCTAAATTTGAATAGCTGGGACAAGAGTATGTATAATTGTGTTGTATTACTGAATATGTATTGCTATATTTATTTATTGCAGGATGAACGAGAAAAAGATGGGAAAATGCTAGTTAGAGAGCTGATTCCTTATGGGTTCAATTTTAATTGCAGAACTATTAATAAGGTGATGAAATTATATTGTTATCAGGTGTAAAAACTCAAATGATAGCTGTAGACTGCATATTTCAGATACTGCAATTACCAGATAGCATTTGCACTGAAAGACAGTTTCTTATATCTCCAAAACTATTCAATTTTTATATTAAAGGGTATTTCCATTAAGCAGCAAGTGTTTTCATTCACTTTGTTTCAACCTAAACAAAAAAACACTACATGTGATTTATGTCTGCTTTCAGCTGTTTCTGGCACCTTCTCACCTGTTTCAGCATCTCTCACAGCACTCAGAAACATGGCCACATACCAGCTTGATGACAGAAGGGATTAATGTAGTGAATAACACTTGTGCTGTTTGACACAAAGGATTGAATGAATGATGAAATATTAACAGGCTCCATGTGTCTTTAAGGCTTTCTATCACACAAATGGATCAGGTTTAAGGGATAGCCAAAACCCTCAACTGTGTGAGGATGCTTTGACTAATGTAAGAGCCAAAGAGACTTAAAGAAAGTCTTCTGCAGTCCTTTGTCAAAGATTAAACATGTGGTTGGGACCAAAGCATGAGGCATATTGTTTGTGTTGTGGGTTTCAGTTCCAGTGACAAAATAAACTGCAAGAGTTTTTGTTTGTGAGAAAAGTGTGTTTGCGTGAATCTGTCTGGGTATTTAGTGTATGTTTATGTACAGTTGCAACATAGTAATACACACACATGGTGAAATGTGTTATATATACACAGGTTTATGGTTTGCTGCTTCCAGTTTATACAGAATTGAGAAACTACAATACAGGAATAGAGCCACCGATCTGCCTTACAGATCAGACTGAAACCAGGACATTTTCTGCAATCTCAATTTAATAACTTATCTTTTCTAAATGTTGTGAGAGTGAATAACAGATCTCTATGATCGTTGAAAAACCTAATCCAAAATGTTTTCGGGAAAGAATCAAGATAATATACCTCAATAGCATTGCTTCGATTTACAAAACCTGTGACTGCATGACAACAATATATCATCAGTCTTGACTTCAAAAAGCCAATTCAGCAGTGTTACCATGAACCTTATCATGTGTATCTGGGCTGCTTCTTGGCTCCTCCTGGGCAACATCACAGAAGCAGCTGAAGGTTTTTTGTTCCCGTGACCGGACAGCACCAGGTGTCAAACTCTATGGATCCACCACTAACCTTACCAGCTAGCTCAACACCAGCTGTAGTTCATGTGGCTCATTTTGGCATAAACTCACAGCTGAAACCATAAACACCTACACAACTGACATTTGCTTTCAATTGACTTCATGATTCAATGTAAAGTAGATTTTGATTTGAGAGAACCTGGGGAAACTTTATTTCACTGCATCACAAGACATATCAGAATGCAAAAACTCTGCTGTTTGTTATTAATATGACTCCAGCTCTAGTTTCTGGTCTGCCTTGACAAAATTAGGCTGTTTTTGTGCACTGCATGTGCAAGAAACAGGATCTTGGGTCATGTGCGATTTGTTGCAAAAATGTAAAATTTTATTAAAGCATCTATGTTACGAAAGTGTTGTTACGCAAGAACGATATTGTGTAGTTCCCAAACCCTTTTGAAGGACAACACAGAAGATAGAAAATTGATGCTGACTACATCTTATTAAAAATAAGAAAAGAGAAATCACGTATTAGCAAGGGCAGCGGGGGTAATCTGGGCACAGCCTGCTAGAAAAAAAAGCATCACATATATGGACTCTCACCAGAACAACATGGGAAATCGCTCCATGTTATTTGAAATGGAAGTTTTATTAGAAAAGATACATTGAGACAGAATTTTTTTTCTGCTGCTATGTTTGGAGGATCTTGAAACCAACAAGTGATTATAAAGCCATTGTCCAACACATTGTTTCTCCTTTGATTCAACATCAACAGCTAAAGACTTTGTTGACAGGCCGTTGAGGTGGTCCATATGGTGGTGTGAAGGAGCACGGCTCGTGACTCTCTGGAGGATGTAGAGGAAACCAGACAAAGGCTCAGCCAGCAGGCCCTCAGCCTCTCAGAGCCTCAATGGAGCAGTGGCAGATCCCCCACTGAGGCCAGTTGCCTGTACGTTCTCAAACCAAAGTCTGATCTATGGAAACTGGCTACTTCAACATAATACGTTCAGCCATCCATACTCCTGCCTGGGTCACGTGGTCTCTCTTTAAAGGTGAATAGCAGTTGAGGAATGTTTAACAATCTATTGGCATGTGACAGATTCATGTTTTTTTCGAACTCATCCTCGACAGCACGCAGATTAATTTACTATTATTGAACAGTGTGATGTAATGTGAGCTTTTTAAACATTTAGAGAGGAAACGGTTGGAAAAGCTTTGTAAAAGTGTTATAATGATGAGATGTTATTTTAGCTTTTAAGATCTGTCTCAAAATATAAGATTTGGTACAGGATGGTAAGAGATTTCAGTTGTGTGCATGTATGTAAGACAGAAATGCATAAATGTAAAGAAGTACACAGATTAGAAAAATGTAATGCATGGAGCTTCTGACATAATACAAAAAAATTCTATGATTTTTTTCTTAGTTTTTTCTCTTTATATCTCTACTATCATCTTCCTCTATTTACTTAGGCAACACAAATGTAATTAAATGTCATGCTCATAAAGAAACAAGTGAAAGTGATAGAGAAAGACAGAGACCGGCCGAACAACAGAGAGTTAATCAAACTTGGCAGTCGTAAAAGGTTTTCAAAGTTGTAAAAAAAAACCTTGAGGACACCTGCCATGCCTTCAGACTTTCAGAGAAAAACCTGATGTGTGATTTACACTTGCAGTCAAAAAGGTACTTACCATGTTCTTTGAGAGTACAGTAAGAAATGAGTCATGCAGAGAGCAGGAGATGGACCCCTGGAGAGAGGACCTCCGAGACAGACAGATGGGCCACAGAACACTACACCACAACTCTTGTCAGCTCAGACAAATATACTGGATGCTGAACAGGTGTGAGTGGAACATAACAGGTAGCATGGATGTTCAGTGTGTGTGCCCAAATCACCTTACGTCACTGAAAACGCATCATGCAAACCCACATATTTATTCAAAACTGTCAGCATCTGACCCCAAAACACCCTAAAATGTCAGTGTCAACACTTTCTTTCACTTTCTGTTCCCAATAGGAAAAAGAACTGAGTGTTATTTTCGGGAAAATGCAGACTCCGAACTTGTTAATGCAAGAAAGAACGAAACAATTGGGCAAGAGGATGTGCTGCCAAATCTGCTTATGTAACCATACAACTACAGTCCATTCGCCTCAGCAGAAGAAAGTAAATCTCTCTAATTGTGGCAGAAATGTTGAAATACTTGGATGTGCTCTCTTTCCCATGACATGTCACAGACTAGTGTGTGTGTGTGTGTGTGTGTGTGTGTGTGTGTGTGTGTGTGTGTGTGTGTGTGTATATGTGTGTATGTATGTATGTGTGTGTGTGTGTGTGTGTGTGTGTGTGTGTGTGTGTGTGTGTGTCTGTCTGTGTGTCCGTGTGTGTGTGTGTGTGTGTGTGTGTGTGTGTGTGTCTGTGTGTGTAACAGACAAATTACTTCCATTTGTATTTGTGCTTGCACAAACCACACTGCACACTTTGTTGCAGCCTCACACAGGTTTGTGAAGGAATAGAGAAATGAGTGTTAAGTGTGTATTGTAAGGACATGTCAGGCATGCTGTGTGAGAGCGAGCAGGTTGATGAGCTGTTGTGATTGGTGCCCTTTGATCTGATACCCTCTGCAGTAACCTTTTACTCCAAGCTGAGAAAACCTTACTCAAATACTTTGGCTTTCATTCTGCGCTCTTTTACTCTTGACTTATTCTATCTTTTTCCTTCTTATAGTTTCACACACACACACACACACACACACACACACACACACACACACACACACACACACACACACACACACACACACACTTGAAGTTAGCCTTTGTGGCCTGTGAGAGAAGTCAATATGTGTCCATTCAGCTGTCAGCTGATTCTGCTCCGTATGTCCCCTCCAGTCTGTCTGGTCTCCATGGCATCATCCATAACGACTGTTTGAGACCCAAAACACAGGCAGTCTGCACCGTGTGGAGCAAAAACGGCTCAGACCGACACAAAACGATAAACACACATAGCTTGAGAGGTTGTAAAAACACTTCATAATCATTATTTTCTTTGTACATTCAATCCTTAAGACAGATCTTTCCCATATAACTTACATAAAGTGGAGGATTTGTACTTTACTTATATGATACAGGTTAGACGCAGTAAATCACAAGCTTAAAACACTGTTATTATCCTTTACATTATAAAGTGTGCTCTACTTTACTTTAAACACATCCTCAATAGTATTTCTGGTATTAAAGCTTTAACATACCCAGTGTGTGATCAGAGCAAAAGCTCATTTATGTTTTCATTTCAGAGCTCTAGGAATAAACTTCAAACATGTACATGCACACACACCCCAAAATAACACATTTACTCATACTATACACACATGCACACATATACACTGGAGTGTTTTCTCTGAAAGATAAAAGCCAAATGTCTGGAAACTGACTTTACATCTGCATCCCATTAAATATGTTAATAATACTAAATACAACAGTGAGGATGTGTATGTGCACAAACAAACATATTTGGCATTTTTAGCAGGCTGTATAAAAGCTGTTTAGGAATTAACTTAAACTGAGAAGAGTTTTACTCCTTTCCAAACACAAGCTGGGAGGTGTGTGTGTGTGTGTGTGTGTGTGTGTGTGTGTGTGTGTGTGTGTGTGCTCGTGTGTTGTTTCTATCCCTCTTGTCTATTTATTGGAACTATCAATGTAACAGAACACTTTACGCTCAAGCGAGTCCTCTCCAGTTACACTTTTAGTTTTTAATTAATTTGAGCCAATGAAGTCCATGAGAAGACAAAGCATGACTAAAAACAAACATGTGCGCAAAATGTCTCCTGTTTCTTTTTGTAGCCTTAACAACAGCCATAAGGACCGTGTTGAGCAGAGGAAAATGTATCAAGTGTTTGCCTGGTGGGCAAATGGGTTTCTTTTCAGGCTAGATGACTTTCAAATTAACTTAAAATGAATACATATATAAACGAATAGGCTACAAAATAAACTTCTTCTGAAGTACACTGCTAAATCAAAGAACATTATATGGTATATATGTGTGTGTGTGTGTGTGTGTGTGTGTGTGTGTGTGTGTGTGTGTGTGTGCGTGCGTGCGTGCGTGCGTGCGTGCGTGTGGAGTGGGGGGTCGTGATGGTTTGATGCGTCTCCATTGAACGCTGTGCCTAATTTGGCTGTCAATTTTGTCTGAGATTACCTCGAAGAAACAGGAAACACGTTTACAAAATAAAAGCATAACAATAACAAATTGTGAAAACAGAGCCCTCAATCGCACACATACTTTAACAAAATCCAACTCTTATATGTTTTCGGTTGGTTATATCACCTTGGTAAATATTCGTTAAAAAGAAGTATTTGCCCCTTGTCGCTTTTATTTAGCTATCCAGGAACGGAAGCATTTTCTGTTTTTGTAGCTGGCTTGACGCTGGTGAGTATTTTATTTAACACTCCGGCACAGTCCCGTCTGTCACAATTCCTCTGGACTTTACTTTGAGCAGGATCAAATCTCGTTGGCATTATCGCAGAATGGATATGAAGCTGTTGGCAGTCGTAGCTGCGCTCACGGTGGTGATATATGCGCCTCCAACACAAGGTATGGCGATAATGTTCTGCTGGTTTGCTGTGTGTTGGTTTATTTAGATATTTTTATTTATTTTTGCAGCTCTCGGTATAAAAATAAAGGGATCATTATCTACACGTTATGGTTGTTGTTGTTTATTCTTTTTTAGAAAGTAAGATTAAAAAAGTGCATAAATGGAGAAGAATGTTTGAATAAGCCATTTCCATTCCACAGTTGTTGTATTTTTGTTAAATAATATATAGCCTAAAAACATAGAAATAACCCTCATTAACGCTTTTGCAATTATTATGTTAAATGTTAATCATAATTTTCGTCAAGTGACGTGCAAAGTCTCAATTTTAGTGACAAATCCAAATTATCGATTATTTCTAAAATAATTAAAAGAAATTCCAAATACATATAATTAAAGTGCAAATGTTACCTGAATTAAATGTCAACCTCTTTATTTAAAAAAACAAAAAAAAAAAGTTTTTTTTTCATTCCACAAATGTTAGTTGAATGGATGCATGAGCTTGTTCTGCAGTGGGAATTAAGACACTAACAGGCTGCACACATGTGGCTCTAGCTGTAAAGAAATTCCCACTCGGATCACCGATCAACGTGTGTATTTGTTCTGCTTTTTGTTTCCATTTAATTACTCGCAAATGAGGCATCTATAAGACAAAACCGCAGCTAGTTTACATGGCGACATCAGTCACCCAACTTGAAGGTGTTTCGCCCTTTATCATGGAAATAAGGTGAGATCATGTGTAAAAAAAAAAAAAAAAAAAAGATTAGCATGTAGTCTAATCTACAGCGGTGCTTCTCACCATCTGTTTGTGTGACCTCAGTTTCCCTTTAAAAATAGTTACTGACAAAAAAATGACTCTGTCCTTGTCTTTAATTTATTCTGAATGAACTTTCACCCAACTGATAATAAATAACCTAAGTAAATTAAGTATATTAAGTAAAGTTAAATAAGCCTAACTTCATCCATTTTAACACTGTTTGCCTGGTTAACTCCGAGTTTTGTCATGTTGCTTTCACGAAAACAAACAAACATAGTCCTATTTATTTTTCCACATTTATCAACCGTGAAAATCTCCTGAAAGCTGAGGTTGTAATGGAAAGTATGCACATCCATCATGAAGTTTAAGGACCACACAGTACACACGTGTATATGATTGAAAGAGCTTAGTGTTTGTGGGTCCTGATATAAATGCTTCAAATCTCTGTGTGTGTTCTGTGGGGCAAGCAAAAAAAACCTGCAAAGCTTAAAGTGGCTTTATGTAACTTTCAGTTTGTGTTGATTCTAGCGACCACTTTGGACAAAAGCAGTAGTGTTTTTACCACACTGTCGTAAAGGTCTTTTCTTTACGGCGCTGTATTGCCCACTGTATTACTGAGTTAGCGTTACCAGGAGGTCATATAGTTGCGATGAATGTTTTGCTCATTTACGATAAGAGAATATGTTACAGATGCAATGTTGCATTTCAAGTGTTGCATACGGTAACTTAGCCTTTGGATGTATCGTGAGCTAAACTGGGTATCACACTGTGTCACAGGCCAAAGCATTAAGTGTTTATCGTAGCAACGAACGTGGCGATAACTTAGATTTGTATAACGCATTTCATGAAACCCAAGGATGCTTTACACAAGTAGCCTACAGGGGGACAAGGGAAAAGAAAATAGTAGGCCAACACAAACACGGACTGAGACAAAATAAAAAACAGCGCTAAATGGAAGGGGGAGTAATTTAATGTAGGCTACTGACGTACAACCACATTGTAAAGTTATTTTATGAATGAAATGACATATGACATACCTGAGGGCAAATTCCGGATCGGTTTTGAATCATTTACAATCCCGTAATTGTCTCCATCTGTTGAAAGCCCGATCGAGATTGCCTTTTAGCTTTTAGTTCTTCATTTAATTTCCTTTGTTCCTGTGATGGTCCTGCCCCAGTATCAGCCATAACTACATCTCCTGCTACCCTTTACCTGGCTGGATACCGCTGGATACTCACTACAGACTTTTCCAGTGTTGCGCTAAAATCTGTGACCCATCAGAATGTGTAACTGTAGAGCCGGTCTAGCGGCTGTAAATCATTTTGTGACTTCGCAGGAAAAATCAGACCTGGGCAAAGGCATTCATAAAAACTATATAAAAATAGTGTTCTTTTCGGTGTAAGTCTTTTTTTGTGTAAAAAATTACACAGTTTCAGAAACATTTAAAAGTTACATATGGTTACTTTAAATATGTAGTTTTGATTTGATGATGGTGGATGTTTGCTCCATCCCCCTGCGACCCTGCAAAAGATAAACATGTATACATAATTGATGGATGTAGGCCTACCAGTGGCGTAAGGTAGTTATGATGGACCCCAGTGTACGCTATTATTATGGGCCTCAGTGAACACTAAATACTAATTATGAAACACATACACCATTAGGCGTTCATTAGGCCTTTACCATTGCTCAGTCAGTCTTGACAGAGCACCTAAACTAGCTACCATGTATCATCTCTCCAAAATAGATAATGTTTGTGATTCATGTCGATCTGATGAGTTTATTTTTTTAAGTGCCCTGAACTGATTTGATATCTGATAACTGATCTAATGATTAGTAGATAATGTAGTGTTAGTATATACTTTTGTTGTAGATTGCTACTGACTATTTTACAAAAAATTAAACCTTGACACGGCTGGGTTTGCCTTTTCAAAGGCATATATAGCAAATAGCACTGTTTTTTATTTAGCGTGAGTTCTTTGAACTCAGATGTATTTCTGAGGGGGCAATCTAAATCCTCTGCAAGTCACTCTCACTCTCTGCCCCAACACATTGTTGGAGAGCCCGCTCTGTCTACCACCCAACAGCATTGCCTGCACTGTCTATATATATTAAAGCCCCTGGGATGCACAGTACAGTGCATGGGCGGTTTTCATGAGTGAAGACATTTCTCTAGATTTGTTGCATTGTTTGCATGCTTTAACTTGTTGATCTGAGGCTATGGATTTATGAGTTTTCTGTATCATTTTCAGCTCATTTGAATGTTATCATGTTTATTCTTATTTATATTTAATATATCTAGTAGTTTCCCTGTTTCCACAGGAGATCATTGCCTTCGCCTAATCTTATGTTTAATTGCTGTCTTTGAAACATGCGTTGCTGTAAATGGGTTGCTGATACTCTTCTTCTCTTTCTCAGCAAAGCCCATCAGTCTGGTGGAGAGATGCTACTGTCGTTCAACAGTCAACAACCTCCCACGAGGCTACATTCGAGAGCTCAGGTTCATCCACACGCCCAACTGCCCCTTCCAAGTGATGTGAGTATTGATTTTAATGCTGGCACCCACACGGACACAGAGAATTGCATGTTTTCCACCCTGGCCTTAAAAAGTCTGACAGGTTTCCTCCTTGTTGGCCATTTCTCACCATCAATCTCAAAGAGGTGACAGGCCAGAGAAAAGAGTTGTGCATGCATGTGTACACACACGCCCCTCCGCCACTCGCTTTCACACACATGCACAGAAAGCATTTACTGCAGGACCACTGACGCATCCACACAGGAAGTGCTCCATTTGAGTATGAGTGAATGTGAAAAAGAGGTGGAAATTGGATGCACCTTTGTTTTCAGCAGGAAAGCAATAAATGTGTTTTTTGTAATCAGGTATTTGCTTGTCACGCAGCGCTTCCTTCTTGTAAAACCTTTGGGAATTTACAGGTTAAAGTGTCGAGTAGCACAAGCACAATGTAGTTAGTTACTACTGACAGGAAAACTTCGGAAGCAGTTAAATATGGAGGAAATATAATTGGCAGGTCTTATAAAGATAAGAAATACACACACAGGAAAAAGGAAAAACTGATTTTTTGTTACTCAAAAACAGGACATGTGTGCCAAAGGAGGCATGATCGCCCACATAGAGACATATGATCCAGTCTTGACCCATTCTGTAAATAACCACAAGGTTATGCTGGATTTAGACTTCAGCCGCATGTTGAGGGATTGACCGCTCGTACCTCCATGTACTCAAATCTTTACGGCACATTAATTAGGTAGTTCAATCAAGGGTGAAACATCAAACTTAAGGGATATTATCTTTGAGAACTGGCTGAATGCACATGTTCTTTAGCTGTAGCAGTGTCACATATGGGGTAAAAGAGTGATTGGTCACCATTGTGAAAAAGCTGTCTCTGTGTCAAATTGACAAGGCAGTGTTAATTCACTCCGTTTAATAACAATGTGTCAAGACACCTGATGTCACTGGCTTAGCATAATTCACTCTTTCATCTTCAACTGAGGCATAATTGACATATACTGAACTTTATTTGCCTTTTTCTGATCAGTGCCAAGCTGAAGACAAACAAAGAAGTGTGTGTGAACCCAGAGATCCGGTGGCTGCAGCAGTACCTGAAGAACGCCATCAACAAGTAAGTTGAACAGCAAAGACTGGTTTTGGTTATGTATTGTGTGTTTGCTGCAATACATGGTTCTGTTGTCTGCTGTCAGTTGTCAACCTTTACCAACATTTGTCTGGAGCACTGTAAAATCACTTCACTCAGTAAAGAAATTTCAAGTAAAGAATACAAAAGCACATTTGGACATCTATCAATACACCATTGTAAGAGTGACAGCTCTTAATTGCCCAATTTGTATTGGAGCCCAAACTTGAGACATGCTGGTACATGACCAAGTGGGAGTAGAGACTGATTCCACTTTCACACACAAACTGTGGGTTTGATGTTGGATACTACAAACACTATTAAACCATGTTTAATCTGCTCTTACTAAAGTGCTGTTATGTGTTCATCCCTGACCATCACTGTTTATGCAAGACACAGATGAACTTATACCACACTTGAACAAATATTGTTGTTTTTGACAGTGTTTTCAACTTGATATGGGTGTAACTTGATATAATTACTTTTCTTGTTTGGTCACTTAATGTAACATTAATGCAACAACTTCTATCTTCTATCTATACAATCATATAATAGTTTGGCAGAGATTGAAAGGGATAAAAGTCACCGCCAATATCAACTGTCTCCTTCCTGCTCAGAGACACTTTTCTGAGATAACGGTTGGCACCATAAAGTTTATAGAAGGGATCAAGTTGCCATCCTGAACTCTGTGCAGTCACATATTTCAAAGGATTGAGCACCCCTGTAGCGGTCGGATAAAACAAAAGCTAGTTTAGGGATGCAAAAACTGAATTTCCTGTAGATAACTAAATGCACTTATGCAGTCACTGACCCATTGAGGATGTTGATGCTCCAGCCTCTGACCTACACACTCAACACCCATCCACAGCCCACAGTCAGACTGTCTGTCTCAAGGATGATTGTGGAGCCCTTGACTTGTTGAGGTGTGAACAGTCCTCTGCATAACAAAACAGCCCATGTAGAGAGTAGACGGTGGTCATTTACATTGGATCAGACCTAATGTGTTTCCAATTACACATCCAGTATATAGGAGGGACACACCTATTTTCAATGTGTCTAAAGGCACACGATTGTAAGTCATGCATTATGCTACTCTTTAGTTTGGTAAATAAGACCATGATAACCTTTTTTATCAGTTGAAATGTGGCTCAGCATTTACACAATATTATTCCAATGTCAATAATTAAACTGCCCACCCATGCTCTAGTGTTTATACTGTAAATATACGGTTTGTGAAGAGGTATGTGTTTATCACTCTGCAATTACTGCTGCAAATTAATGTTCTTCAAAATTACATCTTTAGGAATGCGATTTTTCAGTCAATAATATATATAATTAATAATATAAGTTTACAAAAAGCTGTTCTTGAAAAGACAAACTCAAGCTGTCAACATGTAATTGACTGAAAACATTGGAGTCAGAGAAGGCCAACTGAATTATGGGCTAAAAGGCGACTGATTAACCAGCTAAAACGGAATGCTGGATAAACTTCAAAAGACTAAAATGTTAAGTTCTTGATTGCCGGTCAAAACCATTTTGGTTGTGTAAACTTGAAGCAGCTGTTTTTGTTTTGGATTGTTGGCACTTTCTCATTGTAATCCTGGCATCCAGTCATGGCTGAACAAATACTCATTAACTTAACTATTCATTTTCAATATGCTGTTAACAAGTTACATTTTCACAGCCAAGGGTTTGTCCAAATGAACATGATACAAACTGTATTTGCCACTCAGTTAGAGTGATCTTTTATAATCAGTTCATGTTGGGTTAGACATAATTTGGAAGTCAGCAACCCATTGTGTAGTCTATATCCTCGACGTTCCACTTTCGGGATTGCTCTGTTGCCGACAGAAATTCCGCTGGATTTTCACTCTATCTTTGTGTTGGCATTTTAAACTCCGGTCGATTTATGCGGACTATGGTTAACCTTTTCTTAGATCTGTGCAAGGTTAATCCAGACAGCTAGCTAGACTATTTTTTCCAATCTGAGTTTTCTGTTGCAAGACTAAAATAACTTTTGAACGTACACATGTTCTACCAAAACAAGTTCCTTCTCGAGGCTATTTTGCAGCGGCACCGCAGCTTTTCCCGGTGCTTAGCACTGCCCAAAATGATTGTTATTGGTTAAAAGAAATGCCAATAAACCAGAGCACGTTTTTCTCCCATCCCAGAATGCTGTGTGGACTAGCCAGACCCTCCTCCGCTGCGTCGCGGTGGAGGAAGATCTGGCAAAGCGAGACTACCCACTGCGTGAATAGTTAGCACTGAACATGATTTCGACATTAGGTCTATTTTGTTCTCACACCAAATTTGCTTTTTCCTTCCAGGATGAAGAAATCCAAGCAGGATAACTAAAAACTCCGGCAGAGATCCTCCTAAGCCATCACTGAGGGTTTGAACCATCACAGCTATGTAACATGTGATATGAGATCATCTGGTATGTTAAACAGCACTTATCACGGCTGCCACGCTGCGGCCTTTTGCATGGAATGAACCTACAACGCTTCATCATGAACACCATCCACCAGCCTTGTCGCAGTCTTCACCATCACCCCTCTCACCACTTATAGAGATTGTAGATGTTATTAGTGCAAAGTGCAATTATATCTGTGTGTGTATGTCTTTCTAACTATAATGTTTATACTTTTTTTGTTAATGGACATCAACAGTAAAGAGCTATTTTTTTGGAGATTTCCCGTCCTTCTGGCCTCTCTGTCATTTAGGAAAAAGGATCGACCACGGGGTCAAAGTGTTTAAAGGGGGGAGATGTAGGTCAGTGGGAGAATTTTCTCCACAACAAACACAAGTTACCATCCCACTTGCAAGTAGCAGAGTCTTTTCATCTGCTAAATAAGCAGAATACAGATTGATTAACCTTAATCCGAAACATGGGATCTGCTTATCCTAATCATCTCTGATTTTAAATTGTACAAAATGAACAACAGTGTATAGTTTCTCTTCTAAAAAACAAGCAGAGTCGTATTTCATGTTTCAAGTTAATTAGCACCGTGGAATTTCAATGGGTGCCAGCTACCCCCAGACTGAATATAAGATCCTAGTAAAAATGGCTATTACAATGTTTTTGTGATGGAAATTAGGATGCCAGAAGAGCTTGAGCATTTCCTGAGCAGTTCTGTGGCTGTGATTATGCGACCCTGTGTTACCCAATGTGCCTGCTTTTTTTCATTCTTAGAGAAAAGCTGAACATCTGGATCCAAAACCATTTTAATTGAGCGACCAATAAGTCAAAATTGACTGGAATTGTAAAGCTGTATCGCTTAACGAGAGATGTTAAGAACAAATGGTGACACTCACAAATCACAGTTCGCTGTCAAAAAGACTGAAATAAACTCTTAGTATAAATGTACACAAGGGTGTACTGCAATTTGAATAACAGTATCCACATCAGTAGTTAAAACACTTTGTTATACTGGGAGCCACAGTAGAGAAAGTAGTTGTACTATAACTGACAATAAGTACATGTACATAGATTGTCATGCAGATAGCAATGCACTTTATATCTGATGTATTCATGTTTTAACAACATTTACTATTACTCACTAAGTCTGATCATTAAATTGTCTTTTGTATTTTTATGTTAATCATGCTGTTGCCATTCTGTTCTTTTTGATCATTGAATGTGTAGCTGCATTTAACTTTTAAAGCCTGGGTGATTCATCTATTATACAAATGTTTATTTTTGTACTCTTTTATGCATTTATATATTAAATCTAAACATTTAAATGAAGGAACTGTACTCTCACAATTGAGTCAACCAGCCAACATTTTACTGTAGAACTTGTATACAGTTGGTCATTAAAGAAAGGAAATCTTTAAAATGTTATGATTACTATTTTAATATATACTTTCCTATACATGTTACAAGCATTTTCCTCATTAATATACACACTTATACCTACTAATGCACACACACAGTTAAGTGACTCTTTACATCTTTATAGTCAGTGTAAAGCCAGCTTTTCCAGAGCCAACACGCAGCTGCTGTAATCTTACTGTACTTGCGGGTCAGAGGGTAAATCTATAGACTTTGATGTGTGAACATGTGTTTAGCTTTACTCACAAGGGCAAATTAAAGGCAAGGACAATGATCCTGCCTGTTATTTAACTATTAACTCAACAAGCCACCATTAGGAAAACATTAGAGCTAAAAGGGATGAACTTTTAACTTCCCTCTAAGGGCATTATGTGAGGTGGAGCACAGTAGTTTATGTGATGAGAGTGGTCTGCTGATTGAAACATCAGGGAGAGATAAAGGGCTGTGAATGGCACTCCACAACCAATTTTGCTTTGTCTACTGATACTGGTTTTGAAGTCCAGGTTAAGCGGGAAAGCAGCGTCAGCAGCACTCGTGTGAGATAAAGCCATTGATTTAGCCACTTTTTTAGCACTGGTGTGCCAATTTTGATTGAAAGAAATCATATATAATCACTGTATGATTGATTGTGTTGATATCACTGCAGAGATCTATAGGTAGCAACAAGTATTTTCCTCCCCAGGAATGTGAAGATTGGGCAGCTTGTCGTGTGACATTTTATCATACAGAGGACACATCCTCATAAAGTGTTAACTATTATTACTCTGAGACCATTTGTTTACTGAAAATATTTCAATTAAATTTTAAATTGCTCACGTCATTTGCTTTCTATCATCAATATTGTATTGTGAACGTATCTACATTATCACCGTCTGTGTGGGTTGCAAAAAAAACATACAAATATATGTCCTTTAATGAAAAGCAGTTGTTTGTAATAGTACTTAACTCCTTGGGTTCTTGGGATTACTGCCAGCACCCACCAGTTAAACTATGCAGCTTGTGTAACTGGTGCTATGAAGCCTGAGGTGTAGTAAAAGTTTTATTTTATTTACCTGAAAACGTAGAACAAAAATGCAAGAAATGTCTGAAAACATCACACTGCTTGTAAACTTAGCTCATTCATATAAAATGTGTTATGTCTAAGAAACTAAACAGCTAATTTGAACATATAAAGAGGTTTCTATAACAAAGTCTCCATTAAATGAGAGACAGTGGAAAGTAAATGAGGTGTGTTTAAACATTAATGTCTCAGCACATCGAGTTTTATGAAGTGTAACAGAACAACATGATTAAATGAATTATTGAGTAATCTATGTCAGTGTCATGTTGGTACTTGAGGCTAGTTGGGCACTGAGCCTAAATAAACACACCACAGATCTGCTCATCCCAACGTTTTTCACATATTCATCACCAAACCTAAGAGAGGGGTACATAGACCAATAGAGCTATAGAGCTGTGACTCACGGCAGCTTTAATGATAATAAAAATCCCTGAAAGAGCAACTTTTCAAATCAAGAACTCAGTTTAAAAGTGAATTAAACTCAAGGTGTTGCAAGGTTGTATTTTGTTTGGTAGTGTTGTTGGCTTAGTGGTTAGCACTGTTGCCTCACAACAAAAAGGTCAAGGGTTTGAAAGGCAGGGCCTTTCTAAATGGAGTTTGCATGTTTCCCCCTTGTTTTCTCACACATTTCCAAAACATGATGGAAGAGCATCTGGTGCTAAACAAATATTAAAATCAAATATGCAGATTATAAAATTAGTATTCGCAGTGGCGCACAGCAGCTGTCGGATGAAGAAGAAGAAGTTGCAAGGTTGTGTTTTATTCCATTGTGAAATATTCTGAAAAACAATAAAAACCGGAAGGCTACTCAGCACCTTGGTATGAGCTGTACAGCCAGCACTGTACTGATTTACTCAAAGGCTGAGGAATGTACAAGACAGGAGAAGACATATGAAATTCATATTCAGCATTGCCTTCAAATTCTGTTGGGGTTTTGAGTTCAACCGCAATGTCAGACGAAAAACTGACACCTTGACAGACGAATAAAGATTTGTCATGTGAAATGCAAGGAATGACGCAGAAATAAGGGTGAGTGGGGTGTATGTGCTCATTTATACAGTATATGTTCCCTCCATCTTTAGCTGTAAGGGCTCCCAGATGTGCAGCCAATGAAACTCTACTTAGTGGTTATTCATCATGAAAAGCTGATCATGAAAATATGAAATATCAGTGTGTGTGTGTGTGTGTGTGTGTGTGTGTGTGTGTGTACATGTGTGCATGATAAGGTAACAGGGGTCATATAAAGCCACTTCAAGGAGGTCCCAGTGGACATTACTCTCCCTGGTCAGAACAGTTTTTTAATGTGTCTGTGTGTGTGTATGTATATGTGTGTGTGTGTGTGTGTGTGTGTGTGTGTGTGTGTGCGTGTGTGTGTGTGTGTGTGTGTGTGTGTGTGTGTGTGTGTGTGTGTGTGTGTGTGTGTGTGTGTGCGTGCGTGGGTGCATGCGTGCGTGTGTGTGTGTGTGTGTGTGTGTGTGTGTGTGTGTGTGTGTGTGTGTGTGTGTGTGTGTGTGTGTGTGTGTGTGTGTGTGTGTGTGTGTGTGTGTGTGTGCATGCGTATGTATGTATCTGTGAGTATGTACAGTATATGTATACATGTGTGATGGCCATTAACTTTGCGTTAGCCATGCTGCCAGCTGACCACAGCAATTCAAAGGCCCCTAAAGTTGGTCACACCTGCAATGTCAAGGGATCATAAAAATTATTAGCGTATTAGGTGATCAAAACAAAGACACTTCCTCGTCACTGTGGTTTGACCAAGGAAAAGTAAAATGCTACGACCCAATAATAATCTCTTCGACGGAAATTAAAACTATCAGGCCAGTTACTAAGCAGCTGTGATCTAAAACTTGTGAATTGTTTGAACTGGCAGAATAAAGATGTGAGTGCACACATATCTGTTGTTCTTTGTGATTTACTGAAGTTTTGATTATATTCACTTAAGCTCCATGAAATTGCTCTCTGCTTTGCACGTCTTTTGAACTAACTTCCTTATATGTAGTAACTGCTATATCCAAACACAAAGAAAAACATATTTATGAAAAGATGTGCTAAACTCTTGAACATTAACTTATTGTTTCTATAGATTTTTTTTTATGCCTATTGATGAATTGATGAGAAACAATCAAATAGTTTTGCAATCACATTTGATCTCCCAAAGGAAAACATTTTTCTGTTTCACGCCAACAACAATAAGCTCAGAACACAGGGTCAGCTACTGTGGGGCAGACACTTGGCTGTCATGTGGGATTGATCTTTGGTTTTTCCGGTTGAAGGGGTATCTTAAATTCCTTGGCACCCAGCTTTAGACTCTGAGAACAAGAAAATAAAGATGAAAAAAAAGATGGTTGAGGTATGTGTGTCCACAGCTCCTGCTCTCTCTCAACCACAGCTCCCCCCTTCTGTTGTTATTTACCCTGCTGTCCCAGACCAGGCCACTGCCCTGGGGCATTGTGTGCACCAAAATCACACTCCCCAAGGGAGACATTAGCAGAGTCATAGCTTTTCTTGTATCAGATGACCTGAAGCCCATTTCCACGAGTGCACACTCTCACTCTGAGAAATCCCAAGTAATGATTTGTAAATGACTTGTTGATTGTGCAAAGGGGGGCCACTGAGTGTTGTTAATTGCCTTAACACTGCCAGTGACCCACCAGAACATTAATCACAATTATGACAAAATTACTCAGCTGATTGTCTCAGAAGAGTAGTCACTGCGACGGATGTTGAAAGTGACCAACATGCAGTGTGTAATAACAGCGGCATGTGTGTGTCTGTTTGAGAATGAATGGGAGGCTAATAGAGGGGGCCCTATGAGCGGTTAAAATAGCCCTCCTGCAGTCTCTCTACCTTTCATGTGCTAATATTGCTGAGGTTATGAGTCCCAACACCATCCATCTTCACACAGATGTTTGCATGGACATGGGGGCCTTCCCTCCACAAAATAATAATGGCTATAGCCCAAATTCCTTCAGCGTGATTCTGTTTTCAAACTCAGGAGAAACACTATGGATGTTAGATATGGATAAGACACAAAGGAGTCACACACTCAGGGGGGCTTGGTCTGCGGGGCCCAGAGAAGCTAAAACTCCACCAACATTAAACCTCACCCACATATCACACAGTGTGTTTCCCTTCATCTCCATTCCTCTCAGGATTATCACCCACATCCTAATTGATTGGTGCCTCCATGAATGGTTAAATGTCTTCCCATATGTAGCTCTGAGTACCATGTGACACCCAAAGAGAGGGAGCATTAAGGTTGTGACTAACCATAAGAAGAAAGAAACAATTACACCATTATCTGGAGATGAAACCGATATACTGTACTCGCTTCATCTCCAATACCACAGAGTGTTTTTTTTTACCATAAGGCCGATCACTATAGAGACCTTTCTGTTGGGCTGCAGTGTGACTCAGTGCCTGAGCACGCTGTCCAGATGCGACAGACAGGGAGGTCTGATGCCTAATACTATCCACCAACATTGTTCTTCCTCAAACAATTAAATATTTCTGGAAACAAAGCGATTTCACCCACAATACATCTGAATAGCATTTTGATGTAACTGATATCCAACAAATATTTGGGATTGTATTTATTTCATTAGGTAGAAAATTACATTTTCTGGTACAGGCACAAATAAAACTCAGTATGTTCTCCAAAAGACATGACTGAGTGCTGAAAATATTTAACCTAGGTACTGTATGTCTAGATTATTCTAAATAAAGGTTTATTTTGGGGAGATTTTAGATATGTGATTTGTCTGTCATGTCGATCAGAAAATTATTCTTTAATGTAACAAGTGTGGTTTGTCATTCCTATGAAAATAGTTTTCTGAGAGAGGAAAAAGGCAGCTGGGTTTGATGATGATCAGTAGAAGGATGTTATTTTTTGTTGGACAATCATCAGTCTTTAGTCAATCTTTACAATATACCTAGACCAGAGCAACATTGTCACCAAATGTTTAAAAGTTTAGTATTTCCATTCATATCTAGGGCCTTGCCAGTCCTTATCCAAAGCTGAGCCAACACAAGAAATTCTCACCAATTCTGGCTGAAGGACCAGAAGTGCATCATCCAAAGTAAACATGATCTCACATCACACAGGTCCCAGCTCCAGCTTATCTCTGGTGTTTCTCAACCTTCGCTAGAGTGCCTTTTTCTGAGTTCGTAGGAAATCCAATTACACTGAAGTAAAGTTGTGAAGCTGAAGTCATGAGCACAGAGGAATATTAAAGAATATTAAAGATCCATCTGGCGGACTAAACAAAGCCTTCCTGGAATCACATCTATTGTTATAGGAGAACACAAACTCGCAGACAAACCAGTTGTCTGTTGCAGTTTACATAAAACACATCAAAGAAACTAGAACAAAGGCTTTCTAATACCCAGACTGAAAGGAATTCTCTATCAAGCTGGTATGAATTGTGCGATACATACAGGAGATTGTGTAAGTTGGCTGTTTATTGTTGGCCCTAGTACAGAGGAACAGCATTTGGCTACTGCCTGTTAATAGCAGAAACTACTTTAAAGAAAAAACATTACAACTTCAATTTAACCCAAACCCAAAATATCATAGCCTATGTACTGTATAAAACATAGCCTATGTATATAACATGTGTATCCAGTGGGTGTTCTTGTGACAAGTCCAGGTTGTACAGCTCATGAAAACTGTGTCCAAGTTGAGTTGAGAGTCTGAGCGATGAACTTCAATATTACAGCACTGCTGTGCAGGCCAGCTAAAAGAAGTTGGACGCGGCAGAGACAAATCTGGCATGGCTCTTGTCTTAAAGAGGCTGCAGCAAAGTGTTTTTCTTCCTTTGACCTCTTTATAGAAGCTCACAAATCAGGATGCAGTGTCTCACTATTTCTACAGGACTAATCTTAAATGTACAGTATAACACTGCCTCCTCAAAAATAAATATTTCCATTTATTTTCCCATCTATCAAGTCTGTGTACATTGACACAGAGACCAAACAAAACCATACATACAATGATTAAAAAAAAGGAAAGAAACAAGCTGAAAGATAATTTGAAACCCATGAAAAATCTGGGACATCTAACATCTGCAGCTGGAGCTTTGTTAACAAGCTACAGACACTAGAAAACTCGACTCTGGAACATTAATAATTAGTTAAGAGACCAATTATATTGATATAACCAGGACTATATAAATGCATATAACAACAATTGCTTCACATGCATTTAATCTGTTTTAACCTTAAATTTAAAAGTAATGCTGTAATTATTTATGTAAAAGTTTCTTTCTGGTTTGTGTGTTTGCTTCTCTTACTCACACATGGTTTGGATTAATGTCAGTGCTCTACTCAGCTTTATTCAGCATGAAATATGCTGGAAAATGAGGAGATGTAAAGATAGTTAGGTAGTTTAGGTTAGATGCAACTAAAGATTGCTCACTTCTGCTTCTAGTGGTATTCACACCGACAGTTTTGGTTTCCTTTGTCCAGGTTTTGAGATATCTGTCTCTGAGATTTCTACCTCTGATCCAGTACAGTGGAAGCAAATGGAATTGATTTTGTGGTGATTACAGGGTGTTCCTGTTACTCTGGATGATCACACAGTCACAGTGGGAAAGTTTTCATTGAAATAACTTTCTACTGAGGAAATAGGTCCCATTAGAAATATTGTTGCTTACAAATTGAAAATAGATTTCTAGAACAATAACAAATGCAACAAAACGTGTTACTAAAGGAATAGTGTTTGATTTGACACAAAGCTCACGGGCTAAATCTTCATATTCCTTATAGTGGTTCACATTTAACAGAAGACATGAAATCAATTTTAATGCTGGCATCAAATAAACATTGTAGATTATGTTATTGTTGCTACATTTACTCCCCCTCACTCACTCTCACAGTGATCCCTCACTTTCCCAAGCTGGAAACTTGAACAAAGCTGGCAAAGCAGCCAACACATGAATCCCTGTTCTCCGGGTGTAACTGAAGATGTCTCTCCACCTGCAACATGAGGTTACACTGTGTGATGTTGTTTCTCCTCAAACTGTCACATTCATTTAAAACAAGCTGCACTGTCCTCTTTTTGTGTACTTTACCTTACAAACCACAGCTAGAGAAGCCACAGTGTTGACTGTACTTTTTCAACAATGAGAGCCTGCAGACAGTGCTGGTTTAATTTGGAGACTTGGTAGCAACAATAGGACAGAAAAGCAAAAGCAGAGTAGCCTACTAGTGTTGGGACCCGAGATCTAGACAGCTGAAGAAATTCTCACAGAACAAGAAGATTTTACTTATGAATGTACTGACAGTTCACAGAGCACCTTGCTGTCATTTACAATAGTCTCTTACAGGAATGTTTTTTGGAAATGCATGCAATTAGCTTTTTTGCCTGGAGTCCTGGAAATGACCCAGGCTGACGTTAGAGTAACGGCTGGCACTCGGCAGTCACAGGCGGGTGCTGTGTGACAGCAAAGTTAGGAAAGTA
This sequence comes from Sander lucioperca, assembly GCF_008315115.2. Classification (NCBI taxonomy): domain Eukaryota; kingdom Metazoa; phylum Chordata; class Actinopteri; order Perciformes; family Percidae; genus Sander; species Sander lucioperca. Next base: position 18,712,364 of record NC_050187.1, read on the forward strand.
ACTTTCCGTCCTCTAACTTTTTCTGTAATCACACATTTTAAACCTTGATATAGCTGATCATACAGCACAGCCATTGAATCATCAGAATAAGAATACTTTATTGATCCTGTCAGGGAAATTGTTAGGTGTTAAATTGTTATTAACTTATTTATTTTGATTTCGCAGATGACGTATTAACCATAAATAATGATTTGGTCGTCAGTTGTCTGTCCCACTTCTTACCAAATTTTGGCTGTACTGTATGTTGGCCATTTTACCAGTTGCTAGGCAACCAGTGAAAACTCCTGGCCATGAAATAGTCTGGCACAAGTGGCCAATTGTCATTTTTACACATAAATAAACAAAATAACACTAGGTCTAGAGGTGCTGATAGGCAGATTCACTATGGAAAAAGCCAGCTTCTTTTTCCAGCTACATATTCACTGCACAGATAGGGGAAGGGTATCAATCTTCTCACCTAACTCTCTGCAAGAAAGCATCCCAAAAAGTTAGAACTATTCCTCCAACAGATGATGGTATAATCTAATGCAGCTTTGTTTTAAATACATTTTGCAAATGGAAATAAAATAACATTTCTAGTTAAGCTAAATCTGCAACTCTCCTGGCTTTTATACGTCCGAGTTAAGCAATGTCCTCACTAAGCAATGTCCTCACTAAGTGGTTTTTGTCTCGTCAAACTACCACCAAGCAGCCAACCATTCCTGCCTTTCACAAATCCACTGCCAGCTTCTCAAGGGCCACTAACAGAAACAATCGTGGCAAATTGACAACCTCCTTTCCTGACATACACACAAACACCCACATGCATGCTAACAGGGCCCCTCCCACCTCAAGAGGGTCTGTAATTTTCACAGTTGTGGACAATTCTCTATGTTCTCTCTTAGCTGTAGGAGTTTCATTGAGCCTTGTGAAAAGCACTGCTGTGACATACATTTCTGCACCAGCTTTTGATGGTTTGCTGAATACACAATTGCTCATTTTAGCCACTGACCCCCTACAGGCTTTTTATTACTTGCATCCAACCATCAAGAGTTAATAAAAAAATAACTGTTGTCAACATGTCATGAATGAAATTTCAAACACAATAAAACTGACACAAAAGTAAAAGCTGTGGTTAATATTTGTCAAAACAAAACTTAAAACAAAAGAACCAAAACTGACAAATAGGCTTTTTATGTGTATGAAAAATGAACTGATATTGGATATTTTTGTCGCTATCCATGTCCTGTAATATTAAAGGGCATAGCTGTTCAGGAAAGATGAGTTTGCTGACAGTGTTGAACAGGGCAGCACACAACACAATTCACATGCTTGTCCTTAGAAATACAGAAATCACCTCCAACATTTTTAATGAATATAAAAAAGATTTCAATTCTCTGCGAAACTGTTAACTTTCATGTTAATGTTAAAAGATATTGAAAATATGTCAGCGTAAGTAATCAAAACGGGGTAATAATTTCAATATGTACGGCAAGACGACGTGAGATGTGGAGGAGGAGTAGGTGGAGGGCAAAAATGATAGACAGAATAAGACTTTAAGGGCGAGAGAGATAAAAGAAATAGGATAAATCAGCAGAGAAAAAGTTAGAGATAAATAAGAGTGACAGAGGAGAATTAAGCTTCACTTTCCTACACAGTATATGAAAAATACAGTGTAACTAGACTTATTTTTTAAAATAGTCATATATTTATATCCATGTGTGTGTGTGTGTGTGTGTGTGTGTGTGTGTGTGTGTGTGTGTGTGTGTGTGCGGGCGGGCATGCATGCGTGCGTGCGTGCGTGGGTGGGTGGGTGTGTGCATGAGTGCGTGAAAGAGAGAGAGAGAGAGGAATGAGTGGTTGCATTAATTGTGTGTAATTTTCTCTGGGGTGAAAGAGCATCTCACACCTTCTCAGGCCTGGTAATTTCACTCCAGAGATTGAAGCAGTTATTGCAGTCCCATTCAGTAATTACACTGCGGTCCAGCAAAATGCTTAAGGTTACATCTATGCTATCCTGCCTGTCCAGCCACTGGGATGGACCATAAAATTGCTCTCAGTGCTATTTCTTACAAACTCATTACTTCGGCTCTCAGTGTACATACAGTAGTGCTTATGAATGTGAAACCTGTTCCAATTGGTGTTGCAATAGAAACTGTAACACAACAAATCCAAAAGTTTACAGATTCTGATAGTTCATCAGAAACATATCCCTGATTGTACCACAAAGATGGACTTTCTCTGGATATTCATAAATGTTATTGAAAAAAACTTATTTCAATACACTTATGTGAAAACCAATACAATTCTTAGACTGTTTCCCAGCACTTTGTGTCCAGTAAAGCATGGCATTTCCCACATAGCTTTGAGAAAGTAATCAGAGTTGGGTGGTGCATTTCAAAAGTGCAGTTTGCTGATCCAGTGATAAAAATGGACAACAAATAGCATGTTAAAGCTTGACCTAAATAGTAAGAGTTTACAGCCGTTAGGTTGCAGGGACAGTGATGCTTTGAGCTAAATGCTAACGTCAGCATGCCACCATACCGAAGTTTTTACAGTTCATCTTGATATGGACATGAATGTCTGTAATACATTTCATAGCAATCCATTCAAAAGTTGTGAGCCACAGATGGGAACCTCTTGGTGACACTATAAAAAGTCAGTGGATCACCAAAGTCTATATTAGGATTCATCCTCTGAGCACCATGAATATGGCTGAATCAAATCCATCCAATATTGAGATATTTCAGTCTGGACCAAAGAGGTGGACCGACAGACTGACAATGCCATCACTAGAGCCGTTAGCATGGCTAAAAATAAAATACAGCCATCTCATTTTGTTATTCAAATGTAAATATTAGGATTCTATCAAACAAAATGAACATGTTTCCATAAGCAAAGGAAAAGAGCATTGTATTGTGATTTCAGATACTTTCATCACAAAACAGCACTAGAGTCAGAGTAAATGTTTACAGAAACACAAATGGTGCAATTGGCTCTCTGGCAATTTTGTTTTATCAGTGATGCTACTCAAACTGAATTCCAGCTAGTCTCATGTTTGGTCTTCTGCTCAAGATGATTGGATTGCAAAACATTTTTAGTCTCACCTCTATCTTTAACAACAACAAATGTAGTTTCTGAATTACAGTACATGGGAAATTTAGCAAGATGTATTAGAGAAAATACAGCGTCTTATCATGTTGAAAACTGACATAAACATTAAAATATGTATGTATAGAAATTGAGAACAGTGTTTTGGGATGAATCTTTGGCTTTGACTTTCCAAAAATTGTCCTTGTTTCATTTTGTGCTGGAAATACCCAGCAGCACCCATCCACCCACACACAGAGCAGCGGGCCAGTAGCTTCTTTCTCTACAGACAACCACAGACCCTGAGATCTGGAAACGTTTCACTGTTTGGTCTTGCATTGATGCTTCACAATTATGCATCACCCACTACTCAAACCTGCCACCACAGGCAGTGAGGATTAAGGCACACTGGAGAAAAGGAAAGCATTTTTGCAGTGGTATAAAATAAAGAAGTAGGTCTAACTTGGAAGGAAGCCCCAGTGAAAGATTGCACCACAGAGACTGACCTCCAAAGGATGGGAACCTGTTAAGGTTTCTCATGTTATGGGAAAATGTTTATACCTCCACCTAGAAGGTTATGTTTTTGTTTTACTTAATCAGTTTGTCTGTCTGGATGGATCAGCAGTTATCTCATAAAGCTGCAAACTTAAGATTTACACCATGTTTTGTCAACTGAATATTGTTGGTCTGTTGACAAAACATATTATTTTGTCAACAGAACTAATTATTAGCAGAACAATCAATTACTTTTTGGTGGTGATCTAGGTCTTTCAAAATTTTGCAATTATTAGTCATGATTATGAAACAAAGAGATATTTATATTACGTTCCACTACTGAGCCAGCTTCATGCACTGAAGAAGTCCGTGAGATGGTGTTGAAATCTCCAAAAATTTTGTAAGTGGACTTTGAGTTGAGATTATTTTTTTGCACATAACAGAGACCCTCCAAATCAGAGTGTATGTAAATTCAAATTCAAATATATTTATTGATGTTTTTAGGCCTAAAAGCATATTGAGCTCAATAGCTAACACTGGGCTCATAATTCCTCATGTTTGCACATGAAGCAAGATGATTTGATGAAATGTGAATGCATACAACACACACCAGTATTGATTTCATTGCAAACATCTATGACGAAAAACATATGTAAAACAACACACACACACACACACACAGTGAAAAAGAGAAATAAATGTAACCTATGAAACCAATAACTATGACAAAAGTTATTACATTCACATTATTATTATTATTATTATTTTTAAATCAATAAATAAAAACTAAAACATGAAACGAGAGATGTAAAAAATGGACAAACTAAGTAATACAACGTCTAATTCAGCTGCATGCATTGCATGCATCGGTGTAATCAGACTTTGTAGCCCCTGGTTGGTCAAACCAACGTCAGTTTAATGTACAAATCCCTTTGTAATCCCATTGACAATTAAATAGGAAGCAGCAACAAAACGGCTGGGACAAACCATGAACACATGCAGGCCAACATTTATAAAAAGGTAGACTAACATGAACATAACGTTATGGGCTGTGGATGTGCATGTAATGTTATTTGGACTTTCATTTGGCTGTCTTTTGTGTTGATACGATGTTAGCATGAATAAGTGCAGGATTAATTTAATTTTAGGATGGTAACCATCGAAATCTTCACCTAGATGTTCACTAAAGGAATAGCACTGCATTAATTGTCGTCTGGTGTTTAAGCTGCTCATCTCAATCTTAACCCAGACAGTGAGACTCAAACTAAATGAAAATCAGGTACCAAAATTGACAACAAACATATTACTGCTCGGGAAATGACCTGTACAACTTCAAAGTGTAACATGCTGTCTCCTATTATAGCCAGATTACAAAGCCACATGTCCATATGTGTTGTATTGTGCTAACTCCTCATGTAGACTGTGATATTTGCAGTTATGGCTGAGGAGAACACAGGACCAGGACTCATTGTTCCTCCAGAGGGATGCGCTCTCTGGGGAAACACAGTATCTGTTATATTGAGTTTGTTATTTTAGTTCTGGGGGAGGAGAGATGATCTGTTTTCAGATGTAACCGCGGGGTTGCTGTTGTGGATGTTTATTTGTCTTTCTCAATGACAGAGGCTGTTATCAGTCACTAAAGTTTAAGTCTGAAGGAATTACCAGCAGCCTTCCGCCATTGATCAAAATCCAAAAGGTCATCATCTGCAGATGGTGGTTAGTCATACTGGCCGATACTGGTTCAACAAATATGAACTATAATCACATTAAAACAACCAAGCAAACACACAAAAGTGAGAACTAGCAACCACAGTGGGAACCATGGTTTGACCAATAATAGATTTGAAGATCAATGTCTAGATTGTGCCAATTATTATTACAGTAAATATACATCAACCTCCTCCTTTAAATCATGCTCTACTTAGAACAATGTAATTTGTTTGATGCGTTGACAGCTCATGCTGGCAGAATGACCGACCAATTCTAAAGAAGGGAAAACTGGGAAGCATTGAAAATAAATGTAATTGCAGGGTTTGGAAGCTGTTTTAGAGCAAGATGTGGTCTGGGACTCAATCATATTGGCAGTGTCTTGCCACATCTGTTTTTAGAAGAGAGTTTCTGCAATAAATTGCAGAATCAATATACAGTATATTGTGGGATGTTGGGTGTTAGTAAAACCCATCTTAAATAGAATATATCAAGGAACATGTTGATACATTGCAACCTTATCAGCATTGTGCCTGAGGAGGCTTGTTAAAAATGCACACAAACATCACTTGAACCTTAAGGCTGATACAAACCGTCCGCATTAGAGAGGATGTTTACATGTTTAGTCTCAGGACCACCAAACCCTTCAGGGAGAATTGGCAATACAGGACCCCGAAACCTCTCTGACCTCTAACCTCTCAGAGGGGCTATGAAAATATGGACACTGCTGCATTTGAAAAAAAGATAGACTTTATAAATTGAAAGCGAGAAGAAGAGATGAAAGGAAGCCTAGAAGGAGAGGCAGCAGGAACCTGAGGGAGAGGGCAGTGGAGGGGAAGAGAGAGAGCAGGACAGGAAGGCAGGCTGTGGCCTTCAGTAAGTGTTAAGGATAATAAAGAAGGACTTAAGAGGGTTTGAAAGCTGTTGGTGGATAACAGCAGGACAAATGAGAGGGCCTTTCTAACAGCAGCACTTGACTGACCCCAGCTGAGTCAACAACATAGCCACGGGAAATCTGAATACCTGGAGGGGATGGGGAGCAAGAGCAGAGCGTTGCTTCTCCACAAGTGTGAAAATACCTTCTCATCATATAGATAATGTTGAGCCTTTCGGTGTTTTATGCCCTATAAAAATGTCTTACAGCACATGAGGGAGAGAGGTATTAATGGGAAGAAACTGTCACTGAGACAGTTTCATATATTATACTTATCTGTATTTAGCATACATAAATGTGAGTGTTGATATAACACTCAGTGATATATGTCAGAGATGCTATATTTTAACTTGAGAAATCATGTTGTACTTTTTGTTTCCCACATTTTAAACTATTGAAACTTACCAGATGGTACTGACATTTTCCTTAAAGGGAGCATGTTAGACTAATTCTTGGCTGGAAGCAGTATCTTCCTGGAGTCCCCCCTATAAAACAGTACATTTTACAATTTGTTTTTGTACATATTAAACAAACTTGACATGTTACTGAATCAGCATCTTTATGTTTTTGGTTGCAGTTTTTCAATGGGCATCAAGCAGTGGCAGTGCTTTTCCCTTGACGGAGGGAGATGATGTTGGACAACATCCTGAATACTGTGTGCCAGCTCTCTGAACCAATGAGAACATGAGTGTGCCAACAATCATAGAAGACTGCTTTCTGTTATTAAGTGACAAGCACAATGACAATGACATATTAGATCACACTGGACAAGAACACAAAGTAAAAGAAACATCTGTGTTTCATTTCTCTGGGAGCCAAAGTAGTCTACTTTACTAAAAATGTTTTGCATCCAAACAACAGATGTTAGTCATGTTAAATCAGCTGCTTTTACTGGTAATTGTCAATCAAACACATTTCCATGTGAAGCAAAGCATGGTGAGCAGGTGAGACCTCACACAGTTATGTTGATGCAGTGCAACTGTGAGTAAAAGAAATAGTAGTTTAATAGTAAAAAAAAGTAGTAATAACAGTTTTTGTGTGGGCTGCCTGGAATAGTTAGCCTTTAATTAATTAATTAATTTATTTGTATATTTATTATTTTTGTTAGGTTGGAGCATGCACAAGCTTTTTGTTTGAAAGCTTTTGCATGCACTGCCATATGCCCTCTATGAAGACATAGAAAACAACAAAGAAATTGCATTGACAGAGTACTCTTAAATTGTGTCATCCTCTCGCATTCCCTGTTTGCAGAGCTTGGTGGCATCAAAAACAGGCCCAGAGGATACAGAAAAGTGTCCTTGTAAGTGTTACTTACTTGGCAATAAATACATTTTTTTCTGATTCTGAAAAATAAATAGAGCTATGCTTTTCTGCACATCTTTTCCCCTACAGTGCTTCATTTTTATGACAGTGCCTCTGACTCTTGCTGTTTGAGTACAGGCTTTTAAGATATTTTAACAGAAAGGACAAAAACAGCGAGGAACCATCTGTGACTTGAGTTTATAGACTGACACAACAGTTACCTTTTTCATATGAGGGGAATTTACCCACAAACTGATGTTATAAATGTATTTACAATACAATTTATATTAAGTAACATGCTAATTGAATAGTGTATTATGTCATTTTGATACATGTGCCAACATGTTATAACATGAACAAACTTGATGTTAAATAAAGATTATAATAAATAAGTATCAAATTATGATCATTTAGAATTAAATAATGGTGGCCATTCTCGTTGAGTTTCAGTTCCTCGTCTCAACCAGCCTTTATAATAGCTGTATAATTTGCATCAATGTTTATGGATGAAACCAAGCTTATAAGACTTAAGGAAGGTTACCGCCAATAGCCAAAAGATTAATTTGTGTTTAAGTCCTAAAACTATTTTAGTTCTTGGCTTGATGAGCTTGTTCATCTCTTTTTCCTTCTGTGAAGTCTCATTTACGACTACCTGACAGTGCTGTAAGGCCAAGTGAACATTTGGACGACGTTAGACCATTTATTTGTAATGGAATAAGCTGACTTTGCTGAATGAAAATGCCCAGAACATTTCCTCTTCTCAATGTCACCCTCACTGTTGCATTTTTCTGCGATTCACATTTTAGCACCTTAACCACAGCAGCTAAGACCAGTAAGTCTATATATAGAGTACATCAATGTGGGCCATCGAGATATCTGCCTCAACAGAAATATGAAAGGAAATGTAGTAATGACGAAGGGTGTGTTTCCTCAAATATCGAAAAATGCATTCCTTAGAAAGCCAAAACTATCTCCCAATATGTAAAAACATATTTAGTCATTAGTTCAATATGAATCAGAATCAGAATTAGAATCAGAAAGGGCTTTATTGCCAAGTACGTTGCACATACGAGGAATTTGTCATGGTGTTGTTGGAGCATGTCACACATTCAAATATAAGAAGGATAAAAAGAATATAAACAATATAAGTATAAACATATACACACAGTATGTATTAATAACGATAAAATAAATTTAAATAAATAGTAAAATAAGTTAAACAGTAATAAAAAAAAAATATGCCTATCTGACGAAAGTATAGTGAATAAATGCAGCAGAGATCTGGCCAACTTTTTCCAATAATCTTTTTGTTTACAGTATATGAAGAAGTGTTGAATTCTTCCTTTGCTCCCAAATTTCCTGTTTTTCCTAACACCACATATACACATATATCAGCGAGGAGTTCCCCTGCATGTCCACTCTGGACAGACCCCAGGTCATCACAAACATGTGGCAAGATAACAAGACCTCCATTAACGAGGATCATGGCTCCCCTCAGGAGTCAGGATATTACACAGCGAGGCCAAATTCGTTCTGGACAATAAGAAAATGCCCTGACACGAGAAACATAATAGCCTGTGTTGAGAAGTGACAATAAAAATGGCATGACCTTAAGCACTCACTACTAAACTTAGACTGCAGGCGAATAGTGGATGGGTGCTAGAGTCATGAAGTCTGACTTTAGAAAGTTCAGTGCTCTCACAAACTAAGATTAAAGACAACTAAAATGACAGAAAACAACCAAAAAACATATTAATCTCAACAGGGGCAAACTAATTATGTTTCCTTACACAAAAATAAACAAGCAGGCCTGGGATTCTTCTTATGATGAACGATGAAACAGTTTTAATGTTACCGTAAGGCTGTTGTTGACAGTGCAGTGTAATCAACTAGTAAGTTGTAGAGGGGTGTGTAGGTGTTTTTAAATTTTGAACAGAGCCAGGCTAGCAGTTTCCCCCTGTTACTGTGCTGAAGAAAGTCAGAATCAGAGTAGAATGTCGTGGTGAATGGTTATGCGTTCACTTACTGATGTACATACTGAAGGGCATTGGAGCAGTGATGCGATTGCTTAGCTTAGAAAAAAAGTGAACAAACTATATAGTCTGATTTTATCTGAACTGAACAAAACAATTTGAATAAGCAAAGTGATTCTCCTGCTAACATTTATTGTGAGGGGGGTCCCACTTCTTCAATTAACAATCCCTGATACAGGAAGCCAACAGAGATGAGTGTCAGGAAGGAAAGTCAGTTGTGGGGAAAGAGAGGAAAGGGACATGGTTGGCAGCAGCAGGGAACTGTATTTTCCATGGTTGGATCACTTTGTATTAAAGTGTGAACTGGCAGTACAGAGGATGTGGTGGGGATAAAAAGGATACACAAAGACAATAAAATGGAGAAGAAAAGCAGGTTTCTATATTTGTTCATTCCCTTTCTCTGTTCAAGGTTCTGGATGCTCCCTGCTGACCTGTAAAACACATAAATTATTTATTTCTCCTCACTGACATAACTCCTTTGCTGATACTTTGGCCCAGAGCTGATATCAGATTAGGTTGCATAGCGGCTAATAGACTCTTGGCTCTCAGACATGGCACTTTATCTATTCCAGAGTTGGCCTTTCACTTTCCCAGCAATACTCCTCATTTATCTGGATATGTCTTTGGTGTATATACATAAATCTGCTGAGTCCTGTGCACTCCAAGAGGTGTGCAGTTGCCTCATTCTCTACAATAACGGGCCACATGATGGTCACGACCTGTGTTCTTCTCAATGTGCTTACCTGGCTAATTTAATGCACTTTTTATGCATTGATGAGACACAAAACATTTGTAATCAGAGCCTGGTGTGCAGTACATTTGCCAAGTCTCTGTTGAAAGTTTAGAAACCAGAACAAGCAGCCAAAGAAAGGACTTTATAAGAAAGTTAGAGAGAATTCTCATTAACAACCCAAGTAAATCACCGCTGAGCTGGGATTGAATATTTTGTAAAAAGGATTTGGTGTAGCACTTCATATATTCTTTTAATGCACTAGGTTGTTTTACAAGATTGGTCATTGCCTCCCACACATGGTATCTTTGTGCAGCTGGAAATACTTCTGAGTTTGTGATTAAAAATGGGTCTCAGAAGACGTCAGCATGTTTGATTTGGTCCACTAAAGAGATCAGATAATCTTGTTCATGCACTTTGTTTCCCTTGTTGTTTTTTCTCATCAGATCTGTTTAGCAGCAGATTAAAAAAGTTAGGTTAAGAGTTATTCACGTATAATTACTTATATGTTAAAGATATAATTAAAAGTATGTGGCATCCATTATTATGGTTAATATTAGTTAGTATTATGATACTATATGCAAGTGTGAAGAGTGATGCAGTTTCTCTGCTTTTCAGTCTGCTGGGGACAGCCAGGAAGCCGGTTAGGCCTTCCTGTTATCGCACTAAGTGCAGCAACTAATACATACCCTGCGGCTCTGTTTGCTCCTGGCTGCATGGTGTGCGGTGTGCTTCTAATCATGCTGAGTGAG